>NC_044562.1:67455703-68104141 GCF_007565055.1 Rhinopithecus roxellana | reverse complement strand
ATTTTGGCTGTTGTGCATGTCTTTTGTTGCACCTGTGTGCACATTTTTATTGAATAAATACCTAAGAGTAGAATTGCTGAATCAGGTCGAGCACAGTGGCTCACACCTGTAATCCCAGCACTTTGGGAGGCCAAGGCGGGTGGATCATGAGGTCAGGAATTTGAGACCAGCTGGACCAACATGGTAAAACCCCGTATCTACAAGAAAGACAAAAATTAGCCAGGTGTGATGGCAGGTGCCTGTAATCTCAGCTACTCAGGAGGCTTAGGAAGGAGAAGTGCTTGAATCCAGGAGGTGGAGGTTGCAGTGAGCCGAGATTGCGCCACTGCACTCCTTCCTCGGCGACAGAGTGAGACTCTGTCTCAAAAAAACAAAAAAAGAAAAAAAAAACGGAAAAAAAAGAATTACTGAATCATAGGAAACATGTATGTTCAAATTTAGTTGATACTATGCAACAGTTTTCTTCTTCTTCTTTTCTAAGAAATGTCAGGCTATAAACCATTCTTAGTGCTCACTGGTTTGTGAACACTGAGCACAGAGATAGCCACTTTTTCTTTGCTCCAATAGTACAGGCACAGCAGAGCAACTGTGTTTATGGGGCTGGCAAGTCCAGGACAGCATCTGCAGGGCAGTGCAACGATTTTCTTTAACACACTTTCATGCATACATTTTGTCTTCATTTGGTGTTCTAGGTTTTAAGCTAATGCATTTTTGCCTTCTACTTTCTCCTGGTTTACCATAAAATGCTTATATTGGGACTTCAATTGGGTAAATAGTAGTTCTCCCTGCATTTAAAATTTCATAAAACCTCAATAATCCAAAGTGTATCAAATCATCCTGCCTAGGATTCAAGGAAAATAACTCATCTGTTCCCCATTCATTTATCAAATGTTTATTGAACACCTACAAGTGATTTTTAAAAAATTAAACCTGGGGATACAAAGAAATGTAAAATTCAACTTCCAATCTCCAAGAAGTATCTACAGTAGTTAATGACTCTTTCATCAGTAGCTGTCTGCCCCTTTCTCATGCCTTCCTGTCCTCCTGTCATTTCCACAATAGTTGCCCGCAGCATAAGTAAGCAATGCTTAGCAGGCTGGCAGCTGTGAATGGGATTATTTGTGCTATTGTAGGCAGCATCTTTCATTCACCACAAACAATTTCCTCTTCTCTCCTTTACCTGTTTGAATAACTATCCATGAGTTTAGTCTTTTCCTTTTCTGGACAAAAAATTATATTAAGGAGAAGAGTAAAATTGTTCTAGAGACTTGAGGAATGGTGGTAATACTTATTTTTCACATTATTTCCTGTATTTTAAGAGCCTGTATGTATTTGTGTGTAATGGGATTTTCAGACTACATTTATATTGTGTAAGAAGATTGAAAATGTTCACAATGTTCTTGCTATTCAGTATTTCACACTGTAAAATGATCTCCAGAATACGTTGGTTGTTAAGGTAATGTGCTCAAGTATCTTTGTGGCTTAAAGGAGGTATTACAACTCCCAAAATAGCTATGGTTAGTCCTTCTCACTGGTAATATAAAACCAATTTTTGTTTGTGAATTGAATTGTTGCACCTGTGCGGTGCATTTCAAAGCCCAGGAAGGGTGCTGTTAAAGGCCAGATTCTCTGTAATTTATAAAAATGGAGCAGTGATTTCTAGTGAAACAATTAACCTCATCTAAAAATCTCTCATTTAGATGTTTCCATAAAGTATTCAGAGAAACCGAAAGATCCTTTATTGTATTTTTTCCATAGGCATCTTTATTGAGTCTGTACTTATTTCCATCTATAGTTAAAAGAAAGAGCTGCAAGCAAAAGTATGCAAGCAAAAGTATAGTATGGTAGTAATAGCTGGTTGTACCAAGTGATTCAAACTATCCATCAACAGGAAAATCCTTGAATTAACACAGATACTTTTAGTGCAAGTGGTACCAATCCAAATCAAAGTAGCTTAAGTAGAAAGAGGATTCATTTGCTCACATAACTGGGAGGCTAACTTCCGCCACAACTCAATTCAGGGACTCAAACAAAATTGTTCAGATTCTGCTCCTCTCTCTGGGCCCTGCTTCCTTTTGAGCTGCACTGATCCTCTCCTACTGCAGACTACCTTTTTCCATGGATCAGTGAATGGTCCGGCTGCAATAAATACCCTTCCTGCTCTGCTATGCCCTTAGACATGGCCATGTTTCACGGCCACATTGAAAAACTACAAGAGAAGAACTCCTTGTGGCCCAGCTTAGGTCATATGCTCCCTCCTGAACCAATTACAGTGCCCAGGGGAATGCAGTACTAGGTGTGGCCAGGCCAGGAAGTTATTTTGTTGGCTGGTTCACTAGAATCATTTCATCAGCGAGAGGAACAATCCTCAGACAAAAAGCAGCATATGTTCAGTACAGCTCTCACAGGGGCTTCACATATATTAGTCACAAAAATAGTTTTAGGGCAGGGAAGATCTATGATTAAACAAAACACGGTGCTATTATGAAGAATGGAATGACTCCTAATTCATACCAAAGATACACATTCCAGGATTTCCTGTTACCAGGAGAGAAGCTGACTTGCAGCAGATTCAATCTCATTTGCCCAATCTTTCAGGTATCATAATACACGAAATTACTGATTAAACAACTAAGTAATTCACTTTAACAACCACTTGACTGTCACTGAAGTGTCTGATCAAAAATTAAGGTATTAGCTGTGTGAGGTGGTGTGTGCCTGCAGTTCTAGCTATGTGGGAGGCTGAGGCAGGGGGACCACTTGAGCCCAGGAGTTTGAGACCAGTCTGGGCAACATAGCAAAACCCTGTCTCTACAAATAAACAGATGGTTAAAAAAAAATTAAGGTTCTTGCAAGAGTGAACCCTCCAAGGTAACCTATGGACTTGGGGTGATGCAGGTTTGTCAGTTGTAGCAAATGCACCCCGCTGGTGGGGGTTGTTGATAATGGGGGAGTTATGCACACGTAAGGGCAAAGGGTAACTGGGAAATCTCTGTACCTTTTGCTCAATATTGTTGTGAACCTAAAATTGCTTTAAAAAATAAAGTCTATTAAAACATTAAAAAAATACAGACATAACAAAATGAAGGTATTCGGGTATTAGATCATCTAATTATCTAATTCTCTAACATAGCATTAAAATAATTCAATAGTCACAGCTAGTTGTCCCTCAGATAAAAGTTGGTTACCACTACAGTAAGAAAACAGAACCTGTATGGGACAATCATATTAACAGGCTAATAATGTTGCTTATATTTATAGAAAACCTACATATTTCCCTAGATTATCAAAGTATCTTGACAAATAAAAACAGTTGGAACATTGCTGTATACCACTCTATTAAATGAGTTCCTCATTTAAAACAAATTTTGTCCTCACAAAAACAAGAGGGCAATAGAAGTCTACAGAGCTTGATTTGAGTAGACAATAGTGATGCTGTGTAGGAGAAGCACCATCATTGCCATCCACTGGAGTAACTCCTAAATGTTAAGTCTATGACAATGGTAATGAACTGGGACAATCTTTCCCCCCAGGGCATCATCGGCAGTGTCTGGAGATGTACTACAGGACTGGGAGGTTTGTATTCTTGGCATCTAGCAGGTAATGCCAGGAACACTGCTGAATATCCCATGTTGCACAGGATAGCCCTACACAACAAAATAATTAACTGGTGCAAAATGTCAACAGTGCTGAGGTTAAGAAACTCTGGCCTATAGCAAGATGCAGAGGGAAAGGCAATGTTTAAGACAAAACCCCTGCCCCCAATTAATGTATAATCTGCTTGAGGGGGTAAGATAAATGATAAGGGTATTTCCTATATTTTCTTCTAGGATGTTCATAAATTGAGGTCTTACACTTAAATCTTTAATCCATCTTGAGTTAATTTTTGTATACAGTAAAAGGTAAGGGTCTAGTTTCATTCTTCTGAATATGGCTTGCCAGTTATCCCAGCATCATTTATTGAACAAAAGAAATCATCAACAAGTAAACAGATAACTTATAGAATGGGAGAAAATAGTCACAAATTATGCATCTGACAGAGGTCTAATATCCAGAATCTATAAGGAATTTAAACAAATCAACAAGCAAAAAATAAATAACCCCATTAAAAAATGGGCAAATGGCATGGACAGACACTCCTCAAAAGAAGACATTCAAGTGACCAACAAAAATGAAAAAATGCTCAATATCACTAATCATCAGAGAAATGCAAATCGAAACCACAGTGAGATATCATGTCATACCAGTTAGAATGGCTATTATTAAAAGTAAAAAATCAACAGGTGCTGACGAGGCTGAGGAGAAAACAGAACAGTTACGCACAAAACAGTGTGGGAATGTAAATTACTTCAGCCATTGTGGAAAGCAGTTTGGAGATTTCTCAGAGAATATAAAACAGAGCTATCATTTGACCCAGCAATCCCATGACTGGATATATATGCCCAAAATAATGTAGATCATTCTACCAAAAAGACACACACACTCCTATCATCATCACCGTGCTATTCACAACAGTAAAGTCGTGGAACCAACCTAGGTGTCCATCAATGGTGGATTGGAGAAAACAAACATGGTACCGATACACCACGGAATATTACACAGCCATAAAAAATGAAATTATGTCCTTTGTCACAACATGGATGCAACCAGCGGCCATTATCCCAAGCAGATAACAGGAATAGAAATGAAATACCACATTTCTCAATTATAAGTGGGAGCTAATATGGACATAAACATTGGAACAAGAGATACTACAGACTACTAGAGAGGAGAGGGAGGGGCTGGGGATGGGGGCATGAGTCGAAAAACTACCTATTGGGTACTAGCTCATTACCTGGGTCTGACATACCCATATAACAGTCCTATATAGTATCCCCGTATCTAAAATAAAAGCTGAGGCCAGTCAGGGTGGCTCACGCCTGTAATCCCAGCACTTTGGGAGGCTGAGGCGGGCAGATCATGAGGTCAGGAGTTTGAGACCAGCCTCGCCAACATGGTGAAACCCCATCTCTACTAAAAATACAAAAATTAGCCAGACATGGTGGCAGACGCCTGTAATCTCAGCTACTCAGGAGACTGAGGCAGGAGAACCACTTGAACCTGGGAGGCGGAGGTTGCAGTGAGCCAAGATCACACCACTGCCCTCCAGCTTAGGCAACAGAGTGAGACTGTGTCTCAAAAAAATAAAAAATAAAAATAAAAGCTGAAATTAAAAAAAAAGATAAATGATAAAAAGGATCTCAATGCACAATGCATTAAGTATCACAGGGTCTTTTAACACATGGGGCTTTAATTGTATATTTTTATGAGAGTAGCAAGGTAGATGTGCTGAATTTTGAAAGCTTTGGATAGGCAAACAGAAAAGGATATTTCAAGTGGAGCATACACTGGAGGCAGACATCCAGAGATGAGAAAGAACAATGTCTTTTCAGGACAGTAAATAACCAGCCCTGTCCAGCAGTGTTTGTGCAGCAAGGCAATCAGCAAAAAACGTTTTCACTTGTCAAGTGGGATCATGTGGCTGATGCAGTCCTGGTTCTGCCATGTCTTAGCTGGATAAACACCAGCGTGCAAGCCGTAAAATTGGGATATCTCTTACCTTACAGTTGTTCCTGTAAAAATTAGACACTGACATGCCTGTCACATCGTCTTGCTTAAAGGATGGCAGCTCCTAGAGCAAACATTAAGGAAAGACAAGTTGAACTTTAAAGAAACTAAAGTAACAGGGTGGAAATTTACATTTATCCTATGGGCTGAAAGAGTCATTGCTTCAATGTATAAGGCAGTGACAGGATGAAAATAATGCTTTCGATTAATTTGAATCTAGGTGGATGATACGTGAGTGGTCACTGCATTATTCTCTCAGCTTTTCTGAATGGCTAACATTTTTCAAAGTATAAGTTTTTATTTTTTAAAAAACTTGATTATTGGCCGGGCGTGGTGGCTCACGCCTGTAATTCCAGCACTTTGGGAGGCCGAGACGGGCGGATCACGAGGTCAGGAGATCGAGACCATTCTGGCTAACACAGTGAAACCCCATCTCTACTAAAAATACAAAAAAAACTAGCTAGGCATGGTGGCAGGCGCCTGTAGTCCCAGTTGCTGGAGAGGCTGAGGCAGGAGAATGGCGTGAACCCGGGAGGCGGAGCTTGCAGTGAGCCAAGATCGCGCCACTGCACTCCAGCCTGGGCGACAGAGGGAGACTCTGTCTCAAAAAAAAAAAAAAAAAACCAAAAAAACAAAAAAACAAAAAACAAACAAAAAAAACTTGATTATTTTCTGCTTCCTCCTGCAATAATTTAGGCTCAACTGAGAAGAGGTCCCTGTTGCTCATGGCTATATCCTCAGCAACAGTACATAACACACAGCAGAGATGACCAATAAACTATTGTCTAACAGTTCAAACAGAAAAGAAAAAGTGAAAAGGGCCAGAACTATGGTGACAGCAGTTTGTATGGGAAGATAGGGGTCCATGCCAAAGTTTTTCCAAAGCAATTTGGTGATTTGGATATAGACTAGCAATGCAAACTCAGGTGATGGGAGATTCGTGGAACCAATTGCAGGAGGTTAGAAAATATGCAGATTTTAGGAAAAACGTATTTTACATCCCTGGATTACAGGGAGGGAGTAGGCCAATGAAGTGCAGAACTGAAGCTTGACAAAAGCTTTAGAGCAATTTAGCTAGCGGGGATTGCTGCGGTTAGCAAAGTGAAAGGTTTTTCAAGAAAGATGAAGGACCTTATCTTCCCACTCTATGAGGAGCAGAAACTGAAAAATGACCTTCTTTGTATAACAGTGCCATTCCGATATTAAGTAATAGTTTTTGAGGGTCTAGAGCGGAGTCGTAAATTAGCTACTGTAAAGTTAGTTTGCCTGTAGATAGTTTTGTTTGGACAGCTTAATTCTAACCTAACAATTGTCAACATTTAAAAATCAGAAGCTACATAAAAATTCTGATTCTTTAATCCTTTCCAATACCAGGCAGATGGTCAACCTTGTCTTCATTTTAACAGGCAGAATTGAATGAAGCTGAGTAAATGCTGCTGCCTTTAAATGACTCCAATTCACTACCCAATTTGTCTCATTTGTGATATTCACCTGGACCCTGTAGGTATTAGAGTTTGCAATTCCTGGTCTAATGGTATTATGTCAGCTTTAATGAAAATGGTAAGAATAAAACCAGTAACAGCAATAATAGCACACCGAGCATTTAGTTGCAGGCACTGTTCTAAATGTGCCACAGAGATCACCCACCATTTGAGGGAGGTGCTATAATTGTACCATTGTATAGGTAAAAAAACTAAGAGGTTCAAAGACCTGCCTAAATGTCAACAGCCAGAAAAGTGGTAATGGTGAGATTAAAATTCCAGTCAGACTTAATTTGCAGTTGCCAAATAGTATTCAAATTAAATGGTACTAAGTTACTCTATACGAAATCTGAGTCTTTTCCTAAAAGCAGACACCTCCATTTCAGCCACAGGAACTTGCGCTCTTTTCTGCAGTATATACACAGACATGGAAACCTCTGTGTGACTTTGGGTCGTTATCTCATTGCCTCTTTTCCTGTGCCTAAGATGATCTGAGATGAACTCAAAGCTTAGTTTCTCACCATAAATCATGAACTTTGGGTGGTGGGAAGGGAAGGTGGGAATGGTAGAGACTTGTCTTCATTTTTATGTCTAGTAAACATAAAATGCGTAGATACAATTAACCAACTTCAAGAAGCTGAAGTTCTAATTGGAGATATGCAATAGACTCAGAGGTTTTTAATGAGGTTTAGTAATATGTAGGTGAGTACAAATGGAAGTTGCAGAGCATATTCAAGGCTGAGGGTACACGAGATCACAGTGAGAGCCAGGAACACCATTTGAAGATGTTTCCATGAGTGTTTCAAAGTGTGTAATGTGAAAATTCCATGTTAAGGAAACAGGTTTCCGAGATGTCACTGGGCACTCTGTGCTCTCTCCTAAAGTATCAGTGGGTATTAAAGTTTGCTTGGCTGAGGAAACATTCCATGGAATATACACAGAACAGAATGAAAGAACTTGAAAGATCAGACAGAAAGGACATTTGACTATACTGGAAAAAGTGAGAATTGGTTTGGAAAACAAAGGCATCAGGATTCTAAAAAAAATCTATGGGGAAGATTTTAATCTGCTAATCTATGAAGTTTTTTTTGCGCGGGGGGGGCGGATTACATATCAGTTAAGTCAAAATGAAAATGGTGTAAACAAAGCAAGTCAAGAATAAAAACCTCACTCATAACTATCATGGGTAGCCAAAACCTTTGTTTCTGATAATACATTTGAGAAATGTGAAGTAGTGGTATAAGACACAGGAAGTAGGTTGCTTTAGCTAACAGGATATGTACATCTGGGAAACAGGTGCTATGATAGAAGTGATGGAAAATTACTGTCACACCTTGACTCCAAAACAATCAATCCATTTTGCTGTACTGCTACTTTAACACTTTTTTTTTTTAAACTATAAACGGCATTACAGACGGAAAGCAGCAATCATAATGAACCAGTTGGAGCCTGAATTTTCTTCCAAATCTCTGCTGTATGCTGTGAAAAAAGAAAACTGTTGAATGCCCACTGTGTTACAAGCTACTCTAGGGCCTTTGACTTCATTATTTCATATAATTATCACTACAACTGTGTAAGAGAGACAGAAGTATTTTAAAGATGAATCAGAAGGTCAGAAAAGTGAAATAATTTGCCTAAGTTCACACAGCTGCTAGGAGACAGAGGTGATTCTCAAATCCTTCTCTCTGGCTTTTATTCATCCTCCAGTTGTGCTTTGGAATGAATATGATCTGAGTTAAATCCTACTACTTACCAACTTTGTGGCCTGAGCCTAATTAGTTTCTTTGGACTCCAGTCTCCTCTTCTGTGATGTGGGAAGACAATACCAATTCCCCTGAAAGAATTAAATTTGTTGATTTATTCATTTATCCATTCAAATGACAGATCATGGAATGAGGGAAGTAAAGAAATGCTGGGGCAGGGATTGGTAACTGATTATAACAAAGTCAATGGATCAGAAGGTTTGCTGAGGTGAAAGGATTTCTAGAATAGTGGTACTAAAGCAGGTGAACTGCTTGGGAAGTGGCCAAAGTATGATGCTTCAAGGAGGGATATCAGAGGTGGTATGATTTGAAAGCCAATCTAAAGGGGATGAAAATGGGAGTAGGTAGCTACGGATGTAGAATTAGAACTTTGGAAGCAAGGAAACGGAGAAGCAGAAAAGGAATGAGCATGCAAAGTATCTAGAATTCAGTTGATCCTTAAAAAATGCTAACTCTAAAAATAGTGTAAAAATATAGAAATAGCAAACATAGGCAACATGTTCCTTGTTTACACATTAAAAGGGTGAAGGTGAAAAATCTTCCTGAGTGGCAGACAGTACATATGAATACATCATAGTTGATGCTCTAGAAATGCATTTTGAAGGCAGAACAGCATAGTTCCTCAATCCAGCTTCTAGTCTCTACTTCTGATATAACTCACTTATACTAAATATATTTCTGCTAGAGGTAGTTAGGTATTAATTGCTTGTATAAGAGTATATAAAATAGTGAGGAGAACACACACACAAGACAAAACACAAATTAAGTAGAATAGGAAGTGTAAACAAAAATTTCCAGGCAATATTTGCTATCAACAAACATCTGTATTTCAGCTGTTCCAAAAAACATCTGTATTTCAGCTGTTCCTTCTGCCTACATAGTTCTTCCCAAGGAATTCACATGTCTCAAGCCCTCACTCTGTTCAGATATCTGGGCAAGCATCACCTCATCAGAGAACTGCTCTGACTGTTCTCACTCAGTCTTGCCTTTCTCTGCTTTACTTTTCTTCATAGCACTTATCACTACTGGATATATCACATACTTATTTATTTATTTATTTATTTATTGTCTGTTTACCATCTCCTACCCCTGAACTGTAAGTCCCAAAGAGTAGAGACTCTGTTCACTGTTTTATCTCTAGTACCTAAAACAAACCTGAGCAAACAGTAGAAGCTTAATACATATTAATAACTTTTTTTTTTTTTTTTTGAGACAGAGTCTCGCTCTGTCGCCAGGGCTGGAGTGCAGTGGCCGGATCTCAGCTCATTGCAAGCTCCGCCTCCTGGGTTCACGCCATTCTCCTGCCTCAGACTCCCGTGTAGCTGGGATTACAGGCGCCCGCCACCTCGCCCGGCTAGTTTTTTGTATTTTTTAGTAGAGACGGGGTTTCACCATGTTAGCCAGGATAGTCTCGATCTCCTGACCTCGTGATCCGCCCGTCTCGGCCTCCCAAAGTGCTGGGATTACAGGCTTGAGCCACCGCGCCCGGCCTTAATAACATTTTAAAAATAATCTAATAACTCTAAGGTCTTAAGCACTTAATAAAATGAATGGGTTCCCATTTTTACATGTAAAAGTCATAAACTAAGGCTAAAGTGGCGAAAATAAACTAAAATGTCTATACTGTTTTTTCCTTTTTACCAACCCTGAAGATGAGGATTCAGGTAAAAAAAAAAATAAACTATTTCCCTTAGGGCTCATGGCCCACATGTTTGTTAAATCCAATTTGCTCAGCTTGTAGTTCTGTGGAATGCACTGTCCATGATAGTCCCTTCCAATGAGACCAATTTTAACCACCACAAAGGGAGAAAACACTAAAACCAATGTATCCAAGCTGTCTCATTCAAATGAATGCTTTTTGTGAGTTGGTGGGGAGGAAAGAATATTTATTTACATGAATTTTATTGTTATTTATATTCAAGTTAAACAACAAAAATAGGAAACATTTTGAATAAGCATATGCCCAAAAACTAAACATTAAAATGGTGGTCCCACTATTCCTGAAACCAAACATTGGCTAAAATGAACTATATGTACCTTTAAGGTGAGCAAACACAAGAAGTCTATATTTAGCAAGGAAGGTCAAATGTTTGTCAGCAAGTCTAAGATCTTAGAGGAAATATTTATTTCAAAAGTAATAACTAATGTGGTCATATTAATTAATCGGTTAACAGTTACAATGATGGAAACCCTTAAAATTCGTATAAAAACCAGAAATTACAGTTAGGCTGCTTGCATATTTCACAACTATATATTTGCCAGTGATCTATTAACCTAAACTAAAAATCAAATACACATTAATTCATCAACAGTGATATAACTTCAAGGCTGAGAAAAATCACAAAGAATTTCAATTAAATGATATCAAGGAGTCCAGAGAGAAGAAATATTTCCTGTGAGAGAAGTTCTAATTATAAATAACTGTGTACTGGTTTAAAGACTAACATACACCTAGCTTTACCAACCCTTGTGAAAAAAATTACACATTACATACTTTGTTCAAAGCCTACTATGAAAATTGTAATAAATCCTCTACTTTAAAAAAAAAAGTGACCACCTGAAAAATATTCATAATATCTCATTAACAAAGCAAAAATGTTAAACTGAAAAGGTTCACCTGTTTTGGTCTTCAGTTACAAACAAAAAAGCACTGATAATTCACTATAACAGCTTCTTAAACAATTCAAAAAATATTTTGTCAATTGAAAAAACATCACTGAATCAATGAGCATTTGATCATTTTATTTACAAAATATAAGCAAGACTTACATCCCTTTCTGGTGAATCTTTTCAAATAATTTTATGTACAGGGCCTTGAGATGTATCAATTATAAAACATGTTAAAATGAAAACATTTTTTAAATTTACAAATACAAACCAGTACTTTATACAAGAATTCTCTATAAAGTTTGTCAATCAAAGTAAAAAATAATTTGTTTCAACTGAATATAAGGCATGTCCAGTTGATGTCATTTTGTAGAATTATTTTTGTTTTGTTGGAGACTTTTCTCTTCGCCGGTCCTGATTTTTCTTTGATTCTCTGGATTGTTCAGAGTATCTGCTAGATTTTTCCCATCGTCTCTCGGCACCATTTTGATATCTATCTTCATCACTTCTCGAGTCTGAGTGCTTTCTATTCATTTCCCTTGACTTTGATCTATCTTTTCTTATGAAATTTTCACTGTCTTTATTTCGGTATCTATGCTTCTCATTTTCAGAAAAAGAATTTCTTCTCTCTCCTCTCTTCTTTTTGGGATCACCATGCTTATTTTCTAAATCTATATGCATTTCTTGGTCTCTGTCATTCACAACTCTATTGTAGTTATTTCGTTCAGAAGGAACATCTTTGTCTGATGTGTACGTTGTTATAGGATCTCTCCAATTTGAATCTCTTGAAGTTTGATCTCTGTGTTTTTCTGACCTTTCTCTCTCAGTCCTTGTTTCCTGGTGCCTGTGTTCCTGTCTTCTTTCTTTTTGTTTCCTATCATTTCTTTGCTGGTTTCTGATCAATTTATCTACTTCTTTACTTCTGGTCTTTCCATGTCCCTTCTTTCTTACATCATTAGCTGCATGTGTAAAATAAAAGACAGTTAGCTTTTATTTCAATCTTAATTTCAAAATTATAACAATCACATTTACCGATACACTGTAGATTTATTAACTCAGATAAACCGGATGCAAAGCCAAATTGATTGAATAGAAAGTCTGATGACACAAGGTCTTACCAAATGCTTACTTTTTTTTTTTTTTGAGACAGTTTTGCTCTTGTTGCCCAGGCTGGAGTGCAATGGCACAATCTCGGCTCACCACAACCTCTGCCTCCTGGGTTCAAGCGATTCTCTTGCCTCAGCCTCCCGAATAGCTGGGATTACAGGTATCTGCCACCATGTCTGGCTAATTTTTGTATTTTTAGTAGAGACAGGGTTTCTCCACGTTGGTCAGGCTGGTCTCGAACTCCCAACCTCAGGTGATCTGCCCACCTCGGCCTTTTACGAATATACAACATTTCAATCCAGGTGTAGTAGCTCATGCCTGTAATCTCAGCACATTGGGAAGCAGAGTGGGTGGGGGACAGACTGCTTGAGCCCAGAAGTTGGAGACCAGTTTGGGTAACAGAGTGAAACCCCTTCTCTACAAAAAATTCAAAAATTAGCCAGCAGTGGTGGCATGAGCCTGTAGTCTCAGCTACTCAGGAGCCTGAGGTGGGAGGATCAACTGAGCCTGGGAGGCAAAGGTTGCAGTAAGCCAAGAATGCACCACTGCACTCCAGCCTGGGTAACAAAGTGGGACTCTGTCAAAAAAAAAAAAAAAAAAAAAAAAAGGGAAGGGGAGGGGAGGGGAGGGAGGAAGGGGAATATATAGTATCTCAACATGAGTTACTAAAGTAGTGTTTTGATTTTTAGATTTAAGACAGTAAACAGAAATTTTATAGCAAATGTAAAAATTTTAGAAAGCGACTCAAATGGTACATTTCTACTTATCAAATTTAATTCAAAAACTGAAATTTCAGCCAATAGTGTGTTATTCATAGGAATATTATGTCAGATCAAAATACAATGATCACCCAAACTAGCATTCACTCCCTAAACATAGGAGGAGTAGAACAACTGGGTTTGCTCAACAGCATGAATATGTATTTCTCAATGAAAGGCCTCCTCCTGCAAAAACAATAGTTCTCCCCTCTGGTTACCAGAGAGGCACTAACTGTACCAACAAGAGCAGACATGTTAAGATTTACAGTCATAGGCTTTATTAGAGCCACAAAGGCTTAATTTCTGAAGAAACTCTTCTGAAAAGACCTCGAACAATTTGATTTTGCTGATATAATCACAACTATAAATACAAAATGGTTATACTGAAATAACTTACCACTTTAAGCAATACAACAAATTTAATCAGTTTATCTGTTATTTAATTTGGGTGCATAAATCAAAGATGCTAACAAAAATTTCTGTCAAATTCATACATATGCAAGAAAGAGAAAATATGATAGAAAAGTGCCTCTTGTCACCCTAACTCTACCTAAATCTCACTGTACCAGCCTCTATTTCTTCCACTAAATGCCTATCTTTGGCACATGGTACAGTCAGTTGGTTTGCCACTAAGGACCTATTTCTCTGGTTCCTATCAAACAGCTCAGCTGAGTTGCAGCTACCCAAGCAGAAACCATCTGGCTCTGTGCTAAACCAATGTCCCCCTGATTCTACTGTACACCACGGTCAGGCTTTACTGATATTAAAACCCAGTCATATCACAACAGGCAATCTCTTCTCCATTTGCTATGTTTGCATTACAGTTTCCCAATTTCGGGGCAGTTCATACTGCTTTTATGCTATTTAATATTTTATTAATAAAACAAAGTTCTCTACTGAAATTGTATGAGAAGGCAAATTAATTTTGAATCAGCAAGCTTCCTTATTGCAGCAATTCATGCTGTGTTATCATCTGTTCTCAAAATGGATACCATGAAATAACAAATTCTGTAGAATATAAAATAGTGAATGTTAAATGAACAATGTTTGTATACTTCAAGAATAAAAGTTCCTGTAAGCAAACAATCTTTCTCTGATAATATAAAAAACAGCCCCACAATTCTGGATGTCACACAGTATATAAAACACTGTGAAACATAACAAGCCATGGAACAAAGGTGTAAAGACTAGCCTTTCAACTTCAGGCTACAGAGGAAAGTATTGATGCCACATTTGATGAAATACTGCAGCCAAACAAAACAAAATGAGAAATGACATGCACGTAGGATAAACAGACAATCCCTTATTTGGACCAAGATACTGCAATGAAAGAAAGTAGAGCTGACCTTGGGTAAAACAACACAGACCTTTTCAGAAACTGTGAACCAGATCAAACTTTGAAAACATCTTTTACTACAGCATTTCCACTTCCAGGTAGGATAGAGAAGACTGTCGCAAACCTGTGCGCCTGCTGAAAATAACTAGAAATGCCAGATACAATTTTAAAATGTTCCATTGAAAAACGTTGAAAAGCACCCAAAAATCAAGTTGAAGGAACTCCTAATTGCCTAAGCTAAGATGATTTGAACAAAATAAATGACAGTATTGGACTTTAACCCACAGGATAAGATAAATAGCCATGAGTCTATATTGATATACACAGCTGACTAAATAAATAAATGAGGGAAGAGGGACAATGCTTTCTTACAGAAGAAATTCAATTACTAGATGTAGAAGAAAACAGACAAATAAAAAATCACCATTAGGAAAATACCATAGTAAAAATAAGTGTTGCAGACAAGATCCAAAGATGGATGTTAAAATTGGTGAGTAAAAGCTGGAGGAAAAAGAGATTTCCATAGTATCAAGTCATCTCCCTACAAGATATTTTCACAGAGAAAAATAGTTTCCCTGAAGACATCCAGTGAACACCACCTTTACTCAAGTGATCAAGGTTGCCACCCAAAATAAAATTATGAACCTGCTGATAAGATGCACTAAGAACAACATATTGCTTCTAGTGTACTCTTGCCAAAAATGTCTAATCTCATTCTAATAATGAGAAAACATTAGACGAAACTCCATACTGAGGGACGGGTTACAAAATAAGTGACCAGAGGACTTCAAAAGTGTTAAGGCTATTAAGAACAAGGAAAGTCCAAGAGGAACTATCATAGAATACAGAAAACTGAAAATACAATTAAATGCAAGCAGAATCCTGAAATAAGGAAAAGGACATTAGTGGAAAAACTGGTTTTCAAATCATATCTGTAGTCTAGTCAATAATGCTGTTCCAATGTTAATTTCCTAGTTTGATAAATGAACCAGGGTTATGTAAGATGCTAGCATTAGGGGAAGTTGGATGAAGAGTATATGGAAATTCTCTGTACTGTTTTTGCAACTTTTCTAAGTCCAAAATTAGTTCAAAATAAAAGGTTACAGTTACAAAGTAAAAAACATAAAGGCATTAGAGAGCTAGTGGAAAAACAAGGACTAGAGGGGCCAAGATGCAAGAGGAGGCTGAAACATTGAGAAGTAAGCGATGTTCTACAGCCACTTTCTCCCTGGGAGCATCTGCTGATTCAAGGATGCTACTGAGGGACAGAAAGACACTAGAGCTCTGGTAGCCCTGCAGGGCCAGGCAGACAAGAATGAGACTGGTTATTTGCAATACATATATGTGCAAAAGATATCATATCTAGAATACATAAAGAAAACCTATAAATCAACAGAAAAAATAACTTAATTAAAAAAAATTGGTAAAATACTTGAGCAGTCACTTGACAACAAAAATCCAAATGGCCAATAATGTATAAAAACTAATGAACTTAAACACTTCATTAGTTGAATTGCAAATTAAAACTGAAACAATGCAGTACCATCACACATCCACCAGAATGGCTGAAATGAAAAAGATGGTCAATTTGAAGTACTAATGAGGACAGGAGCTACTGAAACATGGCCGGTGGGAGTGTAAATTGGAATAGCCACTTGGAAAACTGACAGTATTCACTAATGCTAAATATATGCACATTTTATGACACAGTGACTCCACCTATAAGTACATACTCAGTAGAAATGTGAATAAATAAATAAGGTCATCAAAAGATATGTACAAGAACATACATGGAAATATCACTTGTAAATCTAAAGTCTGTTGAGTAAAAATGATAAATATATATTGTGGTATATTCATATAGTAGAAAACTACACAGCAATATGAATGAATTAACTATAACTAAATGCAGTAATGCACCTAAATCTCACAAACATAATGGTAAAAAAAAAAAGCCAGACATAAAAAAGGAGTCTACAATACATAATGCTAAAGGTAACAACAGGCAAAATTAATTTATGAAATTACAAATCAGAATAGTAGCTGCCATGAGGATGGAAGGAGTAGTAACTGGGAGAGGAAATGCAAAGAACTTCTGGGGTACAGGTATATCTGTATATCTTGATCTGTGTGCTAGCTCTGCAGATGTGTTCCCTCTATAAAAATTCATATAGTATCTGAGATCCACACTGAATGTATATGTCAATTACAAACAGAAAGCTTTAATATTAAAAGTAAAACACTAACATTTATTTAAAATAAAAACATCAGGATAGCTCCTATAAACTAGATTACAAACATTATGAATGGATGTTTCATATCAGTCATCACTCAGGTAAGTATTTGCCAATGAAATACTTTCATTTCTATTAGGAGGATTGCAAAAGGTAATCCCAGCATTATAAATGTCGTACTACAGACTGCAACAATGATAGATGGGACCATTTATATTAATTGTGGCTTTTAAACAACTGATCTCTAAAACAAATAAGCAATCAAATTATTTTCTTCCTTTATAAATATCAGCAATGTATTTATTAGAAAAGAGCAAGCCAAATTACAAATGAGCTTCAATACCTGAGGCAGAGCTATGACTACTGATAGATGAAGAGTCGCTCTCTTCACTGGAAGACTCTGAACTGCTATCACTGCTGTCAGAATCAGAGTTGGATGAGTCAGACTCTGAAGAGGCGGACGCTGAAGAGGAAGAGGATGGGGAGGATTTATTTTGCTCAACATCTGGTTTCTGTGCCACGATGACTTTTGGTGTATTTTTGAGATGTTCACGCAGTTCATCCCTAATTTAAAATATAATCTGTTAGATTCTATTTCAAAGACAATTATGAGATAATTTTATAATCTGAAAATAAAATTCTGAGAACAATCCTTACGTTAAACCTCCAAGACCTATAGAAGTAAAGAAGTTGATGGCAAACCGAGTGTTTCTTGGATTATCTCGGGGTAATAATCCTTCAAAGAATGGCTGTAGAGTTCTAAAAAAGAAAAAAATAAAAGAGAACAGATTGCTTAAAGATAAAAAGGCAAAATCCTTAGTCATTTTTCAGGTTTTTGACATATTAAATTACTAAATGAAATACAACCAAGTAACTAGCTGATGTCACTTATTAGGTTAGGCTACGTGCTATCTAAATGAAATGAGTAGGGTCAAGTAATAATGTACTGAACTTGATTTCCATCATTACACAATGTAGGAGATTTTTAAAAAACCTTTTTTACACACACAAAGAAAAATATATACACATATATACACGTATGAATATACAGTACATATATACACACACATATGTATATAAAGTGTATGTACAAAAAATGTTAAAAACCTCTGTTGTATGTACACATACACACACATATGTAGAACTGTGCAAAGTACTGGGGGAGAGGTGAAAGTAGTCAACAAAAGGGAGAAATCAAGGATGAAGACCACATAATTACAGTATCTATGGACTGAGACAACAGAAAGACACTAACAAAACAAGGTGGTTTTGGACATTTGGTTTTCAGCAACACACTGAATAACTACTCAGTGGAGTCAGAAAAAACTTTCCATAGAAAAAGGTAAAATATAAAAAGAATGATTAAGAGCTTGCCAGATAGATCAAGAAGACAGGGAAATGCCAACAGTGGAAACCGAGGTAAGCAAGCATGAAGAGCTAGATGTGTTTCACAAACTTGGCAATGTTGGTGTGGCTGGAGTACAGCTTGCTGAAGAGAGAGAAGATGAACCTGGTCAAGTAGACAGGGACCAAATAAGTAAGTATATGAAGCCAAGAGAAGTGGATGAAATAGTACAGAGACAGTGTGTGGAACTCAGGAACACTGAAGAGGCAGGCTGAGGAGGAGACTGAGAGAGGAAGTGAGAAGAAAGTGTGGAGCCAAAGTGAGCAGGTGGTCAACTGCATAAGTGAGGCAGTGAAGTAAAGAGGCATGCAGCCTGAGAAAGACAATTGAATATAGCAGGTGGTCACTGAGAAATCTGAAAAGATGATTTCAGTAGTGTCAATAGAGTAGAAGTCAATCTAAGTGGCAATCTGAATAAATAGGAAATAAGAAAGGTGAGAGAGGATTACCTAATAGTCCTGAAATAAGGCTCTAGTTCCATGTAATAGACTTGAAAAATTATTAATAGATGAAATATATATTCAAAATTGTCCACTGATAATATTAGTTATCATTCTAAGGCTTAAAATTAGGGTAAAAAGAAAATAAAATTATAAATATCACTGGAGAATTCTAGTGAGCATACAAAAATAATTCTGTATTTTCTAAGAACACTTAAAAGGGCATTAATTTGAACTCCATTTAAACTAAAAACCACCACTAAAAGTTGCGCGTTGTCCTGAGACATAACATGAGATTCACAGTGATTAATGGATGAATAAAGTCCTAGGGGGGCTTAGTACTTGTTTTTACAATCTTGGATGGGCTTATGTCTTCTACAATGGGAGAAAACCAGAGGTCAGTAAGAATACAAAGTGCTTAATGGCAAACTTACTCATCCTTTAATCTTGCATTAAGTTTAGGAAGACCCATGTATTCACACAGTTCCTGGAAAAATATTTTGACAAAAATTCTACTGGATGATGTAGTGGTTTCTTCACTCAGTTTTATACATTCAAGAACCTGAAAATTAAAGTTTAAAAAGACAAGTATATTTAAATTTATAAAAGACAGGACGGAGTGACCAATATTTGTAGGGTTGTTTCTCAAAATTACTATTTATTCCCATCTTCAACCAGAGTTCTCTCTGAATATCTCCCCTTATGCTGATACAAAGTTTAAAACTTCTCTATACTAACTTTCAAAATGTTAAGATGCTACAGAAATAGATTTCATTCTCTGTTTTGAGTAATGTGCTTTTTATAGCAGGGAAGATATCCTCTCTTGAGCATATAATGGTAAAGATTACTAGCTCCTATACCTTACTCATCAAAATGTGGTGTATATGAGGGTTTGGGGCAAAATGCCACTTAGCACATTAGACTACAATTTTGTTTACCACACATAATATATGATTAAAAAAAAAGACAAAGTATGATGGTTTATTCTGAATATTAAGACTGTGGCTTAAAAACTGAAATGCCTAAAGAAATATTTTTAGGGCAAATAAAATAAAAGTAACCTCCAGTTTTTATGGGTTATGTGTTCGGGGGGCCCATTAGTTAATTGTTTAAAATTCTCATTTCATTTTCTCAAAGAGGGGAAAAAAGAAGTCAAAAATTATTACAATTAGTCTCCTAGGTTAGATTACAAATGCCTATTAATGCAGCTGGACATACTTGGTACTTAAAGTACTATAAAAATCTAACCAATTTTTGTAAGTTTGAGATATTGCTTCATTCTACCATTAGTACGATGGCATTCTACCATTAGTAGGATGGCATTCTACAAGATAATCCTGTTCTTTCCTACTGCCTCCTGGATGTAATTTCTCCTCTCCTCTTCTCTTCTCTCTTTCCTTCTATTCCTTTAGCAATTTTGCTTTTCTTAGAATCTAAGCCTTTTTATTTTGTATCATTGCATGGGCATATCTTACTTCTGATCTTACACAGTAACTCTCTTGAAAGGAGGGGCCATGTATAATTCACTTTGAATACCCAGCACCTCTCTCAATGACAGTATATAAGTGGTGGCTAACTAACAGTGGTTGAATAACAGCTGTAAAATAAATGCCAACTTAATGAAAGCATTTTAAATTTCAATCCAGTGCACATTTCCCCATCAAGAATGTATCTTTCTTTCTTCTATGACTATAGGATATCCTCTCTATAGCTTACCCAACTTCAATGTCTGCTAAAAAGAACATATCCTTCTAGGACAATCATTTTTCTTAAACCCAACAAGAGGATCCATGGAGAGTTATTCCCTCAGGAATCAAGGGAGAGTAATTCAGAGACACATTTACCACCAAAATAGTGGCATATGTGGATGTGAGTGTGTATGCATGTGTGTGTCCACAGAGAACATGAAAATCTGCAGTATTTTTCCTGAAGACACTCCTAGCCATCATATTGAAACACTGGCATGTTTGGACGGTTAATATAATACAAAGACAGTATTTCTCGTATATTACTTACCTAGCTTTCTGATTCCTTATTACATGAAGATAATCTCAAAGACAGCAGTTCTACACATTTCATTTTAAAGCACATTTCATAATAGGATAAATATAGCTAGCTTATACCAAAATCTATTTGAGAATAATAGGGAATTAGGAAGGAAGTATAAATATTGACCCATGTACTTACACTCCATGGAAGTGAATCGGTGTATAAAAGGTGAGCAAACATCTTAGCAACATTTCTCAATTTGTTTGTTTCCAAGCGATGGATGGTATCATACTGTTCTTTGAATATACTTTCAAAGGATTCCATGTACTCTTTCTTCAGCATGCAAAATCTCTAATAAATAAAAAATCAGTACCATTAAAAATTGAATGTTAATACAATTATGAGCATATTAAATCCTAAATTTACTGAATCAAAACTTAATATGTTTTATATTTTCAAAGAGCATATATCACTAAATCCTTTTGTGCCATTTGATGCTCAAAAAAGAAGTTAATATATATGGTTTCTAATTACCTGAGATTTACATGTTAAAACAAAATCATACATATAGTTGATCACATGTGGGTAGAGCTTAAAGGAATATTGTAGATCATGCTTTAATTGTGCTGCCTAAACATGTACTTGACTTTAGAAACTGCTTTGAGATTTTGAAAAGACAGCATTTAATTGTTCTCTATTGGGAAATTGTTACAAAGCATGGAAAATTCCAAAAAGTTCTGGAAAAGTGATATGCAAAGTTAAAGCACTGCAAAAATGAAGTAGAAAAAGAGGAAGGTGAAGACAGTGGGAAACCTGAGGAAGGAGAGAATAATTTGCTTTTAGCAAAAATGGTAATATGTTGTTATATGAGGCCAGATCATAAAGCAGAAATAATTAATTTACAATACTTGTTTTAAGAATTCCCTTAGTAGATGCTGGAACTCACCCCAGCTAATAAGCCAAAAAATTTTTCATATGTCCTCTGTTGGGCACAGCAATCAAGTATCATGTTGCAGAGTTCTTTCTATTTGGGAAAAAAAATACATTAATGATTCAAAACACAAAGAGACTAAATACTACATAATTTACTAGTATGATAGTGACTGACCTGCATTTTTAAATAAGGGTTTAACACACTTCAAAAACTTTGCAAATAAAATAAAAACCTCAATCTATGTTAAACTCATAATTTTTTAAAGCCTTGGGTCCGGCTGACAGTCATTTATGCTTCCAGTCATTATGCTAATTATATTAATTATAAAATTCTAAATTCATGATAAGTATGAACCATATCAAGAAAACCTAGTATAGGAAACAGACATATAAGGGAGAGATATAATACACTGCATTCTTAAAGGATTCTATGCAGAATTCTTTTAAATATAGACTCACCAACACAACATTTAACAATTCAGTTACATATGTCCCAAGGATATAAACTCAACTGCTAAGGAATATATTCAGTATGGAAAAGGCAGACCATTATTAGTCTTCACAGAGGCATAAGTGGGTACAACTTCAACCTTAACATAAACGACCCTTTGGTTGATAAAGAAACATCAAAAAACACCTCTGTGGATGAATTTTCTCACCTCAAAATAAATGTTATTCACATAGACCTATCTATATGGATCTATATGAATAAATGGAATCACTCCATACCTACTAGTATATTGTTCCAATGAGCTATTCAGGTGCCATGTAAACCTCTCTGAAAATTCTGTTAGACTAATGGATAAATCCCCAGTAAAGAAATACTATCACCACAGATGATTTCTAATTAACAAATTAGTTTTCAAATTAATATACTAATTCCTGAAATAATTCAAATGAAATATGTATTGATTATAGCAATGTCATAGATGAAAAAACTCAGCAACATAAGGTGAAGAGACAAAATGAAAAAAGGTATGAATTCATCTGATTAGTGTAATCTCTTTCTATAAAGATTTATCAGAAAGTTAAAACAATTTTCCAAATAGAGTAACTGTAATATACTTGCTTTATACAAACAGAAAGCAAGCCTATAAAAACGTGTTGCTTTTTAATTTTGACCTTTATATTTTCAATTAACAATTTTGACATTTTGTCTTATTTACTAACACAGGATACAACCTAAGTAAAAATAGTAAATATTTTAAAAAATTATATCATTAAGTATTTACTGCATATATCTATGTTAACAGGATGTGTCTGAGACTCCAGAGGAGGACTTAGGGCAAGAAGTAGGAAGGGAATCTTGAAGAAGCACAGAACAGATACTCTAGAATTGTGCTGTCCAACATGGTAGCTGCTAGCCATTACGGCTAATGGCTATTTAAATTCAAATTATGTTAAATTATACATAAAATTAAAATTTTAGTTCTTCAGCCACATTATTAGTCATATTTCAAGTACTAAAAAGCCACATGTGACTAGTGGCTACTGTACTAGAAAGTGCAGAATATAAATACTTCCATCAGTACAGGAAGTTGTATTGGACAGCACCGCTTTAGATACTGATACTTACACTCAAAGCTGAAAGGCCTCACTTTACAACATAGAGCTGGCTACTTTCAGTTGCCATTATATTGTGCTATATATATATATAAGTAAACAATATTTAAAAATATGTATTATATTATATAAAAATTATATTATATTATATATAATTATATCATATATTATATATATTATATATGAAAATATAAAATATATATAAAAATAAAGATAAGTCTCAAGTTATCTCAACTAAATGTTTATAAATGTGTAAGTTCTGAAAAGCTGTACATACTTTATCAAAATTTCATCCAGTACAAAAAACTAAAAAAAAAGGTTTTTCTAAATTCTACCAAATTATGGTAACTTCATATATGAAATTCACTTTCAACTTTTTTTTTTACCAGCATCATATTTTGTAATATAACAGTTAATCAGGTTTTAAGCAACAGAGCATGATAATATGCTGATAGCACTGCTATGCACTACTTTCAAAACAAATTACCTTCTTCCCTAGACTAAATGCAATTATAAGAGTTATTCCCTCTAGCTTATAATAATTAAATATTTTAACATTTTAATTAAGTGTTACAGCAATTTTAGGAGTCTTTTCAGTGCATGAAAATAAATGCACTAAGATGCTTTTCCAAATATTATCAAAATGCACTGAGATAAGTTATTTCTGGTATAACTATCTTCTCGATTAATATTAATACAATTTATAATGGCTTAACTATCTTCCTCAAATAACATGACAAGATCATACAGTAATTCCAGTGATAATTATAATTGTAAAGGTTTTAATGTATTAATTTATTTCCTTCCAGCGATGGCATATCAAGTGAGGCCAGCATACAAACAAGCACACTATTACTAACATACCAATAACAAAACTTTGAAAGGGAAAAAAGGAATCTTTTACATTTAAGAAGATAATTTTTTCTAAAAATTCCATATCACTATATTTCAATAATTAATGTATGTTCTAGAATAAAGACTGGTAAACTTTTTCTGTAAAAGGCCAGATAATAAATATTTTAGGCTTTAGAGTCTACACGGTCTCTGTCAAAACTACTTATTCTGTGGCTGTGGTGTGAAAACAGCCATTGACAATATATCAATGAATGAATCTTTCTATATTCCAGTAACACTTTATTCATAAAAACAGGCAGCAGGCCTCCGCCGCAGGCTGCCAACTTCTGTAACACATAAACATTTTTAAAGGCTTAAGACAAAGAATTTTATCTAACAGTAACTTAGCTCAGATAATCAAGAAGACCTAGAAGAACTAGAAACTGAACAGCCCATCAGAGCTGATGCATTCACTCTGGCATCTGTGCCCGGTTTACCACATGTAAAGCAAAGTGAGAAAAATACAATCACAAAAACTTTGGCTCAGTTTCTAAGGATGTAATATCTAGATGGGAAGGAAGCAATATATATAATACACATTAGAGAAAAAAAAAACAGAAGAAAGAGCAACTTTATCTACTTAATCTGATCTTCATTATCCTTGGCATTAGGGTTCTGACACTTTGAAAAGTGAAGTATACCAAGCTGTAAGACAGTGAGTCCCCTGGGGCCAAGATGGAGCTATCTTGTGGTGTGACTTGACATACAGTATCTGCTGAATAAATTTTCATTAAAGGAATTAATGAATGAAGGCTGGGAGTGGTGGCTCATGCCTGTAATCCCACTGCTTGGGAGGCCGAGGTGGGCGGATCACCTGAGGTCAGGAGTTTGAGACCAGCCTGGCCAACATGGTGAAACACCATACCATCTCTATTAAAAATACAAAATCTAGCCAGGTGTGGTAGAGGGTGCCTATAATCCCAGCTACTAGGGAGGTTGAGGCAGGAGAATTGCTTGAACCTGGGATGCAGAGGTTGCAGTGGGCTGGGATCATGCCACTGCACTCTAACCTGGGTGACAGAGGGAGACTCTGGCTCAAAAAAAAAAAAAGAAAAAATTATATAAATTCTTCTATATCCAACTAGAGCAATGTAGTATGTGCCGTGATCTTTATCATTTCTACCGCAAAGAATGCATTAGTCGCAAGCTTGTCCAACCTGTGGCCAAGAGGCTGCATGCAGTCCAGGACAGCTTTGAATGAGGCCCAACACAAATTCATAAACTTTCTTAAAACATTATGTTATTTTTTTGCAATTTTTTTTTTTAGCTTATCAGCTATTGTTGTTGTTAGTGTATTTTATGTGTGGCCCAAGACAATTTTTCTTCCAATGTAGCCCAGAGAAACCAAAATATTGGATACCCCTGCAGTGCATCCAGAAAATGGACCACATAATCCATTAAAGAACAAATTTCCTACTATATTTAAGTCAAAATTTGATTTATAGGCAACTCAGAAATTCTACATAAAGTGCAGTGTTTCAGAGACTCTCTTTTTACCATATCCCATTGGAGTAGAAAATTTAATTCCCTAGAGTGAGCAATATATCTGAAACATCCTAAGCTTTGTGTTATCTTAAAGTGATATAAAACCTACATTAAAAAATAAACATTTAGTACTGAGGTATTGCTTCAATCCACAAAACTTACCCATTAACAGCCTTAAACATTTTTAAAACCAATATATGCATTTCCTAATAGAAAAAGTGTTAACATACTGTTTGGCTTTCAGGAAACTCCATTTTCAGCAATTTGTGAGCACATTCTTCAAAATCTAAACTGTGGAAATGATCACAATAGGTTAAAAGCTTGCAACATTGACTGTACACTCTTACATACAAGAATCTTACTTTAATAACAGTTTTAAATCATCTTTTTTACTGTAATTTCATATTGTTGTACTGCATATATAAGGAAAATATAGCTCTTAACTCTACAGAGAATGAAGTGCCAATACACACAACATGGATGAATCCTTGAATTATGCTAAGTGAAAGAATACCAACACAAAAGACTACATATAGTATGATTCCATTTATACAAAATGTTCAGAAGTGACAAATCTATGGACACAGAAAGTAAATTAAATGAGTAGAAAGTGACTGCTAATAGGCTCAGGGTTTAGTTTAAAGTAATAAAAATGTTCTGGAATTAGACAACGATGATGGTTGTACAACTTTGTGAATATAATAAAACCACTTGCAGTCATGCATCACTTAATGACACGGTTATCTACTGAGAAATGCATACTTAGGAAATTTTTTCATGTGCAAACATCATAGAGTGTATTTACACAAATCTAGATGGTACAACCTAATATATCTAGGCTATATGCTATGGCTGTTGCCCCTAAGCTACATCCTGTTCAGCATGTTACTGTACTTCTGAATACTGTAGGCAACTGTTAACACAATGGTAAGTATTTATGTATCTAAACACACCTAAACATAGAAAAGGTTTAGTAAAAATATGGTATTATAATCTTACGGGACCACCATTGCCTATGTGGTCTATTGTTGACTGAAAAGTCGTTACATGGCAGATGACTGTAAATGTACACTTTAAAAGGGTGAGTATCATAGCATGTAAAATCTCAATCTTAAAAAGGCAAAAATAAAAATAAAAAAGAGGCATATCCAGTGAATTGTATTACTCTCTCAAACCAACCAACTTCAAGCCATAACTAATCAGATAAAAGGGTTTCTATTCTATGTGACTTTCTTCATTTTAAGAAACAAAACACATGATGTGTAAGTTTCTCTCATTTCTGCAATCATATAATGCTTATCAAATGTTTTCCCACTACAAATTGGTCACTCAAGTACGACGGTAGTAAATTCTTAAGTGTCAGCAATACTTTTTCCTTCAAGCACTGGAGGATAATAACTGTACATAAAGAATTTATTAAATATTCTGACTTGATAATCCCATATTACAGGACAAATCTAAGTACTCTAAATCTGGGTAACCAGGTCCAGATCTCAAAGAGTGTTTCCCAATGCTCAAGGTTTTCAAGAGATCTGGCTGTTCTGTTCTACATTTAGTTGTTAAATAAATCTAAGAAAGAAAATGATCAATAACTCTATTCAAAAGCTTAGATAAAACAACAAGTAGAATGGTTAACAATGAGGACAAAGAAATAAAAGCTTTTAAAAGTAAATACTTTAAAAAATAATTGTAACTACCTAAAATTTTTAAGAAATACATTCTTATGCACAAATATATACCTAAATTAGAAACAACTGGAGGTAAAAACACCTATAGGATACTATACTGATTTAGGTTTATACATAGGATTTCAGAAGGATTTAGAGACAATCTAATTTGACTCTCATTTTTATAGATGAGAAAAATGAGACTTAGGTATTTGTATTTGCTCCTGGCCATATAGTCCCAGAAGTAGAACTTGAACACAAGAATATTTATACTTTCTCACCCAATATTTCATAAGGCTATAATTAATACTTAATTTGAAAAGTCATTTCTTGAAATGTGTTTAGAGAAGCCAGGAAAAGTCCTAATTAAGGCAGGAGCAAGCACAGGTCAAGTTTCCCTGCTTACATTAAAATCTCAGTGTGGAAGAATAAATGATATATTATTCTATCACAACTCTATCTACTTTTACTAGATATTGTCAACTTCTTATATTTTTCTATACTGATTCCAAGAGGTGAAAGACATTCCAGGAGCTCAGCATGACGTTAGCGCTTAATCTCTACTTTCACAAGTTAGCTTGGTTCATCTTAAAACAGAGGGCATCCACATTTTATAAATACCACATGTAAAAATAATAAATATAAAATAACTTGCAAGAAAAAAATATGCTTTTATCCACTATTCATATGAACAGAATTTAAAATATCATCAGTATAGTTCAAAGAGAATTAGCAAACTCAATTTGTTAATTGTTTATTGATTCAGAAATAATGCTACTATATTTGCATTTCTGTGGAATGCCCACACCCTTACTTTTGATAACATACCATAAAATCATCACTAATTAATGATTATGGACTTAGTTTTGCAGTTCATCTGTATTCCTCAGCTTCTATTACTTATAGGGTTTCCTAAGCACAACAGGGTAATAATCCAGGATGGCACAAGGCAATGAAATAAAAAAGAAACCTACCAGGAAAGAGATTATATAACAGATAATATTAAACAGTATCTAACATTAAGACTAAAATACTAAACAGTAATTGACACATTTTAATAATTAGCAAAACCAAAAACATTTAAAACAGATGTGACTTTTTCTTTTCCAGCTTTTTAAGAAAAAGAAATTAGCACTGCAACAAAATCCTGAAATTTCTGAAAAACAATCAAGTAGTTGATGAAGAAATGTTACTACTTCCCTTTTATCTAAGTGAAGTATCAGGGAGAAAGTTAGCTGTATGACAGTCTGTTTTCTTGTTCTCGTTTTATTTTGAAAGTATTTAATGACCTCCTACACCAAGATGGTTTTTAGGTTGTACTAATTATAAATATTAAATGAATTAAATTTTCTTGGTATTTTAGTTCTCAGCTTACTAAACCAAATGAGTTTCAGGTTTAACACAAATTAATAGCAATTGAGGAGAGGGTAAAGAAAAAAGAAGACATTTACTGAATTACTGTCTTCTTTACATGATGCCAGATTTCAAGCTGTGTTTACACAGTTTTGTTGATGTGTCCAATATCAGAAACTTTAAACTGGTGGGGACGTGGAAGTCCATCTCCCTCTGATGTTACAACTTCAATAAAATAAAATCAGACTGGAATATCGTTTAAAAGCAAGAACAAACAGGAATGCTTTATTTTTAATAGCAAAGGCAATTGTCTAGTTTAATGTTTTATGCATATAAAAAAGGGTATTTAAGGAGCCATAACAGAAAGAAGACTACTGGTGAGATTAGTCAACAAAACCAAATTTAAAAAATAAAATTTCCACACAGTTCAGTTGCCAGAACTTAGTTTTCGTTCACAAGATTTTCAAAAGTGGACCATTTAAGATACCCTCATAGCCACCTGGCTTGATGATTACATCCTATTTCTGACTTTTTAGCCTGGTATATAATAAACATAAACCTCTCCTTAAGATAATCACTGTTGATATATTAACATATTATTTCTAGAATCTGCCTATTTTGACAGCTAAGAAAATACTACAAGCACAATTCTATATAGTTATATAGTTTTTATCCCACTTAATATTACATCAGACTGTTTGTTCACATTTAAAACAACTCTCTATTAACGTAATTTTCAGTGGTGGCAGACTGGACATTTTGATTATTTGTGGTAGAAAATAAGACTGTCTCCATTTTTTTTTTTTTTTTGCACCAAACAATTCTGTATATAATTATGTGTCCATATTTACATCTTTAGGAGATACAGTAATGAAAAACAAGGGTCAATAAAGGTCAATGAACAATAAGCCCTTGATTCATATTACATAGCAGGGTGGCTATAGCAAATAACAAAGTAGCCAGATTTTGAAGGTTGTTATCATAAAGAAATGATGAATGTTTAAAGAGACAGATACGGTAATTACCCTGATTTGATTACACAATGTATAATCATCCTTAGGGTATAAATATGTAAAATTATTATATGCCAATTATAAATATAAATTAACTAATTAAAATTAATAATGTTTAAAAAAAAAACAAAAAATCTCCAGAGAAAATCAACATATAGGACAGGAATTACTGCTACTAGCACGGATACCACTATGTAATACTGGCTATTACTTGTTTTTTAATGCTTTAATTTTTCAAGTCTTTTTTGTGATTCAGAGATTATCAAGGTTATGCTTCTTTTAAATAATTATTCAAAGAGTTCCACTGTAACTCTTCAAAGTTAATGTTAACTGTAACACTTAACACAGTAAATCTGCTGCTCACAACTGATGACTGTTGGATTTCTAAAAAAGGACAAACAAATGAAAGGTCAAACCCCAAGAATATTTACCTCTGACAAAATATTTCTCACCTTTCACTTCAAGTTTATATGAAAAAATATTTAATACTTTTTATGTGGAAATAGGTAAAGGATAAAGCAAAAAAATTCCCAACCAATGTTTTGCTGTTTAACATTCCTCTATTTGAAGATAAACCTAAAGCCAAAAAATGTTCAGACTGAAAACAGATGACTCCTACTTATGAATCATTATTGCTATTACATCATACTAAATGGAAATATACTAAACCTAGTAATGAAACAAAACTGAGGAAACATTTCTCCTCCAGTGTAAAATGTAAACACTGTGCCCATTACATCAATAGGTTGATTCACATACAAAGTACCAGATGTACTAAGATTTAACATCCTCGTTTATTTCTCTTCAAAACCAAATTCACAGCCTTCAAAGGGAATAGGTTTTGTTTTCATGACATCACATCACACTGCTTCTTACTTAGCATTACTTCAAAGAGTCCTCAAAATCTTCCTAAGTCTAATTCCTATTTCTGTTCATACTCATTTACATCTGCAGAGCAAATCACTGTCCAACAGTCTTTGCAACAGTGCTTCTTTGCCTAGAAGCAGAACTAGAAACCAAATTTTAAAAATGTTAAATATTAAATTTTCATTATACAATTAGGTACTCTACTATCTTGTAAACCAGAATTATTTTCAGGTTTTTATTAGTGGCACTTAACTATAAGAAATGATATAGCTAAAAACCCATTTAATTAGGTAACACAATTAGACCTTCCAATTAAGTAAAGACAATTTGCCTATAAAGCAAAGAACCAACAGAAGGGTACCATGAGCTTGGGCATGGGATGGGGGAGAGAGGTAGGTAGTCTATGAATGCTGAAATGGCGTTCGGTTTTCTGTTATGAGACCCTAAAATGAATCCCTGATCTCTTTACCCATCCCTTATCAAAAACAAAAACAGGATGAACTGAGACAAGATGCCTTACCTTGACTGAATAGCAAGATAAATTGTACGACGAAATGAGACCAGGTTAATTTCTGTTTTGTCATGAATAGTCACTTTTTGTCCTGAAAGAAACATAACAAAATTACAAAACTGCAAAAATAAATGTGAACAATTTAAAATGTATCTCTGTATAGCATTTTCTTCAAAAATCTATTTAGAATCAATACAAATTTAATAATTATTTTTTACTGTGTAAATTAGTATTTATAGAATTCAAAGTAACTATTTCAAGTTTTTTGCTATATCACAATGTTAGCTCAAAGAAGTCCAGAACCAAGCCAAGAAAACTATTTTTGTTTCTCTGTTATCTGCTCGTTTAGACACTATAAAAGGCTGTACTCTTGCTGTTGTTTGGTAAAATATTATTTCGAGAGTTATAAACAATATCTTGATAATTTAGACGCACTATATAAATCATGGGTAAAAATTCAGTTTCAGAGAACACTGGATCATCACAACAGGCTGGGTGAGTCCAATATAAATACGTGTATTTGTTAAAATTTTCTCTTATTTAATGCATGAAAACTTTCCTTATAAATATTTAATAGTTTTTATTTGAACAGTATTTTCACATAAAACAAGGAAATTCTAAAGTAAAATGTAGTACATGGATAGAATTTTAATAAAAAAAAGTTGGAAAAAATTAAAGCTATTTTTACAAAATGTTAAAGAAGAACAATTGTACTGTAAGACAGAAGTGTTTATTATACCCTAAAAGGCAAATGTATACTTTTAATATCTTCACACATGCAATACATGTAAATAATGACCAGTTTATGTATGTTCTGATGTATTAACTGTGCCTTAACCAAAGTAAAGTTCTGAGCTTATTTCTGTGAAATAATGTAATCAAAGCTGAAGAGGAAGAACATACTACTTCTGTGTAAATATAGCTTTTGGCTTCTTCACTCTATTTTGCCAAAATGAACAGCAAATATGCAGTCACTCTCATTTGTCACATTCCTGCCATGGCTACATAAATCACATGAACTCAATATGAAAACATGTTTTTCACTGTCTAGAATACAATCAAAGGCATAATATACTAAATTAAAATTGTGCTGATGTTAAAAAAAGAATGTAATACTTTTTGAGCAGTTTCTCAATCTCTGCAACACTGGCATTTTGGGCTAGATTATACCTTGTTGCAGGGGGCAGTCTTGTGGTTTGTAGGCTATTGAACAGCAGCCCTAGTCCTCACCCACTAGATGCCATCAGCAGCCCTCCTTGCTCTCCCCAAAGATTGAGAACTATTGTTTTAGAAGATTACATTAGAATTAATTTTAGAGTATCTTATAATATTATTTGAATACGCTACATGTTTACCTTCTTCATCTTCTTCTCCCTCTTCCTCTTCTTCTTCCTCATCCTCTTCACTACTCCCAGCATCTTGGTCTGTGTTTGAGTCAGTGTCTCCCTCATCAAGAATTTCTGTAAAGTACAAAGTAAGTTTGGGAAAAAAACAATGTGCAAGTAATACACACGTATTTCATTCTAAGAAGATAATTCTCAGTTCGTTGAAATCCACTGTGGTGTAACAGTTTATTAGCCAACAAACATAACCACCAAGCCTTGTGTTATTGCCTAGGTGGTCAAAAAGCATTATAACTGATTTGACTAGAGAGAGCTGTATGTATCACTTTTCTGCCGCATAAAAAGTGCCCATGAAACAAGGAGATGAGAAAAACAAAGAAAAAGTAGATGAAGGTTTTTGAAAAGAACAAGAGCACTGGAAAAATATTAGGAATAGAAGCTAGCATATGGGAGTCAAAATATTGTTTCATCATCAGAAAGAAGACAGTCCATTATAAAAAGTTAAGGCGAGATACAGAAAACAAGAATTTAGGCTAAGAATGTACTTGGAAAGACAAAGGGAGAGAAAATAATTGCATAACTTAGTGTTCACTTGAAATAAATAGTAATGAGATTTTTATTAAAATATATACCTACTAAATTGAATATTACAATAAATTCAAAGACTTTTCATATATAAAACAGAAACAGAAGTTTAAAAGCCTTTAAGACAACTGGTAAGACAAGCACTGTATTAGATTATCACTTTTAAAAATACAAATGATATATTCAGAACTGGATGAAAATAGTGATGTATATGAGACTACATAAGGCCAGTCATTATGTTAAAAGCAAACAAATGACAAAAAATAAAATTATATTTTGCCCAATGGTGCTCTGTTAGCCTGATAAAAGATTTTGCAAACTGGACCAACTCTTTACTTTTGCATTTCTATTATAATCAGAGGGCTTTTAATACAAAGTTCTGAGATCAATTGACTTTAAGAAAAATTCTAATTTCTTTATATTTAATTAAGCAGTATAAATCAGGAGACACATAACTAAAGTTAGCAGAGAACTTCACATTATGAGAAACAAATCACTTTACAAAAATGAGGAGCAGTCATTCTGCCCTTATCTGACATATAAATTTCAAGAATATTTCGAACAAATGTGAATTCAAGAGATAATCTAAAGTATCTAGTTTATTACTATGTAACATGGCTTCAACAGACTTTTAAAACAAGAAACTATTTATATTCAATAGTAGGAAGACAGGCACTCCTGCTGTCTTCCCAAATGCTGTTAAGGTCTAAAACACAAGTACACCTGGGTCAGTCGAAGGTGCTAATTACTAAAGCTGTGCCCACTTCCTGCTGGGGCCCTTTTTCTATGCCAGCTCTAGAAGAATGTTTTATAAAACAATGAAGGTCAAATGAATTGTCTAATCATTTACATCATCCTTTTCTCATCTCTCCACTTTAGACTCTACTTACTAGAATCACTTAGGCAAGGACAACTGGATTTCATTAACTGAACAAAGTAGTGGTTTCAAAGCATGGTCTAGGAGTCCATGGGGGATCACTGAGACCTGTCAGGTGGTCTGTGAGGTCAAAACTATTTTCATAATAATACCAAGACAGTATCTGCCCTTTCACTGTGCTGATATCTGTGATGATGATCCAAAAGCAATGGAGGTTAAAACTTCTGTAACCCAAGGCATCAAACTTCACTAGTAATCAATGTATTCTTTACTGCCACCCTCTTGAAGTAGAAAGCCAGTTTCATCTGAGAATGTCCTTGATGAATTTTATCAAATCTCAGCCCTGAATATAGGCCTTTCTCCTAATCTGAGTGATGAAATATAAAGTTCATATATATAGCCCTTCTGTTAAAGACAGATATACAATGGTGACAGTTATGTCAAGGAAAACCACTTGTGTGATTGTTTGCTTTGCAAGATGAATTAGCTATTTTTTTCATTTTTACTTGAAAAAAATGGCCAACTAACTACAGTTGTTAGATATTTGGCCAACAGTTTCTCAAATGCAAACAAACTGAGACTGTCACTTCGGGGACAACAACTAACAATATCTATGACAATGGTAACATTAGGGTTTTCAAGAATTCTGAAAAACCTGTATCAATCTCTGCGAGCTTGAGAGCTCCCCAATACTTAGATTTTTTTGGACGAGAGCGGTGGTAATATTATTAAATGTGCTATCTAGATATTATATCAACATGTTAATTTGATTTTGATAACATTAACGTTAACATTTAAAAGATGTGCATAACTCAGTGAATCAGTATTTTCTAAATGACTTATGCAACATTACAAAATCATGCATGAGTAAAAGATTTATTTAAAGTGACAGATAAATGGATTCTAATGCAACACTATCAAAGTTCATTGATATTGTTTCAGAATTCACACCGCAATTAATCTTAAAACTACTAGTTGTTAAATATTGGCATTTATCTGGAAAGGCTGTTAAAATACTGCTCCCTTTTTCTAATTACATATTTATCTGGGGCTAGATTTTCTTCATGTACTTCAATTAAAACAACCTACTGCAATAGATTGAATGTAGAAACAGATATGAGAGTCCAGCTGCTTCCCATTAGGCCGGCAGTAAACTTTACAAATAAAAAATTTTATAAAATATATATATAATACAAAATATATAAAACATCATTCTCACTAAATTTGTTTTGTAAAATAACAATTTTTTTTTTTTTTTTGAGACGGAGTCTTGCTCTGTCGCCCAGGCTGGAGTACAGTGGCGTGATCTTGGCTCACTGCAACCTCCACATCCCGGGTTCAAGCCATTCTCCTGCCTCAGCCTCCTGACTAGTTGCAACTGTAGGCATGCACCACCATACCCAGCTAATTTTTATATTTTTAGTAGAGACAGGGTTTCACCATGTTGATCAAGCTACTCCCGAACTCCTGACCTCATGATCCGCCCACCTCAGCCTCCCAAAGTGCTGGAATTACAGGAGTGAGCCACCACGCCCGGCCCGTAAAATAACGATTTTCATAAAAATATGTAATTTATGTTAACATATACTAGGTTTGCTATTATTTTAAAATAATTTAATAAATATTCTTTTATATTGTTTTAACCTCTAATATAGTAAATAGCAATAGATATAAAAAGAAGTTCTTTGGAGTTGTCAATAATTTTCAAGAGTGTAAAGGGATTCTGAGACCAAAGAATTTAAGAACTGCTATAATAAAATAATGTACTACTTTCCAGGCATTGGCCAATTGCCTACACGCTAAAGAAATGGATAGAGAATTCTCTAGTTTAATAAAGAAATCAAATCAGGTGTACACAAGAATTTCACAAAAAAACATTTGGCATCTTTCAGGGAGACTGCAGGAAAAGAGATTCGTAAGAAAAGAAGGCAAAATGGATCTACGGAGTTCTCTGTTTGGAAATGAAATTATAACAGAAAAAAAGAATCTGACAGATTACAGTGAAAAGCTCCTAGGAAATCAGCATCTAAGAAGAGAAACCCATTATTATTATTATGACAGATTTTTAGGATAATGCATAGGAATGGAAGATTTCTCCCATTTTTACTTTTATTTTCAACCTTCTACTTCTAAGCACTACTGAACAATGGAATGCAGACAGAGACAGAGTTCTAGGTCTCTGCTTTCTCTGTATATGAGACTACATAAAGTTGGTCTTTATGTTAAAAGCAAACAAATGACAAAAACTAAAATTATATTTTGCCCAATGGTGCTCTGTTAGCTTGATAAAAGATTTTGCAAAGCTAACTGACTCTACATTTCTATTATAATCAGAGAGCTTTTAATACAAACTTTTGGGGTTTAACACAAAGGTAAATATTTATTGCTTCCACAGCAATAAATACTGACCTTCTCCAGTAAAATTACAACTCAAGAGAAATAAGCCCATGAAATTATTATGTAAGTAGGCCTGAGTGTTAGCTTTAGGAGGAAAATAATACGAATGTGAAAATAGTAATAATAGCTAACATTGTCTGTGATAATACACAACACTGTATTTTATATATCCTTCCATAGAAAGGTAACATTTAGTCTTCCATCAAACAAGTAATTGCTACAGGTCACTCAGCTAGTAATGTCAAAGACAAATTACAAATCAAAACCTGTCCAAAGTTAGTGCTTACAGTATACCAATGATACACAAATGAAAATGATCAATTTATTTTATCAGAGAGGCACCAATACTATAATTCATCCTCCCAGAAGGATATCAACCTGACCTCAAGAAACAATAAAGTATAGCACTTTACAATAAAGTATACCACTTAATTGAATATTAAACTGGGTGGCACAGACTGTAAGTGGTAGAGAAGCTAAATGAAGGCTACTACTAATCTATGAATATTTCTTAAGATGGGTGAGACGTAAGTGTCGCATAGTTTAAAGGGAAAGAGGAAAGGAACAATGGGGTCAGTAATTCAGAATGAAGTAAAAAACCAAGGGCAAGTACCAGGAAAAAAATAATGCCCAAGGAAACAGCTAAGAGAATAACTTTATAGGAGCAGAGATTTCATTAGGTGGGTATCAACGATCTCTAAATATTTCCTATCAGTATTACATAACTACTTAAATTGCTCGTACTTATCCAAATTAAATTATTTTATAAAATTTTACATACCTTTCTTAATAGCTTTGTACTTCTCTTCATTCTCCATAAAATTAGGATCCATCTTGAAAACATCTAAAAAAAATTTTAAAGTTCATGTTTATTTTCCATATTTACCTTTGTTGGTACACCTCTTTCCACCTAACATGCCCCAGACTTACTAAGAACATCTTCTGGGTTATAGTCATCCTCCAGAGGGAGCATATGAGTGAATTGATCATCTTCTTCCACCAAATCAAGACCTTCTAGAATAATGGGGTGGTCCTTGAATCCATCTTTCCGTACAGCAAACATCACTTCAATCATATATTGAACTCTTTTGTCAATTTCAGACTCATGAAGAATGTTTCGAAGGCGTTCAAATATAGCTAAAGGTTAACAGAAAGAAAAGACAATAAAATAAGCAATAAATATTATAATAAAAACTTAACATCAAATTAAGAATGGACACTTACCATTGATTCCTCTTGGTGACACTTGTGTTAATTTGAGGCCACATTCCTTAAGAAAACCAATAGCTACTTCAACACTATCATCTGTTGGTCTTTCCAGGAGTAAAGTGAGCATCTCTAAGCATAAAACTTCATGTGCCTTAAATAGAATACATATACATGGAAGAAAGAAAATGCTTTTACATACATTAAAATATTTTTATGATTTCTAAAAATTAGTAAATCTGTTTACAATAATTATATTGCACATATGATGGGCAAAGTTTTATGAAGTATATAGAAATACTCCAAATACGGGATACAATTTTTCTATCACTTTTATTATCTATCTACTAAGAATTTTCACATGACTGTTCCAAAAATTTTAATTTTCTATGCTGAATACAACTATCTGAACTATCTTTAGAAGAAATATTCTTAGCCATTATGTAAGGAAAGTGTCATAGATAAAATATGTTAAAAATCATATACTACTTTCTAATAAGATAACTATTTTCATAATTACATGACAAATAGTAATATGATTTATAGTACCCTTCTTCATGACCACAATTCTTTATATACATTTCCTAATTCATTCTATTGGGAACTGTATTAGATGCAAACAGTCCTTAAGTTACACAAATACTAATTTCATTACAAAATATCTTAATAACTTCTGGAACAAAACAGTTTTGAATATTCCATTTTTTTAAAAAAATTATATCAAACTATTTCTACTGGCCATGTTCAAAAACTGACATTTATAAACAATGCCAGGAAGAGAGGGAACAAAATTCTACTGAGAAGCTTTGCTATGAGAAGAAAATGAACTACAAAGAATGTTTAAAACACCATACATATGCCTTTCTAAAGTCAGACAGTGATTTGAGATGGTGAGGAAAGAAGTCTAAATCTCAACTCAGGAGATACCTTCTTCCAGTTGTGCACAACATCAAAGATACCCACTACTTCTTTTCACTAGGGGAAGAGGGGTGTCAAACAGTCTTATATCAGTGACAAGAAAATACTGCCCTTTACCACAGTTGAGAAGATGCAAAAAATTTATATCAAGTGTTTTATGGCAATGTCAAAAATCTCTAGTCTAAGTGTAATACACATTTAAAAACGGAAATATATCTCTGTGGTTACAGATGTGAAATTAAGTTTCCTTGCTCTTAAGTAGCAAGTTATCACTGTAATAATATGACTAATTAGGTCAAAATCTAAAAGATTTCTAAGAGTGAAAGAATCTTCATGTAAATAAGAGTCAAAACATTTAATATTAGTGAAATAAGACTAGGCAGGACTTTAAAATTCTTCCTGTTATACATGATATTAAACTGGAAATGATAATATATATCTGAAGGAAACTTTTGAGTATAAGCAAGAACAATTTTACCACTTTCATGGTTAAACAGAAGCTAAATCAAAACCATCAAATAATGAATATAAAATAAACACAAACTGAATAATGGCATGATAAAATTACTTGCATTTGAAGCAGATTAAAATTGATCAACTCTATTCTACAAAGTGATTCTAAACATATATGACTATACCTATGTGGTGGCAAGGAATAGAGGTTTTTGTAAAATATCAGGTATTTATTAGATTCTCATGAACACCAGGGAATGAAGTGGAGGAGACACCAACTTTATTGTTTTATAAAAATGAACAGGAATGGTTCCTTCAAAGGAATGGTTTGCAGTCAAGTAACCATGTACAGTATTAAGTCAGATTAATCTGATAAAATATCTAAAAGTGTTTTGATTAGCATCAAAGTGTTATTTTACAGAATATTAAATACAACCGGGCGTGGTGGCTCACGCCTGTAATCCCAGCACTTTGGGAGGCCAAGGTGGGTGGATCAGGAGGTCAGGAAATCCAGACCATTCTGGCTAACACGGTGAAACCCCATCTCTACTAAAAATACAAAAAGAAAAAAAAAAAAAACTAGCCGGGCATGGTGGCGGGCAACTGTGGTCCTAGCTACTCAGGAGGCTGAGGCAGGAGAATGGCGTGAACCCAGGAGGCGGAACTTGCAGTGAGCCAAGATCGTGCCACTGCACTCCAGCCTGGGTGACAGAGCGAGACTCTGTCTCAAAAAAAGAAAAAGAAAAAAAAAGAATATTAAATACATTTATTATAGTTTTCAAATGAAAATATCATTCAACATATTTATCCCAAGGACTATAAAGCAAAGTAAAAATAGAGAGGTATCAGTGAAGTGGCATCAACTCTGTGGTCTAATGCCACTGAATGCGAACAAGTATTGAAGATAAATACTTACCACATTTTGGTTAATAAGATGCGCCACAAATTTTGAAGCAGTCAGGCAAAGTTGCTGAAAAATGAAGGTGGAGAGTTAATCCATAAACTAAACCCAATTTTCATTTATTTACATTAATCTATGGCCTACTAACAATCTATTTAAAACATGTACCACACAAGTATAATTTTTATATTACCAGAAAGTTATAAGATAAAACACATGAAAGAATATCACTTCTGGTTAAACAGTTAAAATTCTACAGTTAGAGCCATCATTTTTGTGGCTCATCAATAGTGGCCAGGGATATTTAAGAGAATAAAGAAGTTCTCATGAAAGACAGTTTTTAAAAAGCATTATGTTATGTACCTGTGTCAAAATCAACCTTGCTTACTTTTGTTGATACTGGTTCATTAGTCTGTTCCTATGTATCATTCTACATACAAGCCATTCATATATACCTTATCATTTCTTCGATAGCCTTTTCGAAAATTAAGAATTAACCTCTTGAGGATTAATTCTCCAATTTGTGGAAATTTTGAGTTGATAATTGCCACTAATGCTGCATAAACATGGGTGAAGATTGGAGAAGCACTCTGTGCTTGCAAAACAGACCTGGACAGCAGTCCTCTGTTTAAAAAAGAATAAAAAAAGGAGTCAGCAATAACCAAATGAATTAAATGAAACAAAAACTATTAAAATTCAGTAATATTTCTCTATAAATAATCATAAAATCTAAATCAGAACTAAATGGAAAGAGTTCATCTTACTAACAAATAAAAATTGTTTTTCAGAAAATGAAATGTGAATTTGTGATTTTGTAAAATAGAATGAAGATTTTACTGCAATTTATTGCCAAAATTTTTCTCTCTACATATAATTCCTCTTTTCCCAGTCTGTTATATCAAATCATGAATTTGAGGTTTTTAAGGTTCATATAAATAAATTCTTTAACATTTTCAAAAAAGTAAACAAAAGCAGACCTGCTTCAAAAGTACAAAAGTTAGACAACATCAAGTTTCTACTACAAATCCACATTTTTATAAAATTAATTTTGTGATTAAAGACAAATTTGGGTTTAAATCTTTAAGTCTAATTTTAGTTGAATAAAATGAAGATTTGGAATATTCCTATGAGAAATAAAGACATGAATTAAAAGCAATGCAAGATTAATGTTAAAACAGTAACAGGAAATTAAAAGGTACCTACTTGTAACTCATTTTGAAAATGGTCATGTTTCTATATGCATTTGATGAGGAAGGGGAAAGGCAAATTGGGCAAACTGAAGTTATTTTTAGCAATGTAATGACAAGTAATTATTGGATTGCCAAAAGTTAGGGGAAAAAAGTCTTAATGGTAGTTTTAGATACAACAACAGAATCACTAGGGTAGAAAATGAGAAAAAGGATGCAGCCTATAAATTATAATATCTTTAGCAATCCATAACTCTTCTGAGTCTACTTTTTTTCTAAGTAAAATGGAGAGATCTCTGCCCACTTTTATGGATAATGGCTGTCTCTTGATCAACTTTCTGTACCTCTACAACTCGCTGCACCTACTTTATACCACCATCTTTTTTGGTGAGGTTGGGGAGAGATGGGGGTCTCACTCTGTCACTCAGGCAGGAGTACAGTGGCTTGATCTTGGCTCACTGGAAACTCTGCCTTCTGGGCTCAAGCAGTCCTCCCACCTCAGCCTCCAGAGTAGCTGGGAGTACTGCGTGCCACCACGCCCAGCTAATTTTTGTATTTTTCATAGAGATGGGTTTTCACAATGTTGCCCAGGCTGGTCTCAAACTCCTGGACTCAAGTGATCCTCTTGCCTCAGGCTCCCAAAGTGCTAGTATTACAGGCATTGAGCGACCATGCGTGGCCGCTACATTCCATATTTTTTAAAAGATGAATCATACTCATGTAAAATGACATGAGAAAACAGCCCTCAGATTTTAAAATAATAAGTAGAACATGGAGTACTTCTATTTTCTGACCCTTTTAAATATCATCAATTGCTTAAAACCACATATTATAGAATATGGTGATTCCTTTCCGCTTTTCTCAAATTTATTCTTATCTTTCCCATTTCTCTCACATTCCCACTTCACTCTCACTAGAAATTAAATTGGAATAAAGGCCATATACGATGAACCCACAGCTAATATACTCAACAGTGACAAGCTGAAAGCTTTTCCTCTAAGATCAGGAATAAGAAAAGGGTGCCTACTCTTTCCAATTCTATTCAACATAGTACTAGAAGTCCTAGCCAGAGCCATGAGGCAAGAGAAAGAAATAAAAGGCATCCAAATCAAAAACAGAGAAGTCTGTTTGCTGTAAACAGGATCTTAATATAGAAAACCCTAAAGACTTAACCAAAAAATTGTTAGAACTAATAAACTAATTTAGTAAAGCTGCAAACATAAAATCAACATACAAAAATCAGTAGTGCTTCCATATGCTTACAATGAACTATCTTTCTGAAAAAGAAATCAAGAAAACATCCCATTTACAATAACTATAAAAAAAAAAACAAAAAAAACCTTAGGAATAAATCTAACCATGGAGATGAAAGGTCTGTACACTAAAAGCTACAAATTGTTGATGAAAAAACGGAAGAACATGCATGACATCCCATGTCCATGGACTGAAATAATATATTAAAATGTCCATAGTACCCAAGCAACCTACAGACTCGACTCAATCCCTATCAAAATTCCAGTTACATTTTTCGCAGAAATAGAAAAAACAATCCTAAAACTCACATGGAACCACAAAAAACTCCAAATAGCCACAGCAATCTTGAACAAAAAGAACAAAGCTGGAGACCTCACACTCCCTGACCTAGAATCTGCTACAAAGTTATAGTAATCAAAACAGCATGACACTAGTATAAAAACAGACACATAGAGCTATAGAGAACAAAGAAACCAGAGATAAATCCAGACATTTGCAGTCAACTGATTTTCAACAAAGATGCTAAGAATACACAATAGGGAAAAGACAGTATCTTCAATAAATGGTGCCAAGAAAACTGAACATCCAGATGCAGAAGAATGAAAACAGACCTTAATCCCGCAACATATACAAACATCAACGCAAAATAGATTAAAGACTTAAACATAAGACCTGAAACTGTGAAACTACTATAAGTTTCTAAAAGAAAAACACAGAGGAAAAGCTACAAGACAGTGGTATGGTTAATGATTTTTTGGATATGACCCCGAAACCACAGGCAACAAAAGCAAAAAGAGACAAATGGGATTACATAAAAACTAGAATGCTTCTGCACAGCACAGGAAAATATCAACAGAGTGAAGAGACAGCCTACGGAATGGGAGAAAACATTTGCAAACCATATACCTGATAAGAGGTTAATATCCAAAATACATCAGGCATTCAACTCAATAGTAAGAAAACAAATAACCCAATTTAAAACATGAGCAAACAACAAGAACAGACATTTTTCAAAAGATGTACAAATAGCATTATATATATATATAATGTTCGACATCACCAATTATCAAAGAAATGCAAATTAAAATCACAATGAGATCTCACAACTGTTACAATGGCTGTAACAAAAAAGATGAAAAATAACAAGTGTTGCCAAGGACATGGAGAAAAGAGAACCCTTGTATACTGTTGGTAGAAATATAAATTAGTACTTTGGGAGGCCGAGATGGGTGGATCACGAGGTCAGGAGATCAAGACCATCCTGGCTAACACAGTGAAACCCCGTCTCTACTAAAAAATACAAAAAACTAGCCGGGCGCAGTGGTGGGCACCTGTAGTCCCAGCTACTCGGGAGGCTGAGGCAGGAGAATGGCGTGAACCTGGGAGGCGGAGCTTGCAGTGAGCTGAGATCTGGCCACTGCACTCCAGCCTAGGCGACAGAGAGAGACTCCGTCTCAAAAAAAAAAAAAAAAAAAAAAAAAAAAAAAGAAATATAAGTTAGTATAGCCATTATGGAAATAGTCTAGAGGTTCCTTAAAATATTAAAAACAGAACTACCACCAGCTAGGTGCACTAACTCACGCCCATCATACCAACACTTTGGGAAGCCAAGTGGGGAGGACTGCTTGAGCTCAAGAGTACAAGACCAGCCTGGGCAAGGTGGCAAGACCTCATTCTCTACAAAATATTAAAAAATTAGCCCAGCGTGGTGATGAGTGCTTGCAGTCCCAGCTACTCAGGATGCTGAGGTGGGAGAATTCCTTGAGCCCAGCAATTCAAGGGGTCAGTGAACTATGACCCCTTGTCATAGTTCCTATGCATGGTACTCTGTATGCAGAGTACCCTATGCATGGTACTCTGGCCTGACAATGAAGCAAGACCCACATCTCTAAAACAAATCAACACTAAAAACATTTTTTTCTATTATAACTACCATTTGATCCAGCAATCCCACTACTGGATATATACACAAAGAAAATGAAATCAGTATGTTGAAGAGGTATCTGAACTTCCACATTTATTGCAGCATCATTCATAATGGTCAAAATATGGAAACCACAAAAGTCTCTGTTGTGAATAAATGGATAAAGAAAATGTATATATGTATAAGGGAATACTATTCAACCATAAAGGAAATCCTGTCATTTGCAAAAACACAGATGAGATGAACTTGGAGAACATTATGCTAAGTGAATAAGCCAGGCACAGAAAGACAAATAATGCATGATCTCACTAACACGCGGAATCTAAAAAAAATTGAACTCATAGAATCACAGTATAAAATGATGGTTACCAGAGACTGGGGGTTGGGGGAATTTAGATGTTCGTCAATGGACACAAAATTTCAGTTAGACAGGAGGAATAAGTTCCAGAGATCCATTCTACAATATTTTGACCATAGTTAATAACCATATATTATATACTTGAGAGCTGAAAATAGAGTACATTTTAAGTGTTCTCACCACAAAAAAATGACAAGTATGTGAATGCATGTTAAATAGCTTGATACAGCCATTCTACAAAGTACACATATATCAAAACATCATGATGCATACCACAAATATATACAACTTTTACTCATCAATTTTAGAAAGAAATAAAAAATTAAATTAGTTAGAGGTAGTATACTGTGATATTCATTATTCTTCATGAGTTTAAATTACTGGAGGCATTAAGTGAATGTCTGCAAAAACCATTATGTGAAATCGAAGCTTCTCAAAAAGCAAAAATTCCATACAACCTCTAACAGCAAGGCACAAGTTATTTCTTAGCAGTCTATATTTTTATAAGTACTGCATTTTAAATAAATATTCTCAATGACCTTTGAAATGAAGTAGCACAATAAATCAATGATTATTGTTCATGTAGATATTATATACCTTCAAAAAAATTACTTAGAAATACCACAAATAAAATACTACAAATAAAAAAAAACTTACCTTCCTCTAACAATATTTTCTTGAAGAAGCTCTTGAATAATAATACTTATGTTGGAAATGTTGACTTTGTTGATAAGACCATTAATTGACTTCTTTAGGGCCTCCCAACTCATCCTCTGGTATGCTAAGCTAAAAAGAAGTGATTTTAATAAAGATTAAAACTCTTTCCATAATTACAGTAAGTTATAAGAACATAAAAACTACATAGTGTTCCTTAATTTTTAACATTATTTTCATGAAATGACCCCCAAGTACAGTAAAATATATGATGCCTATCAGGATAAACAGATTATATCCTAAACCATATTTGATTTTCTGTACACATGCTTAAGTACACACCATTTTCCTTTAATAATACAATAAGATTATGTAAGGACATATAAGGATAATGTTCTGTTCTTAGGCCTAGTACATTTAATTAGTCAAATTCAATACACGCTTATTTTACATATAATGCTTGATTTAAACTCATCTTTAATGAAGACCTTTAAAATAAATGCAATTAAAAAAATGTAAATGGTAACATGAAATACCCAAATATAAGCCACAAAAAAAAAAATCTGTATGTCCCATCTCATAAAAAGATGACAGAGATAACAAAATTAAATGTTTTAAACCACAAATAAATGGTAACTACAGAAAAAGGGAGTCATGTGAAATCATGGAGCTGAAATATTGTTCAGAGTATTTTAAAGACAACCTCTATGCTGATGTAGTAGTCCAACAGCTATACCAGTTGAATGTTAGATAGCTGTACTGCTTTTTACCCTAGATTTCGGAAATTACTTGGCCTCATTGAGTTTCTTTAGGTTGAACTGGACAATGTCTAAGATCTTTCAATGCTCTACAATTCTATGGATTTTGTAACTGCTTTTCTGTGGAATCTGATTTCAGCTGCAGATGTCTTATCCTTTTTTCTTCTATACACGTCTCTCTCTGGAAGCCTGGTGAAACCAGTAGACTTTTTGGAATGATATATACAACGAATAGGATTACAAAGGATACTAATCATACCGAAATTCAGTTTTTGAAACATGCAAAGAACAAAAGTTTGATATAATATTCTATGTGCTTCATAACACATTAAACAAGAACTAGCAGTATGCTTAATAACTACTTAAATTTCTAAGTAGCATGGCCATAATCCATATCATGAAATATCTGTAACAGACTGTCAATACTCTGATCTATTGCCTACATTCTAAAAAGAAAAAAAAAAAAAAAAGCTAAACTTTAGAGAATAGTAAAAATAAGGATTCAATTTTTTTCCCAAACACATCAATGGACTGATTGTTTGAATTCTATCCATGGACCTCTTGAGGGGCTCGTAGATTAAGAATCCCTGTTCTGGAGTGGTACAACAAGAAGGTTGGTGAGAGCAGTTCCTGGTGGGAACAAGTATCGTATCACTGACATTGCTTAGTATTGCCAGCATGGTGAGGATAAAAAACAGACTCACTTTGCAGTTAATTTTATTTCATTTCTAAATTCTCTATAAATTACGTACGCCCTTACTGCCTGTACCCAAGGTGGACTATTCCACTGTTTCATAACTCCAACCTTTTGGTATCCCACTATCTCTAGAAACAAGATGTATGGCTTAACAAGTGGCCTGATTAATAAGATGTTGCTCATACACAATCACAACCTATCTTACTAAACTAATCAAACAGCTACATCAACTACAATTATACATCCTAATTAGGAAGCCCACAATTCATGTATCTACTGAAAGCAAAGACTATGGCCTTCTTTTCCAGATGTCTACTTCTTCTTGAACCCTTTACAGCCTACTAACAGACTTCAACTGTATATACAATTATCTTAAAGGAATCTGCTTTAAATTGCATGTATTGCTGACTCTCCTGTCTGCTTTATTTAAAAGGAAGCAAGACTTGGACTGATATAGTTTCCAGTCTTTTACAATCAGGATTGCTTTGGACTGGACTGGAGAAAGTGAATACTTTTCAGTAATGCCGCCACTACTGCCTTGTGCATGAGCAAAATGCTTACATGATAATGAAAGTCCTATTAACCACAGAAGCCAACTCCAAATTCCTTTTCAACCTAATACTTCAAATATCACTGGCAAGTGCTAAAACATGACACATAATGAAAAACTTATTAGTTTTGAATTTAATGTCATCAAATACCCCTTTCTGACTCTTAAATTTGGTTTTATTTCAAATCTTCATAGCTTCTTTTAGATAAAGACATTTCTTTTCTTTTCTTTTTTTTTTTGAGACAGTCTCTCTCTGTCGCCCAGGCTGGAGTGCAGTGGGACAATCTCGGCTCACTGCAAGCTCCGCCTCCCAGGTTCACACCATTCTCCTGCCTCAGCCTCCCAAGTAGCTGGGACTACAGGTGCCCGCCACCACGCCTGGCTAATCTTTGTATTTTTAGTAGAGAGGGGGCTTCACTATATTGGCCAGGCTGGTCTCGAACTTTGGGAGGCCGAGGTGAGCGGATCATGACATTTCTACTTCAAGCTAACCCTTGAAACAAATTTAGATTTAACTTAAATAAGGTTCTCAAGCACTTTTCAAATTGCCATTAAAACACCCATGAAAGGATGTGGAAATACTCCTGTCTGGCTCGCCTTGCATCTGTTTTTCTTAAATTATAACTATTAATACCTTCTTTCCCAATCTTTTAACTAGTTATCTGGTAACTGAATCATCATCTCAATCTGGGACCATACTTTCCCTAGTTATCAACTCATCCTATTAGAGAAAATATCTTAAAAACTTAGCTGTACTTTCCTAAATAGTTCCTCACCATGTCAATTACTCTGAAAAGGGAAGGAGGAATGTTTTAAGTGTGACCGTTCATATATAAATTTTGTCTGTCTGCCTTAGAGTAGCAAAAATGTATACTCTAAGATATTGTGGGCTAAAGAAAATGTACAAAAAGAGATAACTGCCAGCTTCAGTTTTATAGATGAGTACAGAGGTCGGCAAACTACACCCATGAGCCAAATGCAGCTGTCCACCTGCTTTAGCTGGGCTTTTACAGAAAAAGTTTGCTGACTCCTGGTTTACAGCAGGAAAAGTCAATTTTAGAACTAAAATGTCAATATTAATCTTTTCTACAAAAATAAACATTATCAATAGGAATGCATCCATGAAACAATGAAAGGAACAATAGTTTGAAAATACTATAAAAAGGGTAAGCAATCTTTTCCTCAAACTTTTTAATTCATTCATGCAAAAAAAAAAAAGTAATGAGCTAATATAAGGGCAAGTAGTGTGTAGCTCTCCAATGGAGCTATGAAGTAAAGAGGTCTCTAATTTGAGGTCTCTATCACTGAAGACTAATGTAAATTCTCAAGAGCCAGGGTTCATTAAACCATAGTTGACTTATTTTTCAATGACCATATAATGGCTTTATATACTGATTGATATCAACATGCCTGTTTTTATCTGTAATCTGTTCCTGCATCATCCTGAGCTTTGCAGGGGGAATATATGCTCCACCAGTGCGAGTAAGAAGAGGATCCAGCTCATCTTTCTTTTTTTTTGTAGCAGGTTCATCCTCAGCAGAGGAACTCTGAGTTACTGATGTTTCTGGGTTTCTCCTCCCAGGAGATGGGGATTTCCGGGACCTTTTTCGATCCATATCTCTTTCTCTTTCTCTGCGTTTTTCTCGGTCCCTGCTTCTGTAATACAAATTTTTTTTAAGAGCAGAAAAGACAATATAAAATACACTCTTAACAATTAACTGCACACAAATGAGTGAGACCATAAGTGGGTCCCACAAATTCGGACTAGGAAAAGTGGTTTAGAATGGTGAGAAAGTGCTTCACAGAGAAAATTCAACAAACTAGGTCCTGAAGGCTTGACAGGATTCAGACTGGGGGCAAGTTGGGAGGAGGAAGGGGAGAGGAAGGATGGCATTCTGCAACGAGTAGAAGAGGGAATAACTATTGAAAGACTGAGCAGGGGTGCTAAGGTCAGAATGAGTAGCACAATCAGGAAACAAAGAATTATGTGTGATGGTAGTTGGAAAGATGAGTTAAGAGTTAGACTGAAATCTTAAAACATATGCAAAAGACTTGAAGGATTTCTACTGGAGGTGATGGGGAATCATTAAAAGTTTCTGAGTAGGAGAGTGGCTTTTATGAAAGGAGTGTTTTAAGAAGACAAATTAGCCTGTGGTGTTTATGACAAATTGTATAAAGGAGAAGAAACCAGAGTTAATCTTCAATAGTGGTTACTTTAGTTGTAAGACTGCTATAGAATATAGTATTTGAAATTGTTTATTGATAGAACTAATATTTTTATTAGAAATCTCAGAATATCGGAAGCTTCTGCTTATTTGAGACAATGTGGGGGGGAATTTTTTTCTAGCCACAATAAATCTTCCCTACCAAAGTACCTGATTATCCTTTCTTAAGCTAAGGCTTTTAAAACAATCAAGGTACAGTTCTCTGAAACCATCAAGAACTAACAGGAAAGAATGAATCTTTGCTTTTTGCCATCTTTCCCCACAACAAAGTTTATCCACTGAGCTGCGTTTTACATATATTGCCTTGGAAACTCAGACCATTCTATTCATATTTTGGGTAACCATGAGTTATATGACACAGTAAATAGAAGTAAATTTCATATTATCACTGCATTACCAGGAAACTATGGGATAGATTTTAGCTAAATCTAAGGGGTGTGTTTGAGATGGTCTTTTTAAATATATAGTAATAGAACCTACACGGAGATTGAAAAGCAGTCATCTTCCCAGGTAGCTGTGGAGCAACAGGTTTTTTCTGTTTGTTTACTTTTATTTTAAGTTCAGGGGTATAAGTGCAGATTTATTACATAGGTAAACTTGTGTCTTGTGTCATGGGGGTTGATTGTATAGATTATTTTATCACCCAAGTATTAAGCCTAGTACTCATTAGTTGTTTTTTGTGATCCTCTTCTTCTTCCCACCCTCCACCCTCCCTTCACCTTCCATAAGGCCCCAGTGTGTGTTGTTCTCCATGTGTTAATGTGTTCTCATAATTTAGCTCCCACTTATAAATGAGAACGTGTGGTATTTGGTTTTCAGTTCCTGTGTTAGTTAAGGATAATGGCCTCTAGCTCCATCCATGTCTCTGCAAAGAACATAATCTCATTCTTTTTTATGGCTGCATAGTATTCCTGTATAAGTACCATAATTCCTTTATCCAGTCTATCACTGATGGGCATTTAGGTAGATTCTATGGCTTTGCTATTGTGAATAGTGCTGTGATGAATATACACATACATGTGTCTTTATAATATAATTATTTATATTCTTTTGGGTATATACCCAGTAATGAGATTGCTGGGTCAAGTGAACAGTTTTGAAACTGAGGTATAAGAGACTTAAATGACTCTTAGGGAGAACACACAATCTGTATATACCAAGAGTAAACAGACAGGGGAAAGAGTGATTTCAAATATAAACCTCAATTAGTCACAAAGGCAGATGCTCTAAATTCTCTGCACTAATTTGCAACTGAGTTGCTTCTTCTTGTGAATATACATGTTCCAAGAGAGTAGCTACAGCAGGGATTTCCTGACATTGGTTATGATTCTTCTGAGAAATACCAGGTAAGAGAGATAGCTGGCTGATAAAATCAGATCCTTACCATTATTGTGTTTGTAAAGTGCAGAAGTAACAAAATATTCTAAGAGTCTAAACAGAAACATTTTTGGACTGTTAGCCTTTATGTTCTGCATAATACCTAGCCTGTTGACTTCACAGTGTGACTGTGTGGATAACATGAGACTTCATTTTCGTATACTAGACCTAACATAGAGTTATACTGAAGTAGTACAGTCAGGGATTGTGAAAAAGACATGGGCTTTGGAGCTAGAACTGAGTTCAAATTCCAGTTTCAACATCTACCAGATGTTTAAACACAACCTCAGGTAAGCTACTTAATAAACTCAAAGCCATTTCCTTATTTGTAAATTGGAAAAAATAGTATCTAGTTTCTAAGAGTTTTAACAGTATTTTTGGGAAAATATGCAAAAAGCTTAGCTTATGAATTATGGTTATAGTAGTTGTTTTCATTAAGGTGACAGTAGACAAGCCTGGATTTTGAAGGTTAATATAATCTGACATTATAGGATTAGGTATATACTAGAAAGTGATGAGAAGGAAATTTTTGGCTGTAGATATCAAAGAATGTGCTTAGCTCCAAACTTCAAACTGCAGAGGAATTTGGTCAAAATTCCTGTGGGGGATATAATACTGGTGGTAAAGGGGTGGATAATATCTGAGAAACATCAAAACAGATATAGATCTTAGTGAACAATAAAATATGAGAGTCAAGTTTTGGAAACTAGATGACTAATAAGGGAATACAGGAAAATCAGGAGGAAGCTGGTTTTATGAAAACAACGACAAAGGCAGAAAGTTGTCTTCGAAGGGATAATGAAAATGGTTGTTAGAGAGACAAATCATAGTTCCTTTATAAAATACTAAAATAATGTTAGTTTTGCAAGATTAATTAGAAATACATTCAGAATCGACCACGTTCAACAATAGTTCACCTGAACTCTTCCACTGTTTTCTATATAAAGTCCCACCGGTTCACCGCTTATCACTACTCAAACTGATATGCTCAAGAAACTAATATTTTAAATAAGTTATAATTTTCTTAGTATCTACTATGTTCAGACATGGTAGTAGGACAGATATGATTTTTAAATCTAAACAACCAGACAAGATGCATGTTATCATCATCTTATAGATGAGGAAACTGAGGCTCAGAAGAAATCTGTTAAGAAATTTCACCAAATTTCCATAACTAGTAACTAAAACTTGAACTCTAATCTGCATATACATGGAAACTATTCTCTTTCTACTATGCAACACTGCCTCATTAAAAAGTCTAAAATATAGACATTCCAAAGTCAATTTCAAATGACCTGGAAATTGTCTGCATCACTACTCCTCTCCTAAGCAAAGATACATGCAAGTTAAGGGAATACTACCCATATAGTGACTTCTGTTTTAAGTACTTGAGAGTATGTCCATCTGCAGAATTCTAGTTGACATCTCTTCCCTATATTGAGCATCTGAAGTATCTGTCCCACTACTTTCTTTGAGACTACCATTACTTTTACCTGGAGAGTCTCTCCCCACATGTACTAAGTAACTTTTAATTCCATTATACTTTCTCCTGAGCAAACACAGAGGCCCTTTAGTGAAGTTTTAAAGGGAATGTTTAAAACGTCGACATCTTTCTAACACAGTAGTCACCCCTTACCTGTGGTTTCACTTTCCAAGGCTTCGGCTACCAGTGGTTAACCAACAGTCTAAAAATAAGTGACTACAGTACAATAAGGTATTTTGAGAGAGGGAGACCACATTCACATAATTTTTATTAGAGTATATTCTTATAACTGTTCTATTTTAGTATTAGTTACTGTTGTTAATCTTTCACTACGCCTAATGTATAAATTAAACTTTATCATAAGTATGTATGTATTGAAAAAACATAGTATATGTATGGTTCAGGTATTATCCGCAGTTTCAGGCATCCACTGGCATCCTGGAACACATTCCCCATGGATAAGTGGGGACCAATGTATTCTCATTGTAAAAACTATTACTAATTTCTACAAGAGAGAAAAAGAATTGAAAATAAATACAAATCAATAACAAGGGGTTATAATACTCTGCCAAGTTTTCAATGAAATGTGAATGGCACTTAATGTCTGACCCTTCTTAAATATTACCCCTAAGAGTTTCCAAACACTCTCATTCCAATGTTTCTTGCTATCTGCCTTCCATTCAGTTCCCTTGCCCATTTCTCAACCAAGTAAATCTTGTAAGTCTTGTTAGCCAGAGGAACAGGTGGGTAACCAAGTTCTCTAAAGCTCAAGAAAGAATCCTTTACATGTAGAAAAGAACTACAAATTAGAAACTTTAGTCTCAATGTCCCTCTGCCATTATGCAGGAAAGTAACTTTAGACCACTCTATATCATAGAATATCAATTTCTTTCATTTAGTAAAAAATCTCAAAAAATCACATAAGCTAACCCCTCTTGCAGTGCAATATAATGAATGAGCTTGGGCTTTAGATTCAGACAGACTTGAGCTTGCCACTATTATGTTTCACAACATGAACAAATTACTAAACTTCTCTAGGCCTCAGTTTCTTCAGCTGTAAAGCAGACATAATAGTATCTACTTCACGTATTTGCTGCAATAACAAGTTAATTCACATGAAGCCCTTATTAGAAAGCCTGGCACCTAAGAACATCCAATTAATATTGGCCTCTATTATTTTTGGTTTTATTATAAATATAGCATAAAGAAAGTTTAAACAAATATAATTTTCTACAAGTTAGACATTCAGAACACTAACCGTGACTCCATGCTACTATCATAAGAATGTCCTCTTCTTGAATGCTCATAGTCTGATCTGCTGTAATCAAAGTAATCTCTATCCCGGGGAGATCTTTCTTGTTCTGCATATCTAACATAAAATAAGAAAACCAAGTTGCAAATTAAAAACAACTATGTTATAAATATTTCGGAAAGTCATATATTGGTAAGGGCAAAGCAACTCTCTGACTGAACAACATCTTATCAAACTGTTCTTAACAGCTCCTTTTGCTAACACCCATTCATTCCATCAGAATTACAAAAGTTTTCAGTTTGTACACAGCAGAACAACTCCTAGGATTCACTTAACCAAACTTATTTGTTTAGTGAATTATCCTGATTCACTTTGTTCTTAGTAGGAGACATATCTGGATATCATATATAGTTAGCATGAAAAAGACTATCCAAAAATGGCTGCTTTTGCTTAGTTGGCTTGTTTATCAAAACACTGAATGTATGAGACCAATGTCACTGGTTGGCCTCCATAAGGATCAGTTTAATTCCACACCAAAAGACCATATTCATCACCTGTTAATTTTAAAATGCATTATTGGATAGCAATGAGAATGGATTGAAATTATTAGCAAACAAGGATGGATAGCATCAGATCTATTATTTGAATCTTAAAAGTCAATAAAATCAGAGAACCTTAAGAGAAGTTAAATATATACATAATAGATATACAGTAACATAATCCATATTTTATATACACATCTACAATTAAGTTATACACACATATAACTGTGTATGTGTCTGTGTGTAAAGAATTATTATTATTATTTTTTTAAATATATAGGGAGTAGGCAGTTGGTGAAAGGTAGTAAGTAATCATGAATCAGGACAATTAACTTGATGCTCACTTTAGAGATATTTAGCAGAGTAGAATAACAAAGTACATATGGAGTAAGGAAGCTTAGACAACTGAAAGAAAGTCTGAAGGGTGCTTCTTCCTTCATAAATTATTTTTAATGGGCATAAAAAATTACTTTTACAGTCATTATTTTTAATAGACCATATGCTTAATGGTCTTTCAATGATCATAAATGAGATAATTGTAGTGCTAATATGAATTCATAATGCACATTAATGGTAACATTTTTGGATCGCTGATCTTAACATAATTATAATATGATATAATCCAGCGGTCCCAAACCTTTTTGGCACCAGGGACCAGTTCTGTGGAAGACAATTTTTCCACAGATGGTGGGGGGTGAGGGGATGGTTTCAGGATAAAACTGCTCCACCTCAGATCATCAGGCATTAGATTCTAATAAGGAACACACAACCCAGACCCCTCACACGCGCAGTTCACAATAGGGTTTGTGCTCCTATGAGAATGGAATGCCACAGGTGAATGCTGGCCTGCTGCTCACCTCCTGCTGTGTGGCCTGGTCCATGGCTCTGGGGGTTGGGGACCCCGATATAATCTATATAAAAACATTTTAAAGACAATACAGAGCTATGTACATGTAAGGGATAATACTAACAGTAGCAAAAGCAGCACTTCTAAATAGTGTAATTTCAACTCAGATTTCCATTTTACACTTTCATTCCATTAGTATTTGAAACATTAAAAATTACTCCCTTTCACATAAAAATTACATAATATCTGGAATTATTTACTAGAAACTCCTAGAAGAGTCATTTAAGGATGATTTCTCCTACAGCCCATTCAAGTAATATTGGCTATAAAACCATTAAAAAGAAGTTATCCACCCTAAAATCAGAAATCTAAGAGCTAAATTATTACATAAACCTTACTATAAAAATTTACATTGCAGCCAAGGCGGGCGTATCACAAGGTCAGGAGATGGAGACCAGCCTGGCTAACATGGTGAAACCCGTCTCTACTAAAAAAAAGTACAAAAAATTAGCTGGGCCTGGAGGCGGGCACCTGTAGTCCCAACTACTTGGGAGGCTGAGGCAGGAGAATGGCGTGAACCCGGGAGGCGGAGCTTGCAGTGAGCAGAGACTGTGCACCACTGCACTCCAGCCTGGGCAGCACAGTGAGACTCCGTCTCAAAATAAAAAAAATTTACATTGCATTCAGAGCACATTAAACTATTTACCTGTCTTCTGGAGAGGAGTTCCTCTGATATGAATTAAGGTTTTCCCTTCTGTCATGACCAGAAGAAGGCTTTAAAAGAGGAAAAAAAGGAGAAAACATTTCAAAAGTTATTTATGTTAAAAAACATAGACTGAAATACATGGCTTAGAAAGTTGGAAGTACTTTAGAAATTGTATCAAAACATTTTTTAAATCATTAAAAATAATTCATGTAACCTAAACAATCTATAAAACAAAATTTTCAGACCATCCTGGATGGGCCTGTCTGTGGCAGGCACCTGTTTTCATTATGGACCAAATACTTCTTTTTTTTTTCCTATTTACTTTTATTTTTTATTTCTTTTTATTTTATTTTTTATTTCAATAGTTTTATGGGGAACAGGTGGTGTTTCATTACGTGGTTAAGTTCTTTAGTGGTGATTTCTGAGACTGTGCTGCACCCATCACATGAATAATGTACACTGTACCCCAATGTGTAGCCTTTTATCCCTAACTGCCACTGCTACCCTCCCCAACCCTTTCCACGGAGTCCCTAAAATTAATTGTATCATTCTTACGCCTTTGCAGGACCAAATACTTCTTTCTAGCCAAAACAATTCAAGGTAGAAAAAGATAATTCTCAAATTTTCGATGACACCTAGTTTATATTTTACTTCTATGTAGTAAGTTGTAATTATTATTATTATTATTATTTTTTGAGACAGGGTCTTGCTCTGTTGCCCAGGCTGGAGTGCAGTGGCACAATACGGCTCACTGCAGACTCAACCACCCAGGCTCAAGTGATCCTCTTGCCTCAGCCACGATATTGTACTTACCTCCTATCTCCGTTGGCTTATGAAAACCACAACTTCAGTACCGGGTAAAACAGTGGCAAGAAACTGACTCTAACATGTTTATAGAAGTTCATTTTTGGCCAGGCGCAGTGGCTCATGCCTGTAATCCCAGCACTTTGGGAGGCCGAGGTGGGCGGATCATGAGGTCAGGAGATCGAGACCATCCTGGCTAACACGGTGAAATACCACCTCTACTAAAAAATACAAAAAATTAGCCGGACGTGGTGGCGGGCGCCTATAGTCCCAGCTACTCAGGAGGTTGAGGCAGGAAAATGGCGTGAACCCAGGAGGCAGAGCTTGTAGTGAGCCGAGATCGCACCACTGCACTCCAGCCTGAGCAACAGAGTGAGACAGCGAGGCTCTGTCTCTTCAAAAAATAAAAATAAAATAAAAAATTTAAAAAAATTCGTTTTTGTTTTCTACAAACATCAATCGAGTGTCTGATATGTATTATACTATGGTAGGTTCTAGGGAATCGAACAACATTACTTTAGGGTATAAGTACTATTCCAAATCTTTTGAAAAAAGATTTGTATCTCCTATCTCCTATCAATATACAAATAAGTAACTTCATGTAACATGAGATTGACATGAGACAGACAGTCCAGTTTGAGACTATATCCTAATTTAAAAAATCCAAATACACTAAGGAACCAAAATGTTTACCTCTGTATATAGGTAAAAATTTTTATATAACTGGTCAACATTCAAATATTGACAAGCCTTTATTTAAGAATTAAAATAATTTTAATTAACCATACTGTAAAGAAAAATAGCATTTAACATACCTTAATCTTGAAATCTAAGATAAACTAAATCAAACAATGAGTAACTGTTCTGCAAACTTACATGCTTGCCTCCTCAATGAAGAAAGGATATATTTTAAAATAGAAAATTATTCTGAGTAGAAATATAAGATCCAACTTCCTCTGATTTTATGACTATCTAATTAACAGCAGTTTGAGTCTAACATAATCACAAGTACAATGCAAAATAGTCTCATTAACTATTGAATTTTTTGAATAGTATCCATTAACTAATCTATATAGGTGAATAAGCATGTAATCAAAATTGATGATTTAAAGTAACCATAGTTTAGCTGTGACTCTGCACTAAATTCAACCATTTTAAAATTCTGTGTCTAATATAAGAAAGTTTTAAAACTTACTTCACTTAGCAACACCGTGAAATAGAATTGTTCAATATATATGACATGGGTTTCCATAAAACTTCACATAAAGCTCTTAGGTCAAATAAAGAGCATGAGATTCATTAAATTCAATGGTAACATAAAATACAATATTGATACTGATCATTTATTACAAAACATAGTCCTTCCTGTGCAGACATTCTGAAGGTTACAATAGATAAGAAAGGCCAAGGAGCTTATGGTCTTGTAGGAGACAGAGAGGCTTATAAAAATTTCCATAATTAAACACATTAGATTATATGATCCCCAGAATGAGAGTGAGTGAGACAGAGAGACAGAGACAGAGAGAGAGAGAGGCAGAAGAAGAAGAAGGCGGGGGGTGGCGGGGGAGAGAAGGGGGAGAAGACAGAGAACAATAAAACTGCATTACCTCCTTTTTCTTTTACAAGGCAAAAAAATTATTTTGATTACATTAAGGAGAAGGCCCCAATTCTGTGCTAATGATTTTTAACACATCTCCGCAACATCTGCTGTGAGCAAGAGGAAGAGACCAAAAATATTGAAGTTGTGAAGAAGAAGGATTTCATAAATTTGATCAAGTAACAAATGACTGGCACACATACTAAGTGCTAAAAGGAGATCTTGAGTAGGAAACAATCACTGTAGCATAGAGTGCTAAGGGATGAAAGTGGGAAAACCGGGACTTGAATTTGGCTTTGGTAGATGAATAGGATTTCACCAAGTTAAAAATCACTTTTGGGTATGAATTAAATATTAAGAACTTGAATTTCCCATTTCTTTTATCACAGAGTTTAGATTGTAAGTCAGTGCAGTAGTTGAAAATACTACACAGTCAGAATTACCTTTAAAATTTTTATAAATTGTTCATGAAGCAAAACAAATATGATGACATCATGCAGTAACTCATAGTCTCCAACAATGGAGAGAGAGCAGTATGAGGAGACAAGGGGAACAAGAAGACTGAGTCCAGTGGCTTTCAGGATCCATTAGACTTTAAGAGAAGGAGCGAGGAGGGGCTGGAAGAGGTAGGGAGCTTGCTAAGGAAGCTATAGTAAGGTTCAAGGGAAAAACAGGGGATTCTCAGTTGAAGCCTTATGAACCTAACAGGTGAGTCCTCCTAATATCAAAGGAAGAGCTGAGCTTCACCTAAAGAAAGAATGAGCATCAACCCAGCTAGTGGACCCATTGTGGCTAACACAAAGGAGAGAAATGGAAGCAGACCAAAGAGAGCTGGCTGGGAGAACCAAGCCACTAAGTGTCAAGGGCATGCTAAATGAAGTCACCCACTCATAGGCTGGGGGAGAAAATGCCACAGGAGACCCATCTGGGCCGCAAGAGGGAAGCGTGGAGAAGCAGAGGCTAAGAGGAACCAAAAGAGGAGTCTGAGAAAGGCTAAACATTTCTCCCTTTGAGTAAAAGGCATTAGTGTAAAGATCTGAGTGCTCTTGTCTAACATGGCTCTGTCAAGAGCCAGTTCTGCACAAGGTCTCCTTTCTTTACGTACCCAGCCCCTAACACAGAATCTGTCACCTACTAGGTCCTCAATAAATTAACTGTTTAAGTAACAATGGACCAATGAGTACAAGCCCCAAAAAGGCCGATTTCAGAACAATATACAAGGGTTACTGACAGATGGAACTACCTTAGGAAACTGTGAGCCCCATGCCAAAAGAGATATGCAAGCAAAGGCTGGATGTCTACCTAGCAGGGAGGTGGGTGAGTGTCTTCTCACACTTGACAGAGGTTGGAAAAGATTGCAGCAGAGGTTGCCGTACTCTACAAGTCTATCAGTTCAGCTTAATAAGCACCTACTACAGGGCCTACTGTCAAGGAGCTTGCAATCTATTGCTTCTCATTAAAGAAGGAACTTTAGGTGTGCACAGCTGTAAGAGGAGAGGAAGGGAAGAGTGCCTACATTTATAACCAAATAAAAATACAGTTCCCCCTTTACTGACTCCACGGCCCAAAAAGTGATGTCCTGGTTTTAAATCCATGCAGCTGGAAAGAGAAGGAAGTTGAGTAGTTTGCTCTCCTGCCAAGGCCACTCACAGGCAGAACAGTTTTGAAAGCAGATGGAATTACTGGTCCCTATTACTGCCCTGACCTCATCTCCTACAATTCTCCCCTTCTGATACCTGCTCCACTCTAGATTCTTTGTCTTTGCTGTTCCTTTTGCCAGGCACACTCTTTCCCCCAGATATCGGCATAGTTAACTCTCACATTTTCAAGTCCCTGCTCAAATGGCTATCTTTTCAATGGGCCCTACTCACTCCTCTATTAAAAACTGCAGCCCCTCAATGTTGAATCCCCCTACCCTATTCTACTTCTTTTCTCCATAGGACAATTCTATTACTTAACATTCTAACATACTATATAACTTACCAAGTTTATAATTTATTTTGTCTCCTCCCTACAACAACTATAATGTAAACTCCACGAAAACAAGTGTTTGTTTTATTCACTATTTTGTTCAAAGTTCTTAGAACAATCACTATAACATATAACAATCAATATAACATATAACACATACAACACTATTTTGTTCAAAGTTCTTAGAACAATCACTAGAACTCAATATGCATTTGTTAAATAAATGAACACACACTGTCTAAAGTACAGCACAGAATAAGAGACCATCTATTCATAAGAAATACGCAAAAAGAGGCTCACATTGTAAACAGATACGCAGGAATTTCCCTGCACTGTTTGTCACTTATTTTTCTTTTACATGTGATCACTCACATCATATATGCAGGCCCTGATGCATGCATCCATGTGTACACACACACATGCACGCACACACATGTACACACACTCCTGTATGTTCTCTCAACTGCCCTCATGCGCTCTAATACTTACACAGAGCTAAGTATCTGCATTTAAAATTGTTTAAGTTAGATGGATGTATTAGGTTGGTGCAAAAAGTAATTGTAGTTTTAAAAACTGCAAAAACTGCAATTGCTTTTGCATCAATCTAAGTGCCACTCTACTGTCTGGCTCTAATGTCCTAATTACATAAATGCATTTATTTTTAAATAATAGGTAATTGACTATAAGTTTACATCCTCTGTTTTAAGTTTCAAACACTTACTTTTATCTGTGCCACACTGCTTTTCATGTTCTGTTGCCAGTTGGTCCAATAAATCAAAGACTCCTCAAACTGGTCCAAAGAACAAGTACTCAATGCTCTGAATTCCTTGATAGTTTGCTTTTTCTGTCTGCAAACATCACCTACAAAATATACCAAAGAAAGCTTTGTTAACACTAATAAAGTGTGTAAAATGATGATCTTTTTTCTACACAATGGACATTTGACCACCTTATTTTTCTAAATCCATAAAACAAATATAATAACTAAATAATTTAAAAATCCTTAAGTAGTTACGCATAATAACGTATACCTAACATAAAAGTAGAAAAAAAATCCATGAACAAGAGAGCAAATAGGTTTTATTCTAAGGACCAACGGGAACAAAAGTTAATTTAAAAAGAGATGTCCTATAACTGTATTAAAAATGTTCTCACAGTGAGGGAGATACATACCTACATCATAACATAGCAGTGTGGTATTATTTTTAAAAAAACTGAGGAAACAATGACAGAAGAGAAACTCTTTTATAAACTGAGTATAAAAATCCAATGTTTCTATATAGACAAAGAATGAAACACCCAATATCCTTGAAATAATGATCATTAAGAAATAAATACAATCCACATAGAAATTTAAGGTGCTAAACTACAATAATTATGTCTCAATGTGATCCATTAATGGCACAAAGCTTCAGATATATGCACATAGGAGAACTAAGTATTTGGCTCAGAATAAACCTAGTCATCAGCATTAAATCTAAAATCTTCAGATGTCTTTTAATATTCTAAGTAAATTTTAGTAATTTTGTGTAAGATGCTAAATTGACACTTACGTTCACAAAAAACTTGCATTCAAATATTTTATTGGAAGTACATATCTAAATGGTTTATAGCATAAGGCAACGAAATCCCAAAAATAAAATAGAAAACAAAATAAAAGGATTAAAAGATACAGAGAATGCAGAGAAAGCAATGTGCTTAGTACCAAAATAACTGAATACAACTGGAAAAAAATTAATTTCAGTGTCAGAAAGGGTATAACAGATTATCTGGTCCAATTCCTTCTTTTAAAAGAGAACACTGAAAGTCAGATAAGCCATTTCAATTATAATTATGATAACTAAATTATAATACCAGTTAGACTTACAACTAGAAACCTACAATAAGGACACCCTGTTAAGTATTCCTTTCACCAGCACACACATACAAATACTCTTGATATTATAAAGTGATACAGAGCTGCTATGATTTAATGCAGATGGGGATGTATACAAATTACTAAGTCAAGAAATGTTTCTATTACCATGGTTGGCATGGTGTCACGGTTAGTAAAGGCAAACATATCAATCTATAAAATATAGCTGCAATCTAAAGCACATCACTGCTTATGTATGAGGCCTATAGTTAAATAGACAAATGTGAGTAACTTTACATAATATGCTTATTAATAGGCTATTTCTTCAATTAGTTGCAGTTGTTTAGAAAGCTCAACCTTGTTTTTGGCTGGCAAGTTGTACCCAAATCTTTTCTTTATGTATCTTTTTAAAGTTTATCAGCACTTTGGGAGGCCAAGGTGGGTGGATCACGAGGTCAGGAGATCGACACCATCCTGGGTAACATGGTGAAACCCCATCTCTACTAAAAAAAATACAAAAAATTAGCCAGGCTTAGTGGCGGGCGTCTGTCGTCCCAGCTACTCAGGAGGCTGAGGCAGGAGAATGGCGTGAACCCGGGAGGCGGAGCTTGCACTGAGCCGAGATTGCGCCACTGCACTCCAGCCTGGGTGACAGAGCGAGACTCCGTCTCAAAAAAAAAAAAAAAAAAAAAAAAAACAACAACAACACAACAAAAGATTACTCTGGGTCCTAAATCCTAATGCCCACAGACTAGCCTATCTAGGACCTTATCATGCCCACAACTATGACATTATTGTTTGAACTTAGTTTCAGAGTAACTTTTCCTACTGGATGCTATACCTTAGATAAATAATTGAGAAAATCCAGAATAAGTTATGTAAAACATTTCATAAAATCAGACTCTGTGACAGTAGCAGAGAGGAGAGGCATGCCCCTCTAACTTTAACCGTCTATTCTGATACCATGCAAGAATTACTACCTTAATAAGCCTACGTTATGAAAAGTCAAATAAACAATATGCTTCAAAGGGGAAAGAGAGGTTCGAGACTAGAAAGTTTCATACATAGAAAAATTACACTATTTTCCTCTAAGAACTTAAATAATGAGAGTGTATTGATTTCCAGGGCCACACTGGGTAGTTTATGTGGCACTTCTGAACAAGTTTTTTAAAACGGTAACTGAACTTCCACTTCTGAAATGGCTAGGAAGATCCTACTGAAGCCAATCCTTTCACTGATAACAACCATAAACTCCTGACAAAACATACAACATCCACCTGAAGGCACTGGAGAATGAACAAAAGCAGGCTCAGTCTAGAGGACAGCTGCCCTGAGAAAGGAGCAACATGAGTGAGTTATCCCATTTAATATAGCTTCAGTCTGAGGGCAAGCTGCAGTCTGTACCACGCAAAGGTGGCTAAAACTGATGAAAAGCTGCAGCCATTCTCATTTGAAGAACAAGTGGACAGAGTCTGAGACAACCACAGCTGCTGGAAACTGAGGGGGGAATCCAGGAGGGGAGAGAGTCAGTGGAGGGGAACCCCATATGCTGGGTATAAATTGTTCCCACATCTCTATCTCTGAATCAACACATGTACAAGACAGATTCCTGCCAAGAACTAAACTAAGATTTGAACTGTTGCTAAAGAGACTAGAGTTTGCAATTTAAGTCCAACCAAGTTAACTCCCTAAAAAGTTACCACTCCTTAGAGGAATGTAAGGAAACCAGAGTCTCTATAACATAAAAATAACAATATTCAGGAGACAATTTAAAATAACATTTAAAAAATGTGGCCCAATCTTAAGGGAAAAGACAATCAAAACAGATCAATGCTGAGATGACCCAGATCCTGGAATTAGTATACCAGGTTTTTAAACCATGGTTTTTAAAACATATGGAACGATGCAAAGAAAAATATGCCTGGGAAATTTCAGCCAAGAGAAATGATAAAATAGAACCAAACAAATTCTAAAACTGAAAAATACATGAAATAAAAAATTCACTGAATACACTTAACAGAATGGTTAATAGTTAAAGCCAAAGATAAAGAGAAAAATCTTGAGAGCAGAAAAGAAAAAAACAACATATTATATACAAGGAAATAACAATTCAAATTACTGCTGACTTCTCATCAGAAACTAAACAGACCATATTCTCACTTATATGAAGCTAAAAACTTACTGGATCTCATGAAGATAAAGTAGACTGGTGGTTATCAGAGGCCAGAAAGGGGAGTGGGGCGTGGAGGATGAAGGAAATAAAAGGAGTATAAATGTATTTATTACCACTGAACTGTACACTTAAACACAGTAAAGATGGTAAATTACATCTCTATATATTTTTATATTAAAACATTTGAAAAAGAAACGAGACTTGAAAATAGTGAAACAATTTTTAAAAGTGTTAAAAGATAAAAAACAGTTAACCTGGAATTCCCGAAAAAGCACTCTTTAAAGGAAGACAAAATGAACACATTTACTGATTAAACAAAAAACAACAACTACAAAGGATGCAAATTCATCCTTTTTTATGGCTGCATAATATTCCATGGTGTATATGTGCCACATTTTCTTAATCCAGTCTGTCACAGATGGACATTTGGGTTGATTCCAAGTCTTTGCTATTGTGAATAGTGCCGCAATAAACATACGTGTGCATGTGTCTTTATAGCAGCATGATTTATAATCCTTTGGGTATATACCCAGTAGTGGGATGGCTGGGTCATATGGTACATCTAGTTCTAGATCCTTGAGGAATCGCCATATTGTTTTCCATAATGGTTGAACTAGTTTACAATCCCACCAACAGTGTAAAAGTGTTCCTATTTCTCCACATCCTCTCCAGCACCTGTTGTTTCCTGACTTTTTAATGATGGATGCAGCTGGAAACCATCATTCTTAGCAAACTATCACAAGAACAGAAAACCAAACACCACATGTTCTCACTCATAGGTGGGAACTGAACAATGACATCACTTGGACTCGGGAAGGGGAACATCACACATCGGGGCCTATCATGGGGAGGGGGGAGGGGGGAGGGCGGAGGGATTGCATTGGGAGTTATACCTGATATAAATGACGAATTGATGGGTGCTGACGAGTTGATGGGTGCAGCACACCAACATGGCACAAGTATACATATGTAACAAACCTGCACGTTATGCACATGTACCCTAGAACTTAAAGTATAATAAAAAAAAAAAAAAAAAAAAAAGGAGGGACAGGGAGGGGCAGGGGGAGGGGGGAGACTGGGAATAAAAAAAAAAAGAAAAGAAAAATAAAGTAGCTTACAATTAAAAACAAAAACAAAACAAAACAAAACAAAACAAAAAAAAAAAACAACTAAGAGAAACTAAGAGAATTTATCACCTGCAAACCTGCACTACAAAAAATGCTAAAATAAGTTCTTCAAGCTAAAGGGAAATGATACTAGATGGAAACTGTTTTTCAGAAAAAAATGAAGAATACTGTAAATGATACCTTTCTCAGGAATTACAAAATATTGTTTTATTTTCATTTATCTAAAATACATAGGACTCTTTACAGCAAAAATTATGTCTTAAGGGGTTATAATATATGTAGCCAGAGTATACATATGTATAGTATATAGAATTAGTGACCAAAATGGATCTACACTATGCAATGTTTCTACATCTTTTGTGAGGTGATACAATATCGACTCTAAGTAGCACATGAAAAGTTAAGGATATATATATACTGTTTCCTAGAGTAATGACTAAAAAAAAAAAAAAAATGTACAAAATATAGCTTAAAAGCCTACAAATTAAAATAGAATTTTTAAAATATTTAAAACAGAAGTTACCCCTCCCTCACCTGAGGATGAGATCCCTGTAGGGATAACCCTTATCTCAGCTGGATTTTAGGACCATTTGCCTCAACAAGATGACTCTGTTGAAACCAAATTGCATGATTCTTTCCAAAGGTCCTGTTTTTAATGGCTACAAAGGTTTAGAGAGCCATAAAACTCAAAACTTTACTCGACTTACTTCTGCTCAAAGATATTGGTATTTTTTTCCCTACCTCTACCAGCACAACCATTTAACATTTCTAACATATCCTTCACTACCTTTAAACCCAGTGTTATTTATACATACACATGTTCCCCAACAAATAATACTTACAGCACTTCTGTTATTTGCCCAGCATCTTTCTAGGCATTGGACAGGCAGCAATGAACTACCCTAACAAAATCTCCTGTTCACATGAAGTTTACATTCTAGGTATAAGAAATAAATCTATAACAATAAGCAAAACACTAAGCCACTCAAGCAAGGTGACAGGTTGGGTTTTTTGCCTACACGTCAGTTTTAAATCACTACTTAATCGTGTAAAACTAGTTTGACATCACTAATATTAAAAACAACCCGAATCAAGAAAAAATGCATGAGAGAAGAATTACTTGTACATATACTGGGGCCCACCTCTGACTTACTAAATCAGAAAACGGGCAGAAAGTACAGGAGAAACCCACGCATACTTGATTTATGAAAGTATTCCCAAGGTAATTCCAAAATCCAACTTTTCCCTAAGTCTCCTCAGTTTTTCAATTCTACATAAGAAACTTAGGTTTTCAATTTGTTCTCAAACTACGAGCCACTTAGGCAGAATAGAGAGACCCCACAGCCTACCTACTTTATGGTGAAGAACTTAGTAGCAGGTCAATTGGAAAGGGACACAAAAATTCCAAATGAATTAATTCTTAATAATTCACAGGTAAGAAGTGTTTTATAAACCTGAGAAATTATGGCCACAATTTATAATTACTTCTACAATCTTATTCAATCCTCATAATTACCCTGCTGTGGCGATTTTTTTTTAAGCCATGTTTTTCAGTGAAACAATTGAAGCACAGCAAATTCAAGCAATTTGTCCAAGCAAATTACACCTAGTAAATGGCAGAAGCTAAAATTCAAAGCCAGGTTTATCTGATGCCAAAGCCATATATCGTGTCCCAATGAAAATGCCAACACTAATGAATTGAAGCCAAAATGGTAAATTATAAAATGTAAATAAGTACAGACTACTATCCAGAAAATTATCCTAGCCTTAATTGATCCATTCATTCAAAGTTCCAGATAGCAAAGACTGTGATTTCATATAACGAAGTACTACTTCTTTTCAAACATTCATAGTAATTTTAAGCATTCCTTTATTTAATTTAGCATACCTAGAATTCACTGTGACTAGATACACTATGAGCAAAAAATAAAAATAAAAAATCATTTGACCCTATTGCACAAGATTTAGCATTTTCCTTTGCTATTCTCCTGGGGTTTTAAACCCAGTTCCTCTTTCCAACCTACTTACACACTTCAAAACAAGCAATTTCTGTGCATTTTATTTCAAGTTACCTTACATATTTAAATTTAATGAGTTTTCTTTCTGATCGATATCATCTTTCCCCTTTCAATCTTCATCAGCAAATAATTTATGGCAATAAAGTACAATCTGTTACATTTCCACGTCTCAAAATGTAAGTGTGAAAATGACAATATGGTAAAGTAGACCGCTATCACAGTTCTAACAAAAAATGAATACAGTATTGTCATTGTACAGATTTATACAGAATATGCCTGTTCGGAAATTCTGAGTTCAACATATACATGCTAATACTTACACTAATTGGAAATTCCTGAAATGAGAGCAATTTATCTAGAGTTTACAGCACTCTCTACTCTTCTAAGCATCACTATGTGAATTTTATGGTGAATCATTAAATTTCTGTCCCCTTCTCACAAGAAAGCAACTCAACAAAACCACACCTGCTCTCCTGAAGAAAGAGGATATTTTCCAATAGGAAATATAGTACTCACGAGAGCACTATTAAAAAAATGAGTTTTTCTCTCAGTTTCATCAAGCATTAGAAAGCAAAATATTTAACAACATTTATGAGTACTTCAGACTGTTAACCAGAAAATGGTGAATTCTACAATTATCTCAAAAATTAAGAAAATGAGAAAATGTTCAACTAATGGCTGAAATGCACTGCTTTCCAGATGATTTCAGTAGCAAAACACTTCTACCATTGTCACTTCGGTGTCCTCAGTTCAAATTAGAGGAACTTGCTGAAACATACTATCGTAAAATTGCTAAAGGAAGGGGGAATCAACAGTGAATTACCTTTAGTTGGCTCCTCCGGCTTCTAAATAGTAACAACAGGTTTGGTGAATTTCAAACATTTTAACAGAGTTCATATTTAAAACAAAAACAAACAAAAAAAACACCTTAGTTGCCCAATGGGGAAAGTGGTAATATTATACAATACAAAATAAAAACTGTCTTAAAATTATTCTAAATGCCAAAATATAATGGGAGGGGAGATAATGGAATTCTCAGAAAATACCTCAACAAGAGCCAAGCCCCCAAGGAACAGAGTTCCCTTCCCAGGGAACAAACAGGAATAACAGATTGGCTTTGCTCTTGAACAACATGAAACAAGATTGCTATATACTTTCCATATCTGTACTGAAGGAATCTGTTTAGAAAAACCATTTCTTGCTATTTTTTTCCCCTTCTTAAAAATATTTACATATTAGTGAAAAATTTGCCTCATGATATACCACATAAGGCCAAAAAATTATAATTTGATGTCAGCATAGAATCACAATTTCAAGAAAATAAAAGAGTCAAAATACTCCTCTTTCTAGAAAAGTCACCAGGTACAGGCTGGCAACCCCTTATCGGCAGTTCTAAACTCCGTAAAGCTCTGAAAATACAAAGATTATTCTTAAGCATGTGGCAACTCACTTGACAGCAAAACTTAGCATATACTGACTTGATACTTAATGTGACTTGATACAGTGCAGAAATATTAATATGCTTGATTAGAGGATGCTGTGCAGACCCCAAAAGGGGGATTACTTAATATGTAGGATAGGTACTGCAGTTTTCTAAAAACTACAAGATACTGAAGTCAAAACACTTCTGGCTCCAAGAATTACAAATGAAGAGTTGCAGAGCTGTACTCCGTTTTGCTTCCTGGTCATTGCATACACCAGGTGTGCTCTCTGACTCATAGCCATTTGAATGACTAGATTGCCAGGTTCTAGTATAGGGCTGGAAGTTGTGCAGATGGTTCTGGACATTGTTTTCTGTAAGAAATAAGTAATGTAAAAGCATTTGACTGGTCTGCAACTCTGTGTGGAGAGTAGACACCCCAAATTTTGAGACACTTTAAAACAGTCAGACACAGATGAGTGGAAAAAAAAAAAAAAAAGACATTTTAATGAACCCAATGATACCATTATTTACACTGAAATCTTCACATTATAAATTGGGAGGTAGTATTACCCCCCATTCATTTCCTATATCATGAAGCTAGTCCATCTTAGGCTGTTTAAGTAACCAAAGAGTTAAGTAATACAATCATTTGGAAATACTTTTAATTTTTTTTTTTTTTTTTTGAGACGGAGTCTCGCTGTGTCACCTGGGCTGGAGTGCAGTGGCCGGATCTCAGCTCACTGCAAGCTCTGCTGCCTCCCAGGTTCATGCCATTCTCTCGCCTCAGCCTCCCAAGTAGCTGGGACTACAGGCGCCCGCCACCTCGCCCGGCTAGTTTTTTGTATTTTTTAGTAGAGACAGGGTTTCACCATGTTAGCCAGGATGGTCTCAATCTCCTGACCTCATGATCCGCCCATCTCAGCCTCCCAAAGTGCCGGGATTACAGGCTTGAGCCACCGTGCTCGGCCTATACTTTTAATTTTTTAAAATTTTTTATGCATAGGAAGATTCCCCAATGTGCTCCTTTTCAACAGAATGCAGGATCAATGAGAACAGGAATTTGTCTATTTTTGTTAGTTTCAACATTTCAATCAGCTGTCTCTTGATTTACAGTACAGTACTGATTTCTATTTAAGTTGGTTTTAAAGAAAAATTCTACATGTTGAACTTTCTAATGATTCATTTAAAAATAAATTATGACATTTATGGGGCAAATTCCCTTCATCCTGTCCTCTATTTCTACTGTTTCATCCCTACACAGCTATTTTTTGATATGTTGATATGTAAGTTCACACTTGATGCCGCTAATCTTTTTTTTTTTTTTTTTTTTTTTTTTTTTTGAGACAGAGTCTGACCCAGGCTGGAGTGCAGTGGCATGATCTCAGCTCACTGCAGCCTCCACCGCCCAGGTTCAAGTGATTCTCATGCCTCAGCTTCCTGAACAGCTAGGATTACAGGCGTGCATCACCATGCCCAGCTAACTTTTTGTATTTTTAGTAGAGACGAGATTTCCCCATGTTGGCCAGACTGGTCTCGAACTCCTGACCTCAAGTGATCTGCCCACTTGGGCATCCCAAAGTGCTGGGATTACTGGAGTGAGCCACCATGTCCAGCCTGATGTCTCTAATTCTTAACCTCTCCTACCCACTGTAATTTGGCTTTCCCTTCCCACTACTTCACAACACTTACCAATGTTACACAATAACTTCTTGTTACTAAATCCAGGGGTGGCTTCCTTCTTTTATGGGACAATGCTCTAGCATTTGGCACCTAATCCCCTTCTTGAAGTTCTCACTTGTCAACTTACAGGGACACCACCTTCATTTGTCCACCCCTTTATTATTTATTATGCCTGAGAGTTTAATCTTTGCTTGTGAATTTACATTTTGTTCATTGTTACACTAGAGACAACCCAACACCAGAGGCTTTCAATACATATTTGTTAAATGAATGAATGAATAGTCCTTATCTTTTCTTTCTCCATATTCTCTGTAGAAGATCATCTCCATCCCCATAGCTTCAATTAACATGTGAAAACAACTTTTTACTCCAGCCAATCTTCTCTGAAGTTCCAAATCATTATGTCCAATTGGCTACAGGAAACCTCTATGTGGATGTGTCAAAGGCAATTTGAACTAAAGAAATCCACACTGGAACTCATTATTTCCTTCTCCCCATCTCAAATCAGCTCTTCTTCTAAGATATGACTTACAAAGCTTCCCAGGGGGCAATTTCCTTTTCCTTACTCCCCATAAGTTGATTCTATCAAATCTGCCCATGTTTTCCCCTCATTCTGTCACTGTATATAGGAGGCTGGGGAAAGGTTCCATTTAGGCTAAGGCCATAATTGATATTTACATTCAGTGGCTGAGAAAAGCTGGGTGCAGCGGCATGTGCCTAGAGTCCCAGCCTGGGCAACACAGTGAGATCCCATCTCAAAAGAATAGTAAAACAAGAAGAAAAAAGAAAAGTGCTTACAGAGAAAATGAGGAATTATGAAGCTAAGAGAAAGAAAGTACAGTCATGGTCTTTACTAAAGGCAGTGCCTACGTATGGTGGGGAGATACATACATTACACAGCAGACAAGGCATTGAGGACTCTGTCCTCGGGTAAAGAAGAAATGTCTAAGTGCTACAACAATGTTATAAACAAAGTTTTACTGGAAAAGAGGGTTTGGGACATACAGAAAGAAGCAGGTCTTGAAGCTGAGTCTTGAAGAACAAGTAGGAATTATCCATATAGAAAGGGGAAAAAGGTCATTCGGGAAATAAGATAAGCATGTGTAAAGACTCAGAGACAGAGAATTTGGGGATTCTAGGGTGTATATGAAAAACTGAACATGAATAAGATGGAACATGAGAGACTCATTAAGTTAAACTATGAAAGCCTCTGTATGAGGACACTGGATCCTCAAGGTTTTTGGTCACTGCTACATATCCAGAACCTAGGACAGTGTCTGCTACTTAATAAGTTCCAACTCTAAAATTAAATTAAAAATGGGGAGTGTAGATTTCTGCGATTACTCCTATTTCGTCCCACACAGAACTCCCTACAATGCCATTTTGTCAACTTGCTCATCAAGGAATACAATAGCAGCCTTGTCTCACCTATTAACTCCTACTTCTTGGAAATACTAAGATTTCCAAGTCTTAGCGCATCAAGACAGCACTATCAGATGCCACTCCCTATTAGTCTTCACTCCATGTTAACCTGTGGAGCAAGCAGCTTGAAAACACTTCCTCATTGAGTGAGATGAAAAAAATACTAGTTCCTTTGCAGGAACTGCAAAAGGAAATTTATCCCTAAAGGTGCAGTTCTTTCAACTTACAAAATCAACCCTAATTACTGAATATGCCATATGCCTTCATGATACATTCAAACCACTCTCTCCTGTCCCAAATCTGTTCCTCAGCTTGCCTAATTAAGTACATGGGTGAATACATTCTGCCAATTTTCATGGCACAGCTTTGAAAGTCACCTGATTATTTAATTAGAGAGCCACTTAGTAAACCACATTCTGGTTTAAAGAAAACTCGGAGGTGTTGGCCTCTATAGAGAAATTGAGCCCCTAGACATGTAAGCACTGCATTCTACTACAAAGGCTCCTGTAGCCAGGTCTAAAGTAAAGCTACACTGACAAACTATTTCAGGGACTCACAGAGTAACTTTTCAGGTGGAAGTGCTGAACTCTGTCTAGCTCCAACCATTTATAAGTTAGGCTGAAAGAAAGGTTAAACATGAGTCGCCACTGAGTTCATCCTTCCCACTAGCTAATTCATTCTACAGGAGTTTATATGTCCCAAGGCCAAGGCAGCATACCCCGTTTTTGGTATCTGTTCAATAGGAAAGACCTATTAACTGGACTATATATAGTAAAGGCTTGCTTTAATCCATGCTTAAAGTTTGCACTTTGTTATAGACATTCAAATGTCTCTTCCAATGTCCACTTGGGAAATGTATATACTGAGAAAAAGCCTAAGTCTGGGAGTTTGCCAAAACTAGTATGCTCTCTGGCTTTACAGTTCCACCACCCTCCCATGCTCAGATAAACAGAAAAGTGGGGGAAATTCAACAAGGTAGCCTTCAAAGTTATAAGTGGGATCAGATGTATTACTAATAGCCACTTCTTTCTTGGACTAGCTCCAGGCACCATGAACAAATCATGACCAAGTTAGGGATATGATAGGTAGTACAAAATTCCATCTAAATATAGGTGGACAATAAACTGAAATTATTATTCAAGTTAAGGCATGGGCATTCGAAATACAAAATGTGTCACTGTGCTGTCTTCTGGGTGGTCTCAGGTACAAGCCACTGTAGGTCACTCAACAATGTTCAATCATGGGGAAGGAGAGTTAACTTCTTTTCTTTTTCTTCTTCTTCTTTTTCTTGAGAAAGAGGCTCACTTTATCACCCAAGTTGGAGTGCAGTGGAGTGATCTCGGCTCACCGCAACCTCTGCCTCCAGGTTCAAGTGATTCTCGTGCCTCAGCCACCCTAGTAGCTGGGGCTACAAACGCACAGCACCACACCCTGCTAAATTTTTTTGTATTTTTAGTAGAGACAGGGTTTCACCATGTTGGCCAGGCTGGTCTCGAACTGCTGATCTCAAGTGATCCGCCTGCCGTGGCCTCCCAAAGTGCTGGGAATGCAGGCATGAGCCATCGCGCCCCACCAGAAGAATTAACTTCTAAAAGTTCAACAGCTGGGAAAGCTAATAGGGCTAAGAAAGCTCGCTTAGAAAAAACAGGTAGTCTAGGAAGTATCAGAACTCCAAAAAGTGATTGGAGGTAATCTATCCAAAGCAGAGAAGGATGTGGTGGCATAATAATAAATACTGGCTGCCCATGGATCAAGTACTTTGGAGCAAGGAGGGCAGCAAACCTGATTCTGAGGACATGCTATGAACCATAGCATGCCCCTAAAAGATGGGCTAGAGCAGAAGTTCTCAAACTAACTGGCATGAGAATCACTCGAATGCTTTGGCGCAAAAAAAAAAAAAAACTGTTGGGCCTGCATTTCCACGTTTCTGATTCAACAGAACTGGGTGAAGCCCAGTAATTTACATTGCCAACAAGCTTCAAAGAGATGTTGCTGATTCAGGAGACCACATTTTTGGAACCACTAGACCAGGGTATTAGATCAAAATTCTTGGCCTTTAACTTATAACCAAGATAGTCTCAGAGCCCCAGTCAACTGAGTTGGGTAAGACTCCATAAAAGTGGCATGGACACTTAAAACTAGAAGGGCACTGGCTGAGCGCAGCGGCTCACCCTGTAATCCCAGCACTTTGGGAGGCCGAGGTGGGTGGATCACGAGGTCAGGAGATAGACACCATCCTGGCTAACATGGTGAAACCCCGTCTCTACTAAAAATAAAAAAAATTAGCAGGGCATGGTGGCTGGCGCCTGTAGTCCCAGCTACTCGGGAGGCTGAGGCAGGAGAATGGCGTGAACTCCGAAGGAGGAGCTTGCAGTGAGCCAAGATCCCGCCACTGCACACCAGCCTGGGCGACGGTCTCACTCCGTCTCAAAAAACAAACAAACAAAAAACCTGGAAGGACACTTAAAGGTGGAAAGGCAACACTCAGACCCAGAGGGCAAGAACTGAGGCACAGACAGAACTCATCAACTGTATCATAGTAGCAATTTACAATAATACAAAGCTAACACTGTATATCAGGCACTGTGCTCAGTGCCTCATCTGCATTATTTTCTTTATACTTAAAAAAAGACAACACAGTGAGGCAGGTATTGTATTATTACCTACATGTTTTCAGATGATGAAGCTGACAATAGAGACTTTTAAGTAACTTGCTCCAAGTGATAGACCTAGTAATAGCTAAATAAAACTGAAATCTTTGGTCTACTAGTCCATCACCCAGGACCAACAAAGGTAGCTTTCCTCAACCTACTGATAAGGCCTGTAACAAGGCTTCTCCTCTCCTGGTCAAAACCACACTTTTAATGTCAATTTTAAATCTGCCCTTGCATAGTAGGATAATCTATGTTAACTCCTGAATTCACAAGCAATCCTACAACAAGTTAAGTCTAAATACGGATAAGAGGTAGGTTAACTCATCTGCTGAGGACCAAGTTTGCTTGTTTATCTGCTATTTCGAGTCTCTGCACATCCAAAAATGCAAAGGAAACTCTTACCTAATTCTTGCATCTAGAATAGGCTTTCTCCAAATCCTGCCTTCTCCAATCACCTCAAAAGAATTGTTAGGATTAAGTGGAAATAGGTATGGTAGTTTTTGCAGTTAAACTCAGTGAAATTAACGATTATATTTCCGTTCTATAATGCTGTGTTATAGGACCCAAAGCTCCTTAGAGAGATGGAGTCTGGATACCCAAGTTTAGCAGTTATTACCTCATTGGAGATAGTTCAAGTTATGGAAGGATCAAGAATGACAGATGAAGAGGACACAAGAGAAGTGAAGTGTCTTCAAAACTAAACTCTAGAAACTATCAGTATTTACAGGGCAAATAAATGACAAAGAAACTGCTAATGAAATTTAAAACAAATAGCCAAAGGGATATAATGCCGGAAAGAGGCATAAGAGTGCAAGTACTTCAACTAACTTTTAATCAACTAGAGCTCATTAATACCACTCCCGTGGCCCTGGGACCAGGGCACTGGGAAAGGGGCTTTGGCAAGCCCAATGGACTCCAGAGGCTCTAAGTATAAAACACACTGCACACGAAACAACAGAGCACCAGCGTTGGTGCAGGACTTCAGACAGCTGCAGGAACCTCACAAGGAAGGTCAGCCGGTCCGCTCAGGCAGTCAGTTCACGGCAGCCCATTCCCTCCCCACCAGCTTGGACTCCTCAGATCCAGCCACTCTCACACCCCTCCGGCGGGCCCGAGCGTGGCGGGAAGACCCACGCACACTCCAATGCCGCTCACAGCCATATCAGTGAGCCCGCACCCACTCCTCAGGGTCTTTCACTTCCCACCCGACCCGGCGACCTGCCACTCCCGCTCCGCTTCGCTGCCTTCGGGGACTCCACGGAGTTCGATAATTACCTAAAGCTCCACCGCGCCGCCATTACACCGGATGTACGTCACTTCCTCTTCCCGAGCGCCGACAGCAGGAACAAGGCAGATAGTGAAATACGTAAAAACTTGACGCAGAATTGGCTTGATGCGGTATCCTTTTAATTTATTTCAGATATCATATCATAATGCCAGAGTCAAAGCAGTCGATCTAGGCACACTGTCTTCTTAACAAAATGGCGACTAAAAAGAGAAGTTGGCATGAACTACAAAGTCCGAAATCCAGCACCCGTGCTGACGGAAATGACGAAAGCATAATTGTAGTTTAGCGGGGAAATGGCGCGGTGTACGATGGGAATTGTAGTTCATACAGTTGCGCGCCAACGAGTTAACATCCACGCTGCTCACTGGCAGCCTAGTAGTGTTTAGGGTCTAGACAAATTTACTTTAATCTAAAACTATTTCACTGCATTTTGGGGAATTTTTTTTTTTTTAGCAGTCAGTTGTCACTTTCCTCGAAAATCTTAAAAGAGAGACTTTCTTGAGACTTTTTTATAAGAGTTTGACCAACAGTCAAGTGCCTAATAAATTCCAAGACAACCAAGCCAAGAGAATGGGAGAATATTAAATCATAAATAGAGTGAAATAATGAGGAAAAAATAATTCTGTAGAGACTATATTGCCTGTCTTTTAAGTTTTAAGGTACTTAACTGGTATGACCTGAGAATAAGGAGATTGCCTGGCTGAGTAGGAAGTAGCAGTTTGTACAGCATGCAGAACTAAGGCATCAAACAAATTGTTTCTTTAAACTTCACTTTTCACTAGTAACAAAACGTAAAAGTTCAACTACTTGCTATTTTGAAAACTCTCTTTCTAAAACAAGAATATCTTTATGTTATCAAATCTTTCATAAACCAGGCCTGATTTCTCCACACACTTCTCTATTACAGTTTTAGGGTGCTGTGCTTCCACTCCTTTCTGGAGGCAAAGTGTGAGGATTAAGAATAAAAACACTGCAGTTGGACTACTTATGTTTGAATCTTGAGTCCTTTGATTATTTATGGATGATTGGGGCAAGTAACTTCACATTCTGTGGCTGTTTCCTGATCTCTTAAATGGAAATACTAATAGTACCCATTCATGCAGTAGTTATAAGAGTTGAATTAGTTGATTCACAAGATACGTTTAAGATAATTGCTAGTATACAATAGCGTTATCTATTTTATTTCATATTTAAGATATTTGGCCATTGTTGATGGTGCACTTTGGTGTACCAATACAGGGCACAGGAGATGGATCTGGAGATGAACATTTGTATTTATATATTTAAAAACCCACAATACTATCTGTGATGGTTAATTCTGAATGCCAACTTGATTGGATTGAAGGATGCAAAGTATTGATCCTGGGTGTGTCTGTGAGGGTGTTGCCAAAAGAGATTAACAGTTGAGTCAGTGGACTGGGGAAGACAGACCCACCCTCAATCTGGTGGGAACAATCTAATCAGCTACCAGCAAATATAAAGTGGGCAGAAAAACGTGAAAAGGCGAAACTGGCCTAGCCTCCCAGCCTATATCTTTCTCCCGTGCTGGATGCTTCCTTCCCTCAAACATTGGACTCTAAATTACTCAGTTGTGAGACTCAGACTGGCTCTCCTTGCTCCTCAGGCTTGCAGACAGCCTATTGTGGGACCTTGTGATTGTGTAAGTTAATACTTAATAAACTCCCCTTTATATGTGTGTGTGTGTATATATATGGATATATATTTATATTAGGATATATATGTAATAGGATATATATATATGTATATATATCCTGTTAGTTCTGTCCCTCTAGGGAGCTGTGATGAATATACTACCTCTACAATTATTGACAGAAATAGGAAAGTTAGGGTTGAGCAGAGGAGAACTAGATGGAGCTGGAAAAGAATGGACTTGTCAGTTGGGTCCTTCAGGAAGCAGACACTGAGGAAGAGTTATGAATAAACAAGGTGAAAGGAAAAGGGAGGAAATAGTATGGGGCAGGGGTAGCTCCAGAACAAAGATGAAGAGGCCTACAATGGGATCAAATGGCTAGGCCCTTGTACCACAGTTTTGTTCAGTCACTGGCTAGAGCCACCCCAAGAAAAGCGTGGCCTCAACTAAAAATCCGAGGTGGATATGAAGATGTCAACAGTTGAAGGCTGTCACCTAACCACACTTCTTGCAGCTAGGCTACAAACAAGTCCTTTCCTGAAGAGGTATCTGAGCAGCATATCTCTACGCCTGTCACCGTCCACTTGTTACACCATGTGGACCCAGTCTCCATACACATTTCAGGAACATCTTTTCCAGGGTTCCAGTGCACATTTCTTCCTAAAAAAAAAAAAAAAAAAAAAAAAAAAAAGACTTAGAAGTGGGAAGTTAGTGAGACAAACAAACTACACTTCCCATCTTTGGGTCCTGAGGCCACACTGAATCCATTGCCTCTCTTCTCCACTATTCATTCTAAATTTCCCTTGCTGTCAGCTACTACTCTACTGCTCTCAGTGGTCAAACTGGTGGTGTAAACATCCTAATTCTTGGGAAGTCTGAGCGCCTGGTAGTGATCTTCTTTTCAGGCAGGTGCTGCTGCATTTTTTCACTGATGATTACTATAAGGTAAGGGATTACCAAGAGATGCTCAAGTGGATCATGTAAGTACCACGTATATTCTTACTTCCTCCCATTGCGTAACAGCAAGCCTATCTCCTCCTGCTGTTTGGATTTAGCTACCTCTGACAAAGCATTGATTCCTTTCTTGCCTACTAGCCCCTGAACTCTAGAAATCTCATGTTCCCAGGCACCTGCTGAGCTTAGTTCAGTGGGACACTGTGTCCCTAGCAAGAATGTACCACGTTTGGGGATTAGGACCACCAATTCCACAGAGCTCAGAGTTGTAGGAATGGGAAATACTATGTCCCACAGCAGGTCATTGGGAAAAATGGTAAGTTGGGTTATATTCCTGTTTTCATCCCTTGTTTCCTGGACCCAAGTATTATTCTTACTAGGGACTCTGCATCCTGAGAGACAGTACCTCATTCTTGCAGAATATTGTCTTCTAGCTTGTACTTCAACTGAACCTTCAGCAGGCCATTCCAGTGCTCTGTTAGGCCACCAGCTTCTGGGCATGCAGCATGTGATACATCCAGTGGAACCCATGGTCACAGACTTGCACCACCTTTGCTATGAAGTAAGTCCTACTTGGATGCTATGTTGTACTATATTCCATACCTGTGGATCAAGCATGGTGGAAGTCCACAGATACTGGTGCTGGATGAGTCTTGGTGAGTATAAAATGCAAATGCATTCCCAAAATAAATATTCCCATAAAATTAAACTGCTAGACTGGAAAGATCTAAATGTAGTCTACTTACCACCAAGTGTTTTCTTGATCTCCTAAAGATTCAGTGTCAAATTAAGGATCAGTTTCACAGGTTAAGCTTTCAGATAAGGCAGTAAGTAGGTAGATCAGCTGTGGTAAGTGGGGATATATGCTGATGGACCTGTGCATATATTCCATTTTTGCCACCCTGGCCATTTTGTTCATGTGCCGATTGTACCAGCACCAAGGTGGCCACTAATAAAGACAGGCTGACATCAACTAACTGAGTAATTTTTCTACTTTTTTTTGGTGCTTACTCCTTAGATTATACTTTCTTGTGGACATTGATGTGTGATAAAAATATCTTCACACTTTTTGCCCACACCAATATGTATATCCACGTTCCCCTAAGATCCTCAGGACTCATTATCTGCGGTCTTCTAAACTCATTCTTTTCAGGCCTCTGACCAGCCAGCCAGGATGTTTGTCATTTCCTGTAAGTATATTTATATTCTAACCCCAGGTTACTTCTCCTTCTAAAGAAAGTAGATGACAAGGTGCACCATCCAAAGCTTTACCCACTAGGAAGACTGTTTCTCTCCACTGTCTTCAAGGCTATTCTTTAATGAGATTGTAATATAAGCTGCTGCCCAATTTCAGCTTTCATCCACATACGTGGGCAACACATTCATAAACTAAGCTCAGCCTTTTTTTTTCTTTCTTCAGCTTATGGATCAAGACCACAGCTCTGCTCCGTATGGTCACCAGTATGAGCTGAGGGAGAAGTATTGATGCAACTCTAACAGTGATGTCAGAATGTATGCTATCTGCTCCTGTAGATTGATTGTGGTCTTCTTTGTGCTTCATCCCAAAAGTAATCCTTTTATCTTATGATGGATTACAGTTGAGCTTCCCAGAACTTATAACATGGTGTCCAACAAGTCACTTTTTTTTTTTTTTGAGATGGAGTCTCGTTCTGTTGCCCAGACTGGAGTCAAGGTACATTTTGTTTTGTGTCACTTACTGTCCCACAATAAGTATTTCCTCTTTACCAGTAGCATTATAAGGGCCATTTTTTGAAAGACTCGCAGACTTCATCTAGATCCCCAGACACCCGAACTGTGATTTTCCCACTGAGATTTCTATAAACACCATACTGCATCTTTTTCCACCACTGACACCTCTGACATCATAGGTTCTGCCAGATCATATAGTCCAGTGTCAAAGCTATTTTCACTACAGCTCAGTCCTGCTGTAGAACTCTTTCCTGTGCCAGGTTGCAAAACTGGCAGCTTTTTATGTCACCTGGTTTATGGATGAGAAAAATATTTCTAGGTGTAGAGTATGTGGCTTACAGAACCCAAAGCAGCCTCCTAGGCATTGTGCTTTTTCCTTCTTCATATGGGATGTAAGATGCTGCAGTTTGTCTTTTATTTTAGAAGGGATATCCTAGTACTCCTCCGAACAATGGGCCCTTAATGTCTTTAATAAAGAACCAGGTCCCTCTGTGATTCTTCCAAGGTTTCATTTCTCACTCTCTAGAGCACAAACCTTAAGCATGCTAATAACCTCTTGCTAAACCTGTTTTATCAGCGTGATGTCATTGATATAATGAATCAATGTAATATTCTACAGGATTTCCAAATGATTCCTGTCTCTGGACTATAAGTGTGAGTAGGAAAGTTAATATAGTCCAGGGGAAAAGTTTCAATGTATATGGATATTTTATTTCTTATGGATATGAACTATTTGTTTCATATGGACATGAGCTATTTTAAATTGTCTTGATGATTAGGATAGAAAAGAATGAATTTTCCAAACAAATAGCTGCATACCATATACCTGGAGGCATATTATCCTGCTTTATCAATGATACTGTGCTTGGCATGTCAATTGCAACTGGGGCTGCTACTTTGTTAGACTTCTGGGAGTCTACAATCATTCTTCTGTTATAGTTCATCTAGTTTCCACAAAGGCCAGACTGTTGAATTAAATGGAGATATGATGGAAACTATCAACCCTGCATCTTTTTTATTTTTATGGGTATCATTAATCTGCACCATTTTCTAGACACATTATATTGCTTTAGATGTCTCTTGGACAAGAGAGGCAGTTTTAAAGGCTTCTTTTTAGCCTTCCTCACTATGATAGTTCTTACTCCATAGGCCAAGAACAATACATGGAAGTTGTTCCAACTGTGAAATATGTCAATCTCAATTATACACTTTAAGATGGGGTAAATGTCCACGGGATTGGTTTGTGAACCCAGTGGACTCATTGTGAGCAGACTCTGAACAGACTCATGGACATGACTCATGGTCTCTGTATGATTCCATTCCAAAAGGAGAGTCATGATATTGCTTCAGATCTTTAGGTATCAGTGTTAATTCTGATCCTGTGTGCAATAGTTCCCAGGAAGTATGGGTACTCCCTTTCCCAGTGTACAGTCATTCAAGTAAGTGGAAATGGATCTCTTTGGGGAAGGACTAGGGGAATCATTACATGTCATACTTGACATCATATCACAAGATATTTCTTCCTGAGACCCGGAAAAGTCTCGATAGCTTGACAACTGGCACAGATCCAGGAAGTGGGCAAGATAATGTGACTTTTTATTGGTGTGACCACCCTCAGCCTCCTGTTCATCCATTCTTTCCTTTAATTGCATGTTTCAAGCAGCATCCTCATTGGAAGCCCATGTATTTTGCTCCTAGTGACACTGTGTTTTATTAACCATCTTCACAATTCTCTCTTAGCTGCTGCTCTGACATTGTTGGTCACGATGATAATTGTGACCCACCCCACCCCCAGCATTGAGGATTAAGTTTTACTTCAACCCCTCTTGCTCTTGGGCCCCATGATCCTCATTGTTATTAAGGAGTCAAGTTCTATGACAGCCTCTCCTACAGTCAGCACTGACCTGTAGAGAAGAGCCAGAACTGGATGTCTTGGTGATGTTGGTGCCCCACTTACTAGCAAATTCCTGATGACCTTGGGGAATGATGTGTCCTCATGGCCTCCTGTGGAAAATAATTTTTTCTGGTAGGCTTTCTGATCTCACTTCCACTCCAGCATGTCCGCTTTCCTAGGCCTCTTACTGCCTTCCTCCATTGTCTGCTATGACAATTTAGGCATTTCAGTTTTCCTCAGCATGGACCATCACTTTCTCCAGGTGTCTAGAGGTACCCTAGCAGCAAATTTGCTCTACCTCTCAGATCTTTTCCGGGGAGTTTAATCGTATATCCCAAGAGAATGCCCCAATATCAATAAATTCTTATTTATCTGGTATTATGTTCCAGTACTGTCTACCAGTGAAGTATTGTAGCAGTTGGGCTACTGTATTGTGCCAGGGACTGATTATGCCCCATATGCCACCTGCAGTGGGCTCTTGTTTGTCATTCAGACAATGAGGGGTCCAGTGTCAAAGTCTCAACTTACCACTTGTTTTTTTGAATCATTCCTGAAATCACTGTATCAATTGGATCCTCTAAGAAGCAGACACTGAGACAGAAACAGGAATGTAAAAGGTGTATTAGAAAGTAATACCTGTGAAAGGAAAAGACAGGAAGCAAAATTGAGCAGAAAAACTTAGCAGATCATGATGAAAATCTGACAGGGCTTTGAAAGCCCAACAGAGAGGTCCAGAGCAAGGATTGCCTGTTAGAAGAGTCTTACAATAGATGAAATTTTAGGCCATTTAATATAGTTTGGATGTTTGTCCCCTCCAAATGTCAGGTTTAAATGTGGCCCCTTTTCCCCCACCAATGTTGGAGGGAGGCCTGATGGGAGGTATTTGGGTTATGGCAGCAGATCCCAAATGAATGCCTTAGGGCCCTCGGCACAGAAATGAGTGAGTTCTTGCTCTGTTAGTTCATGTGATAGCTGGCTGTTAAAAAAAAAAAAAAAAAAGAGTGTGCCCCTCCTGCTCTCTGTTGCTCTGTCTCTTCTTGTGTAACCCACCTACTCTCCCTTTGCTTTCTGCCATGAGGAAAGCTTCCTGAGGCCTCACAAGAAGTCAAGAAGATGATGATCCCCTGTGTATACAGCCTGCAGAACTGTGAACCAAATAAATTTATTTTCTTTATAAATTATCCAGTTTCAGGTATTCCTTCATAGTGATACAAAACATCATTATACCACATTCTTGCTTGGTCCTTGGCTGGGGTGACCCCAAGAAGAGTATGACCTGGGCACTGAGGCAGATCTGAAGGAGTTAATAGCTAGAGGCCCCAAGTCTGAACATCAGAAGGGTGCATTTCCATGTCTGCCACAATAGGTATTAGCATAGGGAGATGCTAGAAGTAATTCGATTTGTTTGGTATAATCCATATTTTTAAACTAGCTCAACACTAATATGAGAGTTGCATGGGAAGAACTGTCAAATTGGAAGAGATACTCAGCTTCCCCTAGTTCAGTTAATATAAACATTTCAGAGATTTTAGATTTTAAGGGAAGACTCCAGAGAGTTATCACTGCCCTCACTGTTCATATTAAGTTCTCACTTTATAGGAAGCATTGATTAAACACTTAGGAAATAGCTAATGGAACATTTTATTCCCTCTCATTCTGATAGTATTGGTATTATAATAAATTGATCACAGCTATTCAGCCTGATTCTCAAGCAGATTTCTGTTTCCCTCTGAAGCTTGCCTAAAAAACCCTAGTTTAGACAACAGGTTTGACTTTGTTTCTCCAGAGAATATAATCTCAGAGCCCTGCAGAAAAGACTGTGCTAGGTACTCTGAACTGTGGGTATTTCAAAGAATAGTCTTGAGTATAATATTCCAAGATAAGATTGCTTAGAAAACTTTCCGGCTGTACTAGTGGACAAAGTCAGGATTTCCAGAACCCCTTTCTGTTCAGAAACAGTTATGCTTTATCAAATCCAACTGCTTGATCCAAGGCCCAGTGGAACAAGAATTAATTCAGCATACTTAAGCTAATGAGGGAAATTTTAATGTGGTTTATTCAGAATATATTTTTTGTATTAATTTTATGTTCTATTTTTTAATAGATACATAACAGATTCTTTTTCTTCTGAAGCTATCTTAAATTCTCAATTTAGTAGACTCTTCCTTTGGGGTTTGATTTTCACTGACATAAGAATTGAGAAAACTATTTTTACAAGTCTCTTTACTTTTTCATAGCAATATAATTTTTGTGTAGGATAAATAAGAATATGTCTTCATTTTTACCAGGGTATAATTGGACAAATCAATTTTGCAGTAAGACTATATTTAAAGTGTTATATTTGAAAATAATTCTCATTTAAGTATATGTGAACAAGAGTTGACTTTATATGTGGAGACCAGCTCATAAATGACACCGCTGTTGTCATTACTGGGAAGGTCAATAAGCTGAATAATGACCATTTCCTTGGAGACTGGGGCACCCAGGGACATTGAATTCATCAAAGAACTCTCACTAATCCCTTTTCCTGTAAAGTTCAGATGCTACTTTGGAGAGGAGGTGGGAAAGGATGGATTGGACACGCTAGTGTACTGACCTCAGCATCAGTTAGGGTTTTTGTTGTTGTTGTTTAGCGGGGAGGGCAGTACTTACCCTCAAGGGAGTGTTTGGAAACGTTAAGGTTGCCCCCATGCCAGGAGAGGCAGCTGCTGGCATTTTGTAGGGGAAGGAAGTAGGGTAAAGGGGAAAGTAGGGGTGCTAAATATCTGTGCAGCTCTAGGAAGAAATGTCCCACTCAGTATGCCCCTTGGGTTATCATAAGGAATATGGAAAGGTGCTGTTAAATCTTATAGTCCATTGGGTTTAGGGAAATGGCTTAATAGATTTCTTTTCCTCCACTTTGCACAACCCAGTGGGTGGAGCTCTGAAGGAAGATAAGATTTGTTTCAACAAAATAAACAATTACTTTTGTGTCCCAGATTCAATTTGTAATGTGACTGGTTCTGTTAGTTACAGATATATTTAAAAGCACGATTAATCCAAATGCAAAATAGTTATATCCATATTTTTTTAAAGCTGGGAGCATGGATTCCTAGAGTGAACAAAACATACTCTTTAATTGTTTTTTTTTTTAAAGATATGTTTTTTTGCAGGGCACCTAAATTTCAGAGCATCACATTAGTCACACTGAAAAGCCAAAGCTTTGACTCACTGATTTGTCACTTAATTCATATCATATGTTGAATGTTTTAATGAGTCTCCAGTGCTTATGCAACCCACATGTAATAACTTAAAAGTGCTCTTGGAACTATTTCTGACAGTTTCTACAAAAACACTTTAATTGGGGTAGCCAACAGCTTTTAACTGCCATAGGGGATGTTTTGATATGAGAGGTGGGTGGGAACAAAAACAACAACAAGAAAACCACTAAAGAGGGTTCTCTTGCCCCTCCTGTAGGCCACCCCCCACCTGTGTTTTTCTTCCTGATGCTATTTCCAAAAAAACAGTTCTTCTCAGACCAATGTTAATATCTCCAGAAAGTAAATAGTGCCTTCTTCTGTAAGTGAAAGCAGAAGCAGGAGAGAACAGTTTACAGGACAGAGAAGGTAGAAATGAAGAGGAAAATAGATTTAAGGGTAGATAAGAGCAAAACGGAGTATGAAAGCAATGAAAAAAAGAGAGTGGAGAACGAAAACAAATGAAATGGTAAGAAGAATTGAATTTCTGAGTCACAATCCAACAGGAATGATCAGTGTGATCTTGTGGTGCAAGCAAGAAGACAGGAATCTTTGTTTAGTACCTTAGAGTTGATTACGGTCTATGCTGTGTTCTAGACTCCCATGCTAGACCACCTGGGCCCCTGGGAAGCAAAGGCAACACACTAGGCCTGGCTGTAAATGTTGGTCTCTGTGAGGGAAGCCAGGGGTACCAATTCCTAGTAGAACATGGTGGCTATAACATGGTGTTCAAAGCCAGGTTATCTAAGTTTAAATTTGTCAACTGTATTAGTTATTGGTTACTGTACAACACATTAAAACATTTATTATCTCACAGTTCCTGTAGGGCAGGAATCCAGGTATAGCTTAGCTGGGTCCTCTGGCCTGCCCTTGGTCTCTCACAAGTCTGTAGTTAAGGTGTGGGCCAGGGCTTTAGTCACCTCAATGTTCAACTGGGAGGGGATTGCATCTGCTGTGGTCTGTATGTTTGTGTCATCATAAAATTCACATGATGGTGTCCTAACCTCAAAGGCGATGGTATTAGGAGCTGGGGTCTTTTGAGAGGTGATTAGGTCATGAGGGCCAAGCCCTTGAAAATGGAATTAGTGCCCCTATAAAAGAGGCCCAAGGCAGCTTGTTTGCCTCTTCCACCATGTGAGGATGCAGCAAGAAGGTGCCCTCTATGAGGAACAGACACTCACAAGCCACCAAATCAGCTGGTGCCTTGATTTTATACCCCCCAGCTTCCAGAACTGTGCAAAGTACATGTTATTGCTTATAAACCACCCAGTTTATGAACTTTTTTTTTTATCAGCCCAAACTAAGATAACTTTCAAGTTCACTCATGTGGTTGTTGGCAGGGCTCAGGTTCTTGCCGGCTGTTGCCCAGGGACATTGGCTCCATGTCAGCTGCTCACAATGTAGCAGCTGACTTCCATCAGGGTGAACAAGTGAGAAAGGGCATAGCCTAATCTCGAAAGTGACATCCCATTATTTTTACCATATTACGCTTGTTAGAATCAAGTCACCAGGGTCAGCCAATGTTCAGGGGTAGAGAATGACCCAAGGGCATGAATATAGTCACCCTTCTATAGTTACCGGTTCTGTATCTGTGGATTCAACCAACTGAAGATAAAAAATATTCTTAAAACAAAATAACAGTGCAACAATAAAAAATAATGCAGGTGGGCATAATGACTCATGCCTGTAATCCCAGCACTTTGGGAGGCCAAGACAAGTGGATCCCTTGAGGCCACCCTCTCACCCCCTGGATGCTATGAACCATATCACAGCGGGGTGTACATACCCTGAGATATGGGGAGTAATATCACCCTCTCCACCCCTTGATATTACGAACCATATCACAGGGGAGTGTACACCCCCCGTGATATGGGGAGGAATATCACCCTCTCCCCTCACTGGATATTACAAACCATATCACAGGAGGGTCTACACACCCCATGATATGGGGAGTAATATCACCCTCTCCCCCGCTGTATATTCCGAACCATATCACGGGGGGTGTACACCCCCCCCCGTGATATAGGGAGTAATATCACTCTCTCCCACCCTGGATATTATGAACCATATAACAGGGAGTGTACAGCTCCCCGCAATATGATGAATAATATCATCCTCTTCCCCACCAGATATTACAAATCATATCACAGGGGGGTAGACACACAGGGTATTTACTCTTTGGGGAGTAATATTATCTCCCTTCATGGATATTACAAACAATATCACAAGGGGATATACACCTTCTGCGATATTGAAAGTAATATCATCCTCTCCCTCCCTGTATAATAAAAACAATATCACAGCAGGTGTGTACATTCTCTCTGATTTTGGGAGTAATAACATCCTCTCCCCCAGTGGATATTAGGAACAATGTCACACAGGGTTGGTACAACCCTTGCGATTTTGGGAGTAACATGCTCTTTTTGCCTGGATATTAGGAACAATATCACATGGGAGGTGTACACACCTGTGATACTGTGAGCAATATCATCCTCTCCCCCACTGGATATTAGAAACAATATCACATTGGAGGTGTACATTTCCTGCGATATTGGGAGTTATATCATCCTATTCCCCCCTGCATATTAGAAACAATATCACAGCAGGGTTGTACACACCCTGCAATATTGGGAGTGATATTATACTCTCCCTCCCTGGGTATTAGGAACAATATCGCAGCGTGGGTATAAACCTCAGCAGTATTGCGATTAACATCAAACTCTCCCCTCTGGATATTCAGAACAATATCAAAATGGGGGTGTACAACCCCCTGCGATAATGGAAGTTATATTATCCTCTTCCCGCCCAAATATTAGGAACAATATCATGGGGGGATGTAAACCACTTGCAATATTGGGAATAATATCATCCTCACACCTGGATATTAGGAACAATATCACGAGAAGGGAGTACACTTCCTGTGATACTTGGAATAACATTCTCTTCCCTCCTGGATAGTAGGAACAATATGTCAGGGGAGGGGTACACCCCTGGAATATTAGGAGTAATATAATCATCTCCCCCCTGGATATTAGAAACAATATCACAGAGGGTTGTAGAACCCCTGCGATATTGAGAGTATTATCGTCCTCTCCCCTCCCTGGATTTTATGAACAATATTACAAGGGGGGTGTACACTCCCTGCAATATTAGGAATAATATCATTTTGTCTCCTTCTGGATATTAGAAACAATAACACTGAAAGGGTGCACACCCCCTGAGATATTGGGAGTAATATCATCCTCTACCCACCTGGATATTTGGAACAATATCGCAGGGGGTGCAAACACCCCTTGCAATATTGGGAGTAATATCATCCTCACCCCCGAAATGTCAGAAACAATATCACAGGAAGGGTGTACACTCCCTGAGATATTATAAGTGATATCATCCTCTCCCTTTCTGGACATTAGAAACAATATCACAGGGTAGGGGGTGTATACCCCCTGTGATATTGAGAGTAACATCATGCTCACTCCCACTGGATATTAGGAACAGTATCACAGGGGAAATGTACACTTCCTGTGATATTGGGAGTAACATCATCCTCTCCACACCTGGATAGTAGGAACACTATCACATGGTGGGTATACACACACTATGATATTGGGAGTAATATCAACCTCTCCTCTTCTGGATATTAAAAACAGTATCACAGGTGGGGTGTACACCCCCTGAGATATTGGGAGTAATATCATCCTCTCCCTCACTGGATACTAAAAACAATAATGGAGTTAGGGTGTACACCCCTTGCAATATTGAAAATAATGCCATCCTCTCTTCCCCTGGATATTAGGAACAGTATCACAGGTGGGCTGTATACCCCCTGCGATATTGACAGTAATATTATCCTATCTTCATCTGTATATTAGAAACAATATCACATGATGGGTGTACACGCCGGGTGATATTGGGAGTAATATCCTTTCCCCCCTGGATATTAGCAACAATATCACAGGTGAAGTGTACACCCCCTGCAATATTGGTAGTAATATCATTTTCTCCCACCCTGAATACTAGGAACAATATTACAGAGAAAGTGTACGCTCCTAGCAATATTGAAAGTAATATATTTTTCTCTCCCCCTGGATAATAGGAACAATATCACAGGGAGAATGTACACCAGCTGTGATATTGGGAGCAATATTATCCTCTTTCCCCCTCGAATTAGGAACAATATCACATGGGTGGTGTACACCCCTGCCTTAGTGGGAGTAATATCAGCCTCTTCCTTTTTGGATGTAAGGAAAAATATCACAGTGGGGTTGTACAGCCCCTGGGATAGAGCGAGTAATATCCTGCTGTTTGCCCCTTGATATTAGGAACAATATCACAGGTGGGTGCACACCCCATGCAATATTGAAGGTAATATTATCCTTTCCCCTTCTGGATATTAGAAACAATATCACGGGAGGGTATACATCCCCTGAAATATTGGGAGTAATATCATTCTCTGCCCCGCTGGATATTAGGAAAAATACCAAAGTGGATGTGCATGCCTCATGTGATATTAAGAGTAATATCATCCTTTTCCTCACTAAATATTAGAAACAATGTCACGGAGGGGTGTACACTCTGTGCGATATTGGGAGTGATGTCATCTTCTCACCCTCTGGATTTAGAAACAATATTACATAGGGGGTGTACACCTGTTGTGGTATTGGAAGTAATATCATCCTCTCTCCCCCCATGAAATTAGGAACAATACCACAGTGGGGGTGAACACCCCCCGAGATATTAGGAGTAATATCATCCTCTCCCACCCTGGATATTAGGAATAATATCCCAGGGATGTTGTACACCCCTTGCTATATTGGGAGCAATATCACCTTCCCCCTCGTTGGATATTTGAAACAATATCATAGAATGAGTGTATACCCGCTACGGTATTGGGGGTGATGTCATCCTCTCCCCCACTGGATATTAGGAAAATATCATAAGGGGGGTGTATACCCCATGCAATATTAAAGGTAATTTTATCTTCTCCCCACCTAGATATTGAAAACAATATTATAGGGGAGGTGTACACCCCCCCGCGATATTGGCAGTGATGTCATCCTCTCTCTCCCTGGATATTAGGAACAATATCATAAAAAGGGTGGACACTTACTGCGATATTGGGAATAATATCGTCTCCCCTCTTTGATATTAGGAACAATATCACAGGGGAGGTGTTCACCCCCTGCGATATTGGGTGTAGTATCCTAATCTCCTCCCTCGATATGGAAAACAATATCACAGAAGGGGTGTAGACCCCCTGTGATATTGAGAGTAATATCATCCTCTTCTCTCTGGATGTTAGAAACAATATCACAGGGAATGTGTCCACCCCCTGAGATATTGGGAGTAATATTATCCACCCCGCTGGTTGTTAGGAATGATGTCACATGAAAGGTGAATACCCCCTGTGATAATGGGAATTATATTATTCTCTCGTCCCCTAAATATTATGAATAATATCACAGAAATGGTGTACACTTCCTGCAATATTGGGAGTATTATCATCCTCTTTCCCATGGATGTTAGGTAAAATATCACATAGGTAGTGTACAGCACCTGAGATATTGGGAGCAATATCATCCTCTTTTCCCCTGGATATTAGAAACAGTGTCACATGGGAGGCGTACACCCACTGTGATATTGAATGTAATATCCTCTACCCACGTGGGTATTAGAAGTAATATATCAGGGGGTTGGACACCCGCTGAGATATTGGGAATAATATCATACTCACCACCCCCAGCTGATATTAGGAACAATATCACAGGGCGGGTGTACACTTCCTGCAGTATTGGGAATAATATCATCCTCTCCTTCCAGGATATTAAGAACAATATCACAAAAGGGGTGTGCACCCCATGCGATATTGGGTGTAATATCATCCTCCCCTCCCTCGGATATTATGAATCAGATCACAGAAAGGTGTACACACTCTGCAATATGAGCGGTATGGGGAGTAATGTCACCCCCACTCCTTCTGCATATTACAAACCAGATAACAGTGGGGTGTACACTTTCCGCGATATGAAAAGTAATATCACCTACTCCCCCACTGCATTATTATTAGGAATAATGTAACAGCAAAGGTGTACATCCCTGAGATATCGGGAGTGATATCCTCTTCCCCCCTGAATATTAAGAGCAATATCATAGGGGGATTTATACCCTCTGTGATATTGCAAGTAATATCATCCTCTCCTTTCCTGAATATTAGGAACAATATCACAGAGGGGGTGTAAACTCCCTGCCATATTGGAAGTAATATCATCCTCTTCCTCCTGGATATTAGGAACAATATACGGGGAGTGTGTACACCCCCTGAGATATCTGGAGTAATATCCTCTCTTTTCCTGGATGTTAAAAACAATATTAAAGGGGGGATGTACACCCCTTCGGATATTGGGAGTAATATTATCCTCTCCTTCCCTGGAAATTAGAGTCAATGTCACAGGGGAGGTGTACACCCCAGCGATATAGGGAGTAATATCATCCTCTCCCTTTTGGATATTAGGAACAATATCACAGGGGAGGTGTAGACATTACCTCCTGGAATATTGGGAGTAATGTCTTTCTCTCCCCCACGCCTTGATATTAAGAACAATATCACAAGGGGAAGGGGGTACACTCTTTGTGACATTGGGAGTTATATCATCTTCTCCTCCCCTAAATATTAGAAACAATATCACAGAGGGGAGTATACACCTTCTGTGATATTACTCTTAATATCTTTCTTTTGGATGTTAGGAACAATATCACAGGGGATGTGTACACCCTTTCGAATATTGGGAGTAATGTCTTTCTCTCCCCGCCTTCATGCTATTGAAACAGTATCACAGGGTGGATGTATCTCCTCTGTGATATTGGCAGTAATATCATCTTCTCCCCGCCTGGATATAAGAAACAACATTACAGGTGGTGTTTAAACCGCCTGTGATATTGGGAGTAATATCTTCCTCTTTCCGCTGTACATTAGGAAAAATATCACAGGTGGTGGTGTACACCCCCTGAGATATTTGGGGTAATATCATTCTCTACCTACCAGGATATTAAAAACAGTATCACGGGGAAAGTGTACACCCCCTGTGAATTATGGAGTAATATTATCCTTTACCCCATCTGGATATTAGGAACAATATCACAGCGGAGTTGTACATCCTTGTGATATTGGAAGTAATATTACTCTCTCCTGCTCTTGGATATTAGGAAAAATATCAAAGGGAAGGTGTACACCCCTTGCGATATTGGGATCAATATTATCCTCTCCCCAGATGTATATTAGGACCAGTATCACAGGGGAGGTGTAGACCTCCTGCGTCATTGGAAGTAATATCATCCTTTCCACCCCTATATATTAAAAACAATGTTATCGAGTGGGCATACACCATCTTCACTATGGGGAGTAATATCATCCTCTCCACTCTGGATATTAGAAACAATATCATGAAGGGCGTGTACACCCCTAAGATATTTGGAGTAATATCATCCTCTCCCAACCTGAATAGTAGAAACAATATCGCAGGGGCGGTGTACACTCCCTGCAATATTAGGAGTAACATCATCCTCTTCCCCCTTTGATAATAGAAAAGTTATCACAGGTGGGGTGTACAGTCCCTGCGATTTTGGAAGTAATGCCATCCGGATTCCCCTGGACATTAGGAACAATATCTCAGGAGGAGTGTACACACCCTGTGATATTGGGAATAATATCAGCTTCTCTTCCCTTGGATATCAGGCACATTGTCACAGGGATGTGTACACCCCATGCGATACTGGGGGCAACAATATCCTATCAGGCTCTGGATATTAGGAACAATGTCACAGAGTGGGTGTATATTTCCAGCAATATTGGGAGTAATATCATCCCCTCCCTCCTTAAATATTAGGAATAAATCACAGGGGGTGGTACACCTGCTGCGATATTGGGAATAATATCATCCTCTGACCCTCTGGATATTAGGAGCAATGTTACTGAAGTGGTGTACATTCTCTGCAATATTGGGAGAAATATCATTCTCTTCCCCCTTGGAAATTAAAAAATATATCACAGTGGGAGTGTACACCTCCTGTGATATAGGGAGTAATATCATCTTGCATCCACCTGGATATTAGGAACAATATCACAAGGGGGCTGTACATCCCTGGCGATATTGAGTGTTATATTATCCTCTTTACCCCTGGATATTACGAACAATATCACAGGATGGTGATATCCCCATGTGATATTGGGATTAATATTCTCTCACCCCGTGAATATTAGGAACAATATTACAGGCTGGGTGTACACCCTCTGCAATAATGAAAATGATATAATCCTCTCCCCCCTAGAGATTAGGAACAATATCACTGTGGGGGTGTACAATTCCTGTGAAATTAGGTGTAATATCATCTTCCCCCCCCCCAATATTAGGAACAATATCACAGGAGAGGTCTACACCCCATGAGATATGATATTGGGATTAATATCATTTTCTATTCCCCAAGATATCAGGAGCAATTTCAAACGGGGGAGTGTACACTCCCTGATATATTAGGAGTAATATTATCTTCTCTTCCCTGGGATATTAGGAACAATATCACAGTGGGGGTGTCTACCCAATGAGATATTGGGAGTAATATCTTCTCTCAACCTGGATATTAGGAACAATATTGCAGGAGGGGTGTAAACCCCCTGTGATATTTGGAGTAATATTCTCTCTGCACCTGAATATCAGAAACAATATCACAGTGGTTGTACACCCCCTGCAATATTGAGAGTAATATCATCCTCTCTGACCCTGAATATCAAAAAAAATCACAGGGGGTTTGCACCCTCTGCCATATTGGGAGTAATATCACTCTCTCCACCTTTGAATATTAAGAAAAATATTAGAGAACGGTGTATACCCCCTGTGATGCTGGGAGTAATGTCACTCTATCCCCTATTGGAAGTTAAGAACAATATCATGGAAGGGGTGTACACCCCTTGAAATATTGGGAGTCATATCATCCTCTTTCTAAATATTAAAAAACAATATGAGGGTGTGTACACCCTCTGTGATATTCGGAGTAATATCATCCTTTTCCACCCTGGACATTAGGGACTATATCACAGGTGGGGTGTGCACCCCCCACGATATGGGGAGTAATATCATCCTCTCACCCCCGAATATTGGGAACAATATCACAGCGGGGGTGTACATCCTCTGCAATATTGGGAGTAACATCATTCTCTGCTTTCCTGGATATTAGGAACAATATAACAAAGGTGTGTACACTCCCTGCAATATTGAGAGTAATATCGTCCTCTTTCTCCCTGAATATTAGGAAAAACATAACATTGGGGGTGTAAACCCCTGCGTTATTGGGAGTAATATCATCCTCTCCCTCCCTTGATGTTAGAAACAATACCACTGGGCGGGTGAACACCCCCTGCAATATTGGCAGTCATATCATCCTCTTTCCCTTAAATATTAGGAACAATATCACAGGGTGGTGCACAAGGTAATACAAGGTGGTGCGATATTAAGAATGAGATCAGCCAGGCTGGGCGCGGTGGCTCATGCCGGTAATCCCAGCACTTTGGGAGGCCGAGACGGGTGGATCACGAGGTCAGGAGATCGAGACCATCCTGGCTAACACGGTGAAACCCCGTCTCTACTTAAAAGAAAAAAAAAATACAAAAATTAGCCAGGAGCGGTGGCAGGCGCCTGTAGTCCCAGCTACACGGGAGGCTGAGGCAGGAGAATGGCGTGAACCCGGGAGGCGGAGCTTGCAGTGAGTGGAGATCGCGCCACTGCACTCCAGCCTGGGCGACAGAGCGAGACTCTGTCTCAAAAAAAAAAAAAAAAAAAAAAAAAGAATTCTATCAGCCAAATACCATTTGACCCAGCCATCCCATTACTGGTTATATACCCAAAGGATTATAAATCATGCTGCTATAAAGACACATGCACACGTATGTTTATTGTGGCACTATTCACAATAGCAAAGACTTGGAACCAACCCAAATGTCCATCAATGACAGACTGGATTAAGAAAATGTGGCACATATACACCATGGAATACTATGCAGTCATAAAAAAGGATGAGTTCATGTCCTTTGTAGGGACATGGATGAAGCTGGAAACCATTATTCTCAGCAAACTATCGCAAGAACAGAAAGCCAAACACCGCATGTTCTCACTCATGGGTGGGAATTGAACAATGAGAAAACTTGGACACAGGAAGAGAACACCACACACCCGGGCCTAATATAGGGAGGGGGGAGGGAGAGGGATAGCATTAGGAGATATACCTAATGTAAATGACGAGTTAATGGGTGCAGCGCACCAACATGGCACATGTATACATATGTAACAAACCTGCACGTTGTGCACATGTACCTTAGAACTTAAATTATAATAAAAAAGAAAAAAAAATTATATCAGCCTCTCTTGGCTTGAATATTAGGAACAATATCACAGGGTAGATGTACACATCTGCAATATTGGCAGTAATATCATCCTCTCCACCCTCCAGATATTAGGAACAATATCACAGGATTGGTGTATGCCTTCTGCGATATTGGGAGTAATATCAGCCTGACCCGTTTGGATATTAGGAAAAATATCACGGGTGGGCGGGGGCGTGTACACCTCCTGTGAGTTTGGAAGTAATATCATCCTCTTCCCACCTGGACATTGGAAACAGTATCACAGTAAAGGTCTAAACCCCCTGTGATATTGGGAGTAATACCATCCTCTCCCTCATGGATATTCAGAACAATATTACAGGAGGGGCGTACACCCCCTGAGATATTGGAAGTAATATCATTCTCTCCCTTCCTGGATTTAGGAACAATATCACAGGTGGGGTGAACCATCCCTGTGATATTGGGAGTAATGTTATCGTGTCTTCCCCTGGATATTAGGAACAGTATCACAGTGGGGGTGTCCATCCCCTGTGATATTGGATGTAACACAATTATTTCCCCCCCTGTATATTAGGAACAACATCTCAGAAAAGTGTACACTGCCTGCAATGTTGGGAGTGATATCATTTTATCCACCCTGGATATTACGAACAATGTCACAGAAGGAGGTTTACATCTCCTGTGATATTGGGAGTAATACCATTCTCTTATTCCCTGGATATTAGGAACTATATCACTGGGGAGTTTACATCCTCTGCAATATTGGGAGTAATATTATTCTCTCCTCCTTGGATATTAGAAACAATATCACAGTGGGGGTGTACACCCCCTGCGTATTGGGAGTAATATCACCCTCCCCTCCCCTGGTTACTAGTAACAGTATCACGGGGGGTGGTGTATACCCCCGGCGATATTGGATGTAATATTATACTCTTCCCCTGTAGATATTAGGAACCACATCACAGTGTGGGTGTACACTTCATGCGATATTGGGAGTAATATTCTCTTCCCCCATTGATATTAGGAACAATATCACAAGATGGATGTACAATCCCTGTGATATTGGGAGTAATATCATCCTCTCCACCCCGAGATATTAGGAACAATATCACATGGTGGGTGTACAACCCCTGCGATATTGGGAGTAATATAATTCTCTCCACTCCTGGATGTTAGGAACAATATCAAAGGGGGGCTGTACAGCCCCTGTGATATTTTGAGTAATATAATTTTCTTCCCCCATGGATATTAAGAGCAATATCACCGGAAGGTGTACACTTCCTGTGATATTGGGAGTTATATCATCATCTCCCTCCTGGATATTAGGAATAACATCACAGGGAGGGTGTACAGGACAGGCGTATTGGGAGTAATATCATCCTCTCTTCCCATAGATATTAGAAGCTGTATCACGGGGGTAGGGGGTGTGGGCAGTGTACATCGCCTGCGATGTTGAACGTAATATCATCCTCTTCCCCACTGGATGTTAGGAACAATATCCCAGGGAAAATGTAAAACCCCTTCAATATTGGGAGTCATATCATTCTCTCCCTCCCTGGATATTAGGAACAATATCACAGAAAGAGTGTACACTCCCTGCAATATTGGGATTAATATCATTTTCTCCCCCAGTGGATATTAGAAACAATATCACAGGGGAGTTGTACACCTTCTGCGATGTTGGGAGTAATATCTTCCTCTCTTCCATTAAATATTAGGAACAATACCACAGGGTGGGTGTACACCCCTTGCAATATTGGCAGTAATAACATCTTCTCCCACCCAGGATGTTAGGAACAATATCACAGGAGTGGTGTACAGTTCCTGTGATACTAAGAGTAATATCATCCTCTTCACCCCCTGGAGATTACAAACAATATCACTGTGGGGGTGTAAATCTCCTGTGAAATTGAGTGTGATATAATCCCCTCTCCACGTGGATATTAGGAACAATATCACAGGGTGGTGTACACCCCATGCGAATTTGGGAGTAATATTACTTTCTTTATCAAGGGGGGTGTGTACACTCCCTGATGTATTGGGAGTAATATTATAATTTCCTCCCCTGAATATTGGAAACAATTTCACGGGGGGCGGTTATGTACCCCATGCGATATTGGGAGTAATATCATCTCTCCACCTGGACATTAGGAACAATATCACAGGAGGGGTTTAAATGCCCTGTGATATTTTGAGTAATATGATCCTCTCCCCACCTGGATATTAGATACAATATTACAGGGGTGGTACACCCCCTGTGATCTTGGAAGTAATATTATTCTCTCTCCCCTTAAATATTAGAAACAATACCACAGTGGGTGTGTACACTTTCTGCGATATTGACAGTAATATCATTGTCTCTTCCCCTGGATATTAGGAACAATATCATGAGGAAGGTGTACACCCACTAGGATACTGAAAGTAATATTATCTCCTCTCAAACATATGAGTACAATATCACAGAAGTGGTTTACACCAGCTATGATATTGGGAGTAATATCCTCTCCTCTTGAGGATATTAGGAACAATATCACAAGGGGGTATGCGCTTCCTGCGATATGAGTAACATTATCCTCTCACCCCCTGGATATTTGGAACAATATCACAAGGAGGGGTATATATCCCTGCAATATAGGGAGTAACATCATCCATTCCCCCACTGGATATTAGGAACAATATAACAGAAGAGGTGTACACCACCTGCAATATTGGGAGTGATGTCATCCTGTCCCCCATGGATATTAGGAACCATATCACTGGGGAATGTACACCCCCTGTGATACTTTGAGTAATATAATTCTCTCCCACCCTAAATATTTGGAACAATATTACAAGGGGGGTGTACAACCCCTGCTATATTAGGAGTAATATTATTCCACCCCCAGATATTAGGAACAATATCAAAGAGAGAGTGCACACCCTCTGTGATATTGGGTGTAATATCACACACTGTGATATTAGGAGGGTAATATCTCCTCAGAATATTACGAATAATGGTGTACAAACACACTGGGATATTAGTAGACTACTTCTCAGGATATTACAAATAATATTTCAGGTTGTGCAAACATGGTGAACACCTACTGTGATATTAGGAGAGTAATATCTCCCCCGGATATTACGAATAACATCCCAGGGTGTACAAAAAAGGTGTAATCGCACTGTCACATTAGGAGAGTAATATCTCTCCAAAATATTATGAATAATATCCCAGAGTGTACACACATGGTGTACACCCTCTGTGAAAGTACACCCTCTGTGAGAGAGTAATATCTCTGCAGGATATTATGAATAATATCCCAGGTTGTACACAAATGTTGTACACCCACTGTGGTATTAGGAAAGTAATATCTCCCTAGGATATTACAAATAATATCCAGGGTGTACGCACATGATATACGCCCAATGTAATATTAGGAGAATAATATCTTCCCCTGATATTACGAATGATATCCCAGGGTTCACACACATGGTGTACACGTACTGTGATATTAGGAGACTAATATCTACTCTGGATATTACTAATAATAACCCAGGGTGTGTCCACATGGTATATACCCACTGTAATATTAGGAATAATATATCCCCAAGATATTATTAAGAATAATATCCCAGAGTGTACACCCACTGTGATATTAGGAGTAATATCCTCCGAGGATATTATGAATAATAAATTTGGGTGTACACACATGTGATATTAGGAGTAATATCTCCCCAAGATATTACAAATAATATCCCAGAGTGTACATTCACCGTGATATCAGTTGTAATATCTCTGCAAGATATTACAAATAATATCCCAAGGTGTATACGCACTGTAATATTAACAGTAATGCCTCCCCAGAATATAATGAATAACATTCCAGGGTTGACACCCACTGTTATATTCAGAGTAATATCTGCTTAAGGTATTACAAATTATATTTCAGGGTGTAGACACAGTGTGTACACCCACTGTGATATTAGGAGTAATATCTCCCCAAGATATTACAAATAATATCACATGGTGTAAACCCACTGCGACATTAGAAGTAACATCCCCCTATAATAATACTAATAATATGACAGGATGTACACACATGGTGTACACCCACTGTCACATTAGAACTAACATCCCCGTAGAATATTACGATTAATATCACAGGGTGTACACCCATAGCATACACTTATTGTGATATTAGGAGTAACATCCTCCTAAAATATTATGAATAACATCAGAGGGTGTACACACACGGTGTACACCCACTGTGACGTTAGGTGTAACATCTCCTTAAAATATTATGAATAATATCACAGGATGTACACACATCATGCAACCCATTGTGAAATTAGCAGTAATGTTTCCACATGATATTACAAATAATATCATTGGTGGTTTACACACATCGGGTACACCCCCTGTGACATTAGAAGTAACATCACTTAAGGATATTACAAATAATATCACGGGGGTGTGCACACATGGTGGACATCCCCTGTGACATTAGAAATAACATCCCCCTAGGATGTTACGAATAATATGACAGAGGGTATACACACATGGTGTACACCCTCTAGGATATTAGGAGTAACAATCCCATAGAATATTACAAATAATAGCACTGGTGGTTTACACATATAGGGTACACACCCTGTGACGTTAGAAGTAACGTCTCCCTAGGACATTATGAAGACTTGCAGGGGGTGTTCACACATGGTGGACATCCCCTGTGACATTAAGAATAACATCCCCCTAGGATAGTATGAATAATATCACAGGGGGTGTATACCATGTGTGTACATTAGGAGTAACATCCCTCAAGAATATTATGAATAATATCACAGGGCATGTACACATATGGTGTACGCCTCCTGTGATATTCAGAGTAACATCTCACTAGAATATGTCAAATAATATGATGGGTGGTGTACACAGACGGTGTTCACATCCTGTGACATTAGAAGTAACATCCAACTAAAATATTACAAATAATATCACAGTGTATCGCACACCATATGTGTACACCCCTGTGACTTCAGGAGGAACATCTCCCAAGCATGTTACAAATAATATTGCAGGATGTGTACACGCATGGTATACAACCACTGTGACATTAGGAGTAACATCCCTTTAAAATGTTAGGAATAATATTACAGGTGTTGTACACACAAGTTGTACACCCAAAGTTACATTAAGAGTAGCATCCCCTTTTTTCCAGGGGGGCGGAGCAAGATGGCCGAATAGGAACAACTCCAGTCTCCAACTCCCAGCGCGAGCGACACAGAAGACCGGTGATTTCTGCATTTTCAACTGAGGTACTGGGGTCATCTCACTAGGGAGTGCCGGACAATCGGTGCTGGTCAGCTGCTGCAGCCTGACCAGCGAGAGCTGAAGCAGGGCGAGGCATCGCCTCACCTGGAAGCGCAAGGGGGAAGGGGATCCGTTTTCCTAGCCAGGGGAACTGAGACACACAACACCTGGAAAATCGGGTAACTCCCACCCCAATACTGCGCTGTAAGCATACAGGCATTCCAGGAGAATATATCCCACACCTGGCCGGGAGGGTCCCACGCCCACGAAGCCTCCCTCACTGCTAACACAGCAGTCTGCCGCGATCTATCCGCAAGGCAGCAGCGAGGCTGGGGGAGGGGCGCCCGCCATTGTTGAGGCTTAAGTAGGTAAACAAAGCCGCTGGGAAGCTCGAACTGGGTGGAGCTCACAGCAGCTCAAGGAAGCCTGCCTGTCTCTGTAGTCTCCACCTCTGGGGACAGCGCACAGCTGAAGACCAACAGGGGAAGTAGGGGGAGCCAGTGCAGACACGAACGACTCTGTCTGACAGCTTTGGGGAGAGCCGCGGATCTCCCAACGCGGAGGTTGAGATCTGAGAACGGACAGACTGCCTGCTCAGGTGTGTCCCTGACCCCTGAGTAGCCTAGCTGGGAGAAATCCCCCACTAGGGGCAGTCTGACACCCCACACCTCACAGGGTGGAGTACACCCCTGAGAGGACACTTCCAAAGGAAGAATCAGACAGGTACACTCGCTGTTCAGCAATATTCTATCTTCGGCAACCTCTGCTGCTGATACCCAGGCAAACAGGGTCTGGAGTGGACCTCAAGCAATCTCCAACAGACCAACAGAGAGTCCTTCTGACTGTCAGAAGGAAAACTATCAAACAGGAAGGACACCTATACCAAAACCCCATCAGTTCGTCACCACCATCAAAGACCAGAGACAGATAAAACCACAAAGATGGGGAAGAAGCAGGGCAGAAAAGCTGGAAATTCAAAAAATAAGAGCGCATCTCCCCCTGCAAAGGAGCGCAGCCCATCACCAGCAACGGATCAAAGCTGGTCAGAGAATGACTTGGACGAGAGGAGAGAAGAAGGCTTCAGCCCATCAAACTTATCAGAGCTAAAGGAGGAATTACGTACCCAGCGCAAAGAAACTAAAAATCTTGAAAAAAGAGTGGAAGAATTGACAGCTAGACTCATTAATGCAGAGAAGATCATAAACGAAATGACAGAGATGAAAACCATGACACGAGAAATACGTGACAAATGCACAAGCTTCAGTAACCGACTCGATCAACTGGAAGAAAGAGTATCAGCGATTGAAGATCAAATGAATGAAATGAAGCGAGAAGAGAAACCAAAAGAAAAAAGAAGAAAAAGAAATGAGCAAAGCCTGCAAGAAGTATGGGATTACGTAAAAAGACCAAATCTACGTCTGATTGGGGTGCCTGAAAGTGAGGGGGAAAATGGAACCAAGTTGGAAAACACTCTTCAGGATATCATCCAGGAGAACTTCCCCAACCTAGTAGGGCAGGCCAACATTCAAATTCAGGAAATACAGAGAACGCCACAAAGATACTCCTCCAGAAGAGCAACTCCAAGACACATAATTGCCAGATTCACCAAAGTTGAAATGAAGGAAAAAATCTTAAGGGCAGCCAGAGAGAAAGGTCGGGTCACCCACAAAGGGAAGCCCATCAGACTAACAGCAGATCTCTCGGCAGAAACTCTACAAGCCAGAAGAGAGTGGGGGCCAATATTCAACGTTCTTAAAGAAAAGAATTTTCAACCCAGAATTTCATATCCAGCCAAACTAAGTTTCATAAGTGAAGGAGAAATAAAATCCTTTACAGATAAGCAAATGCTTAGAGATTTTGTCACCACCAGGCCTGCCTTACAAGAGACCCTGAAGGAAGCCCTAAACATGGAAAGGAACAACCGGTACCAGCCATCGCAAAAACTTGGCAAAATGTAAAGACCATCGAGGCTAGGAAGAAACTGCATCAACTAACGAGCAAAATAACCAGTTAATATCATAATGGCAGGATCAAGTTCACACATAACAATATTAACCTTAAATGTTAATGGACTAAATGCTCCAATTAAAAGACACAGACTGGCAAACTGGATAAAGAGTCAAGACCCATCAGTCTGCTGTATTCAGGAGACCCATCTCACATGCAGAGACATACATAGGCTCAAAATAAAGGGATGGAGGAAGATCTACCAAGCAAATGGAGAACAAAAAAAAGCAGGGGTTGCAATCCTAGTCTCTGATAAAACAGACTTTAAACCATCAAAGATCAAAAGAGACAAAGAAGGCCATTACATAATGGTAAAGGGATCAATTCAACAGGAAGAGCTAACTCTCCTAAATATATATGCACCCAATACAGGAGCACCCAGATTCATAAAGCAAGTCCTTAGAGACTTACAAAGAGACTTAGACTCCCATACAATAATAATGGGGGACTTCAACACTCCGCTGTCAACATTAGACAGATCAACGAGACAGAAAGTTAACAAGGATATCCAGGAATTGAACTCATCTCTGCACCAAGCGGACCTAATAGACATCTATAGAACTCTCCACCCCAAATCAACAGAATATACATTCTTCTCAGCACCACATCGCACTTATTCCAAAATTGACCACATAATTGGAAGTAAAGCACTCCTCAGCAAATGTAAAAGAACAGAAATTATAACAAACTGTCTCTCAGACCACAGTGCAATCAAACTAGAACTCAGGACTAAGAAACTCAATCAAAACCGCTCAACTACATGGAAACTGAACAACCTGCTCCTGAATGACTACTGGGTACATAACGAAATGAAAGCGGAAATAAAGATGTTCTTTGAAACCAATGAGAACAAAGATACAACATACCAGAATCTCTGGGACACATTTAAAGCAGTGTGTAGAGGGAAATTTATAGCACTAAATGCCCACAAGAGAAAGCAGGAAAGATCTAAAATTGACACTCTAACATCACAATTAAAAGAACTAGAGAGGCAAGAGCAATCACATTCAAAAGCTAGCAGAAGGCAAGAAATAACTAAGATCAGAGCAGAACTGAAGGAGATAGAGACACAAAAAACCCTCCAAAAAATCAATGAATCCAGGAGTTGGTTTTTTGAAAAGATCAACAAAATTGACAGACCGCTAGCAAGGCTAATAAAGAAAAAAAGAGAGAGGAATCAAATAGATGCAATAAAAAATGATAAAGGGGATATCACCACTGACCCCACAGAAATACAAACTACCATCAGAGAATACTATAAACGCCTCTACGCAAATCAACTAGAAAATCTAGAAGAAATGGATAATTTCCTGGACACTTACACTCTCCCAAGGCTAAACCAGGAAGAAGTTGAATCCCTGAATAGACCAATAGCAGGCTCTGAAATTGAGGCAACAATTAATAGCCTACCCACCAAAAAAAGTCCAGGACCAGATGGATTCACAGCTGAATTCTACCAGAGGTACAAGGAGGAGCTGGTACCATTCCTTCTGAAACTATTCCAATCAATAAAAAAAGAGGGAATCCTCCCTAACTCATTTGATGAGGCCAACATCATCCTGATACCAAAGCCTGGCAGAGACACAACAAAAAAAGAGAATTTTAGACCAACATCCCTGATGAACATTGATGCAAAAATCCTCAATAAAATACTGGCAAACCGGATTCAGCAGCACATCAAAAAGCTTATCCACCATGATCAAGTGGGCTTCATCCCTGGGATGCAAGGCTGGTTCAACATTCGCAAATCAATAAACGTAATCCAGCATATAAACAGAACCAAAGACAAGAACCACATGATTGTCTCAATAGATGCAGAAAAGGCTTTTGACAAAATTCAACAGCCCTTCATGCTAAAAACGCTCAATAAATTCGGTATTGATGGAACGTACCTCAAAATAATCAGAGCTATTTATGACAAACCCACAGCTAATATCATACTGAATGGGCAAAAACTGGAAAAATTCCCTTTGAAAACTGGCACAAGACAGGGATGCCCTCTCTCACCACTCCTATTCAACATAGTGTTGGAAGTTCTGGCTAGGGCAATCAGGCAAGAGAAAGAAATCAAGGGTATCCAGTTAGGAAAAGAAGAAGTCAAATTGTCCCTGTTTGCAGATGACATGATTGTATATTTAGAAAACCCCATCGTCTCAGCCCAAAATCTCCTTAAGCTGATAAGCAACTTCAGCAAAGTCTCAGGATACAAAATTAATGTGCAAAAATCACAAGCATTCTTATACACCAGCAACAGACAAGCAGAGAGCCAAATCAGGAATGAACTTCCATTCACAATTGCTTCAAAGAGAATAAAATACCTAGGAATCCAGCTTACAAGGGATGTAAAGGACCTCTTCAAGGAGAACTACAAACCACTGCTCAGTGAAATCAAAGAGGACACAAACAAATGGAAGAACATACCATGCTCATGGATAGGAAGAATCAATATCGTGAAAATGGCCATACTCCCCAAGGTTATTTATAGATTCAATGCCATCCCCATCAAGCTACCAATGACTTTCTTCACAGAATTGGAAAAAACTGCTTTAAAGTTCATATGGAACCAAAAAAGAGCCCGCATTGCCAAGACAATCCTAAGTCAAAAGGACAAAGCTGGAGGCGTCACGCTACCTGACTTCAAACTATACTACAAGGCTACAGTAACCAAAACAGCATGGTACTGGTACCAAAACAGAGATATAGACCAATGGAACAGAACAGAGTCCTCAGAAATAATACCGCACATCTACAGCCATCTGATCTTTGACAAACCTGAGAGAAACAAGAAATGGGGAAAGGATTCCCTATTTAATAAATGGTGCTGGGAAAATTGGCTAGCCATAAGTAGAAAGCTGAAACTGGATCCTTTCCTTACCCCTTATACGAAGATTAATTCAAGATGGATTAGAGACTTAAATGTTAGACCTAATACCATAAAAACCCTAGAAGAAAATCTAGGTAGTACCATTCAGGACATAGGCATGGGCAAGGACTTCATGTCTAAAACACCAAAAGCAACGGCAGCAAAAGCCATAATTGACAAATGGGATCTAATTAAACTAAAGAGCTTTTGCACAGCAAAAGAAACTACCACCAGAGTGAACAGGCAACCTACAGAATGGGAGAAAATTTTTGCAACCTACTCATCTGACAAAGGGCTAATATCCAGAATCTACAAAGAACTCAAACAAATATACGAGAAAAAAACAAACAACCCCATCAAAAAGTGGGGAAAGGATATGAACAGACATTTCTCAAAAGAAGATATTCATACAGCCAACAGACACATGAAAAAATGCTCATCATCACTGGCCATCAGAGAAATGCAAATCAAAACCACAATGAGATACCATCTCACACCAGTTAGAATGGCAATCATTAAGAAGTCAGGAAACAACAGGTGTTGGAGAGGATGTGGAGAAATAGGAACACTTTTACACTGTTGGTGGGATTGTAAACTAGTTCAACCATTATGGAAAAGAGTATGGCAATTCCTCAAGGATCTAGAACTAGATGTACCATATGACCCAGCCATCCCACTACTGGGTATATACCCAAAGGATTATAAATTAGTCTACTACAAAGACACATGTACACGTATGTTTATTGCGGCACTATTCACAATAGCAAAGACTTGGAATCAACCCAAATGTCCATCTGTGACAGACTGGATTAAGAAAATGTGGCACATATACACCATGGAATACTATGCAGCCATAAAAAAGGATGAGTTTGCGTCCTTTGTAGGGACATGGATGCAGCTGGAAACCATCATTCTTAGCAAACTATCACAAGAAGAGAAAACCAAACACCGCATGTTCTCACTCATAGGTGGGAACTGAACAATGAGATCACTTGGACTCGGGAAGGGGAACATCACACACTGGGGTCTATCATGGGGAGGGGGGAGGGGGGAGGAGGGAGGGATTGCATTGGGGAGTTATACATGATATAAATGATGAATTGATGGGTGCTGACGAGTTGATGGGTGCAGCACACCAACATGGCATAAGTATACATATGTAACAAACCTGCACGTTATGCACATGTACCCTAGAACTTAAAGTATAATAAAAAAAAAAAAAAAAAAAAAAAAAAGAAAACTTTTTCCAGTTAGGAAAGTACATTTCCATTTAAATGTTCTTGTGACTTGCTTTTCCACCCATTGTCTTGCTCCAGATTTTCAATTTTCAATAAAGTCTGACTGTGATGCTTAACAAAAAAAAAAAAAAAAAAAAAAAAAAGAGTAGCATCCCTATAGGATATTACAAATAACATCACAGGGCTTGTACACACTAGGAGTAACATCCCTTTAAAACATTAGGAGTGATATCACAGGTGGTGTACACACATGTTGTACACCCAAAGTTACATTAAGATTAACATCCCCATAGGATATTACAAATAATATCACAAGGCTTGTACACCATTTGTATTACAAATAATATCACATCATGTACACCTTCTGTGACATGAGGAGTAACATCTTTTTAGAATATTACGAATAATATCACCATTTGTATGCAAGCCCTGTGACATTAATAGTAACATTCCCCTAGGATATTAGGTTTAATATCACCCCCTGTGGTGTACACACACATTGTGTACAACCCCTGTTTCATAAGAGTAACATCCACCAATATATTAGGGATAATGCCACCCTAGCATATTATGAATAATATCATAGGGGTTGTACACACATGGTATACAACCCCTGTGGCATTAAAGGTAAAATCCCCAGAGGTTATTACAAATAATATAACACATTACATCAGGAATAACATTCCCCTAGGATGTTATGAATAATATTACAAGGTGTGTACACACATGGTGTACATCCACTGTGACATTAGGTGTAACATCCCCTTAGGATATTACAAATATTATCAAAAGAGGTGTACACATATGGTGCCACTCCCTGTGACATTAAAAGTAATATCCCACTAGGATATTACAAATAATATCCCAGGGGGTGTACACACATGGTGTACTCCCCCTGTGACATTAAGAGTAACACTTCCCTAGGATATTATGAATAATATCACATGGTGTACACCCCCGTGACATTAGGAGAAACATCGCCTTAAGATATTTTCAATATTATCATAGGAGGTGTACATACATGGTGTATACTTCCTGTGAAATTAAAAGTAACATCCCAGCACTTTGGGAGGCCGAGACGGGGGGATCACGAGGTCAGGAGATCGAGACCATCCTGGCTAACATGGTGAAACCCCATCTCTACTAAAAAATACAAAAAACTAGTCGGGCGAGGTGGCAGGCACCTGTAGTCCCAGCTACACGGGAGGCTGAGGCAGGAGAATAGCGTAAACCTGGGAGGTGGAGCTTGCAGTGAGCTGAGATATGGCCACTGCACTCCAGCCTGGGCGACAGAGCGAGACACCGTCTCAAAAAAAAAAAAAAGTAACATCCCACTAGGATATTACAAATAATATCACAGGGAGTATACTTACATTGTGTACTCCCTCTGTACTCAGGAGGCTGAGGCAGGAGAATAGCGGGAACCCGGGAGGTGGAGCTTGCAGTGAGCTGAGATCCGGCCACAGCACTCCAGCCTGGGCGACAGAGCGAGACTCTGTCTCAAAAAAAAAAAAAAAAAAAAAAAAAAAAAAAAAAAAAAAAAAAAGAAGTAACATTCCCCTAAGATATTATGAATAATATCACAGGGTGTGCATCCCCTCTGACATTAGGAGTAACTTCCCTCTAGAATAGTAGGAAGAATATGACAGGGTGTACACCCATTGTGACATTAGGAATAAAATCCCTTTAAAATATTACAAATAATATCGCAGGGTGTACACCTTCTGTGACATTAGGAGTAACATCCCTCTGGGATATTAGGAGTAATATCACATGGTGTCCACTCCCTGTGACATTAGTAGTAACATCACCCTATAATATTACAAATGTTATTACAGGGTGTACAGCACCTGTGACATTATGAGTGACATTCCCCTAGTATATTATGAAAAATATCACAGTGTGTACACCCCTTGTGACATTAAAAGTAACATTCACCTATTTATTATGAATAATATCTCAGAGTGTACACCCTCTGTGACATTTGGAGTAACATCCCCCTAAGGTATTACGAATAATATCACATCGTGTCTACCTTTGTGACATGAGGAGTAACATCTTTTTAGGGTATTATGAATACTATCACAAGTTGTACACACCCTGTGACATTAGGAGTGATATCCCCATAAGATATTATGGATAATACCACAGGGAGTACAACCCCTGTGACATTAGGAGTAACATCCCAGTATGATACTTTGAATAATGGAATAATATAACAGGGTTTACACTCATTGTGACATTAGTAGTAACATTCCCCTAAGATATTACAAATAATATCACAGGGTATATACCCCCAGTGACATTAGGAGTAACATCCCCTTAAGATAGTACCATAAATATCACAAGATATACATCCACTGTGACATTAGGAGTAACATCCCCCTAGGATATTATGAATAATATCACAGTGTGTACACCCACGGTGATATTAGGAGTGATATCTTCCTAAACTATTACAAATAATATCATAGGTTGTACACCAACTGTGATATTAGGAGTAATATCTCCCTTGGATACTATTGTCTATACCCACTGTGATGTTAGTCATAATATCTCCCAAAAATATTATAAAAAATATCACAGGGTGTACACCCACTATGATATTAGAAACAAGTACTACTTAGAATATTAGGAATAATATCACAGTGGCTGTATACACAAATGGTATACAGCCACTGTGATATTAGAAGTTACATCTTCCTAAAATATTACGAATAACATCACGGTGTGTGTACACCATGTGTGTACACACACTGTGATATTTGAAGTAATATCTCTTTAGAATATTACAAATAATATCACAGAATGTACGCCCCCTTTGACATTACAAGTAACAAACTTTTAGAAAATCACAAGGTGTACACCCCCTGTGACATTGTAAGTGATATCACCCAAAGATATCACAAATGATATCACAGGAAGTACAACCCCTGTGACATTAGTTGTAAGATCACCCTAGGATATTATGAATAATATGACAGGGTGTAACCCCATTGTGATGTTAGGAGTAACATCCCCCTAGGATATTACCAGTAATACCACACAGTGTACACCCTCTGTGACATTAGGAGTAACATCCACGTAGGATATTACAAATAATATTACAAGGTGTTCACCCTCTTTGAAATTAGGAGTAACATTCCTCTAATATATTACAAATAATATCAGAGGGTGTACACCAACTGTGACATTAGGAGTAACATCCCCCTAGGATATTACAAATGATATTATAGGGTGTACATCCCCCTAGAAAATTATAATTAATATCACAGAGTGTACACACCCTGTGACATTAGGTGTAACATCACCTTAGAATATAAAGAATAACATCACAGATTATACATCACCTGTGACATTAAAAGTAACATTCCCCTAAGATATTATGAATAATGTCACAGGGTGTACACACACTGTGATATTTTGAGTAATATCATCCTCTCCCCACCTGGATATTAGACACAATATCGCAGGGGTTGTACACCTTATGTGATCTTGGGAGTAATATTATTCCCTCTGCCTCTAAATATTAGGAACAATATCACAGGCAGAGTGTACATCTTCTGCGATATTGACAGTAATATCCTCATCTCTTCCTCTGGGTATTAGGAACAATATCACAAGGAAGGTGTATACCCACTAGGATACCGGAAGTACTATTATCCTCTCCTCTTGAAGATATTAGGAACAATATCACAGAAAAGACGTACACCAACTGCAATATTGGGAGTAATATCATCCTCTCCCTTTGTGGATATTAGAAATGATATCATAAGGGAGGTGTACACTCCCTGCGATATTGGGAGTAATATTATCCTCTCACCCTCTGGATATTTGGAACAATATCACAAGGGGGGTGTATGTCTTCCGTGATATAGGGAGTAACATCATCCACTCCCCTTCTAGATATTAGGAACAATGTCACAGAAGGGGTGTACACCACCTGCAATATTGAGAGTTATATCATTCTCTCCTCACTGGATATTAATTACAATATCATTAGGGAAGGTATACTCCCTGAGATATCTTGAGTAATACAATTCTCTCTCCCCCTACATGTTAGAAACAATATTACAAGTGGGGTGTACAACCCCTGCGATATTAGGAACAATATCATTTTCTTCCCCCATGTATATTAGGAATAATATCAAAGAAAGAATGTACACCCTCTGCGATATTGGGTGTAATGTGATATATTAGGAGGGTAATAGCTCCCCAGAATATTAGGAATATTTCTCAGGATGTACACACATACTGTAAACCCACTGTGATATTAGGAGAGTAATATTTCCCCAGAATATTTTGAATAATATTTCAGGTTGTACACACATAGTGTATGCTCACTTTGATATTAGGAGAGTAATATTTTCCCAGGATATTATGAATAGTATCCCAGGATGTATAAACAAGGTGTAAAAGCACTGTGATATTAGGAGGGATGAATATCTCCTTAAAATATTACAAATAATATCCCAGGGTTACACACATGGTGTACACCCTCTGTGATACTAGGAGGGTAATATCTCTGCAGGATATTATAAATAATATCCCACTTTGTGCACAAACATTGTACACCCACTGTGGTATTAGGAAAGTAATATCTCCCCAGGGTATTACAAATAATATCCAGAGTGTACACACATGGTGTATACCCAATGTAATATTATGAGGGTACTATCTCCCCTGGATAGTATGAATGATATCCTATGGTGTACACACATGGTGTACACTTACTTACTGTGATATTAGGAGACTAATAGCCCCCCAGGATATTACAAATAATATTCCAGGGTGTGCCCACATGGTGTACAGCCACGGTGATATTAGGAGTAGTATCTTCTCAGGATACTATGAAAAATGTCTCAGGGTGTACACACATGGCGTACAGCCACTGTGATATTAGGAGTAATATCTCCCCAGGATATTATGAATAATGTCCCAGAGGTACACCTAGTGATATGAGGAGCGATATTTCCCTAGGATATTATGAACAATATCCCGGGTGTACACCCACTGTGGTATTAGCAGTAATATCTCCCAGGATATTATGAATAATATATTTGGGTGTACACCCACTGTGATATTAGCAGTGTTATCTCCCCAGGATATTACAAATTATATCACAGGGTGAAAACTCACAGTGACATTAGAAGTAACATCCTCCTAAGATATTATGAATAATATCACATCACCCTGTGTACATTAGGTGTAACATTTCTTCTAAAATATTATGAATAATATCACAGTTTGTACACATATCATGTAACCCCCTTTAAATTAGAAGTAACATTTCCCTAGGATATTATGAATAATATCACAGGATGTACACCCATTGTGACATTAGAAACAACATCCTGGTAGGATATTACCAGTAATATCACAGGGTGTACACCTTCTGTGACATTAGGAGTAACATCCACCTAGGATTTAAAGAATAATAGAATGTACACTCCCTGTGACATTGGGGGTAACATCCCCCTAGGATATTACGAATAATGTCACAGGGTGTACATATCCTGTGACATTAGGAGTAACATTCCTCTAAAATATTATGAATAATATTACAGAGTGTACATCCCCATGACATTAGGAGTAACAAACCACTAGGATATTATGAATAATATCACAGTGTGTATACTCCCTGTGAAATTAAAAGTAACATCTCCCTAGGAAATTATGATCAATATCACAGGTTGTATACCCTCTGTGACATTAGGAGTAACATCACCCTAGAATATAATGAATAATATCACAGGTTATACATCACTTGTGACATTAGGAGTAATATTCCCCAATGATATTATGAATAATATCACAGGGTGTACACACACTGTGATATTAGGAGTAATATCTCTCTAGGATATTATGAACAATATCACAAGGTGTACACTCACTGGGATGTTAGAAGTAATATATCCCTAGGATATTATGAATATCACAGGTTGTACACAAAGGTTGTACAACCACTGTGATACTAGTAGTTAAATCTCCCTAAAATATTATGAATATTATCACAGGGTGTACACATATGGTGTACACCCACGGTGACATTAGAATAACATCCCCCTATAATTATACAAATAAAATCACAGGGTACACACACATGGTGTACACTTACTGTGAAATTATGTATAACATCCCCATAGGATTTTACAAATAATGCCACAGGGTGAACACTCATGGTGTACACCAAATGTGACATTAGGAGTAACATCCCCCTAGGATACTACAAAAAATATCACAGACTGTATACGCATAGTGTATACCCACTGTGACATTAGGGGTAACATCCACCTAGGATATTACAAATAATATCACAGGGTGTATATCCACTGTGACATTAAATGTAACATCCCATCAGAATATTACAAATAATATCACAGGGTGTGTATATACATGGTGTACACTCACTGTGACATTAGGCGTAACACCGCTCTAGGATATTACTTTTAGTATCACTGGGAGTACCCACACACTGTGTACACTCACCGTGACATTAGGAGTAACATTCTCCTATGATATTATGAATAATAACACAGGATGTACAAACATTGTGTACACCCACTGAGACATTAAATGTAACATCACCTAAGATATTACAGATAATATCACAGAGTGTACACACACACTGTGTACACTCACCGTGACATTAGGAGTAACATTCTCCTATGATATTATGAATAATAACACAGGATATACAAACATTGTGTACACCCACTGAGACATTAAATGTAACATCACCTAAGATATTACAGATAATATCACAGAGTGTACACCCATATAACACCCCCTAGGATATTACAAATAATATCACAGAGTGTACACACGGTGTACACCCACTGTGACATTAGGAGTAACATTTTTTTTAGGATACTATGAATAATACCACAGGGTGTACACACGTGGTGTATACACAGTGTGACTTTAGGAATAAGATTCCCCTAGTGTATTATGAATATCATATTAAATATTATTATTGTAATTATTGTTATTTGTATTATCCAAGGGAGATGTTATTACTTCTAATATCACACGGGGTACACCCCCAGTTATATTAGTAATATCCTACTGAGATATTACACCTAATGTCATAGTGAGTTTACACCTTGTGATATTAATTGTAATATTTTAGGGAGATGTTACTCCTAATGTCACAGTAGGTGTACACCCCATGAAATTATTCAAAATATTCTAGGAAAAGTTTATTCCTAATTCCAAGGTAGGTATTGCAAAGGATTGTACACCCCCTCACAATATGGGGGGTAATATTACCCTCGCCCCCCGGATATTACAAACCACATCGTGGTCGAGGGTGTACACTCTACTTCCCCACGATATGGGGAGTAATATCACACTTCCCCCCCCGGATATTACAAACCACCTCGCGGGATCAGTGTACAACACCCCACCCCCCAGCGCTGTGGGGAGTGATATCACCCTGTCTCACCCCGGATATTACGAACAACCTCGCGGAGGGTGGTGGTCCATAATATCCGGGTAGGGGGAGAGGGTGATATCATTCCCCCATGGCAGAGGAGGGATGTACACACACCCCCGCCCCGCCACGCGAGGCAGTTCGTAAAATTCAGTGGGAGAGGGTGATATCACACCCACATCGCAGGGGGTGGGAGGGCATGTACACAGGATATTATGTTGGTTGAGGTTACTGACTCTGAGGTAAGGCGGCCAGAATATGTACCTTGTCTCTGCCACTTACTGCCCTGTTTGAACTTGATCGAGTTATTTAGCATCTTTTTGCCTGTTTTCCTACCTAGAAAGCAGGAATAATAATATTCCCTAGATTACATGAGATAATCTGTGAAAATGTTTAGAACATGTGAGTTCGAAAATGTCTGGCTCAATAAACATGAGCATACTATTTTTAGCTGGTTGTTGCTCACTTTTCTCCACAAAAGGACTTTCTGACTTCTCTAGTCATCACCTATTATATTCTTGTAAACACTTCATCTGGTTGCTGTTTGCTTCCTACTTTAGGTATGCCTCAAAGATTGGCATGACTCCTAACCTTTAATTGCCTATAGCACAGCTGTAGCATTTTATAAAAACTTTACTCAAGCTTATTATGAGATGATATATGCATAGATAAGCATATATGAGACTATAATTCAAAAAAGAAATCCTAAAACAAAGAGGTACCGTTTCTCCTAGAGTTCAGTAGTCATTCCCTTCCAAAGAGGTTCCTTAGCAGGCCATCCCTGTTCTTTCTTTCACTTTCCTGCCATGATCCAGGGCTTGCTTTACTTTCCCTCAGGGGCTGGGTCCCCACCCCAACCCCAAACCAGCCAATATCATCATAATTTCTACAGAGATAACACTTGTTCATAAAGAAAATAGATTTCTTTCTCCTTGTCTGAAGCATTTCCATACTCTGTTTCTCCTTTGCTTTGCATAACCTGAAAGCCCAGGAAAATGCATTTTTACTAAAGAGCTGTCTTTCCTCAAATTTAAATATCCTGCCACACGTAGAACAAGAAACACAAATTTCAATCTGATTTCACCTATTCTGAACTTCATCCAAGAAACCCTCATTAGAGCCTGTATCACAATTCCTGGATCAGTATTTCAGAGTAGAAAAAGGTGAGGAAGATAATGAATCAAATCTATATCCCAATAACTTTTATTCTGCGTCCAAGTCTCCTTTTATAAGGAGACAACTGATACCTGATCTCTGAAGACAAGTATCAGTTACCATGTCTTTTCATAATAGTCTGTTCTCCTGAGTAAACGCCTTCACTTTCTCTAACACGTTGAATAAACGAGGAAAACCACTCCTTAATTCTACCAGCCCATGAGCTCTTGGCGAGTTGGAATTTATTGTTTTGCTGAAAGTAAAGCATTTCTTGAACATTTTCCTGGATTCTCAATTTATTTTGTTAGGAATGGTACTCCCATTCCAGAAAAAGGAGCATGATGCTGGGGTTACATTTGGGAGCTTCCATTCAGGATGATTGATTTGTGGTGTAGAATCAGCTGTAGAGTCATATAATACCAATGTAGTAAACCAAAGGCCTTCCAGCATTGCAGCAAAGGCTGTTGGTGGAATGGCACTGGGGAAGTGAAAGTGGCTCTGCAGAGATGAAATGACATTTGAACTAACCTCTTCAGTCTGATGGGATGGAATCCCTGGATCCTATCCCATCTCAGCCTAAGAGGGAAGCAGCCTCCTTTCTCCTTTGCAAAGCAAAGGAGAAACTGGGTATGGAAATGCTTCAGACAAAGAGAAAGAAATCTGTTCTGTTTTCTTTATGAACAAGTGTTATCTCTGTAGAAATTATGATGATATTGACTGGTTTGGGGTTGGGGTGGGGACCCGGCCCCTGAGGGAAAATAGTGCAAGCCCTGGATCATGGCAGCAAAGTGAAAGAAAGAACAGGGATGGCCTGCTAAGGAACCTCTTTGGAAGGGCATGACTACTGAACTCTAGGCGTTCTATAACTTTTTTTCTGAGAAAACAGCATTTGAGCCTGTGGAATCCAGGCATCCTAGAAAAAGATGAGAAGAATAGTATCACTGTTGAGCAAGGAAGTTACAGGAAGAAGCTGTTGAAGCTGAGGAAAAAGAACAATTTTTACAGATTAACGTTGTCGAATTTAACAAATAAAAGTATAGGACACTCACATTTTAATTTGGGGTAAACAACAAAAATGTTTAATATGTCTCATACAACATTTGAAATGTGTTTATACTAAAAAAATAATTATCTGAAATCCCAATTTAACTGGGCATTCTGTATTTAGTTTCCAGTGAAAACCTGGAAATCTACCCCAAAACTAGATTTACTCATAATAATTTAAGGGTTCTTAGAGAGGATGCTTTCCATGTGGCTAGAAGCTGAAGGATATGAGGGGAACAATTACATCAGTTTCAATACCTTGGTCCTTGTTTACCTACAGCATGGGGATGGTGAGGTTGAGGAAGCGGATAGTTTGAGTATAGTACCTCTGTATGCAAACGATGAAAGAGGGAGAGTGCAGAAAAACAGATTTTATACTTTTTAAGTGATTAAGGTTGCAATGACCTGATTTGTATAATTACTATATTCTTCATGCCCTCTGCTAACTATGTTTGATCTGTGTGACACAGCGGTTGGGACTATAGTTTGAGACAGAGGTAGGTGCTAGTCCCAAGTTGATACAACTGCATTCTTCTGTTAACTTGGAACTGGGCTGAAAAGAAAACTAGATAGACTTGGAGGAACATGCAAACTTGGGGACAGTGAAATGGTCATTCTCTACAAGTTATATAGACAACATAAAAAGCCAATTTCTAGAGAAAGCAGAATAACGTAGGCATGCAAAAAGACATAGAGACAAAATATTACATGCTGCCAGGGGGGATGTGGGAACCAGAGACAGTCAGACAAAGGTTTAGTTCTTTATGATTTTCTAGATTTAATTTTATACGTCCTTCCATGTTTCCTTATAATAAGTTCCCTTTTTGTATTAGGTAGGGCATAGGCTAAGAAATTGTAACAAAGAGATCTAAAGAGCACAGTGGTTTACTTCTCTTTTACATTAAAGCTTGACGTCCAGGCTGGTGGGGTGTCTGTGCTCCAGGAGGTCATGCAGGATTTTGGGTACTTCTGTCTGTTGTTCTTTTCCACCAGGGCTTGTGACCAATCCCCAACTCTAAGTTTGATAATTCTCTAAAAGGACTCACAGAACTTAGGAAAGTGTTCTCATGTTATCAGTTTATTACAAAGTGTACATACAATTCTGAAACAGCCAAATGAAAAACTTGCATTAAGATAAGGTATAGGAGTCGGGGTGGCTGGTGTAAAGTTTCCATCCCCTTTCTTGGCGCACCACCCTCTTAGCATCTCAGTGTGTCTCACCAACTTGGAAACTCTCTGAACCCCATCATTTAAGGTTTTTTTTTTTTTTTTTTTTGAGAGAGGCTTCATTACATAGGCATAATTAATTAAATCATTAGCCATTGGTGATTAACCCAATCTCCAGTCTGTGTCCTCTCCTTGCAGGTTTCAGATGGAACTGAAAATTCAATTTCTAATCCAGGCTTGGTCTTCCTGGAGACCAGCCAAATCTTGAAGCCATCTGGTGCCTTCCCTTCAAGTCATGTCCTTAGCATACAAAAGACACACTCTTCACCCCAGAGGGTCCAAAAATTGGAGACAAAGAACAAATATCTTCCTAGGATACCACAACAGGATAAAGGGAAAAATCCTGCAAGTACAGAATCGAAATACCAGGTTACCTACAAAGAACAAGAATCAAAGCTGCTCTTCTCTACAGGGCTAAATAACAGAAGGCAGTGAAGGCAGATCATAAGACTTTTATGAAGAAATGTTATGATGCCCCAAATATGTATCTGTTCAAGTTGTATTATTGAATGAAAATTATAAAAGGCATTTACAGACCCAGATTTCATGAAATGAGTGCAAAGTTTTCAGTATCCACATTCTAGGATTGCACTTATATATCTGTTTTTCTGGCTTCCAATTAAAAAAAGAGTACATATATTCCAAATAGTTGATTTTCTTCATACATGTGCACAATTATAACATATATCAAATTATTTATTCCAAAAATAAGATTTTGAGGGAATAGCTACAGTAATAACATGCATTTTAAACAAATTGATTGACTATTTTAATAGGAACTTATCCATTATTACTGCTTTTTATGGATTCTGAAATTACATTTTAATTTTAAATAAACATTTTCAGGTTTACAGAAAAGTTATAAGACTAATACAACAAATTCTCACAAGCTTTTAAAGAAGATTTTTCAAAATTAACATTTTACCACATTTGCTTTCTCTTCTCTCTGTGTGTCTCAATATGCACTTGTGTGTGCATGTGTGGACACACACATATCTGAATCATTTGAGAGGAAGCTCTAAAAATGATGCCTACTTATACTTAAATACTGTTTCAGTCTATTCTGGTATTGCCATAAAGAACTACATGAGACTGGGTAATTCATAAAGAAGAAAGGTTTAATTGACTCATGGTTCTGCAGGTGGTACAGGCAGCATGGCTGGGGAGACCTCAGGAAACATATACTCATGGTGGAAGGCAAAGGGGAAGCAGGCACATCACATGTGGCCTAGAAGGAGAAATAGAGTGAAGGGGGAGGTGCTACACACTTTTAAACAACCAGATATTGTGATAAATGACTCGTTATCATGAGAACATCAAGGGGTAAATCTGCTCCTGTGATCCAATCACCTCCCCCAGCTCCCTCCTCCAACACTGGAGATTATAAATTTGACCTGAGATTTGGGTGGGGCCACAAATCCAAGCCATATCAAATACTTTAAAACAAATACCTTCTCTTATAAAACCATAGGACAGTTAACAAAATCAGGAAACTAACATTGACCAAACACTACCATCTAATCTACAGACCTGCAAATTTTTACATTTCTCAGTAACATCCTTTGCAGCAAAAAATATCTTAGATCACAGGTTGCATTAGTTGTCATATCTCCTTAGCCTCCTTAAAAAATTTTTTTTGTGGGTACATAGTAGGTGTACATGTTTCTGGGGTATATGAGATGTTTTGGTATAAGCATGCAATGTGTAATAATCACATAATGAAAAATTGTGTATGCATCTCCTCAAGCATTTATCCTTTGTGTTATGAACTATCCTATTATACTTTTTCACTTATTTTAAAATGAGCAATTAAATTATTGACTACAGTCAATAATTACTATTAACTATAAGTAATAACATGGATTTTAAACAAATTGATCTGCTATTTTAATAGGAACTTATCCATTATTGCTGCTTTTTATGGATTCTGAAATTATGTTTTATTCTAATTTTAGATAAACATTTTCAGGTTTACAGAAGAATTATAAGACTAATACAGATTCTCACATGCTTTTAAAGAAGATTGTTTTATCACATTTGCTTCTTTTCTCTCTCTCTTTGTGTGCCTCTATGCGCACTTGTGTGTGCATGCGTGGACACACATATCTGAATCATTTGAGGGGAAATGATTATTATTGATTATAGTCAATAATAATTTAATGTATTTAATATATAATAATAATTTAATATATAATTATAGTCAATAATTCTCTTGTGCTGTCAAATACTACATCTTATTCATTCTTTCTATCTTTTTTTGTACCCATTAACCATCCCCATCATCACCCCCCTCACTACCCTTACCAGCCTCTGGTAACCAGCCTTCTATTCTGTATCTTCATGAGTTCAATTGTTTTGATTTGCATATCCCACAAATAAGTGAGTACATGTCGTGTTTGCCTTTCTGTCTACCTGGCTTATTTCACTTAACATAATGACCTCTAGTTCCATCTATGTTGTTGCAAATGACAGAATCTCATTCTCTCTTTTCTTTAATGGCAGAGTAGTACTCCATTGTGTATAAGTACATTTTCTTTATTCATTCATCTGTTCATGGACACTTAGGTTGCTTCCAGATGTTGACTATTACGAACAATGCAGCAATAAACATGGGAGTACAGATCACTCTTCTCTATACTGATTTCCTTTCTTTTGGTTATATACCTAGCAGTGGGATTGTTGAATCACACGATAGTTCAATTTTTATTTTTTCGAGGAATCTTCAAACTCTTCTCCATAGTGGCTGTACTAATTTACATTCCCACCAACAGCGTATGAGGATTCCCTTTTGTCCACATCCTCGCCAGCATTTGTTATCACCTGACTTCTGGATAAAAGCCATTTTAACTGGAATGAAGTAATATCTCTTTGTAGTTTTGATTTGCATTTCTCTGATGATCAATGATGAGGACTTTTTCATATGCCTGTTTGCCAGTTGTATGTCTTCTTTGAGAAATGTCTATTCAGATTTTTCATCCATTTTAAAATGGGATTTTTAGAGTTTTTCCTATAGAGTTGTTTGAGCTCCTTATATATTCTGGTTATTAATCCCTTGTCAAATGTGTAGTTTGCAAATATTTTCTCCATTCTCTGGGTTGTCTCTTAATTCAGTGATTGTTTCCTTTGTGGTGCAGAAGCTTTTTAACTGGATATGATCCCATTTGTCCATTTCGGCTTTGGTTGCCTATACTCATGGGATATTTCTCAGAAAATTTTTACCCAGATCAATGTCCTGGAGAGTTTCCCCAATGTTTTTGTGTGGTAGTTTCATAGTTTGAAGTCTTAGATTTAAGTCTTTAATCCACTTTGATTTGATTTTTGTATAAGGTGAGAGATAGGGATCATGTTTCATTCTTCTGCATATGGATATCCAGTTTTCCCAGCATCATTGTTGATGACACTGTCTTTTTCTAATGTATGTTCTTAGCACCTTTATTAAAAATGAGTTTACTGTAGGTGTGTGGATTTGTTTCTTGGTTCTCTGTGCTATTCCATTGGTCCGCGTGTCCGTTTTAATGCCTGTACCACACTGTTTTAGTTACTATACCTTTGTAGTATAATTTGAAGTCAGGTAATGTGATTCCTTCAGTTTAGTTCTTTTTCCTTAGGATAGCTTTGGCTATTCTGGGTCTTTTGTGACTCTGTATAAATTTTAGGATTGGTTTTTCTTTTTATCTGAAGAATATCATTTGTATTTTGACAGGGATTGCATTGAATCTGTAGATTGCTTTGGGTAGTATGGACATTTTAACAATATTAATTCTTCCCATCCAGGAACATGGAATATATTTCCATTTTTGTATCCTCTCCAAGTTCTTTGATCAATGTTTTGTAGGTTTCATTGCAGAGACCTTTCACTTCTTCAGTTAAGTTGAATTCTAGGTACTTAATTTTATTTGTGGCTACTGTAAATGGGATTACTTTTTGGATTTTTGTCATATTTTTCATGTTGGTATCATACAGAAATGCTACTTTTTTTTTGTTGCTTTTGTATCTGATCTTATCAACTACACACAAGGATAATTTGGCTCCTCATTTTCCAATTTGGATACCTTTTATTTCTTTCTTTTGTCTGATTGCTCTAGCTAAGATTTCCAGTACTTCATAGAATAACAGTGGTTGAAGTGGGCATCCTTGTCATGCTCCAGATCTAGGAGGAAGAGCTCTCAGTTTTTCACCATTCAGTACAATACTAGCTGTGGGTCTGTCATATATGGCTTTTATTAAGTTGAAGTATGTTTTTTCTATACCCAACTTTTTTGAGGATTTTTATTATGAAGGGATGTTGAATGTTATCAAATGCTTTTTTTTTTAGCATCAATTGAAATGATCATATGGTTTTTGTCTTTAATTCTGTTGAGATAATGTATTATATTGATTTATTTGGGTATGCTGAACCATCCTTGCATTCCTGAAATAAATCCCACTTGGTCATGATAAATGATATTTTTAATGTATTGTTGAATTTGGTTTGCTAGTTTGCTAGTATTTTGTTGAAAATTTTTGCATCAATATTCATCAGAGATATTGGCCTGTGGTTTCCTTCCTTCCTTCCCTCCCTCCCTTCTTTCCTTCTTTCCTTCCTTCCTTCCCTCCCTCCCTTCTTTCCTTCCTTCCTTCCTTCCTTCTTCCCTCCTTCCCTCCTTCCTTCTTTTTTTGTGTGTCTTTGTCTGGTTTAGTTATCAGGGTAATACTGGCCTCATAGAGTGAATTTGGAAATATTCCTTCCTCCTCCATTTTTAAAAACGGTTTGAGTAGGATTGGTGTTAGTTATTTTTAAAATGTTTGGTAGACTTCAGCAGTGAAGCCATAGGGTCCTGAGCTCTTCTTTACTGGGAGACTTTTTATTATGGCTTTAATTTCATTACTTGTATGCCTATGTTTTGGATTTCTTCATGGTTCAATCTTGGTAGGTTGTATGTGTCTAAGAACTTATCAATTTCTTCTAGATTTTTCAATTTATTTGCATACAGTTGCTCATAGTAGCCACTAATGATCCTTTAAATTTTTGCAGTATCAGTCGTAATGTTTCCTTTTTCATCTCTGACTTTATTTATGTGGGTCTTCTTTCTTAGTTATTCTGGTTATTCTGGTTATTTCTTCTTTGTTATTCTGGTTATTTGCCAATTTTATCTTTTCAAAAATTCAATTTTTGTTTCGTCAATCTTTTGTATTTTTCTTCATTTTAAATTTATTTATTCTTGCTCTAATCTTTAGTATTTCTTTTCTTCTACTAATTTTGGGTTTGGTTTGCTCTTGGTTTTCTCATTCTTTAATATGGATCTTTATTTAGTGGAAGTTTTTCTTCATGTTTTTATTGTTGGCAATTATGGCCATAAATTTCTCTCTTAGTATTGTTTTCACTGTATCTCATAGATTTTAGTATGTGATATTTCCATTATCATTGATTTCAAGAAGTTTTTCAGTTTTCTTCTTAATTTTTTTTATTAATCTACTGGTCATTCTGGAATATATTGTTTAATTTCCATGTGTTTGTATAGTTTCCAAAATTCTTATTGTTGTTGATTTGTAGCTTTATTCTATTGTGGTTACAGAATATATTTGACATTATTTCAAATTTTTTGAATGTTTTAAGCATTGTTTTGTGGCCTATCATATGGTCTATCCTTGGGAATGATTCATGTGCTGAGGAAAAAAAATGTGTGTTCCGTAGCCATTGGATGTAATGTTCTCTAACTATCTATTAGGTCCATTTGTTCTAGAGTGCAGATTAAGACTGATGTTTATTTGTTGATTTTCTGTCTGGGAGATCTGCCCAATGCAGAAAGTGGGATGTTGAAGTTTCCAGTTATTATATTGGGGTCCGTCTCTCTCTTTAGCTCTAATAATATTTGTTTTATATATCTGGGTGGCTCAGTTTAGAGTGCATATATATTTACAATTTTTATATATCCTTGCTGAATTGATACCTTTATTATTATATAATGGCCTTCTTTGTCTCTTCTTACAGTTTTTGTCTTGAAATCTGTTTTGGCTAATATAAGTATAGAGAGTCTGTTCATTTTTGCTTTCCATTTGTATGGAATATATTTTTCCATTTCTTTATTTTCAGCCTACATGTATTTTTATATGTGAAGTGTGTTTCTTTTAGGAAACAGATCATTGGGTCTTGTTTATTCATCCATTCAGCCCCTCTATGTATTTTGTTTGGAGAGTTTGGACCATTTACATTCAATTTTAATTGACATGTGGGGACTTACTACTGCTACTTTATTTTTTGGTTATTCTGTGGTCTTCTCTTCCTCTTCCTTCTTTCCTTCCTTTCTGTCTTCCTTTTAGTGAAGTTTATTTAATCTGGTAGTATACTTTAATTTCTTGTTTTTAATTTTTTGTGGATCTGTTGTTTGTTTTTTGGCTTGAGATTACCATGAGGCTTGCAAATACTATCTTATAATCCATTATTTTAAACTTATGACAACTTAACACTAGTAGCATAAACAAGAAACAATCTTGCAAAAAGAAAACTAATAAAAACTCTACAGTTAAACTTTGTCCCCCCCTTTTTTCATTATTGTTTCTCCTTATGTCTTATTGCACTGTCTTGAAAAGTTGTTGTAGTTATTATTTTTGGTTGGTTCATCTTTTAGTCTTTTAAGTCAAGAAAAGTTTTACATCACATTTACAGTGTTGTGCTACTCATGTTTTACTGTGTGCTTACTATTACCAGTGAGTTCTGTGCCTTCAGACAATTTCTTGTTGCTAATTAACATCCCTTTCTTTCAGATTGAAGAACTCCCTTTAGCTTTTCTTGTAGAACAGGTCTAGTGCTGATGAAATCCTTAACCTTTTTTTTTTCTTTTAGTCTGGGAAGGTTTTATTTCTCTTTCATGCTTAAAGGATATTTTCACTGGATATACTATTCTAGGGTAAAAGTTCTTCTCTTTCAGCGCTTTAAGTACGTCATGCCACTCTCTCTTGGCCTGTAAGATTTCCACTGAAAAGTTTGTTGCCAGACATATTGGAGCTCCAATGTATATTATTTGTCTCTTTTCTCTTACTGTTTTTAGAATCCTTTCTTTATTCCCCCACCCCACTTTGGGAGTTTGATTATTAAATACCTTGAGGTAGTCTTTTTGGGTTAAATATGCTTAGTGTTCTATAACCTTCTTGTACTTGAATGTTGATGTCTTTCTCTAGGTTTGAGATGCTCTCAGTTATTATTACTTTGAATAAACTTTTTACCTATCTTTTTCTCTACTTCCTCTTTATATCCAAAAACTTTTAGATTTGTCCTTTTGAGGCTATTTTTCAGATCTTGTAGGCATGCTTCTTTTTTCCTTATTCTTTTGTCTCCTGACTATATATTTTCAAATAGCCTGTCTTCCAGACTACTAATTCTTTCTTACGCTTGTTCAGTTCTGCTATTTAGAGATTCTGATGCATTCTTCAACATGTCAATTGCATTTTTCAACTCTAGCATTACTGCTTGACTCTTTTTAATTATTTCATTCTCTTTATTAAATTTATTTGATAGAATTCTGAATTCCTTCTCTGTGTTATCTTGAATTTCTTTGAGTATTTTTATATCTTTTTTATGTAGAGATAGGGTGCTGCCATGTTGTCCAAGCTGGTCTTGGTCTTGAACTCCTGGACTCAAGTGAAAAGAGCTATTTTTAAATCTGTCTGAAAGGTCATATATCTCTGTTTCTCCAGGATTGGCCCCTGGTACCTTATGTAGTTAATTTGGTGAGGTCATGTTTTCCTGGATGGTGTTGATACTTATAGATGCTCTTTGGTGTCTGGGCATTGAGGAGTTATGTATTTATTGTAGTCTTCACAGTTTGGGCTTGTTTGTGCCTGTTCTTTTTGGGAAGTCTTTCCAGGGATTTGAAGGCACCTGGGTCCCAAGCCCAGTAAGTAATGCTATGAGTTTTACAGACTCATAGAGTTTCTGCCTTGGTGGCCTTGGATAAGATATGGAAGGATTCTGCAGATTACCAGGCAGAGACACTTGTTCTTTTTCCTTTTTTTATCCCAAAATATACAGATTCTTGCTCTCTGTGCTGAACCACCTGAACTGGGAATGTAGTGATGGAAGCACCTTTATGGTCACCACCACTGGGACTGGGTCGAACATGAAACCATCATAGCACTGGGCCTTACTCCAAACCTTTCACTTCAGTATGGCAACTTCCACCAAGCACTTGGCATGTCCAGAGATGTGGTCTGGGATTGGAATAAAAAGCCTTAGCAATTTATGTAATGTTCTATTCTACTGTGGCTAAGCTGGCACTCAAACCACAATACTAAATTCTTCTCATTTTTACTCATCTTTCCACAGGCAGAGGAGCCCCTGTCTCCTTGTGGCCACCACCACCACTGGTCCGTGGGGGATTCTGCCAGGCCAATGCTGACTTTGCTTAAAGCTCAAGGGCTCTTCTGTCAGCTTGTGGTGAATGCTATGAGGCCTTGGACTCACCCTTCAGGAAGTGGGCTCCCCTCTAGCCCAGGGCAGGTCCAGAAATGCTGTCTAAGAGCCAAGGCCTGGACTTGGCAACCCCAAGAGCCAGATTGTTGCTCTATTTTACTGTGGTTGACCTGGTACTTAGGGTGCAAGACAAAGTCCCCTTTACTTTTCCCTCTGCTTTTCTCAAAAAAGGAGTTTTTCACCAAAGCTACCACAGCTGGGAATATACTGGGTCACCCCTGAGTTAGCACATCTCAGAGCCCATGGCCCACAGTTCACTCCCTGGGTATCGCAGGTGGTTATTCAGGGCTCAAGGGCTCTTTAGTCAGTAGGTGAGAAATCCTGCCACAACTCGTTCCTTCCTTTCAAGGCAGCAAGTTCCTGGTTGGCCCACGGTATGTCTAGAAATATTTTCTGGGAGCTCAGTGCTGGAATGGAGGCCTCAAAACTCTGCCTGGTCCCCTTCCCTAACTAGTGTCCAAGATGTAAGACAAAATCCTCTTTATTCTTCACTCTCCTCTCCTTAAGCAGAAAGAAGGAGTCACTTTTATTGCTATGAGCTGTATGGCCTGGGATTGGGGGAGGGTTAGCATAAGCCCTCCATTAGCCATACCACCTGATACCTCCCTTGGTCATGTGCCACTCTCATTCACTGGCTCTAAGCCCAGCCTAACAGTAGGAGTTGCCTAAGAATTGCAGACATTGTGTCCTAGAATGCTCTTCAAGTTTATCTAGAACTCCACAGCACTTTAACTCATGGTGGCATAATGGCAAAGCTTGCCAAGAAATTCAACTTATGACTGCTGTGATGGGCAGTTTCCCTCTGGATAGGGCTGGTCCAAATTCTCCTTTCATGTGGGGGCACTGGCTGACCCAGCACAGCTTTATTCTCTGCTGTTACAGGGCAGCCGTAAGTTCAACATAAATTCCTTCAGCTGCTGCATTTTCCCTCCCAGTGTACACAGATTCTCTCTCCACACCACATAGCTGCTATCAGGGGATGGGGGAGGGGTGGCATCTGTGATTCAAGACTCTCTCTCTTGCCCACCTCAATGAGGGCATGATATGAAGTTAAAACCAGGTACTGTGATTGCTTACCTGATTTGTGATTATTGTAATGGTGCTTTTCTGTGTGCAGATAGTTGTTAAAATTTGGTGTTCCAGCATGTGGGTGGTGGGGTGGTGAACAGTGTAAGCTTCTATTCTGCCATCTTGCTTTGCTCAAGCCTCCTTTAATTTAAAGCAGTTCCTCAGTTTCTTTTCCTTTTTGTCTTTTATAACATGGAGAATACAGTGTGTATTTTTGGAGAATACACACTGGTTATTCTGTAGAATGCTTTTTAACTTAAATGTGTCTGGTGTTGTATCATGATTAGATTCATGTTATGTATGCATTTTTTTAGGAATACCACAAAAGTGATGAACTATTTTCTCAGTGGATCATATCAGGAGGCACAAGAGGCCAATTTCATTGGAGGTAGTTTTATTATAAAATAAATATTGACTAAATTAAGGAGTCTGCTCATTCACATAGTTGACTTACTCTGGTGCAAGTTTTTAAAAATCTTATTGTTGATTAGTAAAAAAATAATTCATGAACTGGCATTTTTGAGTAGAACTTTTACAATATACATTTGTTAGTTATATTTTCAATGTCTATTTACCAACTTGTCCCCTTTACAATAGTCTTTAATTTTTATTCGGGGATTGCACCTTTATCTGGGGACACTAACTCAATCCATCACTCTACCAGAGGAGCCTATGATCAAGACTAGACCAATAAAAGCCTTACATCCCTCTGGATACGTGTTTTGGTCATGGGATATGATCGAACGAGTCCAATCACAACAAATCTTGGGATTTGGATAGAAACCTTGGGGCAGAGATGCTATTTTCTTGTGGACAATATGGCAGGAATGTGAAGTCTAGAATTTCTGTAGCCATTGTTATTCTGGGGTCAACCTGAGAACAAAGGCCATTGAAGGAGGAACAGCTGAACAAACTGAAGAGAGCAGAAATACTGTTAGCCTTCTGAATGTGGAGATTAACTTTGACCTGTGGCATGCTGCTGAACTGTCTAGCAGCAGCTCTAAACCAAGCTTTGTACTATTCACCATGGGAAGAAACATTGGTTGTGTAGGGGGCTGTGTCAGCAGCATTTAATTCCTAAGGCCAGGGATGGTAAACATTTTGTGATGTAAAGAATAATTAGGAATAATAAAGAATTACTTCAGAAAAAAATGTCAATAGCATGCCCCCCATTAAGAGATACTTTTTAACTTTTTAGATTTAGATTTAAATTTTGAATTATTTTGGGCTGGGCTCAGTGGCTCACATCTGTAATCACAGCATTTTGGGAGGCTGAGGCACCAGAATCACTAGAGACCAGGAATTCAAGGCTGTAGTGAGCCATAATCATGCTACTACATTCCAGCCTGGGTGACAGAGACCTTGTCTCTAACAAACACACCAACAAGCAAACAAAAAGCGAGTGTGGCATTGGCAAATAAATCAATGGAATAGAATAGAGAACCCAGAAATAAACCCTGGTTATATAGTTGATGATCTTCAACAAGAGTGCCTAGACTACTCAGTGGGAAAAGGATGGTTTCTTCAACAAATAGTGTTGGGAAAACTGGGTCTCTACATGCAAAATAATGAAGTTGGACCCCTCTTTTACACTACATACAAAAGTTAATGAAAAATGGACTAAAGACCTAAATGTAAAATCCCAAACTATAAAACTCTTACAAGAAAATGTAGAGAAAAAGCTTTATAACATAACACTGGACTTGGCAATTATTTCTTGGATATGTCCCCCACAAAGCACAGACAACAAAAGCAAAACTAGGCAAATAGTACTATATCACACTTAAAAACTTTTGTGCGTCAAAGCATCCAATCAACTGAGTAAAAAGGCAACTGGCAAAATGGGAGAAAATATTTGTAAGTTCTGTGACTGTTAAGAGGTTAATATCCAACAACAACAACAAAATCAAATTACCTGGTTAAAAATTGGGCAAAGAACTTGAGCAGACATTTCTTCAACGAAGAAGTACAAATGGTCTACATTCATATGAAAAGATGCTCAATGTCACTAATCATCTGAGAAATATAAATCAAAACCACAATGAAATAATACTTCATACCTGTTAGGATGGCTACTATAAAAAGACCCCAGAAAATTACACATGTTGGAAAGCATGTGGATATATTTGAACCCTTGTGCACTATTGGTAGGATTATAAAATGGTGCAAACCCTACCGGAAACACTACAGAGGTTCCTCAAAAATTGAACTACCATGTGATCTAGGAATCCTACTTCTCAGTATATATCTGAAAGAATTGAAGGCAGGGTCTTAAAGAAATACTTGCAAACCCATGTTAATAGCAGCATCATTCATAATAGCATAGAGGTGAAGTAACCCAAATGTCCATCAACAGATGAAGGCGTAATCAAAATGTAGCATATGCATACAATAGAATATTTTGCCTTACAAAGAAAGAACCTTATCATATGCTACATCATGGATGAATTTTGGAAACATCATGTTAAGTGAAGTAACCAAGTCACAGTAAGATTCCACTTATGTGAGATATTTAAAGCAGTTAAATTCATGTAAATAGTATAGTGTTGGTTACCAGAGGCTAAATGGAAGAGGAAAAGCCACGTTATTTAATAAGTATAGACTTTTCAGATTTGCAAGATGAAAAAGTTCTGGCAATTTTTTTGCAACAATAAGAACATACTTAATACTACTGAACTGTACACTTAAACATGGTTAAGATAATACATTTTAGATTTAAGAGCTATTTATAGATTCTGATGTATTGGTTGAAGATATGCTACAGATCATTTCACAACTCATTTTGACCATAAAGACAAATTCGAATCTTTAACTGATTTCTTTCTCCTGTAGTAGGAAGTATACAGTCTTTAGTTGCAGAAGGGAAAATAAAAACAAAAAAGCAAACAAGCACACAGTTTATTTCCAGACTGCATTAGAAAGTGACTTGACTAAATTAAGCCCCAGCTCTCTCTGATGCTAGCTCTTTAAAACTTAACTTTTCAAGGGCACATGGTAGGGGCATTAAGAATCAAAACCTATTTTCTTTACCACGCCCCATTAGAAAATTTTTGTCACCATTCCATTATAGGTACAGTGCAGTTTCATAAAGTTGATGTGTGAAAGAAAGTGAGGATAAAAATAAATGTAAATTGAGAGAGAACCAAAACCACATTTGGCAAATTAAACATTTAGAAGACATCGCTCAACAATTCCATTAACATGTTTTTCTGACCTCGATTAAGTTGCTTTTTCTTTAGTTGTCAGCTGAGGATAATTTGGCCTTCCATTTGCTCCTTCTTTTAGTTTTTTTCCGTTTTGTTTATGCATTAATTAATTCAGTAGGGATGGCGTGCCTATAATCAAGTAATGAGTTTCTAGCAGATCTTTAATTTTTCAAAGTATTTGTGTCACATAATGCAGTTTGAAGGTTAAATAGTACACCAAAAAGCAAGGAATGATTAGACATATTCTTTTACTATGAGCAAAATTGAGGAACCATTGCTTATTTATTGTCAGATGTACTCCAGTGATTGTCCTGCTCTAGAGTTTCTTCTTCTCAATTTGCATAGGGAGCTCTATTGGAACTATTCCATTAGGTATCATACAGGGTTGGAGAGTGAGAGGGAGTAGAGATGGTACACATGTAGACTTCCAGTAGTGTGTGATCTGCCTCTGGTATTTAGAACAGAAAATAAATCTGTGTAGTTACTAGGGAGCAAGCAACATTTCTTATTTATTTATTTATTTATTTATTTATTTATTTATTTATTATACTTTAAGTTCTAGGGTACATGTGCATAATGTGCAGGTTTGTTACATATGTATACTTGTGCCATGTTGGTGTGCTGCACCCATCAACTCGTCAGCACCCATCAATTCATCATTTATATCAGGTATAACTCCCAATGCAATCCCTCCCCCCTCCCTCCTCCCCATGATAGGCCCCGGTGCATCCTTTGTAGGGACATGGATGCAGCTGGAAACCATCATTCTTAGCAAACTATCACAAGAACAGAAAACCAAACACTGCATGTTCTCACTCATAGGTGGGAACTGAACAATGAGATCACTTGGACTCGGGAAGCAACATTTCTTCAATGGTTCAATGGTGCCATCACTGACATTGTCATTTTACATTGAATTTCAGAATTTCAAGGTAGAAAAGTTTTTTGATTACTCACTATTTTTAGGCAGATTCTTGGTTTTCCTTATTAAGAGACAGGTAAATTTATTATTCCATGTTTTTACAGATAAGGGAACTCACGTTCAAAGAGTTAGGCAAATTGTTCAAGATCACACAACCAAGTAAATGAAAGATAAGGGGTTTAGATCCCTTATCTCTCTTAGCTTTCTATGTTTGTGATTGGCCAAATTAAAGATACTAAAACAGCTAAAATTTTACCTCGAGGAAGAATAATTTTCTATACCATACCCAATTTCACTTCAGTAATCCATAGAATGGTCCTTTAATTAATTTTTTCTTGACAAAAGGATATTTGCATGAAAATGAGCTAATTTCTTAGTGGCTTATCTGCTCACATTTTCCTTATTCCTAATATGAAAGTACAAATGTCAGTGTATGAAGGATACCAAATAAAGAATTACTGATCAGAACCTGGAAGAGAAAGCAAGAGCTAAAAGTCCCTGAAAACCAAAACGGGAGTTAAGAGGAATGGCATTGAAATCAGTAAGGCTCTTTTACTGGCAAACAGGGTCTAAGCATGTGCCTGTAGGGAACAGCATGATAAAAGTAGAGACATTTTAAGACTTTGTTAGTTCCTAACACTTACTTTTGGAAATCCTGCCTCGCATTATATCAAACTCACTTAAATGTGCCCACATGCCACATTAAATGCAATATCTGTGCAGTGAACAGAATGTAAATGCTTTTTATAGTTTTGTTTTTGAAATTGTTTAATTTATAGTTAGTTCCAATTTCTAAAGAATCATCATGCTTACTGGGGAATTATTTTCAAATGAGACAATCTGACCTGCGGATTTCTCTCCAAGGTGATGAAATTGTTAGTAATATTAAATTTAATGATTAATGAAAGAAACGTAGCATTCCTTTTGTAGATATATATTTTGCTTTGTGTTTTAAACCAATAACTTTAAAAAAAATAGAGCACTGCTTTTCACAAAGCAGCTTTATTGAGATGTCATTCACATACCACACAACTCACCCATTTAAAGTGGTGAATTGCAATTCAATGGTTTTTAGTACATTCACAGATATATGAGATCATCATAACAGTCAATTTTAGGACATTTTAATCACTTCAGAAAGAAACCCCCTGTGCTTTAGCTAGCTCTAGCCCTAGGTAACCATTAGTCTACCTTCTATCTCTATTGGACTTTCCAATTCTGGATATTTCATATGAATGAAATAATATAATATATGATATTTTTGACTGACTTCTCTTACTTAGCATAATGTGTTCATGATTCATACATGTTATAGCATGTATCAATAGTTCATTATTTATCATGGTTGAGTGATGTTCCATTGTATGGATATATCATATTTTATTTGTCTATTCATCAGTTGATGGACATTTGAGTTGTTTCTGCCTTTTGGCTGTTGTGAACAGTGCTGCATGAACATCTGTATTCAGCTATTTGAATACCTGTTTTCAATTATTTGGAGCATATACAAGGAGTGGACTTGCTGTGTAATATGATAACTACGTTTAAATGTTTGAGAAAATGCTAGGCTCTTTTCTAAAGTGTCTGCACAATTTTACATTCTTACCAGTAGTGTATGAAGGTTCTGATTCTTCCACATCCTTGCCAATGCTTGTTATATTTGGCACTTGATTCTAACTTCCTAGTGGATGCAAAATGGTATCTCATTGTGGTTTCCATTTGCATTTTCCTGATGAGTAATGTTGTTGAGCAGCTTTTCAAGTGCTTTCTGGCCATTTGTACATCTTCCTTGGAGAAATGCCTATTCAAATCTTTTGCCAATTTTTAAATTAAGCTATTTGTTATTTTACTATTGAGTTGTAAAAGTCCATCGTATATCTGGTATACAAGTCCCTTATAGGGTATATGATTTGCAAATAATTTTTCACATCCTGTGGTTTGTCTTTTCATTTTCTCAATGGTATCCTTTGAAGCACAAATGTTTCTAATTTTAATGAAATCCACTTTATTTTTCCTTTTGTTGCTTATGCTCTTGATGTCATATTCCAAGAACCTTTTGCCAAATCCAAGGTCATGAAATTTACTCTTTGGTTTCTTCTAATGGCTTCGTAGTTTTAGCTCTTATATTTAGGTCTTTATTTTGAGTTAGTTTTTGCATATGGTGTGAGGAAAGGGTCCAGGCTCATTCTTTTGTGTGTAGCTGTCTAGTAAATCCAGCACTCTCTTTTGAAAATACTCACATTAAATTGTCTTGACATCCTTGTTGAAAATCAGTTGACCATAGATGCATGATTTTATTTCTGAACTCTCAGTTCTATTCCATTCATGCGTATGTCTGTCCTTTTGCCAGTGTCACATCGTGTTGATTAACATTGTTTGATAGCAAGTTTTGAAACTGGGTCATGTGAGAACTCCTGCTTTGTTTTCTTTCAAGATTCTTTTGTCAATTCTGGATGCTATGCAATTCCATATGAATTTAAAAAATTGGTTTGTCAATTTCTACAAAAATGTCAGCTGGGATTATTATGTGGATTGTGTTAAAAGTTGGTAGATTAATTTGGGGAGTATTGCCCTTATAACACTATTGTCTTCAAATCCATGATTGTGGACCTTTTTCCATTTATTTGTATCCTGTTTAGTTTCTTCCAAAAATGTTTATGGATTTTAAAGTATAAGTTTTGCACTTACTTTGTTATTCCTAAATATTTAATTATTTTGATGCTATTACAAATGGAATTGTATTGCTGTTTTCATTTCCGGATTGTTCATTGGTAGTGTGTAGAAATAATACTGATTTTTGTATATTGACCTCATATCCTACAACCTCACTGAACTAACTTATTAGTTCTAGTAGTTTTCTAGCAGATTTCTTAGGACTTTCTGTACACAGCATCATATCATCTGTGAATAGAAATAGTTTTACTTCTTACTTTCCAATCTGGATGCCTTTTCTTTCTTTTTCTTGACTAAATGAAATAAAGTAGAGGTTTATTTACTACAGTTTTCAATAAAAGTGGTAAAAGTGAATATGTTTATCTTGTTCCTGATTTTGATATTATAAGAAATATATATGGGTCTCTGCCCCTGACATAGAGCTCCAAAACTCTTATAGGTAGGGGTGTTAGGATAACCTTTTGTTCTAATATTTGGTCTTTGACTCCGGTTCCTGACATAGAGTTCCTAAGACCTTTGTAATTTCCTGAGTGATAGGAGCATGATATGGTTGAATGATGGTGTCTCCTCCAAAATTCATGTTGAAACTGAATCCCCAATGCAACAGTATTAACAGGTGTAACCTTAGGAAGGTGATTAAATCATAAGAGATCCACCTTATAAATGGGATTAGCACCCTTATAAAATGCTCTTCTACCCTTCTGCCACGTAAGGACCCAGTGTTTGTCCCCATTTTTGCCTACCTTCTTTTTTTTTTTTTTTTGCCATTCTACCTTCTGCTATTTGAGGATGCAGCAGAAGGCCCTCATCACACACCAAATGATGGCACCTTGATCTTGAACTTATCAGCTTTCATAACTGTGAGAAATAAATTTCTGTTTTTTACAAATTACCTTATCTGTGGTATTCTGTTATAGCAGCACAAATAAACTAAGGGCGTCTGATACAGAACCCCTACATTTCTTGGAATGCCCTTGAGGGTAGGAACATCTTTTGTTCTAATAAGGCAACTCTTACTGAGCTCCTTGACAGCCTCATGATGAGGGTTGGCTGCCAGGGGAATCAGTCTTATGGTTAGAGAGTTGGAACTTTCAGTTTCATTCCTCAGTCTCTTGGGAGGTAAGAGGGGCTGAAATTTGAGTTGATCACCAATGGCCAACAATTTAATCAGTCGTACCTATAAATAACAAAGTCACCATAAAAACCCAAAGGACAGGGTATAGAGAGCTTCTGTATTGCTGAACACACAGAGGTCCCAGGAAGGAGGTGTGCCCAAAGGGGCCATGAAAGCTCTGCATGCTCCCCCGACCCCCATCCCTTCCCCTATGCATGTCTTGATCTGGTCATTCATCTGCATTCTTTGTAATATCATTTATAATAAATGTAAACCCAGTGTATCCCGGGTAACCCTAAATAAGTGTTTCTGTGGGTCTTCCTACCAAATTAATCAGGTCCAAATTGGGAGTGTTTTATTATTTTTTTTTTTATTTTATTTTATTTTTTTTTTTTTTGAGACGGAGTCTCACTCCGTCACCCAGGCTGGAGTGCAGTGGCCGGATCTCAGCTCACTGCAAGCTCCGCCTCCCGGGTTTAGCCATTCTCCTGCCTCAGCCTCCCGAGTAGCTGGGACTACAGGCGCCCGCCACCCCGCCCGGCTAGTTTTTTGTATTTTTTTAGTAGAGACGGGGTTTCACCGGGTTATGCAGGATGGTCTCGATCTCCTGACCTTGTGATCCGCCCGTCTCGGCCTCCCAAAGTGCTGGGATTACAGGCTTGAGCCACCGCGCCCGGCCCAAATTGGGAGTTTTTAGGAACCCTAATTTATAGCAGTCAGTCAAAATAAGTGATAGCTTACTACTTGCAATTGGCACCTGAAGGTGGGGGGCAGCTAGATAGTGTCAAAAATTGAGACAAATTTTAGGACACTCGGTTGGAGTTCATTGGAGAATCCGTGGTTAGGGAGAAAAGCTACATACACTTTGGTGACCAGAGTATTGCACTCTGTGGTGAGTTGTGTGAGAGTAGGATGAAACTTTTCAGTTTTTGTTTATCTCTTACACTGATTTTAGGTGGAAGACATGTAGTCTTTTGACATTATGTATGATGTTAGCTATATAATTTTTGCCCTTTATTGAGTTGAAGTTTCCTTCTATTTCTTGTTTGCTGAATGTCTTTTCATGAAAATGTATTGGATTTTGTAAAATGCTTTTCCACATTTACTGTGATGACTATGTGATTTTTAAAATTTTACTGATATGGTGCATTATATTAATAGATTTTCAGATGTTAAGCTAACTTATTAATCCCATGTGGTCATGATGTATAATTTTTTATATGTTACTGGATTCAGTGTACTGGCATTTTGTTGAGGATATTTGCATTCATATTCATAAGAGATATAACTCTGTGGGATTTTTTTTCCCTATGATAGCCTTGTCTGATTTTGGTATCAGGGTAATACTAGTCTCATAAAGTGAGTTGGGAAGTATTCCTCTTTTTCTATTTTTCTGGAAGTGTTTGTGAGAAATTGGTATTAATTCATTATGTGTTTGGTAGAAATCACCAGTGAAGCCATATGGATCTTGGCTTTCCTTTGTGGGTAGTTTTTTGATTACTAATGCACTCTCTTCACTTATTATAGGCCTATTCAGATTGTCTATATGTTTTTGAGTCATTTTCAGTAGTTTATGTCTTTCTAGGAATTTGTCCATTTCATCTAAGTAATCTAAATTATTGGCATACAATTGTTCATAGTATTCCTTTGGAACACTTTTTAATTTCTGTAAGTCCCATAGTAATAGCTCCTCTTTCATTTATGATTCTAGTAATTTTAGTCTTTTTCCTGGATTTATCTATCTAAAGATTTATAAATTTTGATTTTTATAAAAAAACAGGTTTTAGTGTCATTTATTCTCCTTATGTTTTTGTATCCTCATTTTTCTGATTTCTATTCTAGTCTTATTTCCTTTCTTTGCTTGCTTTATTTTGCTCTTGTTTTTCCAGCATTTTAGGTAAAAGGTTAGGTTTTTGAGTTGAGATATTTCTTCTTTCTTAATTTAGGTATTTTTAGGTATAAATTTTTATCTAAGCACTGTGTTAGCTACCTCTCATAAGTTTCGATATGTTATGTCTTCATTTTCATTTATCTCCAAATATTTTCTTATTTATCTTTTGATTTCTTCATCGACCCATTGGCCATTTAGGAGCATGTTGTTTAATTTCCACATATTTGTGATTTTTCCCAATTTTTATTCTGTTATTGATATCTACTTTCATTCTGTTTTGATTGAAAAACATACTTTTTATTATTTCTACCTCTGAAGGTTTTCTTGAGACTCGTCTTATGGACTATCCTGGAGAATCTTCCATGTGCACTTGAGAAGAAAGTGTATTCTTTTGCTGCTGGATGAAGTGCTGTATAGATATCTATTGAGTCTGGCTGGTTTATAGTGTTATTTTGGTCTTCTATTTTCTTATTAATCTGTGTGGTTGTCTATCCAGTAGTCAAATTTGAGTATTAAAATCTTTAACTATCATTATTGAATAGTCTATTTTTCCTTTTACATCCATCAGTTAATAACTCTTTCATATTCTCACTTTTCTTAGGTCCTCAGGCCATAGTCACTGTGCTACCTAATGGGAAAATGGTGCAAGCTAAAAAGTCCCCACTGGCAAGGCCTAAATATCTCAATAGATATAAAACTATTTTGTGTGAAAATTATTGCTGCTGAAACTTCTGGATTTCCAGTGATCTAATTTACAATCTAGTGATCAAAGGGGAGCCCCCAATTCTGGTTGCAAGAAGAAAGGAAGGAAAAAGCTTTTTTAGCTTACCAGAAGCTAAAAACCAGAAGACATTCTATGTATGAGCTGGGGAAAAAAGAGAGAGGAAGATTTATTGCTTAGGTATGATGTATGGAAACAACAAAATAAGAAAAGAACAAGAAATAATTACAGAACAATGTAATTTATTGCTAGGGGAAAGAACCAGATAACCACTCAAAAGCCTTATTTGCTTCTATCAAACCCACATACACGCTAGTCACTATTTCTGTACTTAGAGTCTCAGGAGACACAATAATGAAAACACTCCCAGTCAAATGCACTCTTCATCTCTAAACAGGGTTTCTATGCCAAATCTTTTTTTTTTTTTTTTTCCACTTTTTTGTTTTCCAGGTGAGTTAGACATAAATAACATTTTAAAAATAATTCCTTAAATTACCTTAAGAACTAGGTCTGGGTATTCCCCTACCCGAGTCTCCTCAGCTAACTATAGTCAGGGTTGTCCTGAAACAAAAGGCTGGGTTGCCAAACATTTCCCAGGAGAGAAAAAAAAAAAGGTGTAGGATGTAACATCACATTCCTTTTAATTTAATTGATAAAACATTCCATCTGCTTGTATTGGGGAAAGGAGTGAGTTCAAGGGATCATTTCCTGGTGGTCTCACTGTGTACTCTTTGTAAGTAGCTTTGTGCATTGGCAAATGACTGAATCTTTGCTTCTGGCATTTGAAGTGGGGGTTCTGCTGAAGATTGCTTGGTCACCAACTTGGCAAACGTTCTTGTAGAAAAATGCGGTGGATCTTATGAACTTGTTTTTAATATATTTGTGTTCAATAATAGAATCACAGAATTAAAGATAAAGTTAAGAATTTAACTTAATAGTAATAACAAATTTTAAGCAAAAAGTCTAAAAAGAGTAGAATATATAATAAGTTTTTGATTAAAAGTTAGTGTGAAATAAGAACCTCAGTAATGAAGCCCTGCTTGAGGTGGGCTAATCAGATCAGGACATTATACAGGACAACTCAGCCCACCAGAAGGCATTAAGAGAGATTTGAGTGCTGAGGGGTTTTCACAAACAGACAAAGCAGAGAGTAGATAATATTTGCAGTGGGGGGGAAAGCCTTTTGCTTTTTCATAAATTTGCTTACAGCCAACGCTGCCCTGTTGACATCAAACTGAACATCACAATTTCTGGATCTTAGGACATATAAAAGTCAAAATATTATGTTAGCTAGTTAATTTTAAAATAACATAGCTTGTTACTTTGGGACAGTTTCTCAGATTGCATCATTCATGGCAGCAAGTAATGATACACATTTATTACTTTTAATGATCCAAATGAGTGTTCCATGTACTCTCCCCATGCTATTCCCTAGGGTTACTCAGAGTAAGTCTTTGGGAATACAGGGATTCTATGGAACATTCACTTTGAGTTGCCTGTAGGGCTTTCTGGTTAGAGAAATGAGTCTTTAGAAACCTAGCAATCTTTAGGGGCACTTTTAATTATCTGATTATAGCAAGAATTCTAGGAGGAAATATCCTTTGTAGTACTCTAATTGTCCTTAGAATCACAATAGAGATGGTATTGATTTAAAAAGGTAAAAATAATACCCAAAGTTTTGTTTCTAAAGCCGCAAATGCTCTTAGAATACGTTGTCCCACTCCTTGAGGACAAACAAATTAGAGACCAGTCTTCTGGGCTTTGTCCCCAGAGTCTGAGCCTACATTGAGACTGATGAAATTAAAGATGTTATGATTTGCAGATGAGAATGCGGAATCTTAGGTTAAGAGCCTGAGGTCTCAAAATGGCATAACTCAGGGTTTTTGACTGGACTACAGTTTTCTTTCCACTATGTTTTGACTATTAGCACTTTATTATTTAATGCCTCATTTATTTTTTAAAAAATGGCTGTGGCCAAGGGAATTTCCCTACCATAACATATGAAGTTAGTCTGGTTCGAGTCAAAGGAATGAAGTCTTAGGAAAATTTCCAAATAGAAAAGGAAGAGAGAGAGAAAAAAAGAAAAAAATGTAGATTAAGTATTATATATCAAAGACTTATTTACAATAAAGAACCAATAGATACCTGATAGTTGTTTTATTAAATATATTATGTGTTGGTGCAAAAGTAATCTTGTCTTTTGCCATTAAAAGTAATGGCAAAACCATGATTACTTTTGCGTCAATCCAAATAGATTTAATTTAAAGAACTATAGGGACTTACTGGAGAAAGGTGCTGCCTATAGTTGAATTAAAATGAGCCCTCAATAAAGGGCATCCAAATCAGTAAAGAGGAGTCAAACTATAACTGTTTGCCGATTAGCCGATCATATCATTGTTTACCTAGAAAACTCTAAAGACTCCACCAGAAAGCTCCCAGAACTGATAAAGGATTTCAGCAAAGTTTCCAGATACAAAATTAATGTACACAAATCAGTAGCTCTTCTTTACAGCAACAGTGACCAAGATGAGAATCAAATCAAGAACTCAACCCCTTTTACAATAGTTACAAAAAAAGTACTTAAGAATATACCTCTCCTGGGAGGTGAAAGACCTCTACAAGGAAAACTACAAAACACTGCTGAAAGAAATCATAGACAACATAAACAAATAGAAAAACATCCCATGCTCACAGATGAGTAGAATCAATATTATGAAAATGACCATAGTGCCAAAAGCAATCTACAAATTCAATGCAATGCCCATCAAAATACCACCATGATTCTTCACAGAATTAGAAAAAATGATCCTAAAATTCATATGGAAGCAAAAAAGAACCTACATAGCCAAAACAAGACTAAGCAAAAGAACAAATCTGGAGGCATCACATTACTTAATTTCAAATTATACTATAAGGCCATAATCACCAAAACAGCATGGTACTGATATAAAAATAGGCACATAGACCAATGGAACAGAATAGAGAACCCAGAAATAAACCCAAATACTTACAGCCAACTAATCTTCAACAAAGCAAAAAAAAAAAAAAAAAAGAAAAGAAAACAAAACAAAACAAAAAAACCCTAAAACATAAAGTGGGGAAAGAATATTCCATTAAACAAATGGTGCTGGAAAAATTGGCAAGCCACATGCAGAAGAATGAAACTAGATCTTCATCTCTCACCTTATAAAAAAATCAACTCAAGAATGGTAATATAGGTTGAGCATTCCTAACCTGAAAATTCAAAATCTGAAATGCTTCAAAATCCAAAACTTTTTCAGTGCCAACTTCCCATCTTCCTGCAGATGCAATATATCTTTTCTGCACATGCCCAAATTTCTCTATGCAAGGGGGGATGAAAAGACTAAGAGTAATAAAATGTTATGTGTACAGGCCAGACACACTGATGTCCTACATGAGTCCAAGACCTACATTTATAACTCACTGTTTTTTTTTTTTTTTTTTTTTTTTAATTCTCTGCTTTGTGGTTTAAAGATACTGTTGAAAATGTCAAAAGGCCTACATAACACCCACAGGGTAGTGCAAATGTTCCAAAGTCTGAAAAAATCCAAAATCTAAAACACTTCTAGTCTCAAGCATTTCGGATAAAGGACACTCTACCTGAAATAGCCAACAATTATTGAATTCATATACCACAACAATTATTTGCTAAGTCCTTTTTGTGGATTGTCTCTTTTATTCTAACAGTATCCCCATGAACTAGGCTATCTAATCATCTTCATTTCAAAGATGAAAGTGAGAGATAGAAAGATCAGTGACTTGTTTAAGGTCACATAGCTAGGAGTGATAAAGCTGTATTTGAATCTAGATCATCTGAGTCTAAAGCTTCATACTCTTAAGAACTGTGAGTTATGATACCTTTATTTATATGTTTATTGTCCATTTGGAGTACTTCTTCTTAAATGATCTATTCCTATCCTTTGCTCCTTGTTTTATTTACACAACAGATTGATGAAATTTTATTACCTAAGTCAGAGTGATACTTCTGGATTGTGTTTCCAATGCTTCGGACTTGTAGCACATCAAAAGACTGATTTGTAGTGGATTAACATGAAACGGCTTTCATAATGTTTAGACGTTTTCTAGCTTATAAAATTATTGTGTTGTAAACTATTACGAATTACTTCTTATATTTTGTGTTTTCATAATGGAGGAAATTCTGGGTCTTCATTCTCAATGTTCCTAAATAGTAATTTAGAAAATGCTTATGAGATTTAAAAAATGAATATTTAGTGATTAAGTCTACTTAAGGTATTCTTAAATAAAACACTTAAAAACTCACAATTTTATTTTTTCCAAGGATATGTAGTTGCTGTGAATATTTTAATCTTTGAGAATGTTGCATAATTTTAACTGGCAGAAAACATAAATGTACCAACCAAGTTAAAAATTATGAAGAGAAGCTTCCAAGAAAAATTGTCAAACTCAGATGCTGACTTCCTTTATCCTGTTGATATAGTAAAGGTCATTGGTTCCAGTTAATATGGCCTGGTTAGTTTTACAGAAATGAATGTTACAGACCAAATCCTGCCCTTTCTCTTCACTTTCTTGAACTGATTTGTTTACTGATAAACATAATTTTTGCCTTTTGCTGTTTTCACTATTAAATTGGTTTTTCAAAGGAATATGGAAAAATTGTCTGCTTGACTTCAGTAATGTAAACCAGCCAGAACACACACACACAGAAACACACACTTATGCAAACACACACACTTGCATAGCCTTCTGTCTGAAGCCAAATGAAGATTTCAAATGTTACTCTCAGTTGTTTGAGTCTAGAATTATATGACAACAGAAGCTGTGCTATTAAGACAGGAAGTAAGAGAGGAAACCTTTGCTAAAGCTGTGGCTAATTATGTAATTAAGTAGTGGAACATTACTTTGGAAATGCTTAGTTAACATCTCTGCTATGATGTTTGCAGAATGTCTGCCATAAATGTAGGTAAGACCATAAAACATTTGCTTGGCTGACACAGGCAACACTGGACATCGGCCCAGTGGTGGATGTCCTGTTCATAAGACTAGATACAGATATTGTCCCTCAGTTCAGATCTCTACCTTTCTTTCCTGTACATCAGCCCAGGCTATTCTCTCACCTATGACTTTCCTGTCTCTAGCTTTCTCAAAATTGTTTCATCCATTGTTCATTCTCTGTGTCTTTTCAGGTAGGTTCCATGGAGACAGGAGGACAAAGTTGAGGAGATGTGGGGGAGAGTAAGTCTGTAAGCCACTGATGTAACTGTTTTCTTTCCTACCCTTATCCTCTCTCCACCTCAGGGTAGTTTCAGAGTATTTCTCATCACCTCTCCACAAGTCTCCCTTTTTCCTGTTCAGCTTCCTAACTATAAACTATGTCTCATCCGCTCTTATGAAATGCTTGCGGATTCTTCTGAACATGAGGCAAATTTTACTACATAAACCTTACATTATCATCTGCATCATTATTATCTTTGCTACTAGAATGGAAGCAGAAGAAGAAAAAAAAAACCCTAGATAGATAGTAAGCATATTTTTTTAGTCACATATTACCTTGAATTACTAAAACTGTGAGAAAAACCATAAAAACAGTTTCATGCTTAAGACCAGGAGAATAGGGCAAATGCTGTGAGATTGCCAAATTTCTCATTTGATGAGGGAAAGGCTCTAGACAGAAACAAAAGATGTGGTATTAAATGTAGATGTAGCCTGACCAATTCTTGAGGCTTTTAGGAGGTGATAGGGCACTGTCCAAGATGGTAACCTCATTTATCATCATTCCTAGGAGCCTCTGATTTCAGTTACCAAGATCTCTATCAAGCCACCACATGCTGCTGGAGGCCCTCCCTAGCCCATGAGAACTGCATCAGGTGCTGGGATCTAGGAGTAGGAGAAGGTCCTAGGGAGAAAACTGATGAACAACAGCTGATTTTACTGTGTTGTTGTGTTTCATTTGGCCAATACAGTGTCTTTTTGTTTTATTACTTTGAAGGATTTTAGGTGTAGAATATGCACTCTTCAGTTTACCACTCTCCCCACCAGTCTCTGGTACCAAATACATTACAGTTTCAGTTATTCATGTTGGCTGCCCATTGTTGAAGGCATTTATGATTCTGATTACAATTCCATAGCTGGAAAAGCAGTATAGAGAGGTGCATTCTTACTTCCTCCCTGGGTTTATGTAGAGTGGGGTCTTTTGTAACCCTATATTGAGGAAAAGGGAAAGGACTGCTCTCTGATGCCCCATAAGTGTTGTTTTATTGTTTCATTTGCCTTTCTTCTTCTTCTTATTTATTTTTTTAAAATAGAGATGGGGTTTCGCTATGTCGCCCAGGCTGATCTCAAACTCCTGGGCTCAAGCAAGTCTCCCTTCTCAGCCTCCAAGGTAGTTGGGACTACAGGTGCATGCTACCATGCCCAGTTTAGTTTTGTTTCTAATTTTGTTTTTCTTAAACTTAACTCCTATAGGTAGGCCCATAGACTACATTCTCAACCGTGGTCTGTCTCCTTTCACACTCAAGCTTACATTTTGCTATACTAACAAAGTGTTCATGCTGAAATGCTGAATAGAGTTCCCCATAGAAACGTGTGTACTTTTACATACTTTCTTTTGAAAAATCAACAACAAAATACGGCAATATAAATTCTGACACACCCACATTTCCCTGACTTCATAAGTTTTTTTCTTTAGCAGAAATAGTTCAACTAAAAAGAACTTATTCATTGAAAGTTGTAGTTTTAGATTTATTTATGTTCAATAAAAGATAATATTTGTTAATTGGGGTTCAAATACATACTTTTTCTTAATATCTATAATTTTAATGTAATAAACAAAGTATTACTGTAAGAAATTTAAATCTTAACCTCATTTGTACTGTAACTGAAAATGTAATCTATTTTCTTTTTACTGCTGGCTATTAACTGGTAGATTTTGTGGATAGTGTGACTGTCTACAAACAAAAAATGAAAGATAAAGAACTTTAAAAAGTCTAAGAATAGTGTAAGAAAAAGTCTTTCTTCTTTCCTGAAAATTTCCCTGTAAAAATCAACAAAGCAGTGAGGCGATTCCCCAAGGATCTAGAACCAGAAATACCATTTGACCCATGAATCTCATTACTGGGTCTATACCCAAAGGATTATAAATCATTCTACTATAAAGACACATGCACATGTATATTTATTTCAGCCCTGTTCACAATAGCAAAGACTTGGAAGCAACCCAAATGCCCATCATTGATAGACTGGATAAAGAAAATGTGGCACATATACACCATGGAATACTATGCAGCCATAAAAAAGAATGAGTTCACGTCCTTTGCAGGGACATGGCTGAAGCTGGAAACTTTATCATTCTCAGCAAACTAACACAGGAACAGAAAACCAAACACCACATGTTCTCACTCATAAATGGGAGTTGAACAATGAGAACACATGGACATAAGGAGGGGTATATCACATACTGGGGACTGTTGGAGGGTGGGGAACTAGGGGAGGGATAGCATCAGGAGAAATACATAATGTAGATTATGGGTTGATGGGTGCAGTAAACCACCATGGCACATGTATACTTATGTAACAAACCTGCACATTCTGTACATGTATTCCAGAACTTAAAGTATAATAAAAAAGTAGAGCAGAAAAAAATAATAATACATTATACATGTACTTGAAATTTGCCAAGAAACTAGGTCTTATGTGGCCTAACACACACAGAAAATGTAACTACGTAGAAATTTGTTGAAGGATATGAAATTATAGATAGATACGAGAAATAAATTCTGGTGTTCTATACCACTGTAGATGATGACTATAGTGAGCAATAATATATAATTTCAAATAGCTAAATGAGAATGGTGCATGTTCCCAACACAAAGAAGTGATAAATGTTTGAGATGACAAATGTGCAATAACCTTTATCTGATCAGTATATGTACAAAAACATCAACATGTACCTCATGAATTGTACGATTATTTGCCAATTTAAAAATTTAAATGGGTAACTATATGAAGTGATGAATATGTTAATTAGCTTGATTGTGGTAATCATTTCATAGTGTATGTATATGTCAAAACATTAGGTTATACATATTTTGCATATATATATGTATACGCAATTTTTATTGATGAATTATATCTCAATACGTCTGGGGAAAATTAATTATTTTAACATTTGAGGTGAAAATGCAATAAAAATATTGTGTGATTTTTGTTGTACCTGTGAATAATATCCAGTAGAAATCAGCAATAACTGAGACAAGTCATGAGTCATGAATTGATAGAAAAACTTTAGTTTCTGAAGATCACAAATCCAGTATGAGAATGGCTGTTCAAATAAAAAAAGCAGTTCAGCATTTGTTTACATTCTTCGATGTCAAGCAGGATTAAGTTTGGACATTTTCCCCTTTTAGACTATGATAGCTTTAAATTAAATAGCAGGAAAAGCAAAGCATAAAATTTACAGCAGAGAATATTCTTGGAAACTGATATCCTTCATCAACATCCTGTTCAATTTGAAAGTAAGTGTCTTAATTGGATGAAAAATCAATTAAACATCCATTAAGGAGCTGCTTCAGAATACTGCATCATTAAGTAATAGTAGTTGCTGATTTTTTCTTAACCACAGTGGAAAATGTGAACAAGAAATTGAAGTAAAGGGGACATTCCTGAATGATGTGGTTGACCTATGAAACCTACTCTGAAATTGTTATAATTCTATCCAGCTCATTTATGATACTTATTGCAATTTTAGTGGCCCTTAATAGTAGGGAGGAGAAAGACTGGGCAGGATCAGAACAGAAAAAATATATCTGTCTTTTGGATGGTGGACATAAACTTTTTTAGGGCTATGGATCCTAAGAGACTTTGATCAAAATGCATTTGCATATGACCTAAACTATCCATACATAAAATTAATACCAGGGGTTGAGGAATTGCTTGAAACTTATTAATGGGTCATTTAAAGCTTTTTAGACTTTGTCTTAAGATCACTTGCTCTATGGTTTGCCTTTAAGCTGGGAAGTTTGTTGGGAAAAAGCTGAGTGTTGGCAGGCAAACTGAGGCAGGGCTTGCCTATAATGTCCTTTGGAATGTGTCTAGACTTGCTGGCTCCTTGCTTCCAGCCTTCCTAGGCTCCCATTCCCATTATCTCAAGTAGCAGAACATGTTCCTTATAAATGCTAAACCACCACAGCTGTAAATCACTTGCTTAATGCAACGTGCCCTTTTGATCTCCACGTTCTCACCACCTGTTTCTTTGTTGGATTACCAATAAATACCGTGGGCTCCCAGCGCTTAAGGCCTTCGCAGTCTCCGTGTAATGGCGATGGCCCTCTGTTGTTCTACTTTTATTTCTTTCTCGCTCTTTTTCTTCTTTGACTCCGACGGACTTTGTTGTTGGGTCTGATTTACCTCAACATTCCTGGCTGTCCAATATGGGGTGACAAAGACCCCAGTGAAGGAATACTACAGAGTGTGATTAAGTGGAGGACATCTAAAAGCTCAGTGGGAAAACTGAGCACTTGGATAGAACCAGGATAACAATGGGACAGAGTAAAAGCAGCCATTCTACTTTAAATTTCTTAAAGCATTTATTATGAAGAGGGGGAGCGAACGTTAGTACTCAGAACTTACCACTCTTTAGTGCAGTAAAGCAGTTTTGCCCATGGTTCCCAGAACAAGGGACTATGGAGTTGGATGAATGGGAGAAAATTGGAAGAGATTTTAAAAAGGCGTATAAAGAGGGAGAACAGAAATTCGTTTCCATTTGGTCATTGTGGGTGCTAATAAAGGCAGCTCTTGAGCCCTTTCAAACATGAGGCAGGTTCAGATGAAGAGGAGGATGAGTATAAATAACTTCAGATGCTGAATGGGAGGAATGGGAAAGGGAGGAAATTAAAAGGGAAACTGAAAAAATGTTTTACTAGCCCGTCAGCTCCACCTGCTGAATTAAGTGAAAGGCCACCTCCTGTCTCCCCTTAATGGGCGAGAAGATCAACTAACTACAAAATGTACTACTCCTGTAGTTGCAGTGTTAAAACCTGGAGCAATTAGTGTTACACAAAATTCTACTCAAAAGGCTGGAGCCGAGGGAGACCTTGAAGCATGGCAACTTCCTGTAACTATAATCCAGCAGGGAGGACAGCTAAACGTCTTTCCAGTGTTTCCAAATTCCATCTACACAGAGAAAGATACACAAGTGAAGGAATACGGTACACTGTTTAAAAGCCAGGGTAAGTTAAAACCTATAACTGGTAATTGAAGGTCTTCTCCGTGACTCTGTAACACTCCAGTACTTACCTTGTCAGTGTAAACAAGGCTGAAAGCACTGAGACCACTGACAACCACTAGCCTTCCCATCAAAAATCCTCAACCCAGTAACCCGCGGGTGGCCCAAATGCATTCCATCGGTAGCAGAAACTGCTTTGCTAACAGAAGAAAGAAAAAATAACCTTCAGAGGAAACCTCATTGTGAGCACACCTCGCCAGTTCAGAGCTGTCTTAAGTCAAAAGGAAAAAGGTAGCTTACTAACTCAAAAATCTAAAAGTATAGGGCTATTCTTTTTGAAAAGTGATTTAACATTAACCACCGAAAATTACCTTAATCCAGCAGGTTTCCTAAGGATGAATTTAAACCTTAATTACCATACAAAGGCCCGACCAGACCTAGGAGGAACTCCCTTCAGGACAGGAAGATAGATGGTTCCTCCAGGGTGACTGAGAGGAGCAGAAAAGACAAAAACAAAATGGGTATTCAGTAACTGATAGAGAAACTCTTGTAGAAGCAGAGTTAGGAAAACTGCCTAATTGGTCCGCTCAAACGTCTGAGCTGTTTGTACTCAGCTAAGCCTTAAAGTACTCAGAATCAACTCAATCATGACTGGGTTACCTACACTCTCCAGAATGAGTTTGCGTAAGAACTGTTTATGGGAGTGCATCTTGATGGGGCAGCTGGGTGTGGGTATGAAACACTCAGGAACCCAGCTCAGTTCTAGAACTCGCCTCTGACTGCAAAAACAATGTTGGGCATGCTGGTAAAGGACTAGAATCCAGCAGCCTGGACGCCTTTCTTTGTGGTCAAGGTGGGAAAACGGGTGCAGGACTGCTACCTTAGTGAGTGTAACTAATCCGGTAAAGCTGAGGTCCATGGGTGGTTATGCACCCTGGAAAGGAATAAGCATTAGGACCATAGAGGATGCTCTAGGACCAATGCTCACTGGAAAATGTCTAAGGTGCTGGCATCCTTATGTTATTTGCAGACAGGAAATGTTCCCCCACAAAGCAAAAATGCCCCTAAGATGTATCCTAGAGAATTTGGCCCAGAGCGTATGTACCTTTTTCCCTCTCAGACTTGAAACAAATTAAAATAGACCTAAGTAAATTCTCGGGTAACTCTGATGGTTATACTGATTTACAAGGGTTAGGACAATCCTTTGATCTGACATGGAGAGATGTGTTACTGCTAGATCAGATGCTAACCCCAACTGAGGGAGGTGCCACCATAACTGCAGCCCGAGAGTTTGGCGATCTCTAGTATCTGTCAGGTCAATAAGATGACAACAGAGGAAAGATAATTCCCCACAGGCCAGCAGTTTCCAGTGTAGACCCTCACTGGGACGCAGGATTGTAACAGGGAGATTGGTACTGCAGACATTTACTAACTTGCTTGCCAGAAGGACTAAATAAAAGTAGGAAGGAAAAGCCTATGAATTATTCCATGATGTCCACTATAACACAGGGAGAAGAAAATCCTGCTTTTCTGGAGAGACAAAGGGAGGCATTGAGGAAGCATACCTCTGTCACTTGACTCTATTGAAGGCCAACTAATCTTAAAGGATAAGTTTATCATTCAGTCAGCTGCAGACATTAGCAACAACTTCAAAAGTCCGCCTTAGGCCTGGAGCTAAAACTTAGAAACCCAATTGAACTTTGTAACCTTGGTGTGTGTTTTTTTTTTTTAAGCGATCAGGAGCAGCAGGCAGAAGGGGACAAACGGGATAAAAAAAGGCCACCACTTTAGTGATGGCCCTCAGGCAAGCAGACTTTGGAGGCTCTGGAAAAGGGAAAGCCTGGGTAAATGGAATGTCCAATAGGGCTTGCTTCCAGTGCAGTCTACAAGGAGGCTTCAAACATTGTCCGAATAGGAATAAGGCGCTCCCTCGTCCATGCCCCTTATGTCAAGGGAATCGCTGGAAGGCCCACTTTACCCCAGGGGACGAAGGTCCTTGAGTCAGAAGCCCCTAACCAGATGATCCAGCAGCAGGACTGAGGGTGCCCAGGGCAAGCGCCAGCCCATGCCATTGTTGTAACCGAGTTGAATTAGAGAACACCACACTGAGACTAATTCCAGGAGTCCTTTGTTGCTGGCGACCGAGAGACAGCTTGAAATTCTCCTGGCCCTGAAGAAGGGGCTACATTGCTTTACACCTTGGTCTAAATAGGGGAGGGGGGTACTAGTTGAAGCAAGTTTTTTTAAATAGAAGCACAACAGGAAAAGATGGTTATAGAAAGTTACAGGAGCCGGGCGCGGTGGCTCAAGCCTGTAATCCCAGCACTTTGGGAGGCCAAGACGGGCGGATCACGAGGTCAGGAGATCGAGACCATCCTGGCTAACACGGTGAAACCCCGTCTCTACTAAAAACTACAAAAAACTAGCCGGGCGAGGTGGCGGGCGCCTGTAGTCCCAGCTACTCCGGAGGCTGAGGCAGGAGAATGGCGTGAACCCGGGAGGCGGAGCTTGCAGTGAACTGAGATCCGGCCACAGCACTCCAGCCTGGGTGACAGAGCAAGACTCCGTCTCAAAAAAAAAAAAAAAAAAAAAAAAAAAAAAAAAAAAAAGTTACAGGAAAATAGTTCCAGGTGCAGGGGCTTAAATTATCACAAAGTGATAAACGCAGGGGCTTTGGGTACCATCAACCGAGCACGTTCCCGGGAGCTGCTGGTACAGCTTGCTTCAGTAGCTTTATCAGTAAGTACATTCCTGGATGTGCTTGGAGTCAGCTTGCACCAGTTATGTCCTTAAGGGAGAGGGGGACAAGGGGCTGCAAGCAAAGAAAATAAGAGTCTGTCCGGCTCTCGGCTAAGTCAATCAGGTCAAAACAAGGTAGGGTATCATACCATCACCCTCCCCACGTATGCTTGACCATTGAGGGCCAGGAGGTTAACTGTCTCCTGGACACTGGCACGGCCTTCTCAGTCTTAATCTCTTGTCCTGGACAACTGTCCTCCAGATCTGTCCCTATCCGGGGGGTCCTAGAACAGGCAGTCACTAAGATACTGCTCCCAGCTACTAAGTTGTGACTGGGGGGAACTTGACTTTTTTCAAGTGCCTTTCTAATTATGCCTGAAAGCTCCACTCCTTTGTTAGGGAGAGACATCCTAGCAAAAGCAGGGGCCATTATACACTAGAATTAGAAGGAAAAAGGGTAAATATAATAGACTCTAAGTATGCTTACCTAGTCCTCCATGCCCATGCAGCAACGTGGAGAGAAAGGGAATTCCTACCTTCCGAGGGAACACCTATCAAACATTAGGAAGCCATTAGGTCCCCAAAATTCTCCTTACCTCTGAGTCTGCTTCCTCAGATCCCTGCCTAAAGACAATTTTACGGAGAAGAGGATTTGCTTGTCTCTCCAGGCGACAATCAGGGGCCTATGTGGGTGCCCACCAAACATCTGAAGATCTATCATGAGCCACAGCATCTAGTGGACCCGCCTGTACAGTGCGAATTGAAGGCTTGAAAAGCTGCGATTTGCTTTCTCTTAATCCGAAAAGGCCTGTTTCTCATTATCAGTGGCCTCCCGGCTACAACCACAAAAGTTTTGGCTTGTTTGATTTACTACTGTGTAGGGATGAGGGTATGCTTTTGTTTTTGCAGGAGATGAAGGAACCGTGCGGATGACCTCAAGATGTGTACAACCATGGAACAGACTAGAGGGGGGGGACCCATGGATCCCAACTATGGACCAGGTTCCCCTAGTACGAGCCATGAGACAGTTGAATCTGAATGCAAAGATGGAACTGAGAACTCACCAGAGTCACGATGCTTAACGGACCCCAGTGCTTTGACTCAACTCCCCTCGACCCTGAATACATAGACCCTAATAGTTAGGCAGAAGTATCATCGCCCCTACTCAGCGTGAAGTTACAGAAGATGGACCTTCATCCTTCTGCAACCCCTAGGAGTAAGGGTCCCCTTGTAAAACGGAAAGGGGTTGGGGGAGGTATGTGGGAAGCATTCAATCAAACCAGAGTGACTCCAGTTTGAATAACGGCTAAAAGCTGGGTCACCGGTGATTAAGGGCTACACAGCCTGCAATCGCATTGCTAATGATACCTAGTAATAAGGATACCTTCTCCCTTACAAAAAGGAATATGTTGCAAAAAAGCTGAGTGTTGGGAGGGAAACTGAGGCAGGGCTTGCATATAATGTCCTTTGCAATGTGTCTAGACTTGCTGGCTCCTTGTTTCCAGTCTTCCTAGGCTCCCACTCACATTATCTCAAGTAGCAGAACACGTTTCTTATAATGTTAAACCATCACAGCTGTAAATCCGTGTGCTTAATGCAACGTGTCCTTTTGACCTCCATGTTCTCACCACCTGTTTCTTGTTGGATTACCAATAAATACTGTGGGCTCCCAGAGCTCGGGGCCTTCACAGCCTCTGTGTAATAGCAATGGCCCCCTGGTGTCCCACCTTTTTCTCACTTTCTCCTTTGACTCTGGACTTTGTCACCCCCACGACCTGGTGTTGGGTCTGATCACCCCATCAAAGTTGGTTGGATGCCCAGCATACACTTTGGCTCCGTGGTGGTCCATTCTGGAAGATGGAAAATAGTGACAGAAGGCAGGCAGTGCTGACATGCATAGCTACACATGTGTGAAATTCTCTAGATCATTTATGATATTCCTAATCAGATTGCAGACTGCAGCTGAGACTGGAGGAGACTGGGCTCCATTTCCCTAAATGAGCAGCTTCAAATAGTTAACAGTACACAATCATTAAACAGGACAGCCCTAATAGTTGACTAGAATACAAAGCAGGAAATCGAGCCAAATCTTCTAACCTGGCCTAACCCAGCAGGGATTTGGAGAATATGTGCTACCTGGAGGGCAAATGAAGCTAAAGGTTTATGCTGGTCCATATACCATACTTTTGGCAGCAAACTAGATTTACAATGATCCAGGATATTTTTTAAGCACTTTATGCCCTGGTTATACTTGTCTTGGTAACTCCTGAGCTAAAACTTGTAGGTAAAGAATTTCAGAGACTGCAGTTCAGTATGACCTGAAGATGAGAAGGAGAGTTGATGGTGCTTGTACATTTTATTTCTGGATATGCACTTGGATTCAGTTGTATAGAAGGTACGGAAGAGGCCCTTTCCCTAACATAAAAGGCCACACATTAAGCCACTTCATACAGAAATGGTGTGGTAAGCACTGCTGTACTCCTTAGTTGAAGAGCAGGTTAGACCTCGTATTATGCTGTTTCCCAGCAGATTCTCTATTAACCCAATTCTTTAGCATGATCTTTTTTCTCTAAGTGATGAAGAGTGCTTTTAAAGAGAACATATTTGGTATTTCTTCTTCCCTCTCAATGACTGACATCGTTGGACCTATCACCTGAGCATGGTCTGTCATCTGGCATATCCACATTCGTAACACTACAGCCCTGCTCTCATGCACGTAAGTCCAAGAAACAGGTTGTCCAGAATACAGCCATGCAAAGTTTCCTATTCATTCAAATAATGCCTGAGATTTGCATGGATTAACATTTGGATGACAGAAACCTAGTTTTTATTCAAATAAAGAAATAAGGACTAGTTCACTTTAACCACAGGCCAGTGGAAGATTCACATCTCATTGGAATTAATCGGTGTCCGTTATTTTACCAAAGGTTTTTCATCTAGCCTTACAATGCATTTAAGCCAAGGTCCCTAGTATCTTTATAAAGAAAACATCACAGGGTATGTAACAGTTTCTTAGAGATTGCACTCAGCTGATTAAAAAATATCCTCAAATGTTCCCTCTGCTCACTGCACTGGGAAAATCTACTTTTGGAAATATATAGGTTCATCTTAACTCATGCCATACCTACTTAATTCAAGAGAATGGGATATGAGTCCGTGGAGGATAGAAGGACAGTTATCTTTCCAGGATGGATTTTGGTTGGTAAGTAACTTCCGTGCTCTGTGACCTGAGGGAGGCTGTTGGGAGGAGATGGTGGCAGTCAGGATGCAGAACATGAGGTGCTTATAAATCTCATCTTTTCTGGGAGCTGATGGTCTTGTCTCCACATTAAAGTGTTGATGCCTTGCAGGGAGCTGCGTATCTGCAAGTGCAGATTTAGACAGTTGACACAGCTCCAGTCACAAACAAGGTGGCTTTATGTAAGTTTCTTGTTTGTGTAGCATAAGCTGGGTAGTCTTAGAAAGTGAGATCACTGTATTACTGCAAATGCTGAATCACAAACATAAGCCTTGACATAACCCTGAAGTTCTTGAACTCCTTTCCAGGCTATGCTTAGAACAAATTTGTGGGATAGAGCAGGTTAGTGTCCAATGCCTTCCTATTCTTTGTTTCTACCCCCAGTCTCCTCTCCCCCTCACCCTGAACCACAAGGCTTTTTCTCTATCACAGCCTATATCTTGCTTTTTAAAAAGTCATATTTGTATTAAACTTTTGCTTCTAGCTAAGGTGAAGTAACAGACTTGATTTATAGTTATGCCTGAAATAAACTTGGAAAAATATGAAATGTATCGTCTGATGTCTTGAAAAAACAAGACATTAATTTCTGAGAAACGAGAAACAAATGAGGTGAGCCCTACAATTGCCCTAATTTACTGCCTTGAGAGAGTGTCCAGGTCATGGCATGCTGGGAGGTGGAACTCTGGAATAGCCTGGCAGACTGCTGAATTGAGGAATGAGAATGTTTGGTTTCCTCTATGAGGATGCTGTAGACATCTAGTGGACAGCAGTTAATGGGACAGTCCTGAATAAAGACTTTTTCTAGTGGAATTGTGCAGGTGTCACTGGTGAGAAACACTGAAAGATGCTCACTGCTGAGAATGCCAAGGAAGGTTAGCAATTGTCTGAGACTCCATACTTTGACACTATGACGCTTACAGAACAATTCCCAGAAACATGAGTTAGTATACATATTTAGAGAATATTCCGACATGGTGCATAATTTCACCAGTCTAAAGGCTTCAGGGGGAATTTTCTTTGTTTAGGATGTTGTAAAAACTCATTGACCTCGGAGCATCTTTCTGTTAGTAATACATTCTGATCTTTTTGAATTTTAATTTTATGCTGGCATTGCCTTTTGTTAACAGGCATCTTTAAAGAAACATATTGCTTTAATCTGGCTGCTTGAAACAGGAGTCACATTCCTGGAGATGAAATGGCACTTCAAAGTGTAGGCTGTCCACCTTGGAGCATTTCATTATAAGTAAACACTTTGCTTTTTGGTAACAAATAGAAGAAATTCTTCCTATTTTATGACCATATTAGGGAAGCAAACAAACTCCCTCAGTTATACTGGAAAAATAAGTAATTTCAAAGAATAAAATCTTGTCTTACAACTTGGTAGCATAGAAATCAATAATTGTGTGTGAACAGATTCACACACACGTAAAATGTCGAGCTATTCAACAAAATTACTTTTGTAAATAGATTACCCTTGCTGAGCAGAGTTAAACTCTTGGCAAGTAAGCACTTCACTTTCTTCTCTTGATCAATGCTTTTTGAATGTGTTCTGTGGAGAAGGACAGTGCGCTGGAAGACAATGTGAACCACACTCTGCCTCTGCGCTTTACCTCTGAGTTGCTTTCAGTTCATAAAAGTAAAGTTGCAGGAGTTGGGGAAGGCTGATTCTTAAGTGGGTTTGGGGTAGAAAGTATAGGGAGGGAAGTACCCTGGGATAATAGAGTGGAATTTGGGTCTTGGGAATAGCTATGACACCATGTGGCTCTGCACAAATCACATAACCCATTGGGCATCAGTTCCTTCATCTGAAATAAACATTTTTCTTGGAGCTCAAAGGGATTTTCTTCAGCTATAACTTATGAATGTAAGGGACCTGTTTGCCCAAGGAATGAGCTTTCTTAACTCTGAAAGCAAAATGTATGTGCTAGGCAGAGAAATCATACTTTACCTGCCCTGATTCTTCCTCTACGCTACTGAGCAAAATACTAGGACATCTGAAATTGAGTATCTTTTTTCTTTGTTTTTTTCCCCCTAAGATGAGTGCCAAGATTGTTCTAGATCATTTGGGAGACTTTTCAAAAGGCTGAAGCCTCTTCAGTTCTAATGATTATTCGTTCAATACAATGTATGGACCTTATAAATTCATTCAATACAGTGTTCCATGTTGTGTAGATAGTTGCTCAAGCAGTTGTATTAAACTTGGAGCTCTGCTGCAGCTAGGGTGGAAAGTCCAAGAAGACCTCTCTTACATATCTGGAGCCTTCGTGCTCATTGTTGCTAGGATGCTGTTAAAGACTGAATGTCTGTATACCCCCCAAACTTAAGTCAAAATTCTAATCCCCAATGTGATATTAGGATGTAGAGCCTTCAGGAGCTAATCAGGTGGAGCCCTCATGAATGGGATTAGTGCTCTTATGAAGGTACCTCTTATGAAGGTACCTCAAAGCTTTCTTCTTTTTACCATGTGAAGATACAACAAAGAGATGGCAGTCTGCAGCCTGGAAGAGGGCCCTCACCAGAACCTGACCATGTTGGCACCCTGATCTCAGACTCCCATCCCCAAGAACTGTACGAAATAGATTCCTGTTTATAAGTCATCAGGACTCTATGGTGTTCTGTTATAGAAGCCTGAACTGACAAAGGCAGATGCCTCAAGTCTTCTGCATGGGGCCTTCCTGTCCAGCTAGGTAGCTTGGGCTTCCTTAAAGCATGGCAGCATGCTTCTAAGAGTGTAGAAGGGGGAGAAGTCACGGGTTTCTTAAAGCCTGGGCTCAGGGCTGCGCAAAGAATTGCCTTCACTGCATTCTATTGGTCAAATAAAGTCACAAGTCTATCCCAATGCCAAAGGGAGAAGAAACAAATTCTGATTAAAGGAGCAAAGTAACATGTCCAGGGAGGGGAGAATTGATGGTGGCTCTCTTTGGGACTACCTATCAGTCATGTGGGTCTATATCCAGGTGTCTGGTGATAGGCTGGGACTCATTGGCTAGTAGAATCAGCAGTCAAAGAGCAGGTCAGGGAGCAGAAGAGAAGAGGAGGACAAGCTGAAACTCACTGTAAACCTCTGCCCATCACTACAAATAATCCATTGCCAACTTCAAAGAGCAATAGCTGCTGGTTCACTTCCACTTCCCAAATGCCATGCAAATACCTTACTTGGCCAGTTCTAATCTGGGAACATGACTTCAGCTTAACCAAGTTAAAAATAGTGGACCAGTACACTATTAAAAAATATGGCATCTCTTTCCATTCGAGTGTACTTTTATACCATTTAGAAGTGTTCTATTAGCTTTGTTCACATAACTTCACTTTATTCACATGTTTAAAAGGTTTTGTCTTGATTGCTTCTGTGAATGGCATTTTTATGTAGGGCCATTCAAAACGTATGTAACTAAGCAGGTCATTGAAATAATTATCATGTCTTCAATACAATTGTATTTTCTAGTCAATCATGTGTAGACGTTGAGAATTTCACTTTCTTAGGAAAAACATAAATGATTTTTTTTAAAGTTGTTTGGATGCACCAGTTACCATTGCCAAGGAAGCCCTCTCAAGAATCGTGCTTTATGTGCCTCTATCTCAAGAACACACAAGAATAAATTTACTGAAGAGTTTGATTGCCACCATCACTTGAGATTCTGTACACTCAATGCTTTTATTTAGTATAATCTGTGAACTTAAATACCCTATGTCTTAGCCCATTTTGTGTTGCAGAATACCGAAACCTGGGTAATTTGTGAAAAACAGAAGCCTGGGACTATCTGGTAACTTACAAAAGAACGAGGTTTATTTAGCTTAGTTTCACAAGTTGTGAAATACAAGATGTGAGGCTCGGCTTCTGGTGTGGTCCTCAAGCTGCTTCCACTCATGGCAGGGAGTGGTTGTGTGCAGAGATCACCTAGTGAGATAGAAAGCGAGAGGGAAACCAAGGCTCACTATAGTTAGACAAAAGTACACAAAGGTGGGCTTGGCACTAAATTCATCTGTCTAAATGCTTATACCTCTGAAAAATGGATGGAGTGGGCAAACCTTGTAAAGTGACTGGTTGCAGTTGTGTAGTAATAAAGAATTATGGAAAAGCATCTTAGGCTAAGGATGTCATCAAAGAGTACTTCAAGTGCAAGAAGTGAACAAATAAAAGGTTCATAGTTTAAAAAAAAAAAAAAAAAAAAAAAAAAACTGAAGAGGCCGAACTCTTTAATATCCACTCTCTTGGGAACTAGTCTATTCCTGTGAGGGTGGGAACTTCCTAACCCTGAGGGAGGTGTATTATTCTGTTTTCATGCTGTTGATAAAGACATACCTGAGACCAGGCAATTTACTAAAAGAGGTTTAAAGGACTTACAGTTCCACGTGGCTGGGGAGGCCTCACAATCATGGCAGAAGGCCAGGAGAAGCAAGTTGCATCGTACATAGATGGCATTGGGCAGAGAGGGCTTGTGCAGAGGAGCTCCCATTTTTAAAACTATCTGATCTCATGAGACTCATTTACTATCAAGAGAACAGCCAGGAAAGACCTGTCCCCATAATTCGATCACCTCCCAGCAGGTTCCTCCCATGACACGTGGGAATAGTGGGAGTTACAATGGAGTTACAATTCAAGATGCTATTTGGGAGGTCAAATCTCCTCCATATCGGGAGGGCATTAACCTGATCATGAGAGATTCAAACAACTCCCACCAGGCCCCACATCCGAAAACTACCACACTGGGGTTTGAATTTCAGCATGAATTTTGGTGAGGACAAACCACGTCCAAAACCATAGCAGCCCACTTTTCTAACACAATTAGCAGAGGAAAGCTTCTCCCCAAATCCTGCTTCATGTCTTTTTGAAACTAAAAGTCAATAAAAAGTTGATTATGCCACTGCTAACATGGAATGGACACTACTTTGGAGTAAAAGGAGGCTTTGAACAATATAAGTTCTTGGTCATAGAAAGGACACGTTCATTAACTAAAATCTTTTCTGTCATTATAACATACAATTGCATTTTGTGTAACGAATATTTTAGTACCACTAATAAATCACTAAGTATCTATCTTGCTGCTTTCCATGTTCTCTCATTCACAGTTCTGGAGGTACTTATGAATTAGCACAATATTTGCTGTAGTTGCTGATGGCAGCTGAGGGATATTTTAAAATATTAAGCAATTACTCAATCATGTATATGTATAGATCTAGATATAATGTGAACACTAATTCTTTACATCAGCTATTTAAAAATAATTGTAATTTTCACTAAAATGTGAGCTGCAATGATGAAAATATTTTCTAGTATTGATACTAATTTATGATGTGATCCATTACAATGTTTTAACATAATGTGGAGAATTCATGGACATTTCTGAATCCAAACGTTGTTTTAAGATTTTTGACACTTGCAGTTGCCGTGAAATTCTCCAAACTGAAATTTTTGCCAAAAAATCTAAGATCTACGGTGACTCGAGGAAGTTTGTCTCACTTGGTATTACTGCCAAGAGAATACAAATTATATTAAAATATTAAACCTAATGTAATTAGTAATTTACTGAAATTAGAGTGAATTTTTAGAATAAATCCATAATTTATAAATCGTATGTATTTTTTACTCATTTAAATCTTATATTTCACCAATAGAATACTAAGATAGCTATAAAGCTCAACTGTCTTTGATATTTTGATAACTTATAAGTTATATAAAATCATCAGTTTATATTTTTTTGTCACCAGGGCTAAGTAGATGGTACCCCAAAATAGGTTCTAGACTATGGATGCCTCTAAGTCACTTTTAATAAACTATAACATTGTTTAAAAAGCACCCTAAGCCAGGGACCTCACTCCCTTGGAGTGGTATGTTCTGTCCCATAGCTTGACAAATATTTGAACTAGGAGTTACAAATCAAACTAAAATGATGCTAATTATTTAGTCATATGGTCTATAGGCCTCATTTTGTTATCTCATTTTGATACCCTACAAAGGTGAAAGCCTGGCCAAAACCAAATAGTCATGATAGTTAAATTCCTGTCTTATCTCTTAATTTGCCAAGCACTATTATGATTTCATAATTTTATCTTGGTACTGGTTATTCCGTGATTTGTTATTTGGTTAATGTTTTAGTCAGCAGGATTATTTGAATGTTTTAAAGAGTTTAATTATACTTTCTGTATTACCAAATATCTGAGAATCTTTTTGTTGTCCTCAAATATGATCTCTTGTGAGTCTATTGAATTCTTTCATTATTTTCCCTAAAACATTCCGATTGCTTTTATATTTGAGATATTAATACCAACTTTTTTTTTCTATTTCATTCAGTTCATTCCATTGCTGTGAGCCTATGTATAGCATAGGTAACTGGATCTCCTTGGATTCTTGTGATTTTGATTGTCTATTTTTTTTAACTGTTTCCCATTCTGAGTTTAAAGATTTCTTCAGATCTCATTCTTATATTTCTGCAATGTGCAATCTGCTTTTTACTGTCACCATAACATTTGTAATTCAGCTCTTGCCTTTTGTTTAAAAGCAGCTTTTCTTGATAGCAGAATGCTCCTATTGTAGATGAAATATCCTCTTAAACATCTTTGGAAACATTGATATTTTAATTATTGGAGAATATATGCTTTATTCTTTAACCATTCATTCAAATACTTATGATGTCAAGTATTGCTCTAGGTACTGGGGATATGTCCGTGAACTAAACAATCTTAAATCCCTGCCCGGAGGAGCTTATATTCTAATAGGGAAAGAAACATGATGAAAAATTTTTTGAGGGTTCCCTGATCCCTCAACAAGTTTGACTTGCTTGGAAGCCTCACAGGACAAAGAGGTAACTATTCATAGCTATATGGATTAATATCAGGATCTGCAAGAAGAAAAGACAGAGCCTGTAGGAGTCCAGACACAGCCTCCCACCATTCTCTTCCACAGGGGTTGCCTAGTGGGAGGGGTAGAATAGTTGGAGGTACAAGGTGTTACACAGGACCCACTTCCTGCTGTAGCAATAAAATGCAGCAACACATGCTGAGTGGCATTGTTTCTTCCCAGATAATCCCACTTGAGACTCAGACTGCAGAGTTTTTATTAGGGGTTCATTATGTAGGCATTCTTTGCCTGTGCAACCAGCCACAATGAGAGATTCTAGACTTCCTGAAGGAAAGTAGATGTTCACCATAAATCACTATTTTTACAAACAGCTCAGGCAAGCAGAGCTCAGTGCCTCAGGCTCATAAAGCAGCCTTGTCAGTTAGTAAAACAGCATTTAAAAATTCAAGTTCCTAGGCTCAGCCAAGGGTTAGCCCCCACCAAGCAGGTCTTTCTGATAGGACAGTATCAGATCTTCTATGTCAACTGTTTCCTGTACAATAACAAATATTAGTTTAATACAAATGTCATGAAACAATAAAGCAGGATAAGAAGGGTGGGTGTTGGAGGTGCCAGGTGGGGAGGCAGTGAGAGATTATAATTTTAAGTAGCTTTTCAAGGAAGGCCTTCTTCTGAAGGAGGTATTTGAACAAAGGCATGGATGAGGAGGTGAGGCAGTGGGCCATGATGTGGATAGCTACAGAAAGAGCCATCTACAAAGGAACCATGGTGGGAAACATGTATGCTCTGTTCAAAGGGAAGCAAGGAAAACAATGTTCCTGGAACACTGTGAAGGAGATGTGGTCAAAAAGGCAATGTTTTTATTTTCATTTAATGAAGCTTTTCATATGCTAGTGTTCATCCTTCCGTGGAGAGATCTGTTGGTGGTAATCACAATCGGTTCTACTGAGATTGTGTGACTTTCTAATGAGTTTTGGTTCCAAAGAAAATTTTTAAACTTTTTATTTTGATGGATTAAAGGCTTTTTTTGCCTAGACAGTGAGGGGGGCGGAGAATGAGATTGGAGGCTGTTTAGAGCCAGAGGCAGTATCATAATGCATTACTTAATTATTATGGCAAATGAGATTTTCATTGCCTTCCCCAAGTGGGACACCCAGCACTCCTTGTGCTGACTCCCATTACTCTTCTGGAATTTTAAGGAAGGCTGAACTTTTGCCCCTCAAAACTGCCCTAGGACCAGTCCTCATGTCAAGCTCCTGAGCTAAGAGATTGGCGTTCTGGGGTCCTGAGGAAAACATAGATCTGGTCAGAAAATGAATTTTGGATCTCTGCTTATTTGTGCCAGTCTGGAGTGAACTAGGGCAATCCCCTCTTTCTCATTGGCAGCACTGTCCTCATTTGGAGTCTTCTATGGCAGTTCCCTTTTGGATTTCGAGATTTACATTTTTAGCATGGGTTTTTCAGCCAGGGCTGGTCTGTAGATGACAATCTCCACCTTTAGGATATATCTAGGAACCTCCTTCAATAGATGGGTGTAATGCTATACTGGGGAAGTCCTCTAAGGTGGAATCCTCTCTCATCTGGAGGGAGTGCTACAATGAATAGCTAATGCCTGCTGTGGCACGGGGGAAAGAACCAGGTATTCATCTCTGTTCTAGGCCTACTGAAAGCATGGCTGCAATTGCAGTTGCAGGCACTGTTAAAAGCAAATTGAGGAATCCTCTGAGAACTAGAAAACCTATTGTGGTAGTCATCAAATGATACCACATGACCTCCGTTACATGTAATATCCAAATTGTGTATAACACCAGCAGCAGTACCAAGCTTTTTTGTAGTTAGTTCAGAGAGCCTTGATTTCATATAACTGGACCCCATCACCCCTCAGAGTCCCTGCAACCACTAAAGAATAGCACAGGGCTCAAAGAGGCAGTTTATAGTGATATGTAAGAGATCTAGAAGGATAATACTAAAAACCAGTAGTAAGTCTGAGATTTGTTCTAGTTATCTGTAGTTAGAAAACACTTGGGAGAAATTTGGGTTAGAAAGAACATTCCTGGGGACACATGTTTATGGTAACTTAAGTGCATAAGTCTTAGGATACGTGCATAAGCTTAACTTACAAGCCCTTTAAGGGCTGCGACCACATGTTACCTCTGGTTCCAGTTCCCGACCCAGGGCCTCTGTGGGCATTCAATAGACATTTGTTGAATGGTAAGCTCTTGTCAGTGAACCCCATGGCTTTTAATGTTTGAATTAATAGCTTGGTTCAGGCATTTTTTCCACATAGAGTTCAGAAATATGCTATGGAAAGATTGTTGTCCCCAGGTCAGTCTTTTTAGTCACATCAATAAATAGTATAGCACCATGATTTTAAATGTGAAGTCCCTCATCAGAAGTTTCTGGAAGGTTAATGTATTCCTTGCTGGAAAGTTGCGTGTTAAATGAGAATTCAGTTTTGGCACTTTGCTGAAACATGTTTCCTTTTCTCCTTTCAAACATAACTTAAGAAAAAACATCTTATTCTCATCTTGTAGACTATGCTAATAAAATTCAAAATGGCTTGAAGTTTATTAAGGTTGATTATTCTTTGCCTAGAATATACTTTTGGTTTTTGTCTCTTTTAAATGTAGTTCAAATGAAGATAAGAATCGATCTAAACTTTTCCAATTCATTTTGGCACAAATAGAGCTAGTTTGCTCATTATATCCCTTACTCTCTGGGAATCTGTTTTCTAGTTTAGTTTGACTCTGGAAAAAGCTATATGGTCTAATCTAATGTGCCTTTTGAAAACTAACAGGAAACATGGATTTCAGAGAGGAATTCTGTGAATACTTTGACCATAGTTCTGCATTACTCTTAAAAAGACACCAACATGTATGCAAATTTTTAAGATAAGTAAAATGACCATTTCCTAACATTTGTAGGATTGACAGAAGATTATACTGATAATAAAGTTCTTTTTGCTTTTATGTCATAGATAATATGCTTCTTTATTTACAGCTAGGAAAATACAACATAATCTGAATGGCAAAATTTCTATTGATACTATTCAACCTCTGAAAGAATGTCTTTAACTCTTAGAGCTATCATATAGGACTAATTTTTATGGAGCTAGCTCCTGATTTTTTGTATATGCACCAAACACCAAGAAGTGAATTATTGCGAATATAGATAAGTTTATTCAGCTTTAATGAAGCTAGTTGCCCTATACTTAGTGTTCTCGATGGTAGTTTTATTATGGGGGGAAAGGCCAAAGTAAATTTATGAATCAAACTATAAAGTCTACTGTGATTATATTGCTACTTGATATATTGAGTAGTAAATACTAAAGATTTTTAAATTTCATTAAAACATTATTCCTTGGATTTTTCTCTAATCCTTAGCATTTATTTAAACACTGAAATTTTAGCAGTTTTGAAACTTGAGCTCTCAATTTTGTTTGAAAATGGTTTTTTGTTTTTGAACAAGCCTCTGGCAACATCTGAGACCAGAATAGGAATATGGCAGAAATAAATTGACTTAATGTATAAAAATCTTAAGACTTTAAGATAGTGAAAGTTAAGAAATGTATTTAAAAGAAGTATTCAATTTGTAGAGATGTCTAGTTTGAAATGACAGATTTAAATTTTAATACTCATGATAAATGTGAAACATATAATTTAATGCTGAATTGATATTATGTTAGAATAGCTGAAGACCACAGGCAAAAACTGTGGAAGCATTCTTAGAACTGGAACAACACAAGGATGCCCACTCTCATCACTCCTATTCAACATAGTACTGGAAGTCCTAGCCAGGGCAATCCAGGCAAGAGAAAGAAGACATCCAAATAGAGAAATAGTTTGATTTATTCTTTTCCTGACGACATGATTATATGCCTGGAAAACCCTAAAGACTGCCACATAACTCCTGGAACAGATAAACAACTTTAATTTTGTATGCTGAAACTTTATTAATGTACAAAAATCAGTAACATTTCTACACAACAATAATATTTAAGCTGAGCCAAATCAAGAAAAATCTTATTTACAATAGCCACACACACACCTCTAGGAATACATTTAATTAAGGAAATGCAAGATCTCTACAAGGAGAACTGCAAAAAACAAATCATAGATGACACAAACAAATGGACAAACATTCCATGCTCACGGATTAGAAGAATCAATATTAAAATGGCCATACTGCCCAAAGCAATCTATAGATTCAATGCTATTCCTATAAAACTACCAACATACTTTTTTACAGAACTAGAAAAAATTATTCCAAAGTTCATATGGAACCAAAAAGGAGCCCTAATATTGGAAGTAATCCTAAGCAGGAACAAAGCAGGGGCATCACATTACCTGACTTCAAACTATACCATAAGGCTACAGTACCCACCCAAACAGCATGATATTGGTACTAAGACAGACACATACATCAATGGAACAGAATGGAAAACTCAAAAATGAAGCCGTACACCTACAACTATCTCATCTTTGACAAAGTTGACAAAACAAGCAATGGGAAAGGACTCCCTAATCAATAGACGTTGCTGGGATATCTGGTTAGCCACATGCAGAAGAATGAAACTGGACCCCTACCTGTCACCATACTCAAAATTAACATGGATTAAATATTTAAATGTAAGAGCTCAATCTATAGGAATCCTAGAAGAAAACCTAGGAAACACCATTCTGGACATTGGCCTTGGGAAATAATTTATGACTAAGTCCTCAAGCAATTGCAACAAAAAAATTGACAAGTGAGATCTAATTAGATGAAAGCTACTGTACAGCAAAAGAAGCTATTAACAGCAGAACCTACAGAATAGGAAAAAATATTGGCGAACTATGCATCTGACAGAGGTATAATATCCAGAATCTATACTAAATGTAACAACTCAAATCCCATTAAAGATGGGCAAAAGACTAAACTTCTTAAAGGAAGACATACAAGCGGCCAATGCCCATGTGAAAAAATGTTCTACATCACTAATCAGAGAAACGCAAATCAAAGCCACAGTGAGATACCATGTCACACTAGTCAGAATGGCTACTACTAAAAAGTCAAATAACAGATGCTGGCAAGGCTGAGAAGAAAAGGAAATGCTTATATATTGTCTATGGGAATGTAAATTAGTTTAGCCATTGTGGAAAGCAATACGGAGATTTTTCTCGAAGAACTTAAAACAGAAATACCATATGACCCAGCAATCCCTTTACTGGGATCTTAAAGGAAAATAAATCATTCAACCAAAAAGACACACACACACACTCTGTTTATTGCAGCATTATTTACAACAGCAAAGACATGATCTACCTAGATGTCCATCAGTGGTGGATTGGATAAAGAAAATGTACACGTACACCATGGAATACTATTCAGCCACAAAAAAAGAAATGTCCTTTGCAACAACATGGATACAGTTGGAGGCCATTATTCTAAGTGAATTAATGCAGGAGCAGAAAACCAAGTAACACATGCTCTCACTTATAAGTGGAGAACTAAACACCAGGTACTCACGGACATAAAGATGAACAATCGACAGTGGGGACTACTAGGGGGAAAGGAGGGAGAAGGATTGAAAAGCTAACTATTTGATACTATCTAGTCTCAGTGCCTGGATAATGGGATCAAATCATACCCCAAACCTCAGCATCACACAATATACCCAAATAACAAGCCTGCACATGTACGCTGAATCTAAAATAAAAGCTAAAATCATAAAAAATTCAAAGGCCTTTTAAAATGGTTGTAAGATGACCTAATAATCCAGTGGTCTTGCATTACATTTCTGTAAATTTTAATGAAAATGTAAGCAAATTGTAGTCAATCTTTGTGTGTGTGTGCGCGTGTGTGACAGTCTCACTCTCGCCCAGGTAGGAGTGCAATGGCACCATCTTGACTCGCTGCAACCTCAGCATCCCAGGTTCAAGCTATTCCCCTGCTTCAGCTTCCCAAGTAACTGGGATTAAAGGCTCCCGCCACCATGCCCGGCTAATTTTTTGTATTTTTGGTAGAGACAGGGTTTCACTGTGTTCCCAGGCTGGTCTTAAACTCCTGAGCTCAGGCAATCCACCCGCCTCAGCCTCCCAAAGTGCTAGGATGACAGGCATGAGCCACCGCCCCCGGCTGTAGTCAAATGTCTTTAAAGCACATGCAATTTGTTATGTTATGAAGCTTCTCAAAGCCACCACATTACTTAAGTCACAGTGGAGGGATTGGAGCCAGCTAAAGTCACAGTTGTGAAGTTCTGCTTAGAACTTCTATATTTGGTTCTCCACTTACTTTGATGGCAGTACACCCACTCTTTATCTAATTATAGGCATATACTGTTCATATATAGCCCTCTACATAAAAACCTGTTTGCAGATAAGAGACAACTATACTTTTATTTAAACAAACTGGTGACTTATTGTATGCCTTTGACAGATATTAAAAAACAAGTTTTCTTTGCTGCTATTGGCGATCACAGAAGGCAGATATCAAACATACAAGACCTTACACTTTGCATCAATCTGATAGCTGCTTTCATAATATCGTAATGAGTTGATGAACTAAAGAAAGACCTTGTACATTATCTAGTTCAGTTCCTTTATGGGGGTGAAGGTGGTGGGCAGTTGGTGAGTGCCGTGTAGGAGGGACCCTAAGACCCAAAAACAATGCGCTTTTCCCAGCCTCAGGTGTAGTGGCAGTGGAGGATTTGGAATTCAGGCTACCTAAAAATACTAGTCCAGAATTCAGCCTCGTGATAAGTAGTGTAACATGTATTTAAATGTGTGGGCTTGGAGGTAGACCTTCTAGGTTTAATTTTGGTTCCATCCAGCCCTCGTTATTTAACCTGTGCCTCAGTACCAACATCTCAGTCTTAGAATATTTGAGCTAAATGAAGCTTAAGATAGCTTGGCATAGTGAGAACTCTATAGATGTTAATGACACCATATTGCCTTAAGGCTGGTCTGCTTTGCTAGTTGAACTATGTTTAGAATCATTTAAGCTGTTAGTAGTTTCATCTCATGCTATAGTGTTTTGTATTCTACTTTTTCAGGCCATTAGAGTGGTCATTCTCATTGGCTTATGACTGGACCCATGAATAAAATGCCATTAGGGCTGCCATAAAAAGAATTGGGCTGTATATCTTTGGTACTGTGTATAGTAAACTGAAGTTCCTGTAAGCCAGTGCTTTAAGCATGGGGTGGGAAATTCTTTGCAAGGAATTCTGCTGCCTGTTTGAGGAAAGCATTTTGTCTACCTGATATTTTCCAGATGGACTCTATTAGCTTGTTGAGGTTAACACTTTACACCTAAATTGCTACTGCTGTTGAGGCAGCAGCATGCTCTCTAACCTGCTTCTAGCCTGAAGACAGCTTTATGGGGCCAGAACTACGCATTCCTGTTCTGGTTGGTAAGGTTCCATCTCTAGTGCTAGGTTAGCCCATGAACACTTGATTTTAGGAATTATTCATGTTTCCAGAAATGTAAGACTGACTTTTTTCAAAAACTGTGAGTGAGTTGAACATGGAGGCCAAATTATTTTAATCTTGATATCATTAAAAGCTGTTTCTCACTACCTCAGTAAATTACATTACTGACAATGAATTTTTTAAGAGAAATACTGTCCCCTTGTGGCTTAATGTGGTACACCATTGGATGAGGGTAATTTAAGAAATAAAACGTTCGTAAATTCTCAATTCTCTGTCAAGCATAGCAAATCCCACTTAGTAAGAACACGTCTTCCCCCTCTCTTCCCCCTCTCTTCCCCCTCTCTTCCCCCTCTCTTCCCCCTCTCTTCCCCCTCTCTTCCCCCTCTCTTCCCCCTCTCTTCCCCCCCTCTTCCCCCCCTCTTCCTCCCCCTCTTCCTCCCCCCTCTTCCTCCCCCCTCTTCCTCCCCCCTCTTCCTCCCCCCTCTTCCTCCCCCCTCTTCCTCCCCCCTCTTCCTCCCCCCTCTTCCTCCCCCCTCCCCTCTTCCTCCCCCCTCTTCCTCCCCCCTCTTCCTCCCCCCTCTTCCTCCCCCCTCTTCCTCCCCCCTCTTCCTCCCCCCTCTTCCTCCCCCCTCTTCCTCCCCCCTCTTCCTCCCCCCTCTTCCTCCCCCCTCTTCCTCCCCCTCTTCCTCCCCCTCTTCCTCCCCCCTCTTCCTCCCCCCTCTTCCTCCCCCCTCTTCCTCCCCCCTCTTCCCCCCCTCTCTCTTCCCTCCATCTATCCTTCATTCCCTTCAATTTTTAGAGTGAAGGGAGGCTTTTTAGGGAGTGTCCTTGGGATCAACACCTGCAGAAGGGGGAAGGAAGGGAAGCAGAAAAGGATAGAGGGAGAAGTTAAGCTGCAATGCAGGGCCTGGCTGCCCCCACTGGGAGAAAAAATGGTCAGGTAGAGTTGTCCCAAGTTTGGCCAAAATGACTGGGCCATTGTATTCCTGCCTTAATCATGAGGTGTGGGCTGTTCTTTGACCTTGAGTAAAGTTCTTTGCTTAACCTGAGGCCCTCTCTGAAGGGGCTGATAGCTGTCAGCAAACAGCTTTATTCTATCCAGTAAGCAGCCCTTCCTTGAAAGAGACTCGGAGAGCATCACCATGTCTACCACAGTTTAAAACATGATTAGCATTTGTTTTGCTTACCGTTTCTTCCTATGAGACTCCTTCTGGAGTCTTTTTTTTTTTTTTCTTGAAGTGCATCAATTAGAATTTCTTTCAGTAAAGGTACGTTTAATCAAATATGTTTTATATCACCCTCATTCTTAAAAGGTAGTTTGGGTACAAAAGTCTGGCTGAGTTTTTGTTTTGTTTTGTTTTCTTACACTTTGAAGATATATCATTATCTTTGCTACTAATTTAGAAATTCTGGTCACTTTATCATTTCTTTTTAGCTAACCTATTTTTCTCTGGTTGCTTTTCTGTCTTTGGTATTTCACTGTTTCACTCTAATGTGTCAAGGAAATTAACATTTCCTCTTATTTATCTGATCACATTTATCCCTTCTGCATCTGTGTTTTCCTCATTAAAACAATTTCCAGGCATATGTATACCCTTTCATCCTATTACCTATGTCTATTTCTTCTGTCTCTATCAATAACTTTAAAATTATGCATTGTTTTAAACTTTTATTTAGATTCAGGAGTACATGTGAAGGTTTGTTACACATGTAGACTTTGTATATGTGTATACATGTGTCTGTATTTCAGTTGCTATAACTACATACTACATTTTTGCAAAGTTTAGTGACACTAAAAATCATTTGTTATACGGATTCTGTGGGTCAGAAATTTGTGTAGAGCAAGAGGGCATACTTCTGTCTGCCCCATGACATCTGCAAGACTCAAAAGTTCGATGCTATAATCCTCTGCAGGTTTGCTTACTCATATGTCTGCCAGTTGATGTTGACTGAAGGCTGGTGACTATTCAGTTTCTGTCCATGTAGGACTTTCCACGTCATTCTCTTTAAGGAATGAGTATATTCACCCTGGATTTATTTTCTTATTTTATGTTTTTCCATTTCCTTCTTCCTTTCCTTATTTGCTTGCCTTTTGTGGATTGTTTTAATTACATCTGTTAGAAAAACTTCCTCCAGCTGTTTGAAAGTTACATGCTCCAGTTTTCTTTTAGAGGTCACCCTAAATTTTTTTGAAAATACATAAGATCAGTGCATAAGCTCATGATTCTCCAACGTGGTCTAAAATTAATCTAAAGAAGAACATATGCACTTTTTCTGTCTTGTCTCCTACTTCCTATTGCTGTTAAGATCATCTACAGTTGCTGGTCTTGGTGGCTCACGCCTGTAATCCCAGCACTTTGGCAGGCCGAGGCGGGTGGATCACAAGGTCAAGGAGATCGAGACCAACCTGTCTAACGCGCTGAAACTCCGTCTCTACTAAAAATAGCCGGGCGTAGTGGCGGGCGCCTGTAGTCCCAGCTACTCGGGAGGCTGAGGCAGGAGAATGGCGTGAACCCAGGAGGCGGAGCTTGCAGTGAGCCGAGATCACACCACTGCGCCCTAGCCTGGGTGATAGAGCGAGACTCCATCTCAAAATCTACAATTATAGACCAGATTATCCATAATTCTATTTGGATACTTTAGAATTATACTATTTGGATACCTTTAGAATTATTATATGTTGTTATACTTTAAGGTTTGTTTTTTCTAGGTTAAGTACGTATATTCCGAGCAATTTTAGAAGGATTGATAAAATAAACAGCCTAAAACCCAAAGAGTTCTCAGAAGTCATTTCTGAGCCTGGGGTGCCCTAGTAAATGTGTGTCTGCCATGGTAGACAGCCTGAGAGGTAAAGCAGGAACTTTGACTTTTCAGTTGCCAGAGTCAATGTCACCATTGCTGCAGCCTTCTATCTTCTCGTCAAATATCTCTGGACACAACAGTCTTTTCAGTAGTGTTTACAATCTTCCAATTGCCTTTGTAAAAACCAGTAACCCTTATGTCACTACAGTCTGCTAGGTTTGATTTATTTCATAGATCTCATGTTTTAGAGAGACATTTATAAACCTTTGATTTAAGGGAGAAACTATGCTACAGGTGGAAAATAAGTTATTTTAGTAACAAAGTGATAGAAGCTCAGTTCACTTACTTCTGTGTCCTCAATGTTAAAATTTCTTACAATTTATCCACGTTACTTTTCTTTTAGGTAATAGAGGAAATAAAACACCCTACCTCTGATGGTGGTTATATAGAAATGTTAAGCATAGAGCATGGAACAGAGTAGATGCTCAGTAAGTGGTTGTTGTTTTCACTCTATCTCTTATTCTAGTATTTTTTTTTTTTTTTCTCATGAAGCTTTTAGGATTATTTACGGTCCACACTTTAATTGCTTGAGAGTCCATCTGTTGAGAGAACATTGGCCTGGGATGAGTGTATATAGATAATTCAACCCTTGATCTAGAGAACAGCTGTTCTATAGTCTAATAATATAAAAATTATAGAATCATGGAAGAGACCATGAATTTAGGAGTGAAAGCACAACTGTTGGATTTAGCTTCTCTTAAATTTTCCCATGTTCAGTAATTTTAGTGTCAATGTCATCTTTGTTTTTGGCATCTACACCTAATAATTATATTATTGTGCAATATTTCTTTAAATTGACCTTAATTTATTGTTACTTTACCTTAATATTCCTAAAATTATAGGTATGGCATGCCAGATAAATATAAATGTGTATATATGTAAACATACTTATATAAATACAATCAGAAATGCTAATATATAAATATATCTATTAGCTACAATACTTATTTTACTGGTTATAAATTAAAAGTACAGATCTTATACAATGAAAAGTTTGCTGGTTATATCACCTAAAATTACAGCATAGTTGTGAGTGCTATTCTTTTGGGATAATGAGTAGAGCACTTGCTCTTACTACATCCTGTGATTTGTTATGGGTTTGAGTGAACAACTAAACAGCTGGCTAACTCCTTCCCTCCCTTCTTTCTCACCTACAGTTCATCTCAACTCCCATATATTCATTTATCTACAACTTAGAGCCCTGTACAGTACTTGCCAGATGGTAGGTACACAATGAGTAATAATGGGTGAATAATGAACTTAATGCTTTTCAAAAATAATTTCAAGCATCTAATTCTATTTAATTTGCCTTTCCCATTTTTATTTACACTTCAGCCAGAACTTTAAAATGACAAACATGTAGAGATCAAAATTGTGCCATGTATAGTATACTCAGCTTATCTGAAAATTTTATATTTTTTAAACAAAATCCAATCATATTACTATTTTTTTAAATAACAGGATGTTGATACTCAATGACACGAAGTAATTTGAGACCTCAGATACATTAATACTATAGCTTGATTTTGATTGAATGTAGGCAAATTGACTACTAAATCAATTCCAAAATATTTGTAGATATTTTCCAACCACCAGCTTGGATATTAGAAAGGTTATTACCTGTTGTCCATTGTTCATTCCCCCTTCCATTCTCTTTCCAACACAGTTTCCCCTCTATGTATTCATACACATACCATACTATGCATTCTCCATTACTCCTGGGACTTGAGCTAGAGACTGTCTGTAATCACACAACATAATTTTCAACATATAAAATACACCATGGCTCATTTTTGTAATTTAAGGTGATACTATATTTGCATATTTTAGTTTAATAAAAAGTCATATACTTTGTATTTATATTACATATTGCAGAAGCACAGCATACTTTGTTCATGTTGATTATAGCAAGTTTGGATTTCATAATAAGGATTGCATTAAGACCTCAAGAAAAAAATATTTCATTGGCTTTGTATTTGAAAGCTCTTTTCTATAAGCTGATTTTATATCTGGCAAAAGATGTAAGGTTCTGATTGAAAAGCAATCAGATGAGAGCAGTATGCACTTAGTAATACTGTGTAATCTGTTAAGCTATTCCCAGCTTAACCCCATTGAGCCCAGAGGATGGAAATACTGTTCCCCTTGGAAGAGATGAACTGTAATTTATTCTAATGCCAAGGACAAATTTGCACAGTGGTATCCAGTATAGAGAATTTCATAAGAGGAGACATCTTTGTTAAAATACTTTAAATTCCTTCATTCCTTTCGTTGATTAACCTGATGCTCTTCTAGTTTCTACAAAGGACTTAAACCTCTGATAATTATAGCTTAAGACTTTTCTCTAGAATATTTGTGGTAGATCAACAAAACAAATTATTTCTGAAAGTAAGACGGAGGAATACCCTCTGCAACATGGAAGTTTATCTTTTGTATACAGTTCCTCATTTTGTTTACCTGCTTTTGTTGCAGGCACAGATGGATTTTTTCCTTCTAATTCTCCATCTCGCACATGCCTTTGTATGATTGTGTGCCCACACATACCACTACTACACTTTCCCTCTCTTCCACTTGCCTCTTTTTTTTGGTCTGTTGGTCATTGGTCTTTGTTTTAGGTCCTTTCTGATATATGTCATTTAAGACATATGTTTACTACTGGTAACACATACATTTGTGTGTATATGCTCACTTTCTCTGCTACTCCTTTTGTATAACTTTACGCTTCTACCAACAATGTAAGATCTGTTTCCTCTGCGTTCTCACCAACATTTGGTGGTGTTAGTCTTAATTGTGGCTATTCTAGTGTGTGTGTACTATTTCCCTAACGACTAGTCAGTCTTTCAGATATCTTCCTTGTTAAGTTTCTGTTCAAGGTTTTTCTACTTTTATATCATATATTGTGTTCTTTGTCAGCTACATGTATTTCAAATATTTTTTTAAGGCTCTGAACAGTCTTTTTCTTAGAAAGTCCAGTGACAAATAGAAATTTTAAATTTTGATAAGGTAAGGTATACTTGATTATTGTTTTTTATGGATGTTTTCAGTAATCTAAAAAAATGTTGTCTGTCCCAAGCTTGTGGAAGACGAGATAATGTCATTTAGAAGACTGTTTTAGCTTTTATATTTAAGTCTATGAGCCATAACAATTTGTCATAAATTGTATGGATTAGGGGGTGATTCTTTTTTTCCATATGGATATCTATTTGTTCCAGCTTTCCTTTGGTGCTATTGTTGAAAATCAGTCGAGCATATAAATATGGGGATCTTTTATTCTATTTGGATATTTGCTTAACCGACACCAAGAACACACTATCTTGATTGTTGTAGCTCTGAAATCAGTAGTTTGAAACCAAGTAGTAGGAATCCTCTATTTAGGATGGTTTCATTTTATGGTACAGGATAAAAGTTCCATGTACTCTTAATGTGTATTCTTTGTTGGATATCATTTAGATTAAATTGATAGTGCTTTTCAAAGTTACTTTTATCCTTACTATATTTTTGGTCTATTTTTAAAAATCAGTGATAGAGGAGTGTTCATCTTTTTCATTTTAGTCATTCTAATAAGTATGCATATAGTGATATGTAGTGTTTCATTTTGCATTTCCGTAAGGATTAATGATGTTGAACATCTTTTCATGTGCCTGTTGGCCATTTTTTCTTCTGTAGCACTGTTTTAAGGAAACATCTTGTGTTTGTATGAGAAGAACCTGATAGCCTTGATTTTCTCTTTTGTCAGTATTTTATCTTCCTGCCGTCCTTGGCATACTGCATATTAGAATGATGCCACCAAAGAAGAAATACTTCTATATCGGCATAGAGCTTCTTTTAATTCATAAAACCTGGGGCGAGGAAGTTAACCTCTGTACACAAGACTTTTCTGATTAATAGATGACTGTAGATCCTGTAGTCCTCGGGAGATTGGATCTTATTATACCAGGTGTGAAGCTATCACTATTCTAGCTGCATCTTTATGGAATTCAGGCCTTGAAGTCTGACATTCTCTTATAAAGTCGGTGAATGCTCATATTTTTAACAAAAGCATATGAAATGAATTCTTCGAGAGTGCTTTGTATTTTAAAAATATAGTTTCTTAATGCAGTAGGTTCCCTGTGAGGTTTTTTATTGGAAGATGTTAGATCCATTTAAAAAGATTTATAAGATGCCATTTTAACAGTGTAAATCAGAACTTCTGGGATGCATTTTCCATTTTCACAAGTTTAGTTCTCATCAAATAACATGATAATTTGTAGTATTTGTAGTATTTGTAGATAATTTGTAGATTTGTAGTATTTCCTATTAGACTTTTATTCAGAAACATGAAAGACATAAAAAAAACTATGAAATTTTAACCTCTCCTTTTTAAAGACACTTCTCTAGATATATGTATTTTCTTGCAATATATACATGTGTTAACTTATTAAGTAACCTTAGGCAAGTAAACCTGATATATAGGTTTTTTTAAAAAATATTCAAAATTCTTAGGAAATAGTAAAATAATCGTATGAAATTTTCATGCAAGGTTTACAGCTGAGACAGATCGGTGTCTCATAGGTTTATGAGGCATCTACCCCAGAGATTTTTCCAGATGCATTGGAAAATCAGTCATATTCAAAAATTAAAGACCCTGAAATAGGTTCCCAGTCTCGGCCCTGATTTTTGCTGGGGTTCAGGAGCTTTTTGTGAATGAACTTGGATCTTGGCCATGAAAAAGAACCAGATATCTACCAATATGTGTGATGAAAGAGGCTGTGTGAACAGAAGTTAAATTACAGAGAAGGGCAAAGAAACTACTGAAAGAAAAATTGTGCCATCTAGGTTTAAGGAGTCCGGCTGAAAGTGTCAGATGTTATAAGGTTCTGAGATTTAGGAAGAAGCTGCAGTTCAGGATCCATTAGAAAGCTGCTCTTAAACCCTCCCTGACTCCAAGGCCTCTTTGTGCTTCTCCAAAACCTCAAAAAGAGAGAATTATGTTCTTAGAGGCCTTCTGAAAGAACTGGACATCAGGAAAGAAGGAATGCAGAGACTAGACGATGTGCTGCATGTAGGGATCTATCAGACCCTGTGGCGAAGTAAAGCTGGAGGAGGGGATGCACGGGACTAAGTTTGGATGAAGGCCATACTGAGGGTGACTGTATTCATTTGCTAGGGCTGTCATAGGAAAGTACCAAAGATTGGGTGGCTTATACAGTAGAAGTTTATTTTCAGTTGTGGAGGCTAGAAGTCGGGGATTAAGGTGTTGACAAGGTTGGTTTCTTCTGAGGGCCTCACTCCTTGGTTTGTACATAGCCGTCCTCTCCCTGCTTCTTTCTTTGCTCTTGTCTGTGTTGTAATCTCCTTTTGTTATGAGGATACTTTTTGTTATATGGAATAGGGTCCAGCCATATGATCTCATTTTACCTTAATGAGTCTTTAAAAGCTCTAACTCAAAATAGTTATGTTCAATGTAACAATGTTTTGATCAACGATGGACCACTTATGTGATGGTGGTCTCATTATAGTGGAGCTGAAAAAGTCCTATAGCCTAGTGACATTGTGGCTATCACAACTCAACCCATTAATCACATATTTCTAGTTATGCTGGTGTAAACTTCACTACCAGTTGTAAAAAAATCATAATACGTACAATTAGGTACAGTACATAATACTTGATAAGCCAGCTAACATTGTCATTTGTTAACATTATGTATTTACTGTACTTATTATTTTAGCTCATACTCCCGTTTATATGAAAAAAAGTGTAAATCTCAGGTCTTTCTGAAGTTCTTCCAGAAGAAGTCGTTATCATGGGACATGACAGCTCCACCTGAAGAGCTTCCAGTGGGATAAGATATGGAGGGTGGGAGACAGTGATATTGATGATCCTCAGCCTGTGCAGGTCTAGGCTAATGTGTTTGTGTGTTTTTAACAAAAAAGTTGAAAAAGAAAAATTAGTATAAAAAAGCTTATGGAATAAGGATACAAGGGAAGAAAATATTTTTGTATGGCCATACAATGTTTGTGTGTTAAACTTTTTACAAAAGTTTGTAATGTAAAAAATTTACAGTAAGCTAAGGTTAATTCTTAAAAGTAAATTAAAAAGTGTAGGCTAAGTCTATAATGTTTATAAAGTCCACTGTAGGATACAGTAATGTCCTAGGCCTTCACATTCACGTACAACTTACTTGACTCATCCAGAGCCACTTCTGGTCTTTCAAGCTCTATTCATGGAATTATACAGTGCCCTGTAGAGATGTACCATTTTAAAATATTTTATATATTTTGCTGTATCTTTTCTATGTTTAGATACACAAATGCTTATTGAGGTATAATACCTACTGTATTCAGTATTGTAACATGCTATACATGTTTGTAACCTGGGAGCAATAGGCTACACTATAGGGCCTAGGTGTGTAGTGGGCTTTACCATCTAGATTTGTGTAACTACACTCTAGGATGTTCACTCAATGATGAAATCATATATTGATTCCTTTCTCAGAATGTATCCCCATCATTAAGTGATGCATGACTGGACAGTCACATTCTGAGGTACTGAAAGACAGAACTTTAACAAATGAATTTTGGGTAGACATTGTTCAGCCCATAAAAGTGAACTTGGTGTGACAGCAGCAGCTATATTAAATGGCCAGTGCTTTAGTCTGGCAGTAATGTTCGGAGTTTAGCAACAGCAGGAACAGTTGAGCAGTGGACACTCATGGCCTATGAGGACTTCCTTGCAATTTTCCCGGAAAGTTATAAGAGGGAGGGCCATGCCCCTGCCACTTGGCAGATGAGGCAAATGGTCCAACTTAGAGGTAAACTCAAAGTGATCCTTCTAAGGATCCTGTAATGGATGGGTTCTAGAGTTGTTTAGATTACATACAAGCGCCGGTTACAAAATTGTGTAGATAACACTTAATATAATGTCTTAGAATAAATACACTGAATGTCAATGAAATTAAAAAATCAAATTATTTAAATGTTATTTCTATTTGCCTTAGTTCCGAGTTGTAAGTATCCTTAGAAATTTTATGAAATTTTCATAAGTGTTTCATGTACATCATTTCCTTTTAAGATGTCTGCGTGGAAGGCAAAGAAGCATTCTGAGTATTTAACAAAGATGTAGAATCTGAAAGAAATTAGAATGACCTGACTTTGTCCTAAAACCAACGAACAAAAGAGTTGAGATTTAAGAGTGTTTTGAACCACCGCAATATAGAAATACATGAGTAGAATGAACAAAATGATCAGACGACTACAGAGTACTATCTTAGACATTAAAGTATTTTAGGATAATCATGTTTACTTTACATCCAGAAAATGAAAAGTTAGCAATTTTGGTGAAACTTGTTACATATGCTTTTTATAAAATTCCCATATGAATGTGGTGTTGGTAAGTCCTGTAAGATGTTTTCTTCCCTCCCTTCCAATTCAGATTAGCAGGAAATGTATATCATTTTGAGAACTAGTTTTGAACTCTTCCATTTGTGTGCTTTTATTATTTGCGTGGATTTTTCCAAGTACTTTCAGGCACCTGGTAAGTGGTGCCTTACAAATAAGGTGAGTGTTGCCTAATGGTTCCATGCAGAGATGACTGGCAGAGATGATTATTTGGCCCTCTGTATCTGTGGGATCTGCATGTACAGATTCAACAAGTCATGGATCAAAAATATTCAGAAAAAATACATATTTTCAAGTGTCCGGAGTATTTCTTCCTGTCCCTTCAGTTGTTTTACCCAAAGTGCTTAACTCACAGCCGATGGATACCTTGTGCATTGCTTTGTGACTCACACTGACCAGATAGTTCAGATGCAACAACTCATTCTGCAGTGGCTTTGTTCTGTTCTGGAAAATGCAGGCTTTTCTGATCAAGCTTCCCCAAAAGCAGGATAGAGAGTCTACTCCAGGTATAAGCAGGGAGAGTGAGAGTTCAAAATTATTTGGGGGACCATTAATGAATCTAGTCCTGAACCTTCACATAGTGAGACCCTGGAACCCCTACCAAGCTGTTTGATTTAGAGACTCTTGAATACACATACAAATTACATATAAACTTCACATATTTATCAAGTATTTAGTGAGTGCCTAGTAAGTGTTGCCCTAGGATTAAGTATTTTTTCTCTATAGGTCTATTTTAAATCTCTGCTTCCATGCTGGTGGTATCTAGCCTTCAGAATACAAAGCTAACATAACTTTATAATTTAGCTGAGCGTGTTTGAAGATCCTTGGAGTCAGAAAGCATTAGATTAGTCTTGGTAATGGGAGGACTAATAGAACCATCTTACAAACTTAAAAGTGTGCAAATCATATGTGTACATCTGCCTTAAACTATTCATACTGCTACAACAAATATCATAGACTGGGTGGTTATAAATACCAGACATTCATCTCTCACATTTGTTGGGGGCTGAGAAGTCCCAAGATCAAGGCATCAACAGACTTGATGTGTGTTGAGGGCCTGCTTTCCAGATGGTGTTTTTTGTTTTTGATTTTTGTTCTGTGTAACGTCACATGGGGAGAGAAGGGAAGGGACTGTCAGGCCTCTTCTATATGGACACTATTTCCGTTCATGAGGGCTCCATCCTCATGACCTAATCACCTTCCAAAGGCCCCACCTCCAAACAATCTTTCAGAGTTTTTGAGTGGACCCACTTAACCACTACTCACAGCAAGAAATAACTTGACAAGCACCTGGAGGCACCCCTACCCTGTTCTAGTCATTCTTCATTCTGCGAGGATAACCACTATTCTTTTATTCTCATTACTGGATAGCACAGTGTTACGTTGTATGAATATGCCATAATTTCTCTTCATTATTTATAGACATTTGAGTTGTTTTTTTGGCTACTGTGAGAATGTTTGTAGTTACAATATTCATTGTATATCTTTTGGTGAATAGATGTGTGCATTTCTATTAGGCATATGTACCTAGGAGTCATGCTTATGTTCAGCTTTGGTAAAGATTACCATTTTTCAAAGTGATTATATCAACTTATACTCCTCCCAGCAGTAGTATGATCCACATCTTCATTAAAATCTCAATATGTTCTGCCATTTAAAATTTTAGACATTCTGGTGGGTATGTAATGTTATTCCACTGTGGTTTAATTTCATTTTCCTGATAATAAAGTTGAGCATTGTTTCATTGTTTTAAACTTTTAGGTTCAGGGGTACATATGAAGGTTTATTATATAGGTTAATTGCATGTCACAGGGGTTTGGTGTACAGATTACTTTGTCACCCAGGTAATAAGAATAGTTAGTACCTTTTTATCCTCGCCCTCCTCTTATCCTCCACCCTCAAGTAGGTTCTGAGATCTGTTCCATCTCTATATCCATGTGCACTCAATTTTTGGCTCCCACTTGTAAGAAAACACATTATTTGATTTTCTGTTCCTGTGTGTGTTTGCTCAGGATAATGGCCTCCAGCTGCATGCATGTTGCTACAAAGGAAATTGTCATTCTTTATGGCTGCATAGTATTCCATTATGAATATGTACCACTGTTGGTGGGCATTTGGGTTGGTTCCATGTCTTTGCTATTGTGAATAGTACTGTGAGGAACATGTGTGCATGTGTCTTTATGGTAGAATGATTTATATCCCTTTGGATATATACCCAATAATGGGATTGCTAGGTTTAATTGTCATTCTTTAAGTTCTTTGAGTAATCACCAAACTGCTTTCCACGATGACTGAACTAATCTAGATCCCCACCAGCAGTGTGTAAGTGTTCCTTTTTTTCCACAAACTTGCCAGTATCTGTTACTTTTTGACTCTTTAATAGTAGCCATTCTGACTGATGTGAGACGGTATCTCATTGTGGTTTTGATTTCCATTTCTGTAATGTCAAGAATTTTTTCATATGCTTGTTAGTCACCTATATATCTTTGAGGAAGTGTCTTTATATCTGTTGCCCACTTTTTAATGGGGTTGTTTGCTTCTCTTGTAAATTTAATCTCCTTATAGCTTCTGTATGTTAGAACTTTGTTAGATGCAGTTTGCGATCATTTTCCTCCCGTCTTGTAGGTTGCTTATATATGCTATAGTTTATTTTGCTATGCAGAAGTTCTTTAATTAGTGTTGCAATTATAATTTCAGACAAAGCAGGCTTTAAACATCAAAGAAGACAAAGACATTATGGTAATAGTAAAGGGCTCAATTCAACAAGAGGACTTAAGTAACCTAAATAAATATTCAACACAGAAGCACCCAGATTCATAAAGCAAGTTCTTAGAGACCTATGAAAAGACTTAGATAACCACACAATAGTAGTTGGGAGACTTAATCGCCTCACTTGACAGCATTTAGACAGATGACTGAGGCAGAAAATTAGCAAAGATATTTGGGACTGGAACTCAACACTTGATCAAATGGACCTACGAGACATCCTCAGAGCCCTTTACCCCAAAACAGAATATATATTCTTCTCATCTGCACGTGGCACATACTCTAAAATCGACCACACAATCAGGCATAAAACAGTCCTCAGCAAATTAAAAAAACAAAACACAAAATCATACCAGCCAAGTTGTCCAACCACAGTGCAATAAAAATGGAAATCAATGCTAACAAAATCAACACCATATAATTACATGGAAGTTAAACAACTTGCTCCTGAATGATTTCTGGGTAAATAATGAAATTAAGGCAGAAATCAAGAAATTTTATGAAACTGAGAAAGATACAACATACCAAAATCTTTGGGAGACAGCTAAAGCAGTGTTGAGAGCCAAGTTTATAACATTAAATGCCCACATCAAAATGTTAGATCGCAAATTAGCAACCTAACATCACAATTATAGGAGCTGGAGAAACAGGAGCAAAGCAACTCCAAGGCTAGCAGAAGACAATAAATAATCAAAATCAGAACTGAACTAAAGGAAATGGAGACATAGAAAACCATACAAAGAAAATAATTAATCGAGGAGCTTGTTCTTTGAAAGAATAAGATAGACTCTTAGCTAGATTAATAAAGCAAAACAGATTTAAATAGAAGAGAAAAGGGGGGGGGTACTACCACTGATCCCATGGAAATACAAAAAACCCTCTGAGACTATTATAAACACTTTTATACACACAAGCTAGAAAACCTAGGAAAAAAGAAATATCTGGAGACAAACCTCTCAAGAATGAATCAGGAAGAGATTGAATTCCTAAACAGATAAATAATTTCTGAAATGAAATAAGTCTACCAACCAGAAAAAGTTCCCGGACAATTTCACAGCCAAATTCTGAGATGTTTAAGGAGAAACTGGTATGATTTCTACTGAAACTATTCCAAAAAATTGAGGAGGAGGGATTGCTCCCTAACTCATTCTATGGGCTCAGCATCATTCTGATACCAAAACCTGGCAGAGACATGATAAAGAAAACGTCAGGGTGATATCCTTGATAACATAAATGCAAAAATAATAAAATACAAGCAAACAGAATCCTGCAGCACATCAATAGCTAGTCCACCACGATCAACTAGGCTTTATCCCTGGGATACAAGGTTGGTTCAACATAGGAAAACTAATAAATGTGATTTACCACATAGATAGAACTAAAAAACCATGTGATCATCTCACGAGACGCAGAAAAGGTTTTTATCAAAAAACTCAGCATCCCTTCATATTAAAAACTCAAACTAGGTATTGAAGGACTATACTCAAAATCATAATGAACCACCTATGACAAACCTACAGCCAAACATCATACTGAGTGGGCAAAAGCTGGAAGCATTCCCCTTGAGAACTGGAACAAGATAAAGATGCCTATTCTTACCATTCCTATTCAACATAGTACTGGAAAGTCCTAGCTAGAGTAATTAGGCAAGAAAAAGAAAAGACAGCCAAATAAGAAAAAGGAAGTTAAACTATACAAGTTTGCAGATGTCATGATTTCATACCTAGAAAACTTAATCGTCTCTTCCCCAAAGCTCCTTGATCTGATAAACAGCAAAGTTTCAGGGATACAAAATCAAATAAAGAAATCAGCAGCATTCCTATACACCAACAACATCCAAGCCAAGAGCCAAATCAGGAACACAGTCCCATTCACAATTGCCACAATAAGCTATATTCCTAGATATTTTTTGCTAACAAGGCGAAAAATCTCTGCAATGAGAATTACAAAACACTGCTCAAAGAAATCAGATGTGACACAAACAAATGGAAAACATTCCGTGTTCCTGGTTAGGAAGAATCAATATTGTTAATATGGCCATGCTGCCCAAAGCAATGTACAGATTCACTTCTATTTTTATCAAACTGCCAATTACATTCTTCACAGAACTAAAAAAAATTTTAAAATTCATTTAGAAACCAAAAAAGCCCAAACAGCAAAGGCAATCTTAAGCAGCAAATAAGAACAACAAAACCAAAGCAAAACTCACAAAACTGGAGGCCTCGTGTTGCCCAATTTCAAACTATATTATCTACAACCATCTGATCCTTGACAAAATTGACAAATATAAACAATGGATAAAGGATTCCCTATTCAATAAATGGTGCTGCGATAACTGGCTAGCCATATACAGAAGATTGAAAGTGGACCCCTTCCTTATACCATACACAGTAACCAACTCAAAATGGATTAAAAACTTAAATGTAAAACATAAAACTATAAGGACCCTGGAAGATAATCTAGGAAATACCATTTGGGACATAGGACCTGGCAAAGATTTCATGAAGACACCAAAAGCATTTGGAACAAAACCAAACATTGACATATTTTTTCATGTTTATTGACAATTTACCTCTTTTATAAAGGTTTTTGGTTTATTTTACATGAGTTATCTTTGTATTTTAATGAATTGATATAGATACTGGTATAGATTCATACTTTGGATACAAGTTCTTTGTTAGAAATATATAGTAATTATCTTCAACACTTTGTGGTTTGCCCTTTTCTCTTTTTGGTGGATTAAGTTGAATGAAAGTTATATATTCTAATACATACAACTCTATTATTCATTTTATACTTATGGTTAGCACTTTTGTAGTCCTGTTTAAGAAACTTTTGCCTATCCCAAGTTCATGATGAATTTCTCTCATGCTTTATTCCAGGAGTTTTATAGTTTCCTTTTCACATTTAAATCTAGAATCCAGTCGTAATAGATTTTTGGATGTGGTGTGAGTTAGTCATCAAGATTCATTTTTTAAAAAATGCAGATATCACATTGTCCCAGCATCATTAATTGAAAGGACCATTCTTTCCTCACAATCCTGTAGTCACAAATTGAGTGATGGTTTATATGCTCCTGGTTCTGGATTCTCTAGTTTGTACTTTTGTCTATTTCTGTATATTTGCACCAACTTCACATTGGTTTAGTTAATATTTAGATACATTCTATTCATTACTTTTTAAGAATATATTCCTTAATTTTAAGAATTTGAAAATTTTCTTTAGATATGTCTTTATCTGAAAATGTAAAGTCTCTAGCTGTCTCATTCTTTTTCAAGTTTATCTTAGTCATATTTGATCTTTTGGATGTCCATATAAACTTGAGATTCTACTTATTAATTTCTCTCAAAGTATTTCTACGATTTTAATTGTGATTGCCTTGACTCTGGAGTAATTTGGAGACAACCAATTTATTTTTAACATTAAGCATTCCAGTAGAAAAACATGGTATATTTCTCCATTGATTTAGGCCTTTGAAATTTTTCCCATTAATGTTGTATAAATTTCAGAAAAACCTTGCATAAAATGTTTTCCCCAACTTGTTCCTAGATATTTGATATTTTGCTGCCACATAGAATAGTTTCGTTGAAATTTTTTTTTTTCTGTTGCTACGTAGGAAAATACAATTGTTTTAAATACTGACCTTATAGTCTTGGCTTCGAAAAATTTATTAATTCTTATAGTTGGTAGACATTGTTATATTTCCAAAGTACACAATCAGCATATTCAAACAGTTCTTCATTTTCAATTCTTGCCTATTCTTTTCTATTGCATCTTGAAGAACTTCCTGGATAAAAGTGCAATAGAAGTCATGATTAAAGTATATTTTTCTCATTCTTCATCTTAGAGAAAAAGCTGCCAATAATTCACTAATAGGTACAATGTTTGCTGTAATGTTGTTGGAGAGACTTATTAATAAAGAAATCCCCTTCTATTAAACGTTTTTATGCATTTATTGAGCTGATTATATAATTCTTTTCCTTTATTTTGATATTGTGAATAATTTCTTTTTTTAAAAAAATCTTTTAGGCTTGGGTACATGTGCAGGTTTGTTATGTGGGCAAACTAGTGCCATGAGGGTTTTTTCTACAGATTACATCACTCAGGTATTAAGCCTAGTACTCAATAGTTATCTTTTCTGCTTTTCTCCCTCCTCTCACCCTTCACCCTCAAGTAGGCCCCAGTATCTGTCGTTCCCTTCTTTGTGTTCATGAGTTCTCATCCTATAGCTCCCATTTTTTTAAGTGAGAACATGTGGTATTTGGTTTTCTCTCTGTACATTCATTTGCTAAGGATAATGGCCTCCAGCTCCATCCACGTTCCCCAAAAAGATACCTCATTTTTTATGGTTGCATAGCATTCCATAGTGTATATGCACTATATTTTCTTTATCCAATCTGTCATTGATGATCACTTAGGTTGATTCCATGTCTTTGCTACTGTAGTGCTGCAATGAACATTCATGTGCATGTGTCTTTATGGTAGAATAACTTATATTCCTCTTGGTATATACCCTGTAATGGGATCGTGGGGTCGAATAGTAGTTCTGTTTTTAGCTCTCTGGGAAATGGCCATACTGCTTTCTACAATGGTTGAACTAATTTACACTCCCACAAATAGTGTATAATTGCAACCTTTTCTTTGCAACCTCACCAGCATCTGTTATTTTTTGACTTTTAAATAATAGCCATTGTGACTGGTGTGAGGTGGTATCTCATTGTGGTTTTATTTGCATTTCGCTAATGATCAGTAATGAACTTTTTTTCATATGTTTGTTGGCCACATGTATGTCTTTTGAAAAATGTTCATGTCCTTTGCACACTTTTCTATGGGGTTTATTTTTTTCTTGTAAATTTAAGTTCCTTAAAGATGCTAGATAGTAGACCTTTTGGGTGCACAGTTTGCAAAAATATTTTCTCCCATTCTGTGTGTCGTGTGTTCACTTTGTTGATAGTTTTCTTCTGCTGTACAGAAGTTCCTAAGTTTAGTTAGATTCTATTTGTCAATTTTTGCTTTTTGGGGTTTGCTTTTGGCATATTTTTCATGAAATCTTTGCCCGTTCCTATGTCCAGGATGGTATTGCCTAGGTTGTCTTCCAGGGTTTGTATAGTTTTGGGTTTTACATTTAAGTCTTTAATCCATCTTGAGCTGATTTTTGCATATGGTGACAGGTGGGGGTCCAGTTTAAGTCTGCATGTGGTTAACCAGTTACCCAGAACCATTTCTTGAATACGGAGTTCTTATTGCTTGTTTTTGTCAGCTTGTAAAATATCAGATGGCTGGATATACTGATTTTCAAGTGTTAAATTAATCTTGCGTTTCTGGAATAATGGATAATTCCTGGAGGCATGACGTGCATTTTTTTTTTTTTTTTTTTTTTTTTTTTTTGAGACAGTCTCGCTCTGTCGCCCAGGCTGGAGTGCAGGGGCGTGGTCTCCGCTCACTGCCAGCTCCGCCTTCCGGGTTCACGCCACTCTGCCTCAGCCTCTCCAGTAGCTGGGACTACAGGCGCTGGCCACCACGCCCGGCTAATTTTTTGTATTTTTAGTAGAGACGGGGTTTCACCGTGGTCTCAATCTCCTGACCTTGTGATCAGCCCGCCTCGGCCTCCCAAAGTGCTGGGATTACAGGAGTGAGCCACCGCACCCGGCCGATGTGTATCCTTTTTACATATTGCTGCGTTAGATTTGCTAATATTTTATTTAAGAATTTTGCATTTAGGATCCAAGCTGACGAGAGAAGTTAGCTTAAGATTTTTCTGGATTGTAATACTCATCACATTTTGCTTTATATTGACCTCACAAAATGCACTGAGAAGTGTTTCATCTTTTTCTAACTTCTGGAAGGGTTTGTATTTGTGTAACTTTGTTGTTTTTTTCCTTTGAGTGTTCGTCTCTGATAATCTCATCTTAAACCTATAGATTTCTTTGTGTGAAGATGTAAACATAGACCTAATATCTTTAAAAATGTGAGTATATTTTTATTTTGCATTTCTTTGTGCTACATTAAGATTTTCTAGGAATTATCTACTTCATTTAAATTTTCAAATTTATTGGCATAGACGGTTTTCCATAATTTTCTTTTTCTATACCTATAAGGACCTATGGTAGTATCCTCCTTTTCATTTATGGTAGTCATAGTTTAAGCCTTCTCAGTATATTTTTCATTAGTCTTGCTATGCATGTATAGTTTTATTCATTTTAAATAAGTAACTTTTGGGTTTTTAACTTTCTCTATTTTGGTTTATTCTCCTCCTAAATAATTTTCTGCTCTTACACTATCACTTTTCTTCTACCTTTCTGGGTTTAATTTGCTGTGTGTGTGTGTGTGTGTGTTTTTTCTTGAAGATATTTAGATTAAGTTCTGGTAGTTATTTTCTAAAATACTCATGTAAAGACCATATGCTTCATTCTAGGGTAGTTTTAGCTGCATTCCGTTAGGTGTTATATTTCCTCTTATGTAGCTGAACATATTTTCTAATTTTCACTGTTTGTTCTTTGATTCGTGGGCTACAGAAGTCTATTCCTTAGTTTGTAAGAATTTGGGGATATTTTTCAAAACTTTTCTCAAATGTGTGGATCACCATGGGCATTTTTTTCTTCTTATTGGTTTTGCAAACATTTTGTACTCTAGTGGCTTATGCTAACTTTAGGACAGCTGGACTGGATGATAACTGCAAGTTTTGGTATTCCTTGAACTGTTCTGTTCATTCTCCAGCAGCAGCAGTTCTTATAAAAAATGTCTATGCCATGCACTTTCCCCCAAATGTAACTTCGTTAATTCAGTTACGTGACCAGGACATTCTTAGGTCAACGAAGAATAAATGTAGAAACATTTGCTTTGAGCAGCATGCTAGCAGCAGTGAACACTGACTTGAGTGTGGAAGATTTTCAAAATGAGTTTAACTTGAAGGCTGCCATCTATGCTGTTGCCAATGTTCGTAACACAGTGACTACAGACACAATTGTGCATGCCTGGCACAACCTCTGGCTTGAGACTATGTTCAGTGATGATGATGAACAAGATGGTAACTTTGAAGGATTCTATATGTCAAGTGAGAAAAAATGTCTGACTTTCTTACATATGCAAGAAATATACCTTCAGAGTCTGTTAGCTGAAAGAAGTGAAGACTAAAGTTTTTAACATTGATGAGCCTTCATTAGTTAATTTATTAACTGATGGTGAATAGGGGAAATGTTTGTGAATCAAGACAATTATGATAATAGGGATGATGATATTAACACTGCAGAAATGCCTGTAGATGACTTGGTGAAATGTAGCATGGGCTTATTTGAGGGACTAGAATGAGAGACTTCAAAGACAAACCATTGTCAATGAGGCAAGATGACTGGAGGAAACATTTTTAAAAAGCCATACAGCAGAATGGAGAATGCCTCTTTAACCCTTAGAGGACCCACTTTCTGGTCTCTCAACTGCTTCTGTTGTTTCTTCTCACCTTAAAAAAAAAAAAAAAAGCATATGCTAAACTCTTAAAACTCAGTGTCATAGGTGGAGACTGAAAGCTGATTATTGTTGCTGTTAACAGCTGACAGGGATTCTGGTGATGCCACTGTGTTGCTTAGTTACCTTGGTAACATTTTTTCCACTGTGCTAATGGTACGTCATATTTTTTACTGTTATGTACTTATGTGTGAAGAAGAGTAAAGATTGCTTATTGATAGTGTAAAATTTAGAGTTAGTAATGATGATGCCATACAACCACAGATTGTCCACATTGGGTGTCTTAGACAGTGACATTTTTGCTTTCTGACCATTCAATGTATACAAACTGTTTCATGCACAAAATTACTTGAAATATTGTATGAAATGACCTTCAGGCTATGTGTATAGGTGTATATAAAATGTAAATAAATTTTGTGTTTAGACTTTGGTTCCATTTTAAGAGATCTCATTATGTCTAGGCAAATATTTCAAAATCTGAAAAACTGGAAAAAATCCAAAATCTGAAACACTTCTGGTCCCAAGTATTTTGAGTAAGAAACACTCAACCTGTATATCAGGTCAAGTTTGTTAGGTCTTTACTGATTTTTTTTTTTTTTTTTTTTAAAGACAGTTTCAGTCTTGTTGCCCAAACTGGAGTGTAATTGTGTGATCACAGCTCAGTGCAACCTTCACCTCCCAGGTCCAAGCGATTCTCCTGCTTCAGTCTCCCGAGTAGTTGGGGTTATGGGCACGCACCATCACACTCGGCTAATTTTTTGTATTTTTAGTAGAAACGGGGTTTCACCATGTTAGCCAGACTGTTCTCAAACTCTTGATCTCAGGTGATCCACACTCCTCAGCCTCCCAAAGTGCTGGGATTACAGGTGTGAGCCACTGCCCCTGGCTGCACATTTGTTTTATGTATTTAAAACTACATTATTTAGTGCATATAAATTTAGAACTACAATTATTCCTAGTCAATTGATTATAATACTAAGTCGACTTAGTATTATAAAACATAAAATATTTTTATCTCTAGGAATACTTCATCTTCAAGTCTACGTTTTTTGGTATTAGAATAGCTACAGTAAATTTCTATTGGTTCATGTTTGCATATTTTCGTCCTTTTCTTCAACCTCTAATTTTAAAGTGTGTCTCTTATAATTAGCATTAGTTTCTATTAAATAGTCTAATATTAATAGTTTAGTTGGACTAGTCAATTTGTACTTTACTGATTTTTGTATCTACCATCTTATTTTATAATTTCCCACTTGATTTTAATTGTTTTTCTTTTTTCAACCTTCATTTAGATCAAAATTTTAAAATTTATTTATTTTTTCCCAACTAGCTTTTTATTTTTCTTCTTACTTTTTGAAACAGAGTTTTGCTCTTGTTACCCAGACTGTAGTGCAGTGGTGCGATCTTGGCTCACTGCAGCATCTGCTGCCTGGGTTCAAGCGATTCTCCTGCCTCAGCCTGTCAAGTAGGTGAGATTACAGGTGCCCATCATCATGCCTGGCTGATTTTTGTATTTTTTGTAGAAATGTGGTTTCACCACATTGGCCAGGCTGGTGTCGAACTCCTGACCTCAAGTGATATGCCCCCCTTGGCCTCTCAAAATGCTGGGATTGATTGCAGGTGAGAGCCACTGTGCCTAGCCTTCAACTACCTTTATAGTAATACATCCTTAAAAATATTTCTGTGGTTACCCTTCTTAATAGGGTCAAATATGAATTTGTATTTTTTTCTACTTCCCAGACATGTAAAATACTTAGAACACTACATTTACCTCCCCCTACTTTTGCCACTTATGTTATTTTGGTCAGCCATTGAAATTCTACACATATGCAAACCTTTATAAGACGTTATTGTTGAGTAACATTGACATTTATTTAGATTTTTCCTCATACTTACCATTTCTAATGTTTTACATTTCTTTCTTTCTACAGTAATATTGCCAAAAGCTTTGGTGGCTTCTCTACTTATCAGGGATTTTTCTCTGCTAGGAATTCTGGTCTCTACTCTTGCAAGCTCTAATTTCTAATTGACAAAAGGAAAAATGAACTAACAGAATGTTGGCTTATCCATCTGTGGTTCCTTTCTGTTCATGACCTTGCCCCCTTCATCCTTGTCACAGTAGTGACAATTTTTGTTTGTATTTTATTTTTTGTATTTTATCTATTCTCAGAAGGAGCCTTCTGGAAATTTATCATAGATGGAAAAATATTCTCACATTTTTTTTAAAAAAAAAACCTTCCAAATTGACACATGATAAATGAAGCACATAAATAATTCTGATTTAGAATATAGTCCAGGCATGATTCGCTCAGTCACGTCTCAGTATATCATTTAAAGGTATACTAGCTGCTTAATCTTAAAGGTATACTTAGATGGATAATAGTCCATGGTAGGTAAGTTTTGATGAATAAGAAAACAAGGTCTCCTGAGTTGATATTATTTTGGAGAGGTATTTGGCTAGAGGAAGACATAGATAATATATATGTAGTATATTATATATTAACTGATAAGAGAATAATAACTACAAAAAATGGAGATTTTATAGAGAGAGACTGGGAGGCAGTGGAATCAGGCTATTGTAGACTCAGTACTCTGCACGGTTAAAGACATCTCTGTGGAGGTCATGTTTTAGTTGAGAACTCATGTGCGTGTATACACACACACACACACACACACACACACACACACACACTCTTAGTGATGGAAGATTCCTGGGAGAAGGAATAGCAAGTGAGAAGATCCTAAGAGTGAAATGGTTTAGGCAAGTTCATACAGAAATCTTGAGTGGCTTAAATATACAGGATGGAAGGGACAAATGTGAGATGCGATCAGAAATACACACAAGGCTCATTTAGGCGGTTGAGTCTTACTCAAATGCAATGGAAATCCACTATAGGGTTGAAAATAAAGAGATGATATGAATTATGTTTTAAAAGGTCATTCTGGCTGTGGTGTTGAGAATGACAGGGCACTGGAGAGGAAGTAGGAAGGCCAATCTACATGGTAGATTGGACACATGTTTACTTTGGTTCTCCTCTGTAATTCCACTAAATGATAGAAAAGGGATAAAAAAGGGATGAGCTCAGAAAGAATTGGGAATGGGAGGTAATAACTACATTATATGTATTGAGCAGGAAAATGGAGGTTTATTATCTATGAAAAGATATTTTTCCTTTCCTGAAGAATTTTTTAGAAGGAAACACCTAATTTGCCATTATATGGAAACTATTATCTAGAGAGCTTTGGGACATCTGACTCAGTTCAGGTAGATGGGTGTCATCTTGAACAGTGAGATTAAATCAAAGTGTTCATATTGAACATAAAAGCTTCCAGCTACATCCCTCCCTCCACATAGCTGAGATTGCTACTCAGGCTTATGTTCCCCAGGCAGGAGATTGGAACATTCATTTCTGAGGCTATTCAACAGCTTAAGATTGTGTGTCTATTAGGCTTTAGTGAGAAGCACCACTCAACATCTCCTTATGCTGTTTTGTCAATTGAAAGAAAATACTGGGTGACCTGAGAACATTTAAACCACACAGAGGTTTTGGTAATGGTCATGGCAGCCATTCCCTTACTTTGATCCTTGCTTAAGGCTGAGTTTTAATGAGCTTCCCTTGCTTTAAAACTTTAAAATTAAATTTGAAAATTAGTTCTCTTCTAACATGTTCTCCAATTTCTGGGCTAATTTTCTTTCATTCTTTTCATTCCTATTTGAAGGCTGAACAATTTTTTTTTCTGATCTCATCTATTTCTTGTAATATGCCATCAAGCATTACCCACAGAGACCTATCACAGAATTTAGCTCTACTTTTCCTAATCCTTCTCCAAGTTCATAGTTGTACCAAATATTTTGCCACTGAAAAGCATGAATCACCATCTTTCCTGCCTTCAATATTAGTTTCTTCAATCCTTGATATCTCGACACTGAGCCAATGTTACATATTTGATGTTTATTGTTATGGCAGTGCCCCACTGTGGTCCCAGTGATTGAATTGGTCAAGATAGCATAACTTAGGCTAGCATAACAAACAACCTCCAAATCTGCCTAAATACAACTAATTTTTTTTGCTCGCTCAAGCAATATCTATGCAGGTCCAGGTGTGTCTCCAGCTGTCTCTAGCTGTTCTCTATGTATTGGTTCAGTATTCCAAGCTGCTTTGATTTTCATATCAATGCATCGCTATAAGGAAGAAAAAATTGGAGACCACTGCATTTAAATACTTCCATCTAGAAATGGCAAGATTAGTTTTTTCTAATGATTTGTCTGAAATAAGACTTATGGTCCTGCTAACTTCAAGGTGTAGGGAAGTGTAGTCTGCCATCCTCTGTGCAAGAGGAGAACCAGATACCAACGTTACTAACATGTGCTACAGAAGATATTGCATCTCCTAAACAAAAGGATACATCCCCCTTCACCCCTTTTCAGAGACAGCATCTCAGTACATAACTCAGGCTGGTCTCCATCTCCTGTAACTGCTGGGCTCAATTGATCCTCCTGCCTCAGCCTCCCAAGTATCTAGGACCACAGGAATGCACCAGTGCATCTGGCTAGAGATGCTTTTCTTCAAACAAGACATAAGATAAACTTTGAGAATAAAAAAAACTCTTGAAAAAAATCACTAACAGACATGTTAAGTCTTTAGAAGTATCAGGAAAGTTGAGCACTGTCCAGAAAACAGAGCAAAAGTAAAGACAGGAGTTTGGGAATTTTTACGTACAGAAAAACTATCAACGGAGTGTGAAGATAAAAAATACATATATTTCTAAAGGCAAAGTCTCAAGACATTGGCCTATGAAGCATATTTCCTTAGAAATTAACTAGGGAATTTTCATCACAATAAAGGAGTAAGCCAGAAAGTTGACATGGGATCCAGGAAACAAGCGTCTAGGCATTGACAAGACACCAAGGAAATTCCCAGGATGAAAGTGATAGGAACCCAAAGGATCACCAACACCTGTGCTGCTGGCCTAGAGGACGACCAGTCTGGAGAGAAACAAATAAAAGGCTTCGGTAGTTATCTCTTTAAGAAAGACAAGGACATGCAGGGATTACCTGATGTGTTTCAATCTGTAAGGGAAATTTACATTTTGCACTGTGGGTTTAGAGCCAAATTAATAAAAAGATATTTTTCCTTTCCTGAAGAATGTTTTTAAGAAGGAAACGCCTAATTTGCCATTATATGAAAACTAAAATCTCTAATCAATCTCTTGCCTAAGGGTTAAAGTCAAAACAAATCAGTAAAATACTAATTTTGAAAAAGTAATTCTTAAGATGGTATCTTTGGTTAAAATATCAAGGTCCTAGGTGAGAGAAAGGGGCATGTGGCAGATCTTATTAGCTTGATTCTATTCTGATTCTACATTGGCTGTAATGGTACCCTATATTTTTTTAATGTCAGAATGCATTAAGTCTTATGAAAAGAAAATAAAATGGCTTTGATAATCATTTGTATGTTGTTTTAACGAGAATCAATGCAAGAAATGAGACCCATGTTCTTGTCTATATTCCAATATCAATGAGCTCTATTTCCTAACATATCTGAGCCTTGGTTTCTTTGTATTTTTCTTTTTCAGACAGGGCTCTTTAGTAATATGCAGACCATGTACTTCCTAATCCATATTATGTTGAAGGGGTCTCCAGCACTGTTATACTGGAAAACAGTCGTGGCTCAGTTTCCTCTGTATATTTATTTTGGAATTGGTTGTCTGTGTTAGGAATGGGGTGACTAAAATTTTTTCGTTCAGAACCTCAGAATGAAATATTAAATCTCTTCAAAGAAAAAAAAGTCCTTATTCTTCACCTGTTCCGTCAGAGTTGGTACAGTTGACTTTTATTCCTCTTTTGTATGAGGGTTGCAATAGTAAGAGCTAAGGCCAATTGATTTCTAAACATGGCTGTGCTGTGCTTGTTTCCTTTAAGTAGAAAATCAATATTTTCTGGTTGAATGTCTCTTACAATGAAGCTACTGAGGGTGATGATACATAAAAGATACACTGCAGTTGTCAAACAATTTATAATCTCTGTACAAGTAGAGATAAGTCAATCATGCATAAAAAATAACCAACAGTAAGAAATGTGATGGAGACAATAACAATTATATGAATTCACATCCAGGAGCAATTGTGGGGAACTAGTATGGTTAGGAAAAGCTGCCTGGGATGATGGGGAGTCTATTTTGATAGGAAATATCAGGGATTGAGGGTAGGGAAGAGATGCCATTAAGAAAGACCACGGATGGTAATGGGAACAATAATAGTGGTAATAAAACCTCAACAATAATTATAATAAAGAATTTAAATAATTGTTAGCTAAGCAGAAGCCTTTTCCTACCGCTAGCTCCATGACTATGAGCCCTCGAGTGCAGGATCAACTAGCAGAATATTAGGACATTTTTTATCGTTATAAACATCTTTCAAGACAAGAGAATCAAGCATTTTCCTAAGACCTGTCAGAGAAAAAAAGCTTTCACAAAGATTTTACAACATCCCAAATTTCAATTACTTCTCAAGATTTACAGATCCTTTCTCTTAACACATCAGAGAAGTCACCCATATCCTTATGACAAAGAGCATGTAGACTAGGAATGGAAGGAATGTTATCAGGAGGACATGCACCCTTCAACCCTGATCTGGGAGATCTCTGATCTTACCTTGTGAGTCTTCCACTTTTGATGTTCAACAGTGATGAGAATCCTGGCAGCATGGCACAGAGCTTTAAAACTTTGACTGTGGTGTCAGACTGAGCTCAAACCCTGACTCTTCACTCATCAGCCATGTGATCTTGGACAAGTTATTCAACTGCTCTAAGCTTCGTTTTTCTTCACAGGTGAAAAAGGATAATGATGCTTACCTCATTGTTTCTGGGTGATTGAGATAGTCCATATATAGCACTTAACACAGTGTTAAGAACATGGGAATATGGTATAAATGTTTATTGTTGACTATCGTTTACTTGGTAAAATTTTGCTGCTTCGTTTTAGACTCCAGAATCCTACATGTATATTCTATTTTAGTGGTTTTTTTGTTTTTGTTTTTGTTTTTTTTAAAACTAGGAGTTCTATAAATTAGTCTGGGGGGTTGGACATATTTAGCAAAATATGTATTCTATTATATAGAAAAAAACACAAAGTAGTCAAAGTCATCTTAAGTGTCAGAAAACATTAGGATGACATGTCCACTTCTTAAACTTCTTTTTAATTAAAACAATTATAAAGCAATAATAGAAATATTTATTGATCGCTTGCTAAGTGCCAGGTATTGGGCTGGGAATTTATAGGCAATACATTTTATGAGGTAGGGCTTGTACTATCCTCATTGTTTTATCACCTCCCTTTTCTTTTTAACAGATAAGGAAACTCTTAAAAAGGGTGAGCAACTTCATGGACAGGAAGTACGGAGAATAGAGACACATCCAGGTGTGAAATCAAAGGCCTCTTTGCTGTACCACACAGCTATGCTATGGTGATGGTGTCTGGAGGAGCAGGTTCACATGGGAAAGTAGTGCAAGATTGTCCAGGTCATTTGGGGCCAAATTATAAAGACTTTTAAATGCAGAGGAACTCTAGAAAGTCGACCTGGATTGCTCTTCAAAAAATATTAATCTGCTTGTGTGCTAGGGATATTATCACATGGAACACATGTCTCACTGCCTGCTGATATACTTGGGTCAGCCAGATGGTCAGTAAAACACTTGGCTTAGTACCGATGTCCATAGCAAACACTATACAGATAGTAGTTGTTTTCCTTAACATACTGCCTTATTATACAGTATTCTTATCTGATCTCCATTTAAGAAACTCGCCAGATTAATGCTATTTACCTTGCAATACTTTTTGACTGATACTCATGAAATGCCATGACTGCCAATGCAAGTCACCTCTCACCAGGTGCTAGTATGGTTAGGAAAACCTGCCTGGGATGGGGCTGAGTATATTTTGATAGATTTACTTAAGTGATAGGAAATATCGGGGACTGAGGGTAGGGAAGAGATGGCACTAAGAAAGACCAAGGGTGACAATGGGAACAATAATGGTAGTAATAAAACTATAATAATTATAATAAACTTAATTATTAGCTAATCAGAACCCCTTTCCTACCCCTAGCTCCATGACCATGGGCTCTCGAGTGCAGGATCAGCTAGCAGAATATTAAGACATTTTTATAGTTATAAGCATCTTTCAAGGCAGGAGAATCAAACATTTTCCTAAGACCTCTCTCAGAAAAAAACTTTCACAAAAATTTTACAGCATCCCAAATTTCAATTACCTCCCAAGGTTCACAGATCCTTTCTCTTCTCAACACATCAGAGAAGTCACTCATATCCTTATGACAAAGGAGCATGTAGACTAGGAATGGAGGGAATGTTATCAGTAAGAATCGCAACCTTCAACCTTGGTCTGGGAGGTCTCTGATCTTACCTTGCGAGTCTTCCACTTTTGATGTTCAACAGTGAAGACTCCTGGTAACATAGCACAGACCTTTAAAACTTTGGATCTGATATCAGATTAAGATCAAACCCTGACTCACCACTCATCAGCCATGTGATCTTGGGCAAGTTATTCAGCTGCTCTAAGCTTCATTTTCTTCACAGGTGAAAAAGGATAATGATGTTTACCTCATTGTTTCTGGGTGATTGAGATAGTCCATATATAGCACTTAACAGTGTTAAGAACATGAGAATATGGTATAAATGTGTATTATTGTTGACTATTGTTTACTTGGTTAAATTTTGGTGCTTCATTTTAGCCTCCAAAATCCAGGTACTTGGATGTGTAACATGCTTACTGTCAACTAGTCCTGCTTATTTCCAAACCCATCAGTCAGTAGGAGTACTTGTTGTTTTCATCATGTAATCTAAGTAAATTGTTATAGAAACCAATGAAACATGAATATGGAAAGAGATTATTTCTATATAAACATACTTTTGAATGCTTTAGATATGTTTCATAAAGACAAGTCATTTTAAAAATTATGTCAAATTGTGGGCAAGAAATGTAAAAAATCTTATAAAAGTCTAAAAAGATTGTATTCAGATTTCTTGCTGGGGGTTTATAATTTTTGCTTCATTTTGAAGACTTATTGCATCATAAGTGTATTTTGTGTTGTGATATGGAACTTTGGTAAATATGGAATTAATACTGTTCTCCCATTAAAAAAAAAAAAAGGCAGAGTAATTTAGCATGTAATTTACTTAATAGAGCATATAAGCAACATTTTTCTTATTTACTTAAAAATCCTATGACATATCTCTTAAATGTCCTGGGTTTGGTTTACATTTCCAAAAATAGGAAATAAGCAGTGAAATATTTTGCTTTTATTTATGATGACCTTTTTGTAAAGTATCTCAGTCAGCTCCTGAAGGAGATGAGGGCCCTGTGGTTGATACAGACTTCTATTTAATGCATGGTTTCAAATTTAGAAATTTCTTCAGAAACTGTAAATTATTCATGCAGTATCAAGCTTTTAAAATCCTGTTTATGACAAATTGGGATTTTGCCAATCTCAGTCTGAAACAGCCTAAATTATTTATCTTGTATTGCTTCGATGTGCCATACATTCTGAGGCCCAAGAAATATTAAATACATTTTATTTTCTTCTAGTGCTGAGGTCGGGGAGGTTAAGCCCTTAGACAATTCTTGGCCTCTGTCTTTTCTCTGTGTGCTAGGTTTTTTTCTTTTTTTTTTTTTTTTGAGACAGTCTTGCTCTGTCACCCAGGCTGGAGTGCAGTGGCACGGTCTTGGCTCACTGCAAGCTCCGCCTCCCGGGTTCACGCCATTCTCCTGCCTCAGCCCCCAGAGTAGCTGGGACTACAGGCGCCCGCCACTATGCCCGGCTAATTTTTTATATTTTTAGTAGAGACCGGGTTTCACAGTGTTAGCCAGGATGGTCTCCATCTCCTGACCTCCTGATCCGCCCACCTCGGCCTCCCAAGGTGCTGGGATTACAGGCGTGAACCACCGCGCCCGGCCAGGTTTCTTTTTTTACTTTCATATTATGCCTTTTCTTTCATATGACATTTTCACTTTATTGAAGTTTTTTTCAGAACCCTTGATCTCTCATCAATTATCTTTACTGAATTTCCATACATTATAACTTCAGTTATAAATGAAAGAATGTCTTTGCAAGTAAAGAATTTGGTTGTTTTTAGATCTCAGTATTCCAGGAAGCATGAACAATGAATTACTCTCATTTGATTTTGCTGAAATGTATGAATCATTAATGATAAACATCAAAAGAGTTCAAGATTTGATTAAATAGCTAAATTTTGGGAATTTATTTGAATTTAGTTTTAATGTATGAACTATGAGATAATGCAGATATAGGGTAGCTTTATTCCATGAATCCTAATCACCTAAAACTACCAATTCTAGGAAGTGTGGTATTTCTATTAATTTTGAAAACAGGTGTGAGAAAAAGGACGTGTAAACAGTATTTAATTATTATAGCCAGCTTATGAATTTTAATAGCCATTTCCTTTAAACTACAGAAAGGCAAGAATGAACAGTAAACATGCAAATATGAAATTCTCATATTCAATAGACTGTATGTATCATGTTACTAGTAACATTTATTTTCTATTCAGCTGGTTTAGGTAATATTCCCATTTTGAACTTGGAATGTGCTCATCAATTGCTCTCAGCAAATGTGATTGGGTGGAGGGCTGTTGGGATATGTGAATTAATAACCAATCAGATCCCCACTTTTCCCTGTCCTCAATGCTGAGTTCAGGGACACTCAGTTGATGCCATCAGAGCCAAGGAAATGTCATGAGACTTTTTGGAGACTTCTGGGACAGAGGGAGGTTCTGAAGGGAAATTTTGGGAAGCTGAGATTATATGTTTCTGGAGTTGCTCAAGTTCTCTTGCTTCTCTAAGGAGTCTGTTTGCAAATAGAATAGGCAATAGATTTTCTTTCGCTTGCAAGAAAAAATTTCTAATTGATAAAAATTGTACACATAAAACAATAAGCCATATATATTGCAGTATGCATGCAGGACTCAGTAATGTAACAAGCGCTTTTATTTATGGATCATTGGTTAATAAACATGACAATTATGTCCACTCTAACCCAGAGCAATTCCAATTACACACATCTGTTCGTTAAATGCAGACAGTAGTTTACACCATGTTTGTATCATATTAAATTTAACACTAACATTTAAAATATTTTTTCTTAGAAATTTTGTGACTGGAGGCTTACCTTTTCATTTATAATTGCATTTATTAGCTCCCAATTTCATATGTATGAAGGATTGAGATTAGTTGGAATATTGATGAAAAACTACATGCAACACAGAGAAAATGATCATAAACACAAAATACTGTGTCAGGAAGTCTATGGATTTTCTGAAGCCCATACGTGGATAAGGGCCCTTGTTCTATCAGAAAATGAGCCCTTCAAATTTTTGATTTGAGGTTTTCTTGAATTTTTCTTTATTATCTACTATGTGATTTTTAGATGTGTTCTAGGGATGCTTGAGAATAATGCATATTCACTCTATATAGAATATTGAATCCTAAATAAATCTTATTAATGTAATTCAAATTTAATAATTTGTAAATATCTACTTTGTCATTTTTCTCTTGAACTTGTTTACCAGTAATAATGATTTATAAGTGTTATGTATTATTGACTTAACTCCTTATCTATTTAAAAATAGACCATTAATACCTTTGAAGCTTTGAGTCTTTAATTTTATAATCATGTAATCACTGTCTTTCATTTTTTTTGCTTCTATTTGCTAATACTTATCTGCCCACACTTATTGACATTTCTCTATCATATTTTAGAAATGTTAACCACATATAGCTGAAATTTATCTTGAACTGAATGACAGTATTTTCATTTTACCTGAGGAACAGGATTTAGCCTATTTTCTGAAATAAGTGATACAGTTGATCCTCTCTGTTTTTGTTTCTGTTAGCTGCGTTTTATCTCTTTATAAGGACTATAATTTTTTTCTTAAATCTACTGCAGTAGGTTATACTTTTTTTAAAAAAAAAACTTCATGGGTTGTTAGTTAGCTATATCCGTATAATAAACTACTTTAAAGTAGAGGAGCTAAAACAAAGACAGTTATTTAACTCAGATTCAGTGGCTTGCAATTTAGGGTGAGCTTCAATGGCTCAGTTGGAATCCTTCATGTACACAGTAGGGTAGCTCTGCTTCTGGGGTTGGCTGGTTGTCAGCCATGGTGGCAAAGGGACAGTTGAGCCACATTTCATTGAGTAGGCTCATACTCAAGATGACTTGGCAGAAATATAAACGAAGGGCAGTTGCGAGTGGAGCCACGGGTCATGGAGAACAATTTGAGTAAGCCACTTCCAGGGATTCAAGCTGGGCCTTAATCAAGGAACATCACTGCCTCTGAATAGAAATATTTGCTTGGCTCAATTTCATAATGGCTATGGACCATGACTGTTATATGCCTTTGATCCTCCCACTTTTTTGAATGGGAGTGTCTCTTGTTATTCTGCCCTACCTTACTATTATAGGTTGGGATTATGGGTTACAGACAACTTGTCTTTTTACGTCAGAGGCCTCCATGTCAAGAGGAACTACAACCAGACTGGAAAAAGATCACAAGATTCTGAACTTTGAGCCTAATGCTGTGATTAGATTAGATTTCGGGATGACTCAGGAGGGAGGTGAGTATATTTTGCCTGTGAGAGGGATGTGAATAATTAAGGCCAGATGTTAGGCTGTGGCAGATTGTTTGTAATATTGGCTGCAATTATTCACCTCTGGTCTCCATGGCCCTTGGCAACATAATTTTGCAGAATTTCCCACTAGGAGTTAGAGTTGATTTTTTCCACCCTGAAGTCTGGACTGGCTTTGTGATTTGCTTTGACCAACAAAATGCAATGGAAGTGAAATCATGTTTCAGGCTTCAAACTTAAGAGGCCTTGCATGTTTTCCAATTGCTGTCTTGGAAAATTCCTCCATTGGCATATGAAAAAGGGTAGACTATCATACTGGAACATGGAGACCACATGGAGCAAAGAGGAGCTGTCCTAGCAGAAGCCATCCTAAACTATTCAGTTCCCCAGCTCACCTGGCAGTTGAACTCAGATGCATTGGTGAGGCCAGATGTGAACAAAAGAACTGGCCCACTAAATACAGTCCAAATTGCTTACCCACAGAATCATAAGCTAAATAGTGGTGGTTTTGGCTCAGTAAGCTGTGGGGTGGTTTGTTACATAGTAAAAGTTAACTGATAAGATCTTTTACTGGTTCTCTTTCACTTTTTCAAAAACACCCCAGAAGGTAATATCTTTATCAAATTCAATAAAAATGAAATCAGTTTGAACTTGCTATGAATGTTTAAGTATTTACACACATTTACTTTGAGTCAGACTAAAGTTATATTTTTATTTCATCCCACATACTTAACTGATATCAGTGTTTCCCACGCAGACCTATGTATCCCATTTTCTTACTAAATATTTTATTGCTCATTCAATTAGATAGTTTATACACATTTTTTAAAGAGAAGAGTTAATAGTTGTTTACTTTCATAGCCCTTTTATGTCTAAGCATGTCTTTCAGTGGCTTTTGTGCACAACTTTAGAACACAACTACTTTTTTCACTTCATATAGAAGTTGTTTCACTTTTTTGTGGCCAATGTATTGGAGAATGAATTTTATTTTAAAAAATATCAATTCCATGTATTCTTCCTGAACATTTACAGGTGTACTCCCTTTATTCCAGAAATTCTTTTTTTTCAGATGATTTCTAAGCATGAGTCTCCATTCATCAATGTTGCATGCAACATCTTGACCCCTTTTGACTACAGGCTCAGATCATTTTTATAGCTTACAAAAATTTTCCTCTCTTCACTTATTGCTTTGGCTCCATTTTGTTCTCATTTGCCCTTGCAGATACCTCTTTTCTTAAAATAGATTGCCATTCTTTGTCTATCATCTTTGGAGTAATATTTTTTCAACTTTTGTGCACTTTCTTCAACAGCTTGCTTGGTTTTTATTCTAAATTGATGATGTATTTTTTAGTGTATTATCTCATAGTCTGTGAGTTGGGAATCAAGGCATGGTTTGGCTAGGTCTCCACCTTAAGATTTCTCAGAAGGTTGCAATCAAGGTATTGGCTGGAACTGCCTTCTCATCTGAACTCTCAATAGAAGGAGTATCTGCTTCCAAGCTCACTCCCCTGGTTGGTCGTGTTCAATTCTTCGAGGGATATTTGGCCTGTTCTCTGTCATGTGGGCAGCTCACCAAATGGCAGCTGTCTTCCCTTCAAGCAATCCAGAGAGCAATAGCAGTGGGTGTCTCAGATGAAGCCAAAGTTTCTTTGTAAACTAATCTAGGAAGTGACATCTCAACACTTTTGTTGTATTCTATTTGTTAGAAGTCAGTAAGTCTGGTCTATGGTCAAATGGATGGGATTACAGAGTATTACAATAGCTTGGGTCAGGGATCACTGGAGTCCATCTCAGGTGCTTCCAACCATGGGGATTGTGCTCCGTCACACAATATTACCCTACCCTACCCTCTTCTTCCCGACTTGTCCCATATTTAGTCAGATACAATCTTATTTCTAGGTTACTATCAGGACTTTAAATAATCTCAAAACTTTAGTCTTTTACCTTAAAACAGTTCCTCTTCCCTCTATACTGTTTGGTAGCAGGGTTCCCACACGCCCATCAGGTCTCTTTCTCTGCTTCCACCTCCCAAACTATTGTCATAAATTTCAATGTGGACATTGCCAGGGCTCATAGGATTTATGTTCTTTCAGAATTAAAATTATGACTTCTGTGACTTGATGGGTTGGTTCTGTGAAATAAAAATATAAACAGATTACTATACAATAAATACATACATATTCACTGCAGAATCAGCTCTGGAAATTTTAATATTTCTCTGATAATTTTTATTTCTCTTTATTTGGATATTGGGCCTCTTGGGACTTCTTAAATATCTCTTAACTCTTATATTTTACCTTTTGGGTTTTTGTTTTTGCTTTTTTGCTCTTTATTCTGGGAGATTTTCTTAAGTCTAGCTTTTAGCCTTTCTCATGTATTTCAGCAATGTCTTATATTCCACAAACCTACACAAGTAGGTTAAATCTATTAAAGAGATTAGAAAATATAGGCCTATGAAATTGTTATGACTTAGGTTAATCAAATAATGGAAAAGATGCAGGAAAAACCATATATATTTTATGTCATGCCCTCTTATATGCCTGAATAATTGCATTAAAAATAAAAATATCAAGCTCACTTTTGTGTCCTTTAGGCACCACTTCGAGCTCTTTCCTATTTGCTTTTCTTTGTACATTCATCTTGACTTAAATGATCAGCTTCATGCTAATGACTACTGAATCAATATATAGCTTTGGCCTTTATGTTCTAGTCTGACTCCAGTTTGGATTCCATCAACCTAAAGTGTATTTTCTTTTTTTTTTTTTTTATTATACTTTAAGTTCTAGGGTACATGTGTGCAATGTGCAGGTTTGTTACATATGTATACTTGTGCCATGTTGGTGTGCTGCACCCATCAACTCATTTACATCAGGTATAACTCCCAATGCCATCCCTCCCCCCAAAGTGTATTTTCTACCACCTGTCTTGTTACTTCAAACTTGATCTATGCCAAGTCAGACTAATCATCTGGTACCATCATTCTCTCTGTCATATTACCTTAAAACCTTGTGAAGGCTACGCTATTTTCAAAGACTACAAATTCAGATGCAAAAAACGTAATTCTTTATTTTTCTATAATGAAATATAATTATATTTTTACCTCATGCATTGTTTCTTCTAATAGTAGCAAAATAACCCCAATCATATCTAGAAAAACTCTAATGATCTCATAATTATTATAATCAAATTTAGTGATCTCAGTCACTTATGTTTAACATTTATATTAAATATAAATTACATGTAATAACTATAAAATGTAGCTATATCTACATATCCATATATTTGTCACTAATGTGTTTATTTAGTCCCCTTTCTACTGCAGAGGAACAGTGTTGGTGAGGAGGGGTCATCATCTTGGTCTGGATCTGTCTCATGCTGTCATCAGCTGAGATATTGTTATCCTGCCATCATCCTTGATTGTCAGCACAAATTCTTACTTTTGCTAGGATATTTTTGCTTCCATCACAGTGTGGAAAACTGAGGGTCCAATATCACTTTTTGCTGCGATAATTCATCACCAAATCTGACAGATCTTTGGGCTACCAACTCTCTAAAATATCTCAAATAACTTCTGTTGCTCAAGGACCTCTCTCCGGGGCTATCAACATATAGCACCATCATTAAGATCTGTGTGTCTGAGATAGCACAAACAGTGCCATGTGGTGGGCAGAAAGGACTCCATTCATGACTCTCTCCTTGCATCTGTAGGGATAAGGGAGGGTGGTACAGTCTTCTGGCTCTTTTTGATCCACAAGGCTTAGGGATGTGGAGGAGACAGAAATCGGAGTGGATAGTGTTCAAAGTACTTTAAGTGTCTAACCTATCTTGTTCCTGCCGAACTTTCTTCTTTCCCAGGGAGATTCGAATGGTGGGGGGGCGTGAGGGAGGGCGGTGGCAGAAAAGCAAGCAAGCAAGCTAGAATGAAGAAAGCAAAAAGCTTTCTTAATTTTTTTTTGGAAAATATTCTGTTATATGCACAATATAACTTTATTGTTATTTAAAGCAAAGGATTTGAGATCTCTTTACTACTGTCCCTTTTTGACATCCCAAATGGATTAATGCCTGCGTCATGTCTCCCAGCCCAACCGAAGGTAGGTCTGGGGTTTCATGTGCATGAAAAGAAACACATCAGTTAATACTTTACATCACCTACTAAGTTTTGATTTTTCTTTAATTTCTTTCTTTGTGGATTCTGTATCCAAGATTCAAGACCTCTGTCTCCTTTAAAATACCTTTTCCTGTTCGTCTCTTCCTTTCAATTCTGACAGCTACTGCTCTAGTCCCATATCAAAAGAGTTACTGAAATGGCCTCTTCTCAGACCTCCTTGACTCAAGTCTCTTGCAATTTGAATCTATCTTCTATATTGTTAATGGAATACTTTTCTTTAAACATTACTTTTATCATTTTAGTTCTCCACTAAAAAAAAAAAAATCTGTAATGGTTGCCCCCTGGGTCAAGTTCAAAAAAAAAAATTGCTTCACTTGTGAATCCACTGTAATAGGGAGGTACTTTATCTTTAAAACCTTACTTTCCAGTAGTCTCAGCAAGAAATGTTCTAGTTGATTCTTTTTTGGTCATGCTAATTTTTGTCTTAGAACTTATGTGGTATCTTTTGACAGTAATGTTGGCCCCTTTTATTTCTTATTACCCTAATTCTTACCATCTTTCAAAACCCAGTTCAAGCCTCATTCCCTACCTGATGTCTCTTACCAGGGATGCAATTCACATTTATTTCTGTTGCTTTAAATTTGTTCTACCCAAACTTCCCTGCAGATTAGAATAACCTGGAGGGTGGGGACTGGCTTTTCAAAATTTGCCCACGTTGCACTTCATACCAAATAGGTCAGAGTGCTGAGCAGTGAAATCTAGGCATCAGTATATTTTAAAGATTCTCAGATGATTTCAATGGGCTGCAAAGTTAGGTCACCACTGCTTTTTTTTCTGTGATAGTGTGCTTCAGCTGTGCCATAACTTTGCACTTTCTTATATACTCGGTCTAATATTGGTGTCCAGTTTTGTTCAGTAGTCTAGATGGCAATATACCAATGGAAAGACAAGTTTTACGCTGATTGAAGTAGAGACTGTTGGTGCTCCACCCAGATTCCCTCATTACTCTACTAACACTGATCTAATTTTTACTAACAACTTCTGACACCAAATGTGTGGGACTCTTTCCCCCCACATCAACCAAGTTTCCAACTCTGCACACCAAAACTGGTTGTCCTACAGTTTAACTTGATTCTGACATTAACTACCCAGAATTAGTGCAGACCCCACAGTTGAAGAGCTGACTCCCACAACCCCCACTTCAGATGCCAGTTGCAAGTCCAGGGCCTGCCATACTTCTGAGTGACCAGCTATAAGTCAGGTGTTCTCACGACTCCTTTTCAGGTTCAATATATGTGCTGAAATGGCCCACAGAACTCAGGGAAGCTCCTTTCTTACTCCTACTGCTGTGTTATAAAGTATATTATAAAGGATACAGATGAACAGCCAAATGGAAAAGATGCACTGGGCAAAGTATGGGAAGTGGGTGCAGCGCTTCCATGTCCTCTCTGGGCATGCCATCCTCCAGCATCTTGATGTACTCACTAACATAGAAGCTCTCTGAACCTCACATTCAGTGTTTTTATGGAGGCTGCATTGTTGTATTACATAGGCATCACTGAGTCTCCAGCCCCTAATCCCTTCCCAGAGGTCAGGGGGTGGGGCCAATATCACATGAGTTTCCTCACTGTCTGCTTCCGTGCAGAAGCTATCTAGGGGACCTATCAAGAGTTGCCGTGTTAGCATAAACTTGGGTGTGATAGAAAGAGGCTTATGAATAATAAAGGACTCTTCTCTCACATCTATCAGGAAATTCCAAGAGTTTTAGAAACTCTATGCCAGGAACTGGGAACGAAGACCAAATATTTATTTTCCTTCTTATATAACAATATCACAATCTCTTTGCCCATCTGTTTGCCCCTCCTGCAGCCTTGGCATGGTTTTTCTTCCAATGACCAGCACCTGTGAACATTCTTCGCTGGCCCAACCTCAGGTTTCTTATCTAATAATGTGTTTTGGAGCATGAGAGCCAAATTCCTTTGCTTCCAGTTGGGATAAATTTCCTACAGGACACCTGGAGTTCCCTTCAGGACCAGGCTGAGGCTATCCTCTATGGGACTTGGTCAGAAACACACTATTGCTTGGTTTGCCTTCCTATTCTGCTTTCCCTACTCCCTTATTTCTCCTGAGAGTACCTTCTTAATAAACCACTTGCTCATGAATCTTCATCTCAGAGTCTGCCTCTGGGGAACTCAGCCTAAGATACTTATCTCTCTCTCAAAGCATAGTGCTGAGCACATATAAAATTCAGTGAAGATTTATTAGTACAGGGATTTTTGATATAAGTGGAAACACAATTTAATAAAATCTTAGTTGAAGGTACTGAAATATAATATATTCAGAGGTTCTCCATAGTATTACATATACTTAAACATAATTTTAAAATCCTGGATATCTTGAAATCTCACTTGGGGTAGGAAATAATGGGCTGGGTAAAATAATATTTATAAAAATATTTCACATACAGTCTGGGGCCAAGCAGTGTAGTATCAAGGCAATTGCTTATTTTTATACCACAATTGAATAACACATTGGGAGACTCTGCATTTAACCTCATATAAGATCTTGAGAGAAGCTTTTTCTCTTGACCTGAAAATGGTGACAAGAACACAAAGATGAAAGCAAACAAGGGTTATGTGATTTTAGGGACCTTTCATTTCACTCCAAAGCTTAGATAGATTCAAGGAAATTGGTGATCTGGGTACAAAAGAGAAGAGTTTTGAGTATGAATCAGCCAAGCCAGTTTTTCCACTCTCGAAGACTGGAGTGCCATCCTAGGCCTGTTGAGTCTCAATCCCTTCCTCAAACTTCTGCCCTGCCACGTATCACAGGGGGGCCAAACTCTTCCGATGTATTTTAGGTACACCTGAAGAGTTTGGCCCCCCTGTGATACGTGGCAGGGTGTATTTTAGGTGTATTTCGGTATTTCAGGTTGTCCAAGCCAGTTGGCTTCCTGTTGCTCTGGGCTGAGTGGAGACATTATTGGGACAGCAGAGCGCACATGAGGGAAGGGTATTTCTACTCCTCTCACTATGCCTCAGATCATGGTAACTCCATCCTCTCTGCAGCCCCAGTTCCCATCCCTACCACTCAGGCCTACATGTGGCCTAGCTTCCACCAAGTAGCCCTGGACCCTGGACCCTGGACCCTGGACCCTGGACCCTGGACCCTGGACCCTGGACCCTGGACCCTGGACCTGTGGGTCCCTCCAGGTGAAGGTGGCAATCCAATGTTTCTTTTTTCTCTCTTGGATCATGATTAATACAACTAGGCAGGTTTGGGCTAGCAGAAGGGAAGTTATAGAGGGACAATTGGGAGAAGAAAGGAGCCCAGAGTCTTCCACATGAAGTGTTTATGGGGTGAGAAGCCTTGTACTCCTCCCTTATGAGATTGTGGGTGGCACTAAAAGAAGAGAGTCAGTATCTTATTTCCCAACTGGCTATCTCCTTAATCAGTCACTGTCTGAGTCAGGGAGAAGCCTGTGGAGAGAAAGAAGGTGGTTGCCATGGAACAGAAGATTCTGCACTTGAGTGACAAGAATGTACAAATCTCCCAAAGGCTGAGTGGATGTGGGGAAATATAGCCGAACCTGAGTCATGTTAGCAGTACTTCCACCTGAGTCCTATTTACAGGCTGTAGGCACTGCAGTGGAAAGAGGCTAACAGGGGAAGCTGTAAAGGGGCAGGAAAGACTGGCTAGAGTTGGATTTACCATGTCGGGGAGACTGTTCAGGGCCTTCTGAACTTACACAGTATCCTCCGAGGTAAGGAGTATTTCGGCACAGAGAGGACATTCATTGGTAGCTGGTGTTTTCTAGATGAGCAGCAATACCCAGCAGAAAATTCTGCAAAAAAAAAGCATTGGGTTGAAGAGACTATTTTGTTTCCTCTCCTCTGATCCCACTCAAGTCATTAAAGAAACTAGATCTTGATGTGGAGAAAGAGGTTTTGTGCAACCAGGTTGGCTTCATGGCTTTGGAGTCAGGAGGAGAGGCAGGCCAGACCCCTTTGGGTCATCTGTTTTACAAGCTGAGCTAGGTAAAATTACGTGATTTATATGAACTATGAAAATGATCAATTATCAATGGAATCTGCCTGAGATATCATTCGGGGGCAAGAAAGCAGAAGTTGTCCAATCATATGATTAGAGAAAGAAAATTGCTTCTGATTAATATCCATTGAGTTCAAACTATTTAATGAAACAGTTACCCTTAAACTATCAGCTCACCTAGAACAGTTTTGCAAACATTTTGTGGGCCAGTAAAACAGATTTTTAACATCTTGCATTTTTTTCCTCTCTGATCCCTTCTCAGAACCACCGGCAGCAATTTGCCAACTCTGTTTTCGTCCTTACTCTGTCTCTTCCTGGACTATACAGTAGAAAATAGAGAATTCAATTTATTCAACTCTTTGTAATGTGTGTGGTTATTTGAATCCCGTTCTATTCATACAGAACATGAGCTTTGTTCCTATATTTTCATATAATAATAAGAAGTTAGGAGGTTTGAGGCTGTGGCATATAAACACAGCACGTAAACATAATATATTTCTCTATAGCATAATCTTCCTACTTTTACTACATATTTTTACCAGACGGTTCTGGAAAAGCTATTTGTACATATTTCTTTGTGCATACAAGTTCCTTAGCTAATGGCTTTGCTGTTTTCATAGAACATGTTGTATATGGTTAAAAAATATCTTTCACATAGCCACATTTTTCCTGTTTTTGTTTACTTGTCTGCATTGCACCTCAATTAGCAATGGTGCAGCCCTCTCTCCCTGTCATAACATAAACTACCTCCATTTTAGGCTGTTTGATGTAAAACAAAAATCCTGAAATTTCCACTAGATGGTGCTATGAGAATGCAAACTAATTTATCTTTGGTCAGGTTATATCTCTATAAAATCCTCAGTTATTGCAGCCTGTTATTTTGCCTTGTGAAACAGGTCTGCCCCCCACTAAATTAGATGCATGGGGATTATTTAATATTTAGGTAAGAGACGACACAATGTATCCCAGAAGTCTCTGAGGAGCCCAGGCAAAACAATGAAGAGGTATTTTTCGTCCAATCCTCATACATACCACTTCTTTACCTGACCTTTTTGGTATGCTACTCCACAGATATCTGGGAACAACCCCAGAGTGGCAACATCTTTTGACCCTGGTCACTGCCACCGTCTATGGCTTCTTTACCCAGTCTTGCCTCCTTGGCTGAGGGGGCTAATGGATTTATTATATTACTGATTGTCAGCAATTAATTTTTGACAATTTGTTCACTGGTTTTCAAAGTGTGATTCCCAGACCAGCACAGTGTCATCTGGGAGGTTGTTACAATTGCAAATTCTCAGACTTTAACCCAGACCTACTGAATTGGATGTTCTGGGAGTTGACCCCAGCAATCTGCATTTTCATAAACCTCCCCGAGGTGATTCTAATGTGTAGGAAAGTTGAGAACCAGTATGTTAAATCCTTCCTGGTAACAAAACTGCCTTATCCCATTTGTATTTAACCTCACTCCTGAAAGCCCTCAAAGAACAACTTTGAAGGTGGACAGGTAGGTGAAGAAATTTTTAAAGGTGTTGCCAGGCATACTGGCTCACCCTTTTAATCCCAGCACTTCGGGAGGTTGAGTCGGGTGGATCACATGAGCCCAGGAGTTCAAGACCAGCCTGGGCAACATGCTGAAACCCTGTCTGTACAAAAACAAAATTAGCTGGGCGCGTGATGGTGCACGCCTGTAGTCCCAAGCTACTCAGAAGGCTGAGGTGGGAGAATCCCATGAGCCCAAGAGATTGAGGCTGCAGTGAGCTGAGATGGTGCCATTGCATTCTACCCTGGGCAACAGAATGAGACCCTGTCTCAGGAAAAAGTTTCTTTTAAGGCGAGCATTTGTTCTACTTGGGCCTACTCTGCTTTCTCTTCGGGTTGCTTTGCTCCCCTTGGGCTGCTCTGCTCTCCCTTTGAGTTCTGCCTGTCACTACAGAGTCCCCGCTGCAGAGGAATAGTGAAGCCTGTGTCTAATGTGTAAATGAAGTAGGAGAGTATTAGTAACTCATTTTTTTTTTTTTTTTTTTTTAAAGAAAGATGCCCAGGAAGGCAGCCAGATGGCAGCATCGTTCCTACACGGTCTCTGCACTCCCAAAAGGTAGTTTCTGGCCCTTTACTGTAGTCAAAGAAAGGCGATCGCGTAGCAGTGGTCGTTTATTGGCTAGGCTGTTTGTCTTTTTTCTCTACTGCAGCATGAGTCAGAACCCACAGAGAGAGAGGAACAACTCCTTGATTAATGGGTTAGCGAGCTACTATGTAAGACTGTGATCTTCTATTGTCCCTGTTTCACAGAACAAATGTGGGGGATGCTACAAAGATTCAACACTAGGTAGACATCTAATGAAGCTGGGCGCTATCAATCCGTTCAAACAGGTGTCTAGAATAGCTGTGTCTTCTGTCTTTTGATAAACACTGAGTACTTGCACATACAATCCCTCCGGGAGCTTTTAAATCTCCTGATGCCTAGGCTGCACCCTAGACCAACCACATCAGAATCAGGAGAGTGGCTTTAGGGAATCAGTACAGCTTTAAATCTTCCCAGGGGATACTAATGAGCATGAAGGGCTGGGAACCACGATATTAAAGACACTGAGATTAAATTTGTGGCAAAGTTATTTCAATTGAGAAACCTTGGTTATTGTCTTATACCCTAGTGTCAATTTCAACAGTGGAGTTTGTTGTTTTGGCCAGTTTTGATATTGGCCAGTTTCGATATTTGAAATGGATTATGTTCTATGACAGAAGGGCATCATCTCCCCTCTACTCCCCACCATCTGCTGCTCTCTCCCCCTCCTCCTCCTCACTTGTTGTTCTGTTTTGTGTTTTGGTTTGGTAGGGTGAAGACTGAAAAATTTAAAACTGTGGCTATACTGCTACTTTTAAAAGAAAAAGTCTGACCAAAAATATATAGTCAATATTCTGAGTTTAAAATATTCTAAACTGCAAAAACCCTCTTTGTTTTTGCCTTTGGCCACATATTCTTAGGTGCCCTCAGGCTACAGTCCTTATTTTAAAGGATATGATAGTAAGAAAGTTACATCAGCTTTGATGAAAAGCTGCGAATTTAATCTTAGTAGCTCACACTGACTAGAGAGAATGAAAACATTCTATCATAATTGCTTGAAAAACTCCGTAGAACTACTCAATAGAGTTGGATGTTGCTCTATACCAAAACTCCTTTTGCATGGAACAAAGTGAGTTTCATGAAACTCTTTGTATAAGGATTTTCTTTATCCTGGAAAATTCTATATGTTTCCATGTAAAATTCTTAATAGGTAGAATGAAAGCTGGAGGGAAATATAACTGACATGTGAAATGTGAAATATACTTCAACTTAGTATAGAAGTATAGGCTTAATTCTTTGCACCAAGGGGCATCTAGAAACCATCTCCAGAAGCTTTTGGTGATACATTGTTAATCCTCCTCTAGGTGGTTCTTACCTTCTTAAGGTTACCTAAGGTGGTAACCTTAGGAAATGTAAATGTTACTAAAAGAAATAATTTGTTAGGTCCTTATCCCACAAAAATTAAGTCATCGTCTGTGAATAAAGACTGGGTGAGAAAATTGGGAGCTTTGGGAAAAGGGAGCCCAAGGAAAAAGTGGAACAGGATGGAAAAAAAGGAAAGTGAAGGGAGTTTTATTTTAAATAAAATTTAAAAATACTGTTAAGAAATGCTAAGTCATCTGAAACCAGTGAGTTGTAATTCTTTTACTGGTGAAGAGTCTCGCCTGGATGTTGATGGCTGCTGACTGATCAGTGTGGTGTCTGCTGAAGGTTGGGATGGCTACAGCAATTTTAAAAAATAAGACAATAAAGTTTGCCACGTTGCTGGATTCTTCCTTTCACCAAAGATTTCTTTGTGGTATTTGATGTTCCTTGGTAGCATTTTATCCACAGAAAAAACTTCTTTGAAAATTATAGCCATTCATCTTAAACTCTGCCACTTCTTCGTCAACTGAATTTATGTAATATTCTAAATCCTCTGTTTTCATTTCACCAATGTTCACAGCATCTGCACTAAGAGTAAATACCATCCTAGGAAACCACTTTCTTTGTTCATCTATAAGAAACAATTCCCCATCTTTTAAAGTTTTTTCATGAGATTGTAGTAATTCAGTCATATGTTTAGTCTCCACTTATAATTCTAGTTCTCTTGCTATTTCTGCCGCTTCTGCACTTCCTCCACTGAAGTCTTGAACCTCTCAAAGTCATCCATGAGGACTGGAATTCACTTCTTCTAAACTGTGAATGTTGATATTTTCACCTCTCCCATGAATCACAAGTGTTCTTAATGACACTAGAATGGTGAATCCTTTCCAGAAGGTTTTCAGTTTGCTTTGCCCAGATCCTTCAGAGGAATCCACTATCTGTCAGCTTTAGTCTTACAAAATGTATTTCTTAAATAAGACTTGAAAGTTGAGACTCGTTCTGTGGCCCATGAATCAAAGAATAATGCTGTGTTAGCAGGCATAAAAACAACATTAATATCTTTGTGTACATCTCCATCACAGCTTTTGGGTGACCAAGTGCATTGTCAGTGAGTAGTAATACTTTGAAAGGAATCTTTTTTTCCTCTAAGCGGTAGCTCTTGATAGTAGCACTGAAATAGTCAGTAAATCATGACATAAACAGATGTGCTGTCATCCAAGTTTTATTGCTGCATTTATAGAGCACAGGCAGAGTAGATTTAGCATAATCCGTAAGGGCCCTAGTATTTTTGGAATGGTAAAGGAGCATTGACTTCAACTCAGTCACTATAGCTGCATTAGCCCCTAACGAGAGAGTCAGCCTGTTCTTTGTGGCTTTGAAGCCAGGTATTGATTTCTCCTCTTTTGTAATGAAAATCCTAGATGGCATTTTTTTCTAATAGATGGTTGTTTCATCTGCATTGAAAATCTGTTGTTTAATGTATCCACTTTCATCAATGATCTTAGCGAGATCCTCTGGATAACTTGCTGCAGCTTCTACATCAGTGCTTGCTGCTTCACCTTGCACTTTTATGTAATGAAGATTGTTTCTTTCCTTAAACCTCATGAAGCAAACTCTTCTAGCTTCAAACTTTTTTCTGTAGTTTTGTTACCTGTCTCAGCCTTGGTAGAATTGAAGAGAAATAGGGCCTTGCTGTGGATTAGGCTTCAGCTTAAGGGAATGTTGTGACTATTTTGATCTTCTATCCAGACCACTACAACTTTCTGTATCAGCAATAGGGCTGTTTTGCTTTCTTATCGTTTGTGTGTTCACTGGAGTGACATTTCTAATTTCCTTCCAGAACTTTTCCTTTGCATTCACAACTTGGTTAACTGTTCAACACAAGAGGTCTAGCTTTTGGCCCATCTTATTCTTAGACACACCTTTCTCACTAAGCTTAATCATTTCTTGCCTTCTATTTAAAGTGAGAGACATATGACTCTTCCTTTTATTTGAAAATTTAGGTGCCATGTTAGGGTTATTCATTGGTCTGGTTTTAACATTGTTGCATTTTAGGGAAAAGGAAGCCTGAGGAGAAGGGCGGAAAGATAGGGGAATGGCAGTCAGGTCAGTGGATCAGTCAGAACACAACATTTATTAAGTTTGCCTTCTTACACAGGCATGATTCATGGAGCCCTAAGGCCATTACAATAGTAACATCAGAGATCTCTGGTCACAGATCACCATAATAGATATAACAATAATGAAAATTTGGAAATATTGTGAGAATTACCAAAATGTGTCACAGATGTATGAAGGGAGCACTTGCTGTTGGAGAAATGGTGCCCATAGACTTGCTAGACACAGGGTTGCCATGAACTGTCAATTTTTTAAAAATGCAATATTTGCAAAGCACAATAAAACAAAGTGCAATAGTATGAGGTTTGCTGTGTTTGCATATACTTATTTGTTGAGTATCTCTAATCCGAATGTATGAAATCTGAAATGTTCCTGTAAGCATTTCCTTTGAGTATAACCTTTAAGTATAATGTCAGTGCTTTAACAGTTTCAGATTTCAGAGCATTTTGGAGTTTTGATTTCTAGATTAGGGATGTTCAACCTGTATACAAATTTTAGGCACCATTCTGTCTAATCACATAAACATGTTTAATGAATGGGAAGCCAGATGATTTGTTTCAATAGCTGCTTTTATTTTCTGTTGTTGATATGTTAAAATAGTTAAACACTTGCATTCATCTCATCCTATTAAAGGAACTCCATCAGGGAACAGTGAGGTAACCTGTTTGGTGACAGCAGGCTTAGTCACCCTGCTGTGAGAAAGAGATGAATAATGTTTTTTAATCTTACATCTATTGACTCTCCTTTTAAAATGTATACACCATTTCTGAAAGAAGCTATTGCAGACTATATTTTGTTAACAGTTTATCATTTTCATATCTTCATTGTTAAATCAAATGGTACATTTACTTACATGGTTGTGCATAAAATAAAATTGCATGACATTTCTTATTGTTTATAATTCCCGTTTTGAAAGATCTAGTCACACATTCTTAAAATTTTATAAGTGCTTTCAATCTTTATACTAGTAGTTTTTTTTTTTTTTTTTCCCTTGGCTATTTGGCTGCCAAATCCTTCCTCATTTTAAACATTATCTTGCTTATGTTTTGTGATTTATCTACTATTTGTCAAAACAATTTTTAGAATGACATTTTCTAGTTTCCCATTAAAGCACAGCATGAAGAAGAATTAGATATAAAAGATCATATTGGTGAATATTTTTATTAGACAAAGTCATTGTGTGAAAATTCAGAATTCCAATAAAAACAATTTGAGAAAATCAATTACTTCATGAATTTAAGAAGCACCAATATTTTTCTAAGACATTAATACTTTTTTGCACCTTAGCATTTCCTTCAAAAATACTATGAGGAAAATGTTGTTTCTTTTCGATCCAGGCTAATTTCTTCTAGATTTTTAACTTGTGGATCATGAATAATTATTTTTCTCATGCTAGCCAGAACTATTCCACTATAGGCTATTTTACAATTTTTCTTGAATCTAGTATAGTATTTGATAATCTTGAGTGTTACAAGAACAACCTTCCTCAATAGTAGCTTATTCAAATAATTAACTTGCTCTTATTGTTTCCTTGGTAGAAAAAGAGTATTTGGCTACCCTGGTTATAAATACCCTAAATACTAGAAAATGACTCATTGATTCAGATAGACATTTTCCCCATTTTAAAATCTGAAATTGGAGTGCGTATTAGAATCAAAGACATCTTACACTTACAATTTTAAGTTTTTTCTTAGTGATAGAGTAATGTATCATGCAATCAATAGTGTTATCAATCTAAATGAAATATAACTAAATTAAATTTGGATTTAATAGTGATTCAACAATTTATGTTTCCAAGATTAGAAAATAGTTTTTATTTTATGGTTGCTTGTGCAGTCAAGATTCTTGAGCCATTTTTACACACCAAAAGCTCAACATATTTTGAATAAAAGAAAATAGATAATAATATATAATGGAAATTCATCATAGTTTAGAAACAATCTAGGCATGCTGCTCAGGATATTGTTCACTTCTGGCTCTAACTGAATTTATTTTGACCAAGTTTCTCGAGTTACTTGCTCTATTCCTAGAGGCCATTTTTAAAAATAATAAACATTAAAACTGATTATGAAAATGAAATATTTCACATATAAGGTTTTACAGCTATGTGTTGGGTATATAAAAGCAATTTTGTAGGTGACTTTGGACTAGTCACTTAATATAGAGTTCAGATAGTGACTGAAACATTCACACAGCAATAATATTTATAAGTGTATAACTGGAGATTTCTCTTTAAGGATAGGCTACCTGATGCTTAAAAAAAAAAAATACATGATGACTGAACCAAAGTCTGTCTTTGCTGGTAGATTTCCTTGTCGTACACATAGGCATTTCCCATTATTCCAAAAACTCTAAAATTTACTCCAAATTGTTTTTCTTGTTAAGTGTTTTTTGATGCTTATAAAAATATTTTATGATAAATGTTGAGAAGAGTACATTTCTAGTGTGACCTCCTAATGATTTGTTACTCTTCCATCCCAATAAGAAATTAAACTCTAATTTCCTAATAATCGCTATCAGCTCCTTATGTGTAGCGCTCATGTGCAAAGGTCATGGTGGTTATAATTGATTGATTAATTGACTAATTCAACAATGTATTCTATGTGTTGGGCACTCCTTAAGGCACTGAGGATACATCAGAGAACAAAAGGGAGAAAAATCGCTGTCCTCATGGAGCTTACTTTCTGGAAGAGGGAAGTCAATCCTAAATGTATGAAATATGTTAGAGCATTATCAGTGCTGTACAGGAAATAAAACACAATAAGGAGGATGGAAAACACCAGGTGAGAAAGGTTCTGTTGGAAATAAATATTTTTCCTTACCATTGTTTAGATTCAGGACCTGGGGTCTGCAAATTAAACTGATAAAAGATAGATTGCCAGGAGAGAAAAAAAAAAGGTTATTTATGTATGCAGTGCACATACATGTGGGAGAGCTCAGTGAGGAGTAACTTAATCGGGTGGTTAAAACTTGGGACTTACATAATATCTCAACATAGGATGATAAATTGTGGAGAAGTGACTTTGATAAAGGAAAGGGGAGGTGTGGGCTCTAAGGGGAAGTAAATTATGAGAAGGTAAATATAAGGGGGAGATAAGGGTTATTTAGTAAGGTTTGTTACGTAGACTCAAGTCGGTGCTGTCTCTAGTAATGAATCTTCTCTTCATGAAAAAGGGGAAGGACATTTTACAAAAGAAAATGTATTTCCTGCTTTTAAACAAAATAAAACAAAAATGGTAGGACAGAAAGCCCTTCCTACATCTGCTGTTTCTCAATTGTCTTCAGTTCAAAATAATTCTTATGGTATATTTTTGGGTAGCATATACTAATTCCTTTCATTTCCAATCATAAACAGGGTATGCAGGCTAAACTTCATTGAGAAAGTAACCTGTGGGCAAAGACTTGAACATAGAAAGGGTGTGAGAAGAAGGTTCTGGGACAAGGGGACAGGAAGCGCAATGCAAAAGCTGAGATGGAAGAAGACTGTTAGTGCTCAGGGTGAAGAAGGAAAGTAAGGGAAGTTAGATTTTAGGCGAGCATTGGCTTTTTACCTTAAGAGAAATGGGAGAGTTAGTAGAGGCTTTTAGTCAAGAAATGGCATGATTGACCTTTTAAAATCATCACTGGCAAATAACATCAGGTTTTATTGCTACTTTAGCAGTTTTCTATGATGATATAAGGTGCATAAGTGGAGAGGTCATAGGTTAGACCTGCATTTTAGATTAAGACTTGTATAAAGAATTTTGGGTTGCAATGTTCTAGTCCTTGGGACGCAAAATAGTCACGCCCACTAACAACCACCCTTCTTCAAAAACTATATTAAGCTCCTTAAGGAAAGTGACTCTAAATTCTGTAATTGTTTTTACTGTACCCTCACATATTGTGTCTATGTGTGCACAGTGACTGGCATTGTCTGCCTGTCTGCAGATTGACTCATGAGGGATGGAGGTCCTATAAACATGATGGAATGTATGTCAAGGCTCAATCTCAATAGTCCAGATTTGGCTGTTAAATGACTCAACAAAATTATTTACCCCTATATTGGACCCTCTGCTATGTTCTGGGAGTATAAGAATAATTGACAAATGGCCTTTTCCTCAATAAGCTTATGACCTGGTGAGGAGGTAAGAGAGCCATATGTTGGGATTTTTGCTGTTTTTACTAGACAGGAAACCAGGAAACAGAAATACATCTCTGTTCTGTTTTTTTTTTTTTTTTTCTTTTTTTGGTAAGTACTTTAATATACTAGTAGGAATTTTCTAAAGTTGAGGAAATATCTTCTGCTAAATGTCTTATCATAAAGATACTTAGGCTATTTAAACAGTTGAACATGTTAAGTAGTAAAGTTAAATTACTTAATATGTATGTGGCCCTTTCTTTCCAAAGGCTAGGTATTTGCTGCACATTCTATAGTTGATATCCCTCATTATGCTTCAGTGACTTCAAATCTGTATTTTATGTCTGAATAATTTCTTTGATTTTTGGTTGAGTCCACTAAGAAATCAGTTTTTCTAAATATAAAAATAGAAAAACTTAGAATTTCTGCTTAAGATTATTTTGAAAAAATATGCTTTCAAGTACTTCTATGAGGTGATTTCATATTAGTCTCTTCGGTTCTACCTAGGGTTACACAATATTTTTGCCACCTGGTAACCATTTAGTGGCTTGCTGTCTGTCAAACTGGAATCATTAAGATCCACAAAACACTGACCTCATCAAAAACTATCAACCACATTTATCACAAGGCAAGCAGTAATTAATACCCTCGCTGTACATCTCAGCAGATGCCAAGTGGTGACCGTGCCCAGAGACAGAGCCATTTGGTGGGTGGTCTGAGGGAGGTATTTTTTTTTTTTTTTTTTTTTTTGAGACAGAGTCTCTATCGCCCAGGCTGGAGCGCAGGGGCCGGATCTCAGCTCACTGCAAGCTCCGCCTCCCGGGTTCCCGCCATTCTCTTGCCTCAGCCTCCGAGTAGCTGGGACTACAGGCGCCCGCCACCACGCCCGGATAGTTTTTTTTTTTTTTTTAGTAGAGACGGGGTTTCACCATGTTAGCCAGGATGGTCTCGATCTCCTGACCTCGTGATCCGTCCGTCTCGGCCTCCCAAAGTGCTGGGATTACAGGCTTGAGCCACCGCGCCCGGCCTGAGGGAGGTATTCTTTTAGGATAAATTGAGACATATTGGTAAGAAGCTTGCTGTCTATATACATGAGAAAACTAAGGACTCTGTGTGTCCAGCAGTATAGCTTTGAGCATGCCCAATGGTTGTGTGGATTTCCTTGATGCCTCTAGATAAAGATAATTACCTTTGCTACTACAGTACCTTTGAAGTATTTCTCTTAAGCATTTTTCACAGAGATTTCCTATTAGGTACTCTCTCTCCTACTAGTCTGAGTACCTAGAAGACTGAATATATGTTGTATTTATATTTCTAACTTTGAACTAGCACAGTTCCTGGCACCTGTTACTATATCATTGGTACCTGTTAAATAACTGACCGACTATGCTGCATATGAATAGGCAATACTACAAATGGACCAGGATAAAGGTGTGAGCTTCTCAGGTGTAGGCTGGTGGGTGTTATATTAATATTCTGGTTGCCTTGCCATGTGTTGGGCACAGAAAAAGTGCTCAATAAATACTCATTGATTGTACTTCTTGACAAGTCTTCAGCAGGCTGCTCACTGCAGCCTCAACATCCCAGGTTCAAGCCATCCTCCCACCTAAGCCTTCGGAGTAGTTGCTACTACAAGCATGTGCTGCCACACCCTAATTTTTGTTTTATTTAGTAGAAACAGGGTTTCGCCATGTTGCCCAGGCTTGTCTTCAAACTCCTGAGCTCAAGCAATCCGCCAGCCTCAGCCTCAGCCTCCCAAAGTGCTAGGATTACAGGTGTGAGTCACTGTGCCTGGGTCACCAAGTAAATTTTTAAAGGATATATTAATGTTAAAGTAAAAAGTATTCTGTAACAGATTGGAAGCTATTTACAAAAGAGATTCTTACTATAGTGAAAATTTGTATATAATTCCCCAAAGAAAAGAATCAGCAAATTCCCAGATGTGTTCAGGGTTGAGGATTTCTGATCCAAAGGAATTAGAAAGGTTAGAAAAATACAGGTATCTTCTCTATTTAAAAAAAAAAAAATTACACACAGAATTAACTATAAAATGTTACTAGATATTACAATCTCATTTGATAATATCAAAATAAAAATAAAACATATGCCCCTGTTTCCAACCAAAACAATGACAATTTTTCTTATATTAAAGGACTTAGGTGGCTTATGCTACATAGTTTTTGCTAATGGAATTAAATGAATAATATATTAAATACTTGTTAATAAATAAATAAATGAATTTATCAAATAACCTAATATATTTTTCCCTTTTTATTCCCGAAGTGTGCTATATATAAGGAAACTTTGAAATTCCCTTGCAATTTTGCTGAGCTTGATTTTGAATAGAAAGAATGTTGATTGTACATCAGCATTCCTGGAGCAGGGTGAGGCAGCAAGGATCAATGAAGAAGATATCTTTAATTTATTCTACCAGTTTAAAGCATTCTAAAAATTCTAAACAAAAATGATAATTAACAGTGAAAAGCAAATGAGGCAAATTTAGGCATTCGGGACTGGTCTTTCTAATTTAGCAGCTTGTGCCTTTCTGGCCTGCTGCTTTCCTCACTTGATATATTTATCAATTATTAATCTGTTTGGTTTCAGACTGCCGCTCAATCTGATCACACCATCATGAAGTCAGTGGATTTTGTGTCTCCGTGGAGCTCATGGTCTCCACTCCTTTTGCACATCTGTGAGAGGCCTGCTGCTAAAACGTACCCAATTTAGAAAGGCAAACACTTATCTTCCCCAACCTTCCCACTTAGATTTGGTTTCAATTTTATAATGATGAAAAGGCATCTGCAATAATTTAATAATTTAATCTCAGAATTAAAATACATATGTTCAAACCAGGTTATTATTTAAGGTAGACCCTTTCACCAATTTTAAAACAGTCTTTCATGGCTGTCGATTTGGCCACTTTTAACCTTACTAAGCATTGAGTTAATTTCTCTGGACTTAAGATTGCCCCCTTGGTCTTGTAACATAAAACACCCATAATATGGGCCTATATTATTTATTCAACATGTTTAAGGAGATTTTTTAAAAGGGTGAAAGTAATAGCACTTCAACTCGTATGATCAAAACACGGAAAGTATTTATACCTGTAGCTATGTCATATTAAGCATTTTTATGTCAGGAAGAATATCACCTATATTTGCCTGAAGAAAATGTGATGGAGATACTTAGCATCTTTCATTAAAGAGAAGTAATTAAATAATTTCCATTCTGAGAGATGCTTTATCACAAAATCCATGTCTAAGAAATTTACCTTGGATTTTAACAATGATCAAATTCACTTATTTTTCAAGAATTCTGATGAATGGTGTTGGCAAACAGTTTCTATAGTCATATTTCAACTTCTTGCCATTTATTTTCTTGGATGGAAGCCTGTCAAGTTGAAATGTTTTGGTACTGTTGCACAAAATGAGGTTTGGAGGAAATTCTGTAGAAATATTGAGAGGATTATATTGAGTAAAGCCTTGTGAACAGTAATATTTAGACTGAACTAATAGACAATAGAACAAGAAAGTTAGAAGTTTGTGAAATTACTGTATGAAAGGCAGTAAGAAGAACTGAGCTATCAGAATTTGTCTCTAATAACATGTGGGTTAACTGAGGAGAAAATGAATATGATTGGGCGTGGTGGCTCACACCTATAATCCCTGCACCTAGGGAGGCCAAGGCTAGTAGGTCACCTGAGGTCAGGAATTCGAAACCAGCCTGACCAACATGGTGAAACTCTGTCTCTACTAAAAATACAAAATTAGCCAGGCCTGGTGGCACATGCCTGTAATCTCAGCTACTTGGGAGGCTGAGGCGGAAGAGTCGTTTGGACCCAGGAGGAGAGGTGGAGGTTGTAGTGAGCCGAGATTGTGCCACTGCACTGCACCCTGGGCAACAAGAGCAAAACTGTCTCAAATTAGAAAAAATAAATAAATAAATAAAAAATAGTGTGATTTTCTTGGAATTTCCTACATGAGGGGCGTAAGATACTTTCATAACTGAGTTAGTACAATATAGGTACATGATTAATGCCAGCAGAGTTTAATGTGAAAATGAAAAACAATTCACCAGATGAATAGATGAGATAGGACCTACCTAGCAGGAGAATTTGGATATAAGCCGTTTCTGACATAAATTGTCTGTTTTAAACAGAAAATAAAATCACTTATTCAGATTCCCCCTTTAGTCAATATTGCCAGGACTTTGGTTTCAAACTTCTTGTGTTTCAAACAAGACACAGATGAGTAGAAATAAGTTAAAATGCATAGTGCAATGTTATGGCATGTTGTATATAGATAAACATTTATGCCATAACTATAAACATTACATGGATATAGATTTTAAAAGTATATATTTTTTGTCCTTAGAATAAAACTTCTGAAGGATAGGACCACATTTTATAGGTCTTATCTAATAAGTAGAGTAAACCACTTCGAGTGAATTGTGAAAGAGTTAAAGAATAAATATTGAAAATGACTTTTCTGCAAGTACAGCAGCAATTTGAATGCCAGCTGCAGCTTTTGCAAAACAAGCATGACCATTTGCCCCTTGTTGCAGAGTAGTTGCAGAGTAGTTGTAGAAGGGGGAAATTTTGAAAGGAGAATAGAAAAGGTCACGGAGAGAGGGTTTATGTGTGTGATATGTGTATGTGTGTGTGTGTATCTCAGGGGATGGTGGAGACTGGGAAGGGACCTGGAATAGAAGAAATATTCCCAGAGAGGTGGAACTTCTGTCTGCTGCGCTTTGTGTCTGAATTCTAAGGGTGTAGGCTATGTAATAATGTCTAACTTGCTAAAAAGAGAGGAAGAGATCAGTGGAAACTGAAAGTCAAGAAAAACCCCAAAGGGAAAAAAACAGATTTAAAAGCATGAGGGATCAGCAGTATAGCTATTGGTGAACAGGAAAATGGGGGCTTTTGTGCCATAAGGGCAAGATCCATCTTGAGACTCGACAGCCATTTCTGGCCCATTTAAACTATAGCCTTTAGCAGCAACAGAAGGGCTCAGGTGACATAGTCTTGGAGTGAGTAAAGAATGCGTGAAATGGCCCTCTCAGCCCAGATGGATACTCTGCACAAAATGCAAATTGTCATGTATAAATCAAGAGTTTGATTTTTCTGACCGTTAAGGGAGTTTCTCTCTCATAGCATTGTGGAAATACACATGAAGATGGAAATGCAAAGAGATAGGGATAAATGAATGATAAAAGAGCAACAGTGGTAGCAGCACTGATCCTCAATACTCAGCCATTTTATGACTGAGTAGTATTCCATGGTGTATATATACCAGATTTTCTTAATTCGCTTGTTGGTTCATGGGCACTTAGGTTGGTTCCATATCTTTGCAATTGTGAATTGTGTTGCTACAAACACGCATGTGCATGTCTTTTTCATATAATGACTTCTTATCCTCAAGGTGGATATTCAGTAGTGGCATGGCTAGATGGAACGGTGTTTTTACTAGTTCTTTAGTTCTCAACCCAACAGTTGAGTCGGGAGGTCTTATACCTTAGAAACTGAATTTGAGTGTACAGATAAAATCTGATAAACTTTACAGCTTGTTCTGTTTAGAACTTCTGACTCTATCAGTAGAAGACCACTTTGATGAAAGTAGACAAAATAAGGACAAAACCAGCACTGGCACTAGGACTTTGGGTGAAGAGTGACTGCTCATTAGAAGAGAATCCTATGTGAGAAGTAAGTGGTTGTCATTAATTATGTGTGTGTTTACATCAATCATTTTAGAAAATCACCATGTATAATCCTTTATAGCATTTTTTTCCAAAGTTTATTCTTTTAATGTTTTTCTCTGATATTAACCATTACCCTTTTCTTTTTTAAAAATATTTTTTATTTAAATTTTTGAGGTAAAAGTGGTTTTTGGATACATAAATTCTTTAGTGGTGATTTCTGATATTTTAGTGTACCCATCACCTGAACAGTGTACACTATACCCAATTTATAGTCTTTTATCCCTCACCCACCATCCAACCTTCCCAGTCTGTGATGTCATTCTTATACCTTTGGGTACTCATAGCTTAGCTCCCACTTGTGAGAACGTATATTTGATTTTCCATTCCTGAGTTATTTCATTTAGAATGTCATTCAGCTCCATCCATGTTGCTACAAAAAGATATTATTTCATTCTTATGGCTGAGTAGTATTCCATGTTGTATATATACTGCCTTTTCTTTATCCACTCATTGGTCTATGGGCACTTAGGCTGGTTCCATATTTAGAATGATGGCCTCCAGTTCCATCCAAGTTGCTGCAAAAGACATTATTTCATTCCTTTTTATGGCTGGTAGATACCAAGTAGTGAGATGGCTGGATCAAATGGTATTTCTACTTGTTGTTCTTTAAGGAATCTCCATACTATTTTTCCTACTGGTTATACTAATTTACATTCCCACCAGCAGTGAACACTTCACACCAGAATGTTCCTTTTTTTTTTTTTTTTTTTTTAACCACAACCACACCAACGTTTATTTTTTGGGTTTTAAAAATTATGGTCATTCTTGCAGGAGTAAGGTGGTATCTCATTGTGGCTTTACTTTGCATTTCCCTAATAGTGATAGTGAGCATTTTTTAATGTTTGTTGGCTGTTTGTATATCCTCTTCTGAGAATATACATAATAATGTCTAACTTTATGAATAGACATACATAATAATGTCTATTCATGTTTGCCCACTTTTTAATGGGGTTATTAGTTTTTTCTGTGCTGATTTGTTTGAGTTGTTTCTCAGATGCATAGTTCGTGAATACTGTCTGCCACTTTGTGGGTTGTCTGTTTATATTATGCTTTTTTCTTTTTTTTTTTATTATACTTTAAGTTCTAGGGTACATGTGCATAACGTGCAGGTTTGTTACATATGTATACTTGTGCCATGTTGGTGTGCTGCACCCATCAACTCGTCAGCACCCATCAATTCATCATTTATATCAGGTATAACTCCCAATGCAATGCCTCCCCCCTCCCCCCTCCCCATGATAGGCCCCGATGTATGATGTTCCCCAATGAGTTTCTTCACAGAATTGGAAAAAACTGCTTTAAAGTTCATATGGAACCAAAAAAGACCCCACATTGCCAAGACAATCCTAAGTCAAAAAGACAAAGCTGGAGGCATCACGCTACCTGACTTCAAACTATACTACAAGGCTACAGTAACCAAAACAGCATGGTACTGGTACCAAAACAGAGATATAGACCAATGGAACAGAACAGAGTCCTCAGAAATAATACCACACATCTACAGCCATCTGATCTTTGACAAACCTGAGAGAAACAAGAAATGGGGAAAGGATTCCCTATTTAATAAATGGTGCTGGGAAAATTGGCTAGCCATAAGTAGAAAGCTGAAACTGGATCCTTTCCTTACTCCTTATACGAAAATTAATTCAAGATGGATTAGAGACTTAAATGTTAGACCTAAAACCATAAAAACCCTAGAAGAAAACCTAGGTAGTACCATTTAGGACATAGGCATGGGCAAGGACTTCATGTCTAAAACACCAAAAGCAATGGCAGCAAAAGCCAAAATTGACAAATGGGATCTAATTAAACTAAAGAGCTTCTGCACAGCAAAAGAAACTACCATCAGAGTGAACAGGCAACCTACAGAATGGGAGAAAATTTTTGCAATCTACTCATCTGACAAAGGGCTAATATCCAGAACCTACAAAGAGCTCAAACAAATTTGCTTTTTTCTTTAGATGTACAGAAACTTTAGTTTGAGTGGGTCCCATTTATTTTTATTTTTGTTTCATTTGCCTAAGCAACAAATGAATTATTTGCCTAAGCCAATGACCTTTGCCAATCCAACTTCATTCTTCTACATGGGGCTTACCATTTTTCCCAGCAACATTTATTGAATAAGGCATCCTTTCCCCAATTTGTTTTTTTATACCCAAAGTTTGTTCTTTTTTTCTATTATAATTTAAATATTGTCCTCTAAATCTCAAGTCAGAAAACTCCATTAAGTCAAAAGATAAACATATCTGAATCTGAATGAATACGAATTGATCACATGACCTATTATCTATTCATTTATTCACTCAACTATTCATTTGTCTATCTATATTCAGCATATTTTTATTTCAAACATAGTCTACCTAACACCAGAATACAAGTAATTATAAGATATCCTACCTGAGTCTCTAGATAAGAAATCCAATATTTATTGAATACAAAGACACCAGTGTCTTAAGAGAAACTTGCACCAAGTACTACCAGAACATGTTGGAGGGTTCTTAAGTTTGAATATTGAGACCTAAAGTTAATGTAGCTTAATGAAATAGTTTTTCTCATACCTCAATTCTGGGCACAGAATTGCAGGGCTGGTATGGCGGTTCCACAGTCTCAAGGCTTTAGTTACTTTTCATCTGTTTTTTCTGCCATTTCAAGTGTGTTGCTTAATTCATAGTCCACAGTAGTTCTCACCATCATCCTCATTCTAGCCAGCAGGAAGGAGAAATTGGGAAAGTTGAAAGCACCCAGGATTCTCTTAAGAGAACAGCTCAGAAGATTAACCCATTCTTCAAGCCTGTAGGCCGTTGGCCAGGAATTAGTTTTATGGCCATACCTAAGGGAAAAATAAGTGAGAAATAGAAATATTTTAATTATTTATTTTTGTATGCTGTCCCTTTAAAAATAGAAAGCTTTATTGTTATGAGAAACAAGCAAATAATGGACCGGAAGGAAGGTAACTAACAATCTGTGCCAGAGAACCCATTTCAGGGTGTGTTAATAGTTGGTTCTTCAAGCATGTTTTGGAGTTTGCTAGGCCAACAAACATGGGAAAATAGTGTTCCAGACAGGAGGAGGAGCGTGCTCATTGAGTCACTGTGTACCTAGACCTGAAATTGTCTTTTAGTACACCATTTATTTTCATACTTGTTACTCTTTAGAGGGTTGAATAGGGATCAGCCCTGACTTGGGATAAAATGGTCCTCAAACAAGAACTCTTCCTCTTTTTGATGTGATACTGCTTTGATGCTATAGAAGCAAAAATATTGAAGATACATGTTCATGATTTTTGACCCTCTCTCCACCCTCTAAAGGAGAGTTCTTTGCTATCACTGCTAGGTTCCTGGGCTTCTAACATACTGACTAGAACACTGGGTAGAATTGCAGTGTGAAGACTTTTGCTTACATAAGAAAATGGAGGTCAATAATGGAAAAAAAGGCTAGAGGTGCTTTTGGAAACACAAAGATGAAAAATTTAGGGAATTGATTGTTTCAATTCAAAGGACATAAGAGAAAAATCTATCCAAAAAAGATTATAGAAAAAATTATCTGTAGTATGTGTAGTAGTAGTCGTCCCGGTTCCTCTTTTTGTTGCCTCTTCAAGACACCTCTGTAATTTCTTTTGGATATTTGAAGCTGAGGTAAGAGGACATCATTTTGTTTGAAGGAATTAGGATATTACTCTTGTTCAGTTTTTTTTTTTTTTAACTTTTAAAAATTGATAAGCTGAATAGATGGCTATCCACACAATGAAATCTTGGGTTCTAGAGAGAAAAGTCACATACCAAACTCTCCTCGCTGCAAAGTTTGCTAGATTCTTTTTTTTAAAAAAATTGTTCTCCATCCTGCCTAACACGGTGAAACCCCGTCTCTACTAAAAACTACAAAAAACTAGCCGGGCGAGGTAGCGGCGCCTGTAGTCCCAGCTACTCGGGAGGCTGAGGCAGGAGAATGGCGTGAACCCGGGAGGCGGAGCTTGCAGTGAGCTGAGATCCGGCCACAGCACTCCAGCCCGGGTGACAGAGCGAGACTCTGTCTCAAAAAAAAAAAAAAAAAAAAAAAAAAAAAAAAATGTTCTACCCATTAACTTGTCATTTACATTAGGTATTTCTCCTAATGCTATCCCTCCCCCGGCCCCCCACCCCATGACAGGCCCCGGTGTGTGATGTTCCCCACCCTGTGTCCAAGCACCAACATGGCACATATATACATATGTAACAAAGCTGCATGTTGTGCACATGTATCCTAGAATTTAAAGTATAACAACAGCAAAAACAAAAAATCAGGTAAAATGAATAAATCAACAACAAAAAATTGTTCTACCTTTTGGTTTAAGCAGTGACTGATAATTCTTCAAAATATTTTCCTGTTTTTGAAGTGACTTACTCTGTACCTTTTTAGTGTAAATTCATATAAGTTTAAGTTATCTGATGGCAGAAGAAGTTACAGCCCCAACACAGAGGTGAGAAAACTCCTGAGGGGAGAGATTTGAAGTGTGGGGGCAGTGAAAGTATGGAAGTGATGAGAGATTAGGATATCAAAGGCAAGTTTCATCTGTTTACTTTTTTTTTTGCCTAAGACTAACTCAACCACGACAATTAAAAATGCAAATTTTAAAAAGGTGTTTCTTAAGGAATCCTTGCTTTAAAGGTAAAAGGCAATGTTTCTGACCAGAAAGACTGTGTTTTTCTATATAATAATAATACTTAAGGCAAAGTTTTTGCTTCTGGGATAAAAGACATTTGCTTATATTATCTCTTGGTATAGTTTCGTACCAATTTTAAGCCTTTCAACAAATAGGATAAAGGTTAGAAAGGAATTGTCTTTCTACAAAAACCCATTTTTACAGGATAGATTTAAAAATTCATCATGTTTGTCAAAATATGACAATTATTTATCAAACTTGGTAGACTTCAGGACTGTTTAATGACTCTATTTCATCTACTTTTTGCAAGTAATCCCTCATCTTCTTTTGACAGATGAATACAAACACCATTTACAGATTGACATAAGTTTTCCCAGAGCAATCAACATTGGATTTAATATTATTATTTTGGCCCTAATTCCAGAATATAATGGAATATAAAAGCAGGTTTTTGTGGCAAACCCTGTTGGAGAGATATGCATAGTTCAAAGCCCTGGGGAGATGTCTAGTTTGTAGAGCTCTTCCTTCCATTAACACTACCTGACCTTCAGCATGGCCTCACTGAGTCCTCATGTGACACAGATAACAGGCCTCAAGGTGACTAAGACTTCATAAACCATGAATCTTCGATAGCAGAAAACCTAAATTATCTTGTCACCGTTTCCCACAAATGAAATAGAAGCCCAAGATAAGGACAATGACTGTTTTCCACAAGATGGCAGTGGTCTTTGCACAAAGAATAGAAGCATAGCATTCGCTGGGTCTGATACCAACTGACAAAATTTTGCCCTTGTGAATGAAGTGCTTGTGAAAGCTATGTCATGGTTGTTTTCTCTGCCATAGGCTGAATTCTCAGGAACATTTTAGCTCTATTGTCATAGGAGACAAAAATGCTGCATATGTAATATAATGTCTTATATAATGTCTTTCTCTAAGGAGCCAAAAGAATTTTGCAGCTGTTATTTAATTAACCTCACGCCATGCCTCTGAGGCAAGAAAACGGAATTACTGTATATCCTACTTATCACGGTGAATTTAAATAATTTACTGATATCATTTTTAAGGGAAAATGGTGGCACAGGGAATAAAAAACATTTGTTGAGCTCTAGTCCATAGCCCTAATCATTAAGCCAGGCTGTCATAAACTTAGAGAAGAGACCCTATTCAGTTTATATTAAAAAAAAAAAAAAAAATCTTTCCCAAGTACAGCTTCCACAACAGTGGTTTTCATATTTTAATTTGAACACTTACGTACTTTAGCTTTTGAGTTTGTTGCTTAAGAATGCATTTAAAAATGCAAAATCCTAGGGCCCTGTTCCATGAGATTCTGCTTTCATAGGTTAGGGATAGGGCTTAGGAGTTTGCATATTTTACATATAACTAAGGTGATTCTGAGACTTGTGGTCTTGCCCACACTTTGAGATACTGCTCTACAAGCTTTGAGTAATATATTGGTAAGACAGAGAAATTGACTCAAGTTTTAGAACTTAAAAGAATCTCATTTCTTTGGAGAAAGATACTCTATATTATATAAAAGTTTGAAATATAACACTTTCTTCAATTTTTGAAGGGTAAATCTGGACGTGTAAATTATTATGCTTTATTCATAAGTTTCATTTAAAAATCAGTTAACATTTTAAATATAATTATTTTAAAACCAAACTTTCAGAAGCATAACCATAATGATTAAAAAAATTACGTACTTCATCTTCCTCTTGAAGTTCCATGGTCCTTTTGCACAGGCTTTAGGTAACTGGATTCTAGACTATCTAGAATATTTTATTTCTAAAATACAAAAGACTAGAAAAATTCAGGTGTCAAGTGTAGTGTAAAAGTTAACCCACTTCTGGTAGCATGAGTCTGTTTTTCTTTTGAGATAAAAATCAAAGCAAGTGTTTTCCCTTGGTTTTATCTTTTTGTTCAGTTGGACCCATGTAAGCACCTGAAATAGTTCAATAAAATGGAAAATTTAGCTGAAGCACTGAGTTAACAGATGCCACATTCCAAATTCCATGATATAGAAAACTCCATGATGTGAGATTTTCCAGGGAGATTGTGGGAGACTGTGGAGGATGGCTGCATGATTCGTAACCCTTCCACTGGCACGAAGGATACAAAAGGATCACCGGCTCAATTTTGAAGGACAGTTTGGGGAGAGGGCTATTTCTGCTACTTTCGCATTCTCCCACAGGGGGATGAGGCGCTTTTGCCACTCCTCAAGTCAAGAGAGAGGTGATTTAAGGAACGAGCAAAGACTTAATATGGACTTCTGGTGGTTTGATGAACATCATAGGTGTGTAATTCCTACCTAGAAAACATTATGGGCAAGAGAAGGGCTGGCAAAGTTCTTTGACAGTCAGACTGTTTTCAGAGTAGCCACATCCTTAAGTCACTGTATACTTACCAGTCCTTGATAGCTTCTTAGTGTTTACTAGCTTATTAAATGTAAAGTGATATCTTATTTTTTGTTTTAAATTTCCTGACTAATGAACTGAAGCACTAAGTGCTTGTTAGCATTTTCATACTTGTTTTTTTGAATTGCTTATTCATGTTCTTTGCCCATGTTTCACTGGGGTCACTATTTTTTTATACTTGTTGGCATAAGTCTGGGTAGATTTTAGTATAGGTGTGTGCAGATAGCATAATCTTGTGTAATTCTTTGATACTTTCAGCAATTGCATATGTAGTCTGCCATCTGCCAACTATTAACTTTGTGTTATCCTTCATTGAATAGAAATTCTTAATTTGGATACCACAAAATTTATTATTATTATTATTTTGGTCTTTGCAGTTTTATTTAAGAAATCTTCTCTCACCTAGGATACAAGGATGTACATCCATGGTTTTTCTCACTGAATTCAAATTAATTGCCTGTGATATAAGTTTATATTTATGCCAAGATACACAATTTATTTTTATTCTGCTTAATTCTAGAAAATAATTAAGATTAAGATAAAATAATTATATAATAAAGCTGCTGCTATAAAAGTAGATACCTTTGAAATGTCAAAAACGGGAAATATTTAAAACTAAGCTAGTATTTCACAACAAAAGGTCAATGGATCACTTGCAGCATGTTTATTTTGGATAGTCATTAAAAAGGCAGATTTCAGACCTGCTTAATCAGAATCTCTTGCTGTAGACCCAGAAATCCTCATTCTTAATATTTATTCATTTTAATTCTGGGTATACACTAAAAACTGTTTAATACTACTAATCTAATAGTACTAAGTTTGAGTTTTAAATTTAGGTGTGAGCTTTTAGACTGCAAAGACTGAGAAAAACATTATAGGTTATAAATTCAAATTATGTGACATAAATAAATGCAGACATTTTTTAGGAGAAAGCTTTTTCCTGGTTTTAAATTCTCAAAGGATATATTTCTATCCATGCTAAACCTGTATGAATCCTTTTGCAACAGACCCTGAATCAATATCAAGACAATCTCTTCAAAAACGTTTTTAAAGAATATTCAGTGATGTTTTTCATGTGACCTTTGGTTGATTTAATCTTCAACAGAATCTGAGAGCAAAACATTTTCAAGTAACTGGATGAATATATTTTCACAAATGAGTTTGCATTTGATTTTACACTGTATGGAGGTGTTAAGAATGACTGGAGCAAACAGTTTTGTAAGGAATATTCTTGGTGAAGAAAAGACACTTAATAGTTACTAACGGCTCCTTCTCAATGAGAGCTTGGTTTCAATTTTTTATATTGAGATGTAATGTTAATATTAACATTAAAAAAGTATTAATATTCAGTTAAAGGTCACCTGGGTTTTGCGTAATAATAGGAATATGGGCCAATTTTAGTTGCCTGCTAGAAGACTGTATTTTTTTAGGATTCCTGAGATATTCTTTCTATTCCAAAGCTATCAACAGATGAAAACCTGAGAAACCCACAGCCTTTACCTTGTTGTTAGATATTCTACTTAAGAACTCATTTCTGATAACTTGTCTGAGTTACTATAATTTGCTTCATAAATACTTAGCACCAGTTCAGTATACTTGGAATCATGGAATTTTAGCATTAGAAAAACCCTGAAAGTTATCTAGCTCAATCCCCCATTTTATATGAGAAAACTGACAATCAAAGAAGTAAAATGATATGGCTTAGGTCATTTGTTTATTGGCAAAATTGGGACTGGAATTCAGGCTTCTTGATGGAAAATGAAAGAGAAACCTCTGAGATGAAATGCAAGAGAAAATCAAAGACAGCTTTCTTAATTCTGAATAAAACTGGACTTTGGACAATTCTTAGGCAGATTTTCTCCACGTTTGCCTACTTACAGAAAGGGCAGAGAGGAATTAAGTGAGCACTTCAGACACATATTTTCAAAAATTTATTTTGAGATAATTTCTGGTTCACATGTAGTTCTAGTGCAGAGAAATAATACAGGGAGATTCTATGTACCCTTGATCCAGTTTCCTCCAATAATAACATAAACCCAGAGTACAGTATCACACGAAGGATATTGATATTGATGCAGCCAAACTGTAGAATACTCCATCAACATAAGGATCTCTCATACTTCATATAGATGCCATGGTAATAAGTGTTTTACACCTAATTTTTTATCAGATTATGTCCAAGATCAGTTCAGATTACTGTTTCTTAAGGTTTCCATACTCTAAGTCCAGAAACACCTTTTTACCTCCCAGTCAGGTGAATTTAGTTTCAAAGGAAAAGAACCTTCCTTTCTGAGAGAAAACAAGCTCAGTCCTGTTCTTCATCTGTAGGGGGAACCTAGTTGGTAGGGAGCCCTAATTGGAAAAGGAGTTAATGATTCCCAAGGTGACTGTAACTTTCTCTTAATTTTTCTGAAAAGATTACTAAAGCAAGACTAGAAAGAAAAAATATGTATAAAGAAAAAAACAATAAATATTACTATTAATCAACTGAAATTATGAAGAGGTATTCTTAATAAGGTACTACAAAAACAAAACCATTCTGAAGTGACAGTGGTATTAAATTCTGAAACTTTGGTTAAAATGTAGATATTAAATATTTAAGAAAAATACATTTAGATAAATGATCTTAAGCATGTAATAAGAATATGGGGATTTGGATTTGATCAACACAATTTTAGTTAAAATTTATGCAAATGTTTGACGTCAGTAATTGCTGTATAGGTTTGAAGCAAGTAACCTATGTAAGGAAGGTGAGTGAAATCCTGAAAAACAGTGAAGCACCAAAGCAATTCTTGCTGATAAAATTAAAACAATCTTCACTAGAAAAATCTGGAAATATCATTTCTAGATGACGAAACATAAATGGAATCTCTATTAGGAAATTTTCTATGAAGATATTTCAATTTAAAATTTCTGAGTGTCAGTAACCAATACCTATCGGATATAAAATAGTTATCTCTAGAATCCCTGTTGAGTAAAAATAATGGAAATATCAGCAAGACCAACTATGTCTTAGATACTTTCTAGTAGTAGTAATAGCTCAGAGTAGCTTTTCTGCTGATTAAAGACAATAGCAACAGACCAAAATTAGTGATTTCTAAATTAGAGTAAAAGAGACCAATTCTTATTTTTATACAACAAGCAAATGAATAAACAAAATGTGATTTTAATGGATTCTGCTAGAGAAGACTGGGTCTTACTTTGTCCAAGATAAGGCTGTCTTCTCACATTTCATCATTTTATTGCTTGCTCCACTGCCTGACATCAAGGTTACTGGCAGCTTAATCCTAATTTCTAAAGCACTGTCAACAACCATTTCTTTTCCTTCAAAATAAAATTGAAGTTCTATGAAATTATCTGAAGTAATAAAACATAGTTATCCATCATAAGACCAAATAAGAACAAAGAAATAAAATCTTCCCATCTTGCCCTAGCAGTCTTAGGATGACACAATTTTAATATTTGTCAAATTGCTCTAAGTATTCAGAAAATATCCAGGGAAGTCCTTAGAACTGAAATCCAGCATAATGCAATACATTTTCAACTAACAAGAGTTTGGAAAAAGGTATTATTTCATAGGATGTAGTCTTTTCTAATTTCCTCACAACCATAGCATTTTTTCATTTTCTTGATGACATATTAGACATTTAAAATTCTACCCTGCAAGTATACATACCCACAATATTTTGTATATATATGTATACACACATATATATGTATATATATAAATGTATGTAGTCTTTTGTAATTTTATCAGAACCATAGCATTTTTTATTAACATGGTAGACATTCAAAATTCTGCCCTGCAAGTACACATACTCACAATATTTTGTATATTTTGTGTACATATACATATATATAATGTGTATATGTATATATATTTGTAAATATATTGTATATTCACTACCCTTCCTTGCTATTGGTTAGGAAAGGAGGCTGAACAGTCAAAACTCATTAATAGCTTAAGAATAATTCTAGGCCGGGCGCGGTGGCTCAAGCCTGTAATCCCAGCACTTTGGGAGGCCGAGATGGGCGGATCACGAGGTCAGGAGATCGAGACCATCCTGGCTAACACGGTGAAACCCCGTCTCTACTAAAAATACAAAAACTGCTGGGCGAGGTGTCGGGCGCCTGTAGTCCCAGCTACTCGGGAGGCTGAGGCAGGAGAATGGCGTAAACCCGGGAGGCGGAGCTTGCAGTGAGCTGAGATCTGGCCACTGCACTCCAGTCCGGGCGACAGAGTGAGACTCCGCCTCAAAAAAAAAAAAAAGAAAAAAAAAAAGAAAAAAAAAAGAAAAGAAAAGAATAATTCTAGACATTAAATTATTAACCAAATAATAAAAGTGACAGATAGCTTGTTCATGTTATAGCAACTTCCTGTGGGGCCAAAATGGGTGCGCTACTTATGTTGGCTAAGCAAATCCTGCATGTGTTAGATACAGGACAGGACATTCAATGGGTGGGTCACTAGAGAAGAGCAGGTGAGGAAGAGTTAGGAAGGCAGGTGAAGCAGATGTGTAACTGTTATCCCCTGACACACGATAATCTGGACCTTGAGAAGGTGAGCTTGCCCAGAAAACAACAGGATTTTCATTCTGAAACACTTAACCTATACATAAGCAGGTAATCAGCAGGAAGCCATGAGCAGTTTGCTTTTTCCCATTTGAAGAGGCTTAAAAGGGGTATGCTCAAAGTTACCCCATGTTTTATAACTTCTTTTACTGATAAATTAGAACCTATTTTTTAAAAAATCAAAACTAAGACTTCTCACCCACTCTTTTTTTCCTCAGGGTAACGATCTTCTGCAGGAAGACAATACAAACTGTTTTGCTGGTGTGAATCACCCTGCTCTGTCTTAATATCATGAGAGCCTGGGTGCTGGTCTTTGCAGGTGGACTGCCTGTTCAGTAGGAGTTAACACTGGGTCACTGTTTCTATTTATGAATAGGAAAACAAGGGGAATGATAGTAATAATTGAATCATTCTGTTTTGCCTTGAGAGAAAAGATAACATCACATTTAGGCTTGCTTTCTCATCATTAATTTTTTTATAACTTTCTGAATTTGTACTCATAAAAGCATACTCTTGTGTAATCCTAGGTTCCCTTAAAGACTATAAATAGAAACTTTAAAAATTCTGCATTCATAGTTTAGAGACATGAATTATTTAAAAATTTTCACCATATCTTATGACTATTTTAACTTATTGCCATGGTAGCCGTATGTACTGAATGTTAATCTGCAAACAATACAAATTGAGAAGACATATTTTTACTTCCCTTTTTACCATATTTTTGTTCGGCTGATCAATGTAGGAAGAATAAAGCCAGGAATATAGATTCTCTATTATTTCATATCAAGCACATAGATTTGAGAAATTAAGTACATTTTACAGCTTTTTCTAATCTGTGCCTTTTGGTGGCTAAGAAGCTGGGACTTTGAGGGGCAGAGGAAATTTTGAGGTAAAATGTCACTGTCCTTAGTTTTCAACAATTTATCTCGAAGAGGAGTGTAATTTTGCATGAGAGTTACATGAGGATTATCAATTGCACAATGTAAATGGTTCTTACTGCATTTTCTTGTTATTCCAATTGGATAAATTGGATCTTATATGACATCAATAACATAGAAGAGTTCTAGCAGTAGATATATTTTATTTATTAAAAGAGTGACAACTGTAGTCCTGCTTTCTTTGCAACATTTATCATACATAAAATTTGATCTTGTGAAGGACTGAGTTAGAATATGATGGTTCAAACATAGGCATGTCTTACTGTCACTTCCTCATGCAGGGAAATGATAGCTTTATCCTTATGCAGACCTCTTCCTACACTCATCAGGTAAGCCTGGGACCTAACCTACTTTATCTGTTTCCACGTTTGATAGGAAAAACATTGCTGTTTCACTGCATAAGTATACTTTTGTTGGAATATTAGTTTGCTTCTGCATTAGAGCCAAGAGACTGAATAATTCTATATTTGAGCTCCAAGACCTATAAATCCTAAACTCAAAAATATATGTATTAGAAAGGTACAACCCCAAAGCACTGTTGATGCATATGCGCCTTACCTCACACTATGGGGTCAGCTGACAACCCTGGGCAAATTTAATTGAAGAAAATAAACTAACTTATAATTGAAAGGCAAGAACAGAAGTGACTGAGAATCTTAAGTGGCTCAAAACAAAATAAATGCTGCCTGAAGAAATTAAATAAGTTATCTGAAGATACTGGACAATCCAGCCATATATCTGTATGCAAACATACCAGGAAGTTGAAAGTTTGGCTGTTGTGTAGCAGCCAGACTTCAAAGCAGAACACTGAATTTCATTTCTCAGTAAACTCTAGTAGTGCACTAATTTTACTTTATTACTGTATTTAATAATGTTAAAACTTCCTTAAGAGTAAGTAGCCTTTCGTCAGATGACTAAAACATTCAAAAAAATATCCTAATAGAATGACTCAAGCTTCTATTTCCACTCACTGTGGGGAGTCTAAAATATCCCTTAAACAGATCTTCGCGGATTTCTAGGAGGTTCTAGATATGGAAGATGTCAGGAGGGGGTGTGTTTTTTTTCTCACAGGTATCTGTTTGGGATTTCGTGCTGAGTACTTAATCTCTGATTGTTGTATTCGCTCTTGAAACTACTGTTTGACTTCTATAAACTTTGCTAATGAAGGGACATGTGCCTCCCATATTCCTCAATACAACACTTACGTGCATCACACTTTCATTGAACACTTAAAATCATGGTGGCAGCCTACAGCATAGCAGACAACAGAAGAAAACCTAAACCCCCTATTCTTACAATTCCGGGGCATCTCTGTTTTGGGGATTCCTTATGACTATCTCTCCTTGACCCTTGCCTGATATGCTAATTACCTTTTACTCTTCAGAACATTCCTCCTAGGCATACTCAAAACTTTGCATAGGTCTTGAAATAAGATTTGGAATTAAAATATTTCATTAACATAGCCTAGTTCAAATTCCAAGGCAGTCCTCGTTCTCCCATTAAGCAGAGAAAAATTCAAACAGTCCCCCTTTTTTTCCTCTCTATTGTACATATGTTATATACATATGCAAGTTAGGAAATTGCTTATCCAACCATGACATCATGAGGAAGGATTTGCATTTTTGGTGTATTCCTGGTGGCTTATCAAATTTTATGTGTACCCCTGACGGTTCTTTGTTAATAATTATTTCTGTATCTGTTATGTATACCTTATACAAGAGTAGTCATACTGCCTTTGCAAATTCAAACTATTTTTGTTTGTATATAAATATCACTTTGCTGCCATTGATTGACATGATTATTTTAAATTTTATTTGAATGCAGAATTCCATGGTTAATAAGTACAGTTATCTTAATAAATTTAAGATGTTTAGATTATAGAAATTCCAGATTTTCAATTCTCAGTGGAGCAGTGAAAATAGAATACTTTCTGTCCTGGTGTTAGTAAAGACTTTTTAAAAACTTTTAGGTTCAGGAGTACATGTGCAGGTTTGTTATACAGGTAAACTTGTGTCACGGGGGGTTTTTGCACAGATTATTTTGTCACCCAGGTAGTAAGCCTTAGTGCCTAGTATTTTTTTTTCTTCTCTCCGTCCTCTCACCCTCTACCCTCAAGCCCTCGAATAAGCCCCAGTGTCCGTCGTTCCCCTCTTTGTGTCCATGAATTTTCATCATTACCCTCCACTTATAAGTGAGAATGTTGAGGTATTTTATGTTCCTGTATTAGTTTGCTGAAGACCATAGCCTCCAGCTCCACCCATGTTCCCACAAACGACATGATCTCATTATTTTTTATGGCTGCATGGTATTCCATGGTATATAAGTACTACATTTTCTTTATCCAATCTGTCATTGATGGACATTTAGGTTGATTCCACATCTTTGCTATTGTGAGTAGTGCTGCAATGAACATTTACTTGCATGTGTCTTTATTGTAGAATGATTTACATTCCTCTGAGTATAAACCCAGCAATGGGATTGCTGGGTAGAATGGTAGTTCTGTTTTAAGTTCTTTGAATTGTCACACTGCTGTCCACAATGGTTGAACTAATTTAAATTCCTACCAACGGTGTGTAAGTGTTCCTTTGAGACTTGTTTTATTATTTCTTTTTGTAGATTCATATTTTTTTGTTGACAAAATAGTCTGACTTCTTTTAGGGAAAACAACCTTTATATCATTGTTTAATATTTTTTTCATATGTAAGGTTTTTGAAATTCTTTGGGGCTTAATGAAATAGTTGTTTAAATTTGAGTAGTAAAACATCAACTAAAAGCATTAATTAAAACCTCTTTCATTTTATTCAAGAGTGATCAATATTTTGTTTTAAATAATTTTTTGGTTTCACGGAGGTGGGAGACCTCAGTGGTCATCTAGTGTGTCAATTCACAATGTAGAAAACTATCCATTTGTATCCTCTTTGTATACATTAATCCTTTTGAAATAGAATTGGGGGTATATGGGAAGACTTTCTCATATTATATTTAAACTTTTGTCTCCTTATAACATTGCTTTTCCTTTGAATGCAAAACGTCTCTGTCTGTCATGCATCCTTCCTTTCTGACCCTGACTCTGATGTTGACTTCTGTCCTTTCTGCTTGGCTTTCTTCTTTGAGGCAGTGTATGCATCTAAGTTTATGTTCAAAGGGGCTCAATTCATCCTGATACTTATTTAACCGCATATTAAGATACTTTGATTTCACTCCTATTCTCAAGTTATTCTGAAAACTTTTAGTTTTTTTCCTGAATAGGAAACCTTGAGATTGTAGAGTTTGGCTTGCTTTTTTGTATAGAAGATATTCTTTGCTTAATAAACTTTGTTTTATCACAGACATTTAAGGATAGTAGGCTATACTCTACCAAACCCCAGCTGTTATCTTCAATAGGTTTTGTGCCTCCCCCTCGACTACATTCTGTTGTGTATTTGATTTTTGTGTCAGACAACTTTAAAGCATTATGATTGATCTACAGTCTATGATTCAATTTAAGCTAAGCTTGAGTAGTAACTAAATCTCTTGCTTGTTTAGCGCTGTGCCATATCTCAGTAACAGTAACAGCTAATGCTGGCGATCTTGAACATGTCTTTAAATATTTAATGATTAATCCCACCTCTATCCCTCTTAGTTTGGATTAAACAAAAAAAAAGACACAAGCAATATACAGAATCATAGATTTTTTTCTGGTGAAGCTAGATAATAGAGCTGCCACCACAGTCAGATTTCCTGACACCTGTCCTCACAGCAAGTATTTGGGGTGACCATCTAAGATGAGACTTAAAGCTCACATTTGGCTAGATGTATGGGGAATCGACATGCTTTATACCCAAAGGAAGAGGTAGTTTTGACCTCTAGAGGGCAAGTCATGGGCTATATCCTGAATGGTGGCAGGGACAAGAAGGAATCTCTCCCTCTTGGGCACAGAATATTGCAAAAGGGGGAGTCTTAGGAGGGGAGAGTTACTCTTGCTTTGTGTTTCTTTTTTTTTTTTTTTTTTTTGAGACGGAGTCTCGCTCTGTCGCCCAGGCTGGAGTGCAGTGGCCAGATCTCAGCTCACTGCAAGCTCCGCCTCTGGGGTTCACGCCATTCTCCTGCCTCAGCCTCCCAAGTAGCTGAGACTACAGGCGCCCGCCACCACGCCCGGCTAGTTTTTTGTATTTTTTAGTAGAGACGGGGTTTCACCGTGTTAGCCAGGATGGTCTTGATCTCCTGACCTCGTGATCCGCCCATCTCGGCCTCCCAAAGTGCTGGGATTACAGGCTTGAGCCACCGCGCCCGGCCACTTCTGCATTTTTAAGATCACTTTCCCTCTGTGGCCTTCTGTAAGTTTACAGGCTTACTAAAGACTTCATTTTAGCCAATTTACTAGAGACCTATTTTCCCTACAGGGTAACTACAAGTAAATATAAAATTATATTGGAAAATAAAATAATCTTAGTACACTTTACATAGACCATTTTGTTTCAGACTCTTATGGAGTAGATGAACAAGATAATATTTTAATATTCTGGCATTCCTGTGATTCTTGGCAAAGTGTCATCATTTTTATTTTATGGAGGTGGGAAGAGGGATGAGAAGCAGATACTCTTTGTCTTAAGTTACATGGACTTTATCTTCACCTGAGTGAGAGAGACACAAATGTCTGGCTCCTCTGCTCCCTGGATCATCTTTATGGTTTATGTCTACCTGAGATATAATACTACACATAGTGCCTCCAGAGGTTATTCTTAAGTAAATGCCTGTGAAGCAATCATGTATTTAATCTATGTAGATTGTTATCGAGATGTATGATATTTCATTAATCATAATCTACTGGCATGTGATCTTCAGTGCCAAAACATGCCATGTAAATCAAGCATATATCATACAAAATAATTGTGCACAATTTCTTTGGATAATTTGATTTCTAACCAAATGTAACACTACATCTGAATGACTTTGAGGTATAAGAAGTTTGGAAATTGTAGTAATTAGTGGGCTCCATATCACATTAAACGGTTCCATTTAAATTGTGAGGAAATAAATAGAACAGGAGTTACTATACTTGCAAACCCAGGTCTCTCTTTACTTAACTACATTGCTAGACTGTCAAAACACTTTCGGAGAAAAAAAGGAAAAAAAAAAAAAAAAAAAACTTTTGTGAACAAATCTGTCTTTCGGATTCCTGACAGTCAGTATTTTAACTTCAAAGAGATACTTGCTGTAATCTTTTCTTGCATGATCTTCGCCTATATAAGCTAACTTTCTTTTAAATAAGAAAATTCTTGGTTTATTCAGTTATCTATGTGCTAAATAATACAATGTCTTGGAAAGAACCTCATTGATTTTTTTGAGTGAGGTTGTTGGTTTAAACCTTGGAATATAAGATTATTGTTGAAATTTAAGTGTTGAACTAGTCACTGTGAGGAATGTTGAGGACAATTAAAATTTAACTGAAATTCAGAATGAATTGATATTTACACAAGATATAAGCAATTCAGAGATACATATAACAAATGGCTTCTGTCCTGATTTTTCTTCAGCCATATTGAAAACAAATATTTGCAATAAGGCAACATCGATTTTTATCCCAAGACAAAAAGCTCTTCCCCAAATCATAGCAACTCTAAGTTAAAAACAAAATCAAACCTCTTAAAATACTTTTCATAAAGGGTGCATTAAAGGATGCAAGTCTTGGTTTTCTTTCTTCCTCCTCCTACTCTAACAGAATTATATTGTATGTAAGACATCAAAAATTTTCCAGCTATAAAATAGTTTAGATAACCATAAAGCAATAAAGTAGTAAATGAACGATGAGACAAAATGAATTTATATATAAAATGGTTTAGCATCAGTTATGCTAGCTGATATCTTGAAAATAATGGTTGAAGTAATATATGATTTAGCTGCAAGTATGTGTGGCAATAAATTCAAGTCTAGAGTTATCCTCCAGTCATGTAAAATATTGAACACAGCATATCATTTTAAAATGATGTGTGGTGCACCATGTAGAGAGCAAAATGACAATCTACAATAAACTTTCTGACCCTAGCTCTCCAACAAAGCCACAGTTTAACTGGTTTATTGACAGGGTAGATTGTTATAGATTAAAGTGGTTCACAAAAGATGGCAGCTCCAATTCTTTCGTAGTAGTCCAACTGAGCTGTTCATGAAAACCTTTCATCCAAGCAGCTCAAAACATTACTAATCGGTACTTTTATGCCTAACATTTATCAGATAACTTCTTACTTGCAATGACTTTGAAATCTAACTAATATTCATTATGTCTGTGAGATGTTCTAGCATATTCAAGATATTTAAAAGTGCGACACTAAGGCCTAGTAAGTCTCAATAACCTCTCCAAAGACATGCCATTAGACAACTTGTCTTCCGAGGCTCAACCCTGTCCTTGGACAATTGACTCATATTTTCATCTTGAGTAAGGGGGAACAAATTAAATAGCCTTTTCAGAACCATTTGACTTTGGGCAAGTTGCTTAACCACCATTTGTTTCTGCCCTTACATGATTGTAAATAAGAATGCCACTGACTTTCATCATTGCACTTGCTTTACAAAAAGCTTTATCTAATACACATTCTATTTTGCTTTTCCAAAGAAGGTCTATGAATATCAACTATAATTAAGCATTTATTTGTTATTGCAAACTCTTTGAAGAAAGGGCTTTATTTCATGTTTAGGGGATATTGTATTTTCTTAGAAACCCAAACCCTTTGAATTTTCTTCATATGTTTCTGTGGAATATTTAGCAACTGAAATCTCCTTCATTTAAAGTGTCACGAAGAACAGATGGTGCCCCTAAAAAGACTAGTTTCATATGCAAGCTATTTTGCAATAAAGCACTGTCCTTGAATTGTATTCAAAGTAAACTTAATGCTTGTAAGTATGAATCAGAAAGCCAAATGAACCAGAAGACATAAATGGAAGATAATTAATGATAGTACTTACATTTAAATAATTTCATTGTCATAAATATCAATCCTTGTCAGAATTACAGAGATGGAATTTTAACATCTTTAAGTTCATCCCTTATCCATACAGTTTGAGACTATGAATGAAAGTTTCCTATGTGACTTCTCAAGGTAGATAGGTATCTGGGATCCTTGTGTGAATTTTCCTTAACTGTTGAATATAGTTTCTCCCCCTGCCTTTAAGCCTTTCAGCTTTCTGTGACCTTCATGGCATTTATTACAGAGCTTGCATTTTGCTTATGGGCCACTGACTACTACTGACCTGAGAATAGCTAAATTATATCATCTTGCTATTTGATTATCTTATTTCTAGGAAGCCTGGCTGTCCCATTGGCTCTATGAATATGAAATAGTCGTGATTTCAAATATAGTTAAGTCTGGTACTGAGGGATGTGAGAATTTACGTAATTTAAACATCCTTACTGTAGATAAATTATTGGGATATAAAAATATCTACATTTCTTTCAAGTTATGGTGTTTTGTTCTCCTCAGTTCCCACACCTGGTTTGTCCTGTTTCTTTCTGGACATTTCCTAGGATTCTTACCACTGCTCCCTTCTAGGCTTCAATTCTACCTACTTCAGGGAAGAAAAAAGTTGTGAAACTAAGTTTTGTCTGCTGTCTAAATCCCCCAACTTTAGCAAAGATCAATGACAATGTATTACCAGGAAAATATTTGTTTGAGGGATTGTGTGATAGCCAATTGTATGTGTCAGGTCGGAGGGTGTTTTTGGATAAGATTAACACTTTAATCTGTGAACTATGAGTAAAACAAATCTCGCTCCATAGTGTAGGTGGGCCTTGCACAATCAGTTGAAGGTCCAAATAGAGCAACAAGACTAAATTTCCTGAGCAAGAGAGAATTCTTCAGCAGATGTCTTTGGATTTTATTTGCATCATCATCTCTCCTAGGTCTCCAGCCTGTGGATACACACTACAGATTTTGGACTTGCCAGTCTCCATAATCACATGTGCTAATTTCTTATAATATCTTTTTCTCTGTATACACATACATTCTATTAGTTCTGTCTGCTAATCCTGAGTAATATAAATTGATTCACAGTTTAACACACAATATGACAGATCAAGAAATGTAGGTGGAGTGGAGAGTAGCAAAAACAATATGGTGAGAAAATTGGCTTCACTCTAGCAACTAACTGTCCTGGGTGGTGGGTATCAGGGAGTTGAAACTTCTCATATCAAAATGACATTCAATCAGATAAACTTAAATATTCTTGCCAGTCTTTACACAGATGGCTACATGAATCTCTGGATGCTGTTGGCCTGAGAAAGGCCTGTAGTTTCTCTGGTACTTCCTCTATCACTACTGTGGTAAAAATGTACAAAATGGGGGCATTTGTCAAGTATAAAGGAATGAATGTTTATCATTAATGAATTAATCATGAATGAGTAGGAGATCCATTCATCTCCTACCATACTCAATAAAAATCAAAGTATTCAATTCATTTACAAAACAAATTCTTAACTGTAATTTTTTGTGTATGTTACTTTTTAAAAAAAAATACCATTAATGATGAGTTTAATAATTCTAAAAGAAAAAAGACTAAGTAAACCAACCTTCCAGAATGATGCCTCCCAGGGTTGTGAGTTAAGACTACCCGAGGCATCAAATAGAAAGTTAATGGGAGATATGGATATAATTGCTGCTGTATCAGTGCCTTAAGCATTTCCTGTTTCTCATCACTTGTTTTGCTGAATGGTTTTGTTAAATGATTTCGTTAAATGATTTCTTTCTTTGCTTTCTCTCCTACCTTCCTTTTGCGTTTTGCTTTTAAAAATCCCTGTAATTAGCTTCTTTGTTATCATGCTCATATCATTACAGATTCTTGTGTATTTGCTGTGTGTGCTACTTTTCTAGAAACCAAGCAATTTATGGAAAAGATGTAATTTATTAGAGTTTAAAGAACACAGAGAGCAAATATGAAGGTTATATAAAATTTATATAGGCGTTCAGGTTAGTCATACATTCTATCATAGTTATGTAAATTTTAATCACAATCAAATTTTAAATACTGAAAATGCAGATATAAAAGCCATTGTTACATTTTAAGAATAACCATTAAATTGTCCTCATGCTATAGGCTATACACTGTGTTCTTCAGTCTGAAGGAATATAGCTTGAGTGGTGCAAACTGGCATAGTATGTTCTGTTTCAGGTCATTTGTGTTGTTTTGAGCATTTGCGTCTACCACAAGTATGCAAAGCCCTGTCCCATGTAAGTGTCTACTCCTGTCAAGACCTATTGATAGCCTCCCTGGGTTACCAGTAGTGGTCTGATGTAGTCTACTTGCCAGCTATGTGCCGGGCCTCCCCCCAGGGGATTTGTATAGTCATCTATTATTCAATAGTGATCTGTATGTCTTGCATCAATCCATGCTCCTCCATTTTGCAACATTCAAACCTAAGGAGACTTCTAAATTAGTAACTCAGTCCATTTAGCAAAGATTTTTCAGGAAGCCGATGATACTGAACTACAAAATGAAACAATTTCTTCACATTATGCTCCCTGGTTTCAGTAGTTTTTTTGTTTCCTCCCACTGTAGTGTTTTTCACTATTATTTTTTCCCTTTCGTAGTGGCTTTAAGGCTACATGCTGTAGCTCAAGTTGTCCCAAACCCCTAAGGTTGCTGCAGTAACAGTGTCTACCCCAACATTTTGCTTTATTTTGAGCTTAGCTATTACAGATTTAAAAAAACCTCAAATGACTGTATTTAGCTTGCTTATCATTGTTTTGCATTTCCTTATGTATCCAGTGAGCACATTCCTTAGGAGTTGGGTCTATCATTTTTAAATTCTACTGGTAACTTTCACTTCTAGTAATTTTTACTTCTAGTAACTGATCATAGCATGGCTGCTGTCTCATACCCAAGGGGACTTGGTAGCTACCTAGGCATCAAAAGTTCATCTTTCTTTGTTCCTCACTTTCCCCAAACAATGCTTTCACCATGTTTCCATGATTCAGTCATTCTAGAGAATCCCACTTCTGATGCTTACTGTATTAACTTAATTGATGAAAAAAAGACATGTGATGAAATTCAACTTTCATTTATAATAAAATAAACTCCCAGCAAACCAAAAAGGGAATTTCTTCCATTTAAGGACATCTGAAAAAAACCCCACTCCCTTCTAGTCTACAATTAGCCTTATACTTCAACAGTTAAAGACTAGAGGCTTCTCCCCTAACATCAGGAAGGTGAGAATATCTGCTCTGATACTTCCCCTGAACATTTCTGATATTCTCTTTTCCAGTTTTAGAATTTTCACTGGAAGCTTTTGTTTTTTTTTAAAAAACATGTAGCTCCCAGTTCTTTGCTGAAATTCTTTCTCTTCATGCATGTTGTCTACATTTCTCCCGGAATCTGTTAGCATTTTTATCACAGATAAATTAAAGATGATACCTAATAATTCCAACCTCTGAGCCATTCCTGGGTTGTCTTCTGTTGATACTTTTCTACCTTGACCATGAGCCACAGTGTTATGCTTATTTTTGTGTCTCATAATGTTTGATTACATAGAGAACATTTTGTATAAAAGGATACTAGACCCTAAAGTTAATATTTGCCTTCTAAGAAAAGCATGCTACTTTTTTTTGCCAGCTGCTAGAGGAGCACCTGAGTTAGTGTAGTTATCTGTTGTTGTTGAGTTGTTCACTCATTCATTCATTCATTTGCCTTTCATTTGATTCAGTTCACCACTGGCTTCAACACTTGAAGGTGGGATCAGGACTTTTCCTTTCAATGGTGTTTGGGATTATACATTGGCAAGGTTCCAGAAATTTCTTAGTGCTTTACAGGTGAACCACCAGCTTACCTAACTATGTGTGATCTCCCTCTTCTCTATGTTCTGACTGTCAGCTTTTTGGGATGCTGGGGTGGTATTTTTGTACCAGGTGAAGAACTATGGGAAAATGTTGGCGTGTGGGTGTTGATACACTCTGACTGGGGCTTCTTTGAATTCTAGTGTGTAATGCCATATGGTGGTTAAAAGTTTGTTAAAAGTTCTGTTCATTCCTCCTTCAATCCATCTGTGGTCCATTTGTCCTCATTCCTGTCACTATGCCTGAAACATAAGCAGCTGTGGTCTTTTTTTTCTCCTATGAAAGGCTTGGCTCATTCATTTAATGAATTAATTTATTTAGATTTCTTTGTATCTTCAGATTCCTAATTGGCTTAAAAACTATGATGTTGCAACTTACTTGATTTGTTTTGGTTATTGGGGTGAGAGTTATGGTTTCTTTTGACTTTCTGTATCCTAATCAAATGTATTTTACTTATGCTGTTCTATCTTTCTGTCTAGAGTTAAGTGCTTTGATTATTGTGATATTTCCTAATAATGAAATACTTTAAAGCTATGTATTGGCATTTGAGTTAAACTGTGCCTATACCCCATACATTTTTATATATCATGCTTTCATTGTCATTAATTTATGATTTTTTTCACTTAAATATTTCTAAATATTGTTAATTGCAGTTGATTTCATTTCTCCCCAGGATCACTTAAGAGGGCTGTGTGCGTGTGTGTATGTTCAATTCCAGTTTTGTTACATTGTGATCAGAGTATAGTCAGATAAATTTCTGCTTTTGGGGGAGTCCTGGGGTTCTCTTGTTCTAACACTTAATAGCACTATGTTTGAGTCAGGGTACTAGGGGCATTGGCATACAGGTAAGCAATTAATATCTATGGAATGAATGAAAGAAAAGTTTTCTTCTGGTAAGTGTTAACTATATACTTTTGAAAACTATGTGAATCTAAGGTTAGATCTATATTATTATTATTTTTGAGACACAGTCTCGCTGTGTCACCCTGGCTGGAGAGCACAATGGCGTGATCTTTGCTTACTGCAACCTCCGCCTCCTGGGTTCAATCGATTCTCCTACCTCAGGCTCCCGAGTAGCTGGGATTACAGGTGCCTCCCACCACGCCTGGTTAATTTTTGTATTTTTAGTAGAGATGGAGCTTTGCCAAGTTGGCCAAGCTGATCTCAAACTCCTGACCTCAGGTGATCTGCCCAACTTGGCCTCCCAAAGTGCTGGAATTACAGGCGTGAGCCACTGCACCTGGCCAGATCTACATTATTATCCAGTTTAGAACTTCTATTATTTTTCCTAATTGATCAAAGACTGAGGGAGGTATGTTGTTTCCTGCTGGCTTTTCTGTCATTTTTCTTATATATTTTTTTAAAAATTACTCTTGTGTTTTTGTTGCTCTTATTTAATACTTAATGGCTCATGCTAGTTACACTTTTTAATCATTCTTTTTGTTTGAAAAAAACTTTTTGCATGCTTAAACTTTTAAACCTTTTTTAAATGTCACTTTTTTCAGTCATTCTTTTGATGTCTGGTTATATTTTGTTTAAGGTTCACTACTGGAGACTTTGTCTTTGACACTTTTTTTTTTTTTTCTTGAGATGGAGTTTCACTCTTGTCGCCCAGGCTGGAGTGTAGTGGCACGATCTCGGCTCACTGCAAACTCCGCTTCCCAAGTTCAAGCGATTCTCCTGCTTCAGCCTCCCAACTAGCTGGGATTACAGGCACCTGCCACCACACCCAGGTGATTTTTGTGTTTTTAGTAGAGACAAGTTTTGCCATGTTGGCCAAGCTAGTCTCGAACTCCTGACCTCTTGTGATCTGCCCACCCCTGCCTCCCAAAGTGGTGGGATTACAGGCGTGAGCCACTGTGTCTGCACAACACATTTTAATTTATTGCCATACTGTATATTTTGCCAAATACTTCCATATTGTTTTTATTTTCTATTTTTTTATTCACTCTTCCTCCTATCACTGCTCTTTTCTTCTCTCCTTTGTTTCTTCTTCTGCTTCCTGTCACCTCATTCTGCCTCATCCTCCTTTTCCATTTACCTATTGCTATGTAGACAACTTTTTCTTTGCTGTTATCCTTGTTTCTCTTCAAATTATTTTCTAATTTTACATTGTTTTAAATTTAACCTTTAACTTTGAAAGATGTTTGACCTTGCATTTTTATAATTGCCTAAGTAGCAAATAAATCCATTTCTTAACTGCTTAACCATAAATGATGAATAATGGGAAATATGTGTGTAATTTGGCTATACATTGTAATGATCATTTAGTCTCAATAGTTCTTACTATTAGTGCCAATATTTTCTGATTTCTGCAATTAGTTGGCCTGTGGTCCTAATTTTCAGCATTGTTAAAATGCATCATTTCTGCATTTTCGTAGCTATTTTCTTGGGAAACTGAACAAGGCTGATTCACATCTTACCAGCCAGGTGCCATTTTGTGAATTCACCTTCATTAAAGTTTCTAATGGTTGCTGGAAGAACATAGAAAAGCTATTGATTTTTCTTGTTTATCTTTTATTCAGCTAATTTACTGAACTGCCTTATTAATTCAACTGTGTTTTCAATTGATTTTCTATAATTTTCTGATTATACAATTATATTATCCAGAAATAATGAAAATTTTGTGTGTGATTTTCCAGATTTAGTGTTTCTAAATTATTTCTTCTGTCTTGTTTCACTAGTAAGTATGCTTTGGCTATTGGTTCAAGGCACACTATTGCTTTAGCAATCACTACATTGTCCTTTTAAAAATAAATGCTCACAAGCTAACTGTATAATAATCAGTTCCTGAATATTTAGATTTTTGCCAAATGTCCACATCTGTAGCTTCCATATTCCTTCCTTTTTTTCTGATTGAGCATAATGATTTCAAGGCATCTGGATCTTCTGTAAACATTTTTCCAAATTACTAACCTGGCTCTGAGATCATGTTTCCTCAAGTTAGAATTAATATGAACCTAGTGTTTTAAGTTCAAAAGAGTAGTTATATGCTCTCTTACTATCTCCTCATTTATGACATGTTTTATTCCTCTACTTAAAATGATTATCCCACCTTCTGATCTATAGGATGAAGCATTATGAATTTGTCTTTACATGAAAAGGGGAATCTATGGGGACTCCTTCTTAACCTATTCATATGGGTTAATCTAATATAAGCAGCCTTAACATGTAGGACTTTAGGAACACATTCCTGTTTATTGTCGGTGCAACTGACAAATTAAATAGTGGAACCTGTACTAGTCCCAGGTCAGGATATTCCTTTGTGCTAGGCATCCTCCCTTGAATGGGCTTGCTGGGCATTTAATAGGATGGAAGTCACTCCAGTTAGACAATAGTTTGACTGCTACTGAGACCCAATTTCAAAAGGAAGCCAAAGTAACCCGTTGGGTTTGAGTTGTAACACCTCAAAGCAGTCACATGTGTGATTAGGACTTAGTTTCCTTATAATATTTTTCTCCCCAGTCCCCCAATTCTCTTCATTATTTATTTCCACCAGGATTGCTCTTCTAGAGGCTGGGGTTTAAGTCCAGCATTCCTAAACCTAATTTTTTTAGGGGTGATTTTTATGTCTAGCCTTCCCCTTCCTCATTAACAGGAGCTAACAGACTCTTTCTAATGAAAGCCACTCACTCCCCCACCTGTTTTTTCATGCTGGATAGAATGAAAAGCAGTGTGATACTGTGAAGTCAGATTTCTGTTCTCTACTTGACTCCATTCCTCATTTGTTTGGCAACCTTTAGCAAAAGTGGGCAAGAGATAATGTGGAATAATAGTTTGTTATAAAGGAATACCTGAGAAAATCAAGGATGGAGGAAGTGTACAGCATTTAAGTGAGGATAAAAATATAAGTGGCTAAATGGAGGAAAAGTATGTCTTATTCTTTCCACAGATTAGAGGCAAAATGAGTACTGAGGACTTTAGTATCTGCTGAATTATCTGAGTTAAATAGCACTCAAAGCTAAGTTCTATACTACTTTGTTGATTATTTAATTTCTCAGAAATTAGAGTTAGAAACTTGATATCTGCTAATTTGAACCTAATTCAGGGCTAGTCAATTAATTGAGTGTTTTAGAACGTGGAACAGAATGACTACCATCCTTGAAGATCTCATGCAGTCCTGGAAAAAATGGTGAGCAAAGGGAACTGTCTTAATCTGGGGAAGGCGAATTCCAAGTAAGGGCTAAAATAGGCATACTCTTGTAACCTGAAAGCATAAAAAGAAAACAGTCTCCAAAGCTTGAGAGTTATTAAGAGTAAAATTCCAAATATAAAATATTCATATGACTCAAAAGAGATGGAAGCAAACATAGTGTTGCTCATCTTCATAGAGCCTTATGAGGTTTTAAGTATTTATGAAAGGCAAAGGAGATGCATAACTAAGGACTAATGTGGTCTTGTTAAGAAGATTATCAGGAAGGCTATAATAGCAGAATAAGCTGAAGTTTGGAAACAGAAGAGAGATTCAGTGGACAGAGAGCACAGGGTTCAGGGCTTCTGATATGTTATTAGCTTCCCTGTTGTTGATAAGAGTGATCCAGGGAACGGAAAACCTCTTGGTTATATGCAGCATCTCAGGGCATCACTCTAGCTCCCACTTCCTTCTTTGTCTGCACTACTATTTGCAGCATAGCTGGATTCTGTCATTCTAGTGAAAACCTTAGATAAAAGGTTTGATAAGGCATATCTCTTCTTTCCTCAGAAAGTTTTTAAGGATTTTTAAATAAAATTTTCAATCGTAAAAAAGTAGAATTAACACACATATACCTACTACATTCATGTTAATATTGCTTTATCATTATATGTGCTCAACTGGTTTAAAGTAAATTGCAGAAATGAATTTACCTAAACACTGTAGTATGTATTTCCAAATTAAAGAACGTTCACCTATATAGATGCAATGTATTAGTCTGTTCTCACACTGCTTTATACCTGAGACTTGATACTTTATAAACAAAAGAGGTTTAATTGACTCAGTTCTGCATGACTGGTGAGGCCTCAGGAAACTTACAATCATGGTGGGAGGTTAAGGGGAAGCAAGGCATGCCTTACATGGCCACAGGAAAGAGAGAGAACAAGCAAATGGGAAAACTGCCACTTTTAAACCATCAGTTCTCATGAGAACTCACTATCATGAGAATGGCATGGGGAAAATCACCACCATGATCCAATCACCTCCCACCAGTTCCCTCCCTTGACATGTGGAGATCACAATTCCAGATGAGATTTGGGTGAAGAGAGTCAAACCATAACATTCAACCCCAACCCCTCCCAAATCTCATGTCTTTCTCACATTACAAAATCAATCATGCCTTCCCGACAGTCCCTTAAAGTCTTAACTCATTCCAATATTAACTCAAAAGTCCAACTCCAAAGACTTATCTGAGGCAAGGCAAGTCCCTTCTGCCTATGAACCTGTACAGTAAAAAAGGCAGTTACTCCCAAGATACAATGTGGGTACAGGCATTGGGTAAATGTTCCCTTTCCAAATGGGAGAAATTGGCCAAAAAAAGGGGATACAGGCCCATGCAATTCTGAAAACCAGCAGGGCAGTCATTGAATCTTAAAGCTCTGAAAAATGATCTCCTTTGACTCCATGTCTCACATGCAGAGCATGCTGATGCCAGGGGTGGTCTCCCAAGATCTTGTGTCTGTGGCTTTTCCAGATGCATGGTGCAAGCTGTCAGTGGATCTACCATTCTGGGATTTGGAGAATGGTGGCCCTCTTCTCACAGCTCTACTAGGCAGTGCCCCAGTGGGAACTCTGGGGGGGCCTCTAATCCCACAGTTCCCCTCTGCATTGCCTTGGTAGGGGTTCTCCATGAGAGCTCCAACCCTGCAGCAGAATTCTGCCTGGATATCCAAGCATTTTCATTCATCCTCTGAAATCTAGGTGGAGGCTACCAAAGCTCAACTATTATCATCTGCACACAGGCAGGCCCAACACCATGTGGAAATTGCCAAGGATTAGGGCTTGCACCATCTGAAGCCACAGCCCAAGCTATACCATGACCCCTTTCAACCACAGCTAGAGCTAGAGCAGCTGGGATGCCGGGCACCATGTACTGAGCCTGCACAGAGCAGTGGGGCCCTTGGCCTGGCTCAAAAAACCATTTTTCTCTCCTAGCCCTCCAGACCTGTGATGGGAGGGGCTGCTGTGAAGATCTCTGAAATGTCCTGGAGACATTTTCCCCAAAGTCTTTGCTATTAACATTCAGCTCCTTGTTACTTATGCGAATGTCTGCAGCCAGATTGAATTTCTCTCTGTATAATGGGTGTTTCTTTTCTACTGCATGGTCAGGCAGCAAATTTTCCAAATTTTATGCTCTGCTTCCCTTGTAAACGTAAGTTCCAATTTTAGATCAGATCACCTCTTTGTAAATGCTTATGACTATGCTTTCAGGAAAAGCCAGGTCATATCTTGAATGCTTTGCTGCTTAGAAATTTCTTCTGCTAGATACCCTAAATCATCTCTCTCAAGTTCAAAGTTCTACAGATCTCTAGGGCAGGGGCAAAATGTCACTAGTCTCTTTGCCAAAGCATAGCAGGAGTGACTTTTGCTCCAGTTCCCAAGTTTCTCATCTCCATCTGAGACCACTTCAGCCTGGACTTCATTTTCCGTATCACTATCAGGATTTTGGCCACATCATTCAACAAGTTTCTAGGAAGTTCCAAACGTTCCCATATATTCCTGTGTTTTGAACCCTCCAAACTATTTTAACCTATGCTTGTTACCCAGTTGCAAAGTTGCTTCCACATTTTCAGGTTATCTTTAACCTGAAATCCCAGTATCAATTTTCTGTATCCCACTATCCCACTATCCCACTATCCCACTATCCCAGTATCAATTTTCTGTATTAGTCTGCTCTCACACTGCTATAAAGATATCACCTGATACTGAGTAATTTGTAAACAAAAGGGGTTTAAATGACTTAGTTTTACATAGCTGGTGAGGCCTTAGGAAACTTATAATCGTGGTGGGAGGTGAAGGGGGAAGCAAGGCACATCTTTTATGATGGTAGGAAAGACAGAGCGAGCAAAGGGGAGACTGGCACTTCTAAACAATCAGATTTCGTGAGAACTCACTATCATGAGAAGAGCATGGGAGAATTGCCACCATGATCCAATTACCTCCTACCGGGTCCCTCTCTTGATATGTGGCGATTACAATTCCGGAGGAGATTTGGGTGGGGACACAGAGCCATACCACCTCATATAACATAATCTTTTAAGAACTATTAAAAATAATGATAGCTTGCCCTATTGACCCCTAGAAGCAGGGTATAAAATAGTAGCTATAATAATTTAAGAGATATACAATATAAAAACAAACTGACATCAAGAATTCAAAATGTGAGCTGGGGATTGAAATAAAATTTTAAAGTACTTTTGATCTAAGAAGTTATCAGCTTATAATAACTTATAACTATAAAATATTTATTGTAATCCTCACAAGCACACAGGAAGACCTATAGTAGACATACAGATAATAATAAGCAAGGAACCAAAACATACCACTACAGAAAATCACTTAGCCACAAAGAAATGCAGCAAGAGACAAACAAGGGACCTACAAAACAAAGAAAACAAGATGACAGTAGTAAGTGCTTCCTATCAATAATTCCCTTGAATGTAAATAAATTAATGAAAAAACAGAGTAGCTGGAATGGATAACAAAAAAAAAAAAAAAACAACAAAAAAAAAACAAACAAAAAACAACCCACACACAAGATTCAACTACCTGCGATGTACAAGGGATTCATTTACCTGTAAGAATACACTGAGGCCGGGCGTGGTGGCTCAAGCCTGTAATCCCAGCACTTTGGGAGGCCGAGACGGGCGGAACACAAGGTCAGGAGATCAAGACCATCCTGGCTAACCCGGTGAAACCCCGTCTCTACTTAAAAGTACAAAAAACTAGCCGTGCGAGGTGGCGGGCGCCTGTAGTCCCAGCTACTCGGGAGGCTGAGGCAGGAGAAAGGCGTAAACCCGGAGGAGGAGCTTGCAGTGAGCTGAGATCCGGCCACTGCACTCCAGCCTGGGTGACAGAGCAAGACTCCGTCTCAAAAAAAAAGAATACACTGAAAGTTGAAAGGATGAAAAAGTTTTGTGCAAATGGAAATTATGGGAGAGAAAGAGTAGCTATACTTATATCAGATAAAATAAATCCAAGTCAAAAACTTTAAAAGGATGCAAAGATCATTATATAATGATAAAATGGTCAGCTCAGTAAAAGGATGTAAAAATTGAAAATATTTATGCACTCAACGTCAAAGCACCAAAATATATAAAGCAAGAATGAATAGATATGAATGAAGAGATAGACTGCAATACAATAATAGCAGGGGATGTTGACATTCCACTTCTGGCAATGGAAACATAAAGCAGAAAGAAAATCATTAAGGAAACTTTGAACTTAAACTCTATACACTAGATCAAATGAACCCAACAGACATACAGAACATTTCATCCAACAGCTGCAGAATACACATTTTTCTTAGCTTTTTGAGAAAACCAACAGCACATGAAACATTCTCCATTGTAGATCATATGTTAGGGTACAAAACAAGTTTTGGTGAATCAAAAGATTGAAATCATATCAAGTATCTTTTCTGACTACAGTGGTACAAAACTAAAAATCAACAGCTGAAGAAATGTAGAAAATGCAGAAAAATTCACCAATACATGAAAATTGAACAACATTCTCCTCAACAACCAATGGATCCATAAGGAAATTAAAAGGGAAATTATTTAAAAATTTGAGACAAATTTAAATAGAAACACAACATACCAGAACCTAAGGGTTAGAACCAAAGCAGTTCTAAGAGGAAAGTTTATAGTAATAAAAACCTATATAGGAAAAAAAAAAAAAGATCTCAAATAACCTAACATTGAACCTTATGGAACTAGATAAACAAAAACAAACTCAACCCAAAATTGCTAGAAGGAAGAAAATAATAAAAGAGCATAAATAAACTAGTGACTAGAAAAACAATAGAAATGATGAAAAAATGAAGAATTGGTTTTCTCAAAAGATAAAATTAACAAACTTTTAGCCTAGACTAAAAAAAAAAGAGTCTAATAAAATCAGAGATGAAACAGAAGACATTACAACTGAGACCACATTAATACAAAGGGTCATAAGAAAATTGGCTTCAACCTTATACTGCTTGCCTGGGAGATGGGTGCACCAAAATCTCACAAGTCACCACTAAAAAACTTACTCATGTAACCAAATACCACCTGTTCCCGTAAATCCTATGGAAATAATAAAATTAAAAAAAAAATAGGCCAGGTACAATGACTCACACCTGTAATCCCAGCACTTTGGGAGGCTGAGGCGGGTGGATCACGAGGTCAGGAGTTTGAAACCAGCCTGGCCAACATGGTGAAACCCTGTCTTTACTAAAAATACAAAATATTAGCAGGGCATGGTGGCAGGTGCTTGTAATGCAAGGTACTCGGGAGGCTGAGTCAGGAGAATCGCTTGAACCTGGGAGGCAGAGACTGTGCCATTGCACTCCAGCCTGGGCAACAGTGCAAGACTCTGTCTCTAATAACAACAACAAAACTAAATTTAAAAAAGAGACTATTATGTACAATTATATCCCAACAAACTGGAAGGAATTGATAAATTCCTGGACACATACAATGTATCAAAATTGAATTATGAAGAAATAGAAAATCTTAGCATTAACAAGTAAGATATTGTAAGATATTGAGTTAGTAATAATGTCTCCTATTAAAGACCGGGACCTGATGGTTTTACTGCTGAAGTCTATCAAACATTTAAAGAAGAACTAACATAAATTCTTCCCAAACTATCCAAAAAATTAGAGGAGGGATAACTTTCAAAGTCATTCTATGAAGTCGGCATTACCATAATATCAAAACCAGAGAAGTACACAACAACAACAAAAGAAATCTATAGGCCAATATCCCTATGAACATAAATACAAATATCCTCAACAAATTACTAGGAAATCAAATTCAGCAGCACACTGAAAAGATAATTTACCATGATCAAGTGGGATTTATCTCAGGGAGGTAAGGATGGGTCATGATGCGCAAATCAATAAACTCGATACATCATGTTAACAGAAGGAAGGAGAAAAACCATACTATCATTTCAATAGATGCAGAAAAAGCATTTAAAAATATTCAATATCCCTTTATAAAAACTTGTATCTCAACACAATAGAGGTTGTTTTCTTAATTTGTTTTTCAGACAATGCACTGTTAGAAAACAATCTCATTTATAATAGCTACAAAAAATAAAATAGGAATAAATTTGCAGAGGTGAAAGATCTCTACAATGAAAACTGTAAAACATTGATGAAATTGAAGACACAAAGAAATGGAATGATATCCTGTGCTCATGGATTAGAATTAATATTTTTTAAATATCTGTACTTCCCAAAGCAATCTACAAGTTCAGTGGACTCTGTCAAAATACAATATTGTTCACATAAATAGAAAAATCCTAAAATTTGTATGGAACCATGAAAGACCCCAAATAGTCAAATCAGTACTGAGCAAAATAAACAGAGCTGGCAGCATCACATCCTGACTTCAAAATGTACTATAAAGGTATAGTAACCAAAATGGCATTGTGCTAACACAAAAAGAGATACATAGACCAATGAAACAGAGTAGAGAACCCAGAAACAAATCCACTCATTTAATTGGCTAATTAATTTTTGACAAAGGTGCCAAGAATATACAATAAGGAAAGAACAGTCTCTTTAATAAATGGTGTTGGAAAAAGTGGATATCTATATGAAGAATAAAACTAGACCTTAGTCTTGCATCATATAAAATATCAACTCACACTGGATTAAAGACTTACATGTAATACCTGAAACTATGCAACTACTCAAAGAAAATGTAGGGGAAAAGCTCCGTGACATTGGTTTGTTTAATAATTGTTTTTGGATGAAACCTCAAAAGCACAGGCAACAAAAGCAATACTAGACAAATGGGATTATATCAAACTAGAAAATTTCTGCACAGCAAAAGAAACCATCTACAAAATGAAGAGGCAGCCTACAGGATGTAAGGAAATGTTTGCAAACTACACATCTGATAAGAAATTGATATCCAAAAAAAATAAGGAATCCAAACAAGTTAATAGCAAGATTAACCATCTGATTTAAAAATGGGCAAAATACTAGAACAGACGTTTCTCAAAAGAAGACATACAAATGGCCAACAGATACATAAAAACATGTTTAACATTACTAATCATCAGAGAAACACAAATCAAAACTACAATGAGATATCAGTTCAGGTCTGTTGTTATTAAAAAGACAAAAGAATAATGATTGTTAGTGCAGATGTGGAGAGAAGAGAACTCTTGCACAATATTGGTAGGAATTTAAATTGGTAGAGTCATTATGGAAAACAGTACAGAAGTTCCTCAAAAAAAACAAAACAAAACAAAACAAAAACTGCCGTAAGATCCAGCAAACCCACTAAGGGGTACATATCCAAAGGAAATGAAATCAGTATGTTGAAAAGATATCTGCACTCCCGTGTTTACTGAAGCACTATTCACAATAGCCAAGATATGGAATCAAGCTAAGTGTCCATCAGTGGTTGCATGGATAAAGAAAATACGGTATATACACAATGAAATGCCGTTCATCCATAAAAAAACAAAATCTTGTCATTTATGACAACATGGATGAACCAGGAGGTAATTATATTAAGTGAAATAAGCCAGAGACAGAGAAATACTGCATGATCTCACACATATTTAGAATGAAAAAATGTTGATCTCTTAGAAGTAGAGAGTAAAGAGTGGTTACCAGAGGCTGGGAGAGTTGAGTAGGTGGGTTTAGGAGTTGTTGGTCAAAGAATACAAAATTATAAGAGGAATAAGTTCAAGAGATTTATTGAATAGCATGATTACTCTAGTTAATGATGATATATTATTGTATCCTTGAAAAATGCTAAGAGCAGATTTTAAGTATTTATGTCATAAAAATGAGAAGTATGTGAGGTTATAAAGTTAACTTGCTAGATTTAACCATTTTACAGTGTATATGTACTTCGAAAAGGCATGTTTTACATGATAAATACGTTCAATTTTATGTCAACTTAAGACATTTTTAGAAATTGAAACAGTTTTCATATTTTATAAAAGGATATTTTCGTCATCTTTTTTTCTACCCCTTCCTCACTCCACTCTGCCTCTATATTTACTTTTCCAGGAGTCCAGGCTAATCTTCTTATAGAAAACCTCACATTCTGATTTTGTCAGACTTTTTCTCATGATATTCATTTCCTCATTGCTAAAAGTTAAATGTAAAAAGTTTGATTAGAGATCAAACATTTTTGGCTAATATACTTCATAGGCAGGTCACCTCAGGAGACACTTGATGTCTCGTTACCCCACCTGGGCACTGTGTTCTGGAACTCTCTTGGCTCCATGCTCTACAATCTGAGGGTCATTTCTGCTCCTCCCTGTCCATGCCTCAGCTCTTAAGAGTGCTGGCCCAGGTGTTATTCCATAAGACATTCAGACTCTGTCCCCAGGCTGGGTAATTCCATCCATTCTCACAGACTTAACAATCAGCCCTGAAAAGATGTTGAATGATTGATTTTCCATAGGAGAGAAAATCAGTATGTCATTCACAGTAGATTAAATTCAGTCTAGCTTAGAGGTGAAAGACTGCATTTATTGTATCTAAGCTGCTGCTGTTGTGCCATTTAACTTGTGATTGGATATGTCTATTAAAGGGGGAATTCAAACTGTAGTCATTAGTGCTTTTCTTTATTAAGGCATCTATTTCCACAGCTAGACTAAAGAAAAATATATACAATCCAACTCTAATGTTCCAGCTTCATGAGTCTCTGGTTGAAATTGTAATCTGCAGTTGAGATACCCGTCAGCACATTGATCCTCTGCTAGTGATAGCTAAAACAATAGAAGCTCTGTTGCACAGAACACCTATATCTTTAATAATTTACAGAATGGCATTAAATAAAGGAGTACATGAAAAAAACATTTCCAGCTTTATTCTCTATAAACTTTCACATCTGTGGCACAAACATTTATGAAAACTCTGCTTGTTAAACCCTCTGATTTGTAACTATTGAAAATTATTATTGAAGATGTGTGTTTGAATTTGCAGCTTTACATTGACAGAATGGAAAAAGATGTAGGACAAATAGTTAACATATGTATAAAATCAGCAAAAAGACTTGTTATATTTTTAAACATTTACTAAAATGGAAAAAGATGTTGTAGGACAAGTATCTCAGTTAACATAGGTATAAAATCAGGGAAAAACTCTGTTATATTATTTATAGATATATTTATATAGAGAAAAACCTTGTTATTTATATATATTTTTTATGTCTATAAAAACCTTGTTATATTTTTAAACATTTACTAAAATTTTCACAAACTTATTTCTCTCAGCATTATTAATTGGCTTTGTGTGGCTCTGTAGTTTATGCCAATAAGAATAACTCTATGTATTTCAGTTCTCTTAATTCTCATTTTGTCAAAATCAGGGTTGGTAAATTTTTTTTGTAAAAGGGCAGACAGTAAATGTTTTAGGTAATGTGGGCCACGTGGTCTCTATTGCAACCGCTCAACCTTGCCATTGTTGTGCTAAAGTAGTCATAGACAATCTGGAAATGAATTAGCATGACTGTGTTCCGATAAAATTTTATAGACATTGTAGTTTTGATTTTTTAAATGTTTATGCCATTAAATATTATTTTATTTTCCTTTTTTAACAAAAGACTTAAAATGTAAAAAAACAAAAGCAAAAAAAACCACAAAACAATATCTTAGCTCTCAGGCTATATTAAAACACAAAAGCAGTAACAGGCCAGATTTGGCTGCTGCAGTTTTTGGCCATTGTAGTTTGCCAACCCGTGGTCCAAATCATTTATCTTTAATTCTTATCCATTTTTCTTTCTGCCTTTCTCTTTTTTTCTTCTCACACACACATACAATGTTGAATCATTGTTAAGTATATGTTTCACAAATTTTTAAAAAATGGCAGCTCATTAAGCTATTCATTTCACCTCAGAAATACAAATACAACTTTGCAATATACAAAGCAATGAGGAATAAACATAATTGTCATTAATATCTTTGTGAAGACAAGTTATACTGTGCTACTTTCATATGTAAATATTAATTATTAAGGTAAGACTCAAGGTTAAATCATGTTCCCTGTAAGGTTTTGCTACATGCTTGCTTACAAATTAGACTGCCTTAGTCAATTAGTAAAATAAACAAGCACTATTAGTTTAATTTTTCTTCTATCAGTGTTGTCCACAATAATTAATCATAAAATCTCATCTGTACTTATCCACAATTATCCAGACTATTTTAAATTTCATTAGATTAAGCAGCTCTTTAATGGGGACAAATTTCAAACAGACACATTGACTCCAGATAACCATCCAGCTAATTTCTGTGGTGATTTACAGCATATCCACAAATTCTTTGATACTTTTTTCATTGAGATGTGGGGTTGACATTCTCTTTCCTTGAACATGGACCTACTTAGTAACTTAGAACCAACACAGGCAACACTGTGATTTACAAGACTAAGTCAGAAAAGACCATGCGGCTTTTGTGTGGTTCTTCTGGGACACTCATTCTGGGGGAGTGGGTCACCATGGGAGAGATTCAGTTATTCTGAGCCTGCCATGCTGGAGGATCCAAGTGTGATTTCTCTGACACCTGAACTCCCAGTCAACTGCAGAGTCCAACCTCCAAGACGACTGCAGCCCCAACCAGAATCTGACTGCAACCTCACCACAGTCTCCAAGTGAGACCTGTGTAGCTGAGTCTTCCCTGAATTCCTAACCCACGCAATTGTAAGCAAAATAAAATGGTTGTTTCTAGCTGCTTAATTTGGGGGTAATTTTTTAAAAGCTGTAATAGTAACTGGAACAATATCCTTAAAGTTGCAATGTAGCAATTTTAAGTCTGGACTCAGGAATTTCTATGCAACTGTGAATCTCAGTTCTGTCATTTAATACCTGTTTGAACTTCAGTAAGTTAACAGCATCTCTAAACTTCATTTTCATCATTTGAAACTGGAGTAATAATAGGCCCTACCTCACAAGGTTGTGTGAGGATTAACTTAAGATATGATTGTGGAGTATGCATATGGGGTATGGGAAGCACTCCACAAATATGAACTGTGACTAACGCACACACACAAGACAAGTTTCATATGCATGCAACCTAAGCACGTGACTTCATGCTCAGACCTTAGTTTAAGGCCCTGCTGTTGCTGTTTTGAAATTCTAAATTTTGAACACGAGGACTTGTACTTTCATTTTGTGCTGGACCTTGCAAATTCTGTTGCTGATCCCACATGCATATGTATGTGCGTGTATGCATATACATGCACACCTGTTTACAACGATGAACTATTAAACAGTATCCTTAAGTTTTATAATATTCCTAACATCCAACAATTCAGTGTTTCCAGAAATTAAAAGAAATCAAGGAGACCAACTAGGATGTTCTCTCTTTTTTGGGGGTCAGGAATTCTAAAATGGCTTCCCTGGGTAGCTTGATTTAGTATCTCTCATAAGGTTACAATTCAAAGCAACAGAGACATCAGTCATCTGAAGGCTTAACGGGCTGAACAATATTTTTGTGAACTTACGTGGTTGGTAGCAGATTTCGGCTCCTTATCACACGGGCTTCTTAAAGCATGGTAGCTGGCTGTCTTCAAGCAAGTGATCCCAGAGAGTCAGAATCCACAATGTCCTTATGACCTACCCTTGGAAGTACGTAACTATTGTATTCTATTGGTCATGCAGACCAATTCTCACACAATGTAAAAGGGGGCTCCATCAAATTATAAATGCCGGGAAGCAAGGATCACTGGGGGCCATCTTGGAGCCTGGCAACCAGGCTGCTTAATTTTCAGTCATACTGAAAAAGAAAATCTTCATTAATTTTGGAGATCTGAGGCTTCATAAAACACTGTGCTACCCATTATGCCTGTCTTCATCTTTAAAAGTTGGGGTGTCAAACTCAAAATGTTATTCAGATTTTAGAAGGTGAACTACTCAGGCTTTTTTATTTAAATGAGAAAAGTTCCATTGTTTTCTTCTTTACTCATAAGAAAGCAAACCATTAGAAAACCAATTAATCCCCTCATTCTTTAATTCTACAAATAATGAGTCAGAGTTCTTGGTATGTTGTAAATCCTGGGCCTGTTTTCCCAGAATCAGTATCTTATGGAACATCTCAAAGTTCTACGAAACACATTAACCAATATGTCTCAAGGCCCTCATTTTAAATAAAAAGTTCATTATGGCCTTGAAAGGGGATGAGGTTTTTACCAGCCAGACTTGCAGTCGAATTCTTATTCTCGCTACATGCCAGCTATATGGTCTTGAATAAGTTACCTAATCTTTTTGAGACTTCTTTGCCACACTGTGAAATGGGGAAAATAACATCTACATTGTAGCCTTGTTGTAAAGATTAAATGTAAAATCTAATAATCCCTCTACAAATATTGGTTCTATTTCCCCATTAAGGAGATGCAGAAATGTGTTTCCAGGGATCAGGATGAAAATAGAGAACTGTGGAAGTATAGGCCTTTATTAACAATAGATAACAGCCTGGAAACTCTCCTTGCTGTTAGAGAAAACTTGATTATAAAATAGTTTGCCAAGGGGGATGTTGTCCTTTTGACCTGAAAGATCTTGCTGTTAAGTAGCTGCTTTGGGACAATTTCTTTGATACAGTAATATTCTCTGGCCAATCACATCTCAGGATTGATTCAAGTTTAACCAGAAGGATAATTGAATTTTCATCCTGGCTCCACTGTTGGCTATCCCCTTACCTTGAGTCTTCCCATCTACAAATCCATCCTCACTCCACCAGTTTAATCTTCCCAGGACACCACTTACATGTACTCCATTCCTAAATGTGAAACCTTTAGATGTCTTCCATTGCATACAAGATTAAATCTAAATTATTTAATGAGTAATTAAATGCCTTCAACGGTCTGGACCCATTTTTCACCTGCTTCCTTATAGTAATTTTCTCTTCTAGCTGTCTCATGCCTTAATTTTTCTCCCCCCACCCACCTTCTAAAAAAATTCATTCACTTATCAAAACCCAGCCTAATCTTAAAACCCTCCCTAAATAGACTTTAATACAATTTCCCCTATGGATATTATATCAGCACACAAGTCCAAGTGTTCCCATAGGTATACAAATAACTAAGTGTAAAATGCAGTATGATTCATACCACAGGCACAGTTCAAATGCTAGGGTAGGGGGAAGAGGGAGAGGGACAAAGCAGTTTCAGCCTGGATCTTGAGAAAGGATTCCTATTGTAGTTAACATTTGAAAGAGTCCTTGAAAAGTGGCTTAGAATTTCTAAAGAGATGAGAAGAGGCCAGTCTTGGTAGAGGAAATAGCATCTGAAGCAAATAAAAGTTTGGAAAATACAGAGTATTCTCAAGGAGTGATGAAAAATTCTGTTTGAACAAAGTATAAAATACACATAGAAGTATTTTAGGTCCTTGGTAGATTGGAACATGGATGTACAGGACACTATAAATGCCAACCTAAGATATTTGCACTTGAACTTTATTTTGAAAATATTAAACTGGCAGATGTGTGATAAAATAAGAGGTATGGTACAGAGCAGAGAGGAATCAGGAAGATGTCATTCTGAGACAATTGCCGTCAATTAGGAGAACTTAATCAGGGCTTATTTTAGAGTGCTTGGGGGAGGAATATAAAGGAAAGTATGGGTGTGAAATAAAGGAACAGATGTGAAAAAGATAAAGTCAACATCAAATATTGAATGGATGAATAGAAGTATGTAAGGGCCTTGGATCAGACTGCCCTGGGCTTGCACTTTGACTGCTACCAGGCTGAAAAACTTGGCAAGTTTTTTACACTGTGTGCCTCAATTTCCTCATCTATAAAATGGGATAAAAACATGAGAATTAACTGTGTTGGGGAGAAAAGGTAGTATCTTTTTCTTACCCATTGCAACATCCACAGCTGTGTGACAGCCCTGTATTAAAAGGCATATTAATAAGGAAAAAGCATACAAATTTGTTTAATGTAAGTTTTATGTGACACAGGGGGCTTCAGAAATGAAGACTCCAAAACCCAGGGAAAATGATGTATTTTTATGGACAGTTATGCAGAAGTGTGATTGAAGCCTGAAAGCGTGTGATCTAATGGTAGTAAACTGTGGGGAACTTAGCAAGACCTGTTTATTCAGAGGCTTCTTGGCTTCCAGGTGGTATACAGCACTATAGAATGAGAGGACCCCTCTAGAATGAGAGTCTTATGACCTCAGGCAAGGTAGGTCAGAGAATTCTTTTTGACCTGCTTCTGGGAAAATAGTGGGAGCAGGTCAGAGAGTGACCTTTCTACTTCTGTGGTTTTCTCACTTTCCTTAAGCTAAAAACACTCAGTATGCCAAGGTGCCATATTTTGGGGTATCATGTACTGAGCACTGACAAATGGCAAATGCCATGAAACGCACAGAACAGTACCTGGCATGGGTTATCTTCTATAAATGTTTGCTGTTATTATGTGGACTAAATTAGGAGGCTGCTTAATAGTTTGAGTAGTGAGAGCCTGCTGTGTAGCAGCACAGTGTGTTGAAGAGAATGGGTAAGGAAGTCAAGTGGCTTCCATGGTGTCTTGCTCATACTAGCGACATAGTAAACATGGTGTGATTTAATTATGCCTAAATATTTTTGGCCCAAATAATTTTTGCTTGAATAAAAATAGAATTTCTCCTTCAGTAGATAATTAAAATTACTAAACATCTATAAAGTTTTCCTGGAGAAAGATTGTATAGCATTTATTAAATGCTTACCATAGGCCAAGTCTGTTGGATATATCAAAAATTTGTCACAACAACCATATGAGACAAGCATTTTTTAACTATTTTATTTTTGTTTCAGTAGCTTTTGGGAATATATGTGGTTTTGGGCTACATGGATGAATTATGTAGTGGTGAATTCTGAGACTTGAGTGTACCCATCACCTGAGTAGTATACGTTGTACCCAATATGTAGTTTTTTTATCCCTCATCCACCTGCCAATGTCTCTCTTCTGAGTCTCCAATGTCCATTATATCACTCTGTATGCCTTTGCATACTCATAACGTAGCTTTCATTTATAAGTGAGAACATAAGTTATTTGGTATTCCGTTCCTGAATTATTTCACTTAGAATAATGACCTCCAGCTCCATCCACGTTGCTGCAAAAGATATTATTTTGGTCTTATAGCTGAGTAGTACTCTATGGTGTATGTACACCACATTTTCTTTATCCATTCATTCGTCTGTGGGCACTTAGGTTGGTTCTATATCTTTGCAACTGTGAATTGTGCTGCAATAAATATGTGCATGTGAGACAAACATTTTAAGATTACTTTTAAGTTTATAAAATTAATGCTCAAATGTTAAATTCATTCTCCTTTCCCTGGCTGGAATGAGAACTTAATGGCAAAATCATGAATGGTTTTAATATAAAAACAACAACAAAAAAACAAGAAGAATGCCTATCAGCATATTATTGTTTCGTAGAGTGCAAAATAATATTAAATAAGAAACTAAACACTGAAAAGGAAGAGGCAAACATTATTTTTTGCAGCTGATATGATTGTAACTTGAATCACATAAGAGAGTGAACGTAAAAACTATTATATATCCAAGAATCCTGCAAGGTGGTCATGTACCACATTGGTATACGTAAATCAATAGTTTTTCAATCAACGAATATTAATAGGAACATATTTGCAAAAGACCGAATTTATAATGTTAATTTAAAAAGTCATAAAATATCCAGAAATATAAGAAGTGGTACAATACTAAGAACACAGTTAAGTAATTTGAATGGAAATTAATAAAAAGGACTTCCATATAGAAATACTTCTCTCTTTAATGAGAATCAGTTTTATAAGAATATCAGTTGTCCAATATTAATCTATAAAAATTTAGTGCAAGCTCAATCAAAATCCAAATACTTTTTTCTTTTTCTTGGAGAGGAAGACAGGAGGAAAAGTTGCCCAACTGATTTCTAAGTTTATTTTAATAATACATATATAAGAACATGTAGGAATATTCTTACGATAATTGTAAATGAGGGTGATAAACCCCCAAAAGTATAAAACTAGAGTATACTAGAAATGAGAATAGATAGATAAGGAAAATGAGAAATTGACCTAGGTATCTAATAGATTCAATATTGTTTAAAAGTCATTAGAAAAAATATATATCAAATAATATTGGGACATCTGAATATAGCCATTTAGAGAAAAATAAACCAGATCAACTACGTCATTGACCCTGAGACATACCATTATGTTGAATCTTATGAAAATGCTTATATTTGATATTTTGACCCAATGTATGATATAACAATATATTATTTAAATGTAAAAAGTAAAGCAACAAAGTAGATTTGTATTCATTTATAATTTAAAAGTATAAAGATGTTTCCCAACAAGATACAAACTCCAAAAGTCAGGAAAAGTTTGATTAATTTGACTATGTAATGGCATAAAATATTATACAAATGTAAAAGAAGAAAATTACTTCTCTAAATTAAAAAATAATGAGCTGAGAATTTACTTGCAGCACATATGACAAACTGATCATTTCTCTGATTTACACAAGGGATTTGTACAAATCAATAATAAAAAATGCACTATTCAGCAGAAAAATAAGCATAGTATGTGGAGAAACAATTTTGGGCCAGAAAAAGACCCAACAAAGGGCCAATAATAATATAATCATACGCTCAATTTAATTCACAAAAAGCACCAGTCAAAACAATAATATACAATTCTCATCTATAAATTTTTTTCCTATAAATTTTAACTAGCGCACCTATTATAGTGTGTGTTTATTTACTTAGCAAATGCTTATCACCATTTATTGAATGCAAGGCTGTGCTATAATGCTAGGGGACATATAAAAATGAAAAAGTTTGACTATAGATGAAGATGAGAGAAAGAATGAATAAATGATACATCAAACAATATATTATTTTTATCTACCACAAACTGGATCATTTAAAATCATAGAAATTTATTGTCTCACCGTTCTGGAGGCCAGAATTCTGAGACCAAGGTGTTGACAAGATTGGTTCCTTCTGAGGGCTCTGAGGGAGAATCCGATCCATGCTTCTGGTAGTTTGCTGGCACTCTTTGGCATTCCTTGGCTTGCAGAAACATCACCCAATCTCCGCCTTTCATCTTTGCATGGTGTTCCCCCTCTGCACATCTGTCTTTGTATCCAGATTTCCCTCTATTATTACAACGAAGTCATGTTGGATTAGGGCCCATCCTAATGACCTCATCTTAACTTGCTCATCTATGAAGATCCTATTTCCAGATAAGGTTACATTCACACATAGTGGGTGTTAGGATTTCAACATTTTCAGCGGACACTATTCAACCCATAACAATTTTTAAACAATTAAAAAGTTGGTGAATATTTGGTGAAGTTTGGTAAGGAGGGAGAAAGCAGGGGCATTTTTGTGCAGATGACAGGTCTTACCTTTTGGAAGATAAATAGGTAATATCTATGAAACCTCCATAAAATATCTATGAAACTTCAAATGCACATATTGCATGTCCAGGCAATTCTGTTCTTAGGAAGTTTTTCCTATAGATACATGTACAGTGTGTTTATTGCAGCATTATTTATAAAAATAAGCAAAACTGGACATGCCTAAATGTCCACCAGTTGAGGAAACTAATCATAGCTTATCCACACCTGGAACACTACCTAACTCTTTAAGAAATGAAATAGGTCTATATTTACTCACTAGTAAAGATATCCACGATATATTAAGTAAAAAATGCAAGGCATATAGTAATTTTTTGTATGATTCTTTTCGTATAAAAATTTTAAAATGTTAGTATACTGGATATGCCAATTATTTTCTCAAATAATGTACAAGAAACTGATAACACTATCTTTGTGGAAAGGGCTGAAAACTGGAGATAGAAAGGGAGACTTTTGATACCCTGCACTAGTGCCTGAAATTTCTTACATTTGCATCTATTACTCACTTTTTTTCCTGGTTTTAATGTGAGGAGACTTTATATGTGCTGTGCAATTATGAACTGCTTTATTTTTATGTTCATATTCTGTATTAAAAAGGAACTAGTGAATGTTAAACAAAAATGTGAAAGGACCTTTCCTATCACATTGCATGAAATAAGAGATTTTTGCTTGTTGGAACATTCCTATAGAGCCATATTCCTGAGGAATATTTTACACTTGCTCGATGAACATATCCCATAGTTTTATGGATGTATGTGCCGTGACTATGACGTGACTTTATTGTTAAGTATAGAAAACTGAGTAAGAGGTAGGGCTCTAGACATATTTAGAAGTTTGACTGGAAAAACTACAGCTAGAAAGAGCTATGCCAGTCTGGGTAACCTGGAAAAACCCTGTCTCTACAAAAAAATACAAAAATTAGCCTGGCGTGGTAGTGCATGCCTGTAGTCCCAGCTACTTTGGGAGGCTGATGTAGGTGGATGGCTTGAGCCCAGGAGGTGGAGGTTGCAGTGAGTTGAGATGGCTCCACTGCACTCCAGCCTGAGTGACTGAGGGAGATTCTGTGAGGGTTTTCTCTCATATCACAGTGGAAAAGATGTTTTGAAGTACCTTTACATTTTGAATAGTTTCGAGATACTGTGCTAATCACCTCTGAAGAAAAATTACCTTGAGAATGCAAAATGTAAGAAGTGCTTTGATGAATAGCAAGAGCCTACTCATAGGGACTAGAAAAATCCTTTTACCCGGCTAATTTGCTGTTGTCAGTATTCTCATAGGATACTGAGTTGAAAGCCAGTTGTGCTCTGTGAACCACCTGAGAATTCTTTAGTTCACTTTAGGTCTCTTAATGTAATAATGATTTCATCATTCATAGCATTTCCCAGGCTAAGCTTACATCATCTGGCATTTAAAGACTTTCTTTACTTACTTTTTTTTTTAAACATACAAAATTTTAAAATTTTGGACTCATTTTTGGTTTGGATTTCATCCATTGCTAAAGGTAGGCACAATAACATTTTTTCTTCAACAGCCAGATTTTTCAAATCTGTCAAAATAATTTTCTTGCACAGTCAGATTAATTCTGAGCCAGCCACATGGTCCAAAGAGGCCTGTATATGTGAAATTTTATGAAAGTACATTTCTTATAATATCAAGTACTTTTGCTGAATGTATAATTTAAATTCCTTAAAATAGGCCCATGGGAAAAGAACTTTCATATTTCTAAACATCTGTAAAATACTTAGGTAATGCAAAATGGTTAGAGAATAATAATGTCCTTTTCTGTAAACAGCAGTTCTTAACATTGGTTAATCCTCTCATCCTTCTGCATTGTCATCTTTATTTAAATTAATGCTACCACTATCCTTCAACTCATCGGTTTTGAAAATTTTCATCGACCTTGCCTTCCTTCCCCTCACCTCTAATAACAAGTTTTAGCCAGGCATGGTGGCTCACGCCTGTAATGCCAGCACTTTGGGAGGCTGAGGCGGGTGGATCACTTGAGGTCAGGAGTTCGAGACCAGCCTGGCCAGGATGGTGAAACCCCATCTCTACTAAAACTACAAAATTTAGACAGGCATGGTGGCACGTGCCTGTAATCCCAGCTACTCAGGAGGCTGAGGCAGGAGAATCGCTTGAACCTGGGAGGTAGAAGATACAGTGAGCAGAGATGGTGCCACTGCACTCCAGTCTGGGTGACAAAGTGAGACTGTCTCAATAATAATTATAATAATAACAAGTTCTATAAATTTTACTGCCATGATATTTCTTAAAATTATTTCTCCCTCCTTGAAAATTTGAGGGTAACTCATCAGTATTTTTTTTTTTTTTTCTTATAATGAGAGTCACCATTATGCAGTGGATGCTTTGGGTTAGGCACCAAGCAATGTGATTTATACATATTACTTTACTTAGCCACCACAGCAATTATGTAAGATGTGCACTATTACACCTATTCTCTAGAAAAAAAGGAAAATAAACCAAAGTGTTGATGTAACTTGTCCAAAGTCACACTGGCATAGCTGAAAATGGGAGATGGTTTTGGTTGATTTTGAAACCCATACGTTTTTAGTTCATCATCCTACATTATCTTTTTATATTCTCATCCGTTATCTTATAGAGCGTGTGTGTGTGATTTCCCTTTGTAGCCTATAGATTCTTTCAGAATAAGGTCCATGTAAAACTATTTACATTTTTTCCTTTATCTCATTTAGGGCCGTGTTTAGAAAGTACCCTGAAACATTTGGTAATAGTTTACAATCAAATGAATGTGTCAATTCTGAGACACATTCTCAGATAGAGGCCTTTATCTTTACCAATAATCCCTTTTGTAAGAATTAAGGTATGTAGATAGATTTGTGAGCCTCTTCTTTAAAAACATAAAAGAATTTGTGAACTCAATGTATTCATCTCTTTCACATATGAAATTCAAATACCTTTGCCTTGGCATTAAACATTTGAATTTGTATGTAAGATGTCAAAGTTATATAATTTTTCTGTTAGAGATGGTTGAATGTGCTCACTGGCTTTTCAAATTTTCTCACATATAAGTAGATGCAAATAGGGACAAATGCACTCTCTAATGTATGGGAAACATCATTAGCTTACCTTAACAGAAAATTTTCTTTCTCAGTTCTGGGACATTTATAGGAGAATGAATGGTGTATTAACCAAATATAGGATAAGATGCAATAAGTTTGTCTGTCACTATAACAGTTTTTGCTTCATGATCTCAAACTTGTATTCCCAGGACTTATATGGTGTCAAAGGATGCTGGGAATTACAAATCCAATGCTAGAATTACATAAAATATATTATAATCACATCTCAAAGAATTGCTGTGAAAAATAAGACTAGATCTTTGCCATCCTTTTTGTATTTGAAAAATCAATCTGACAATAGCTATTAAAATGGAAAAGAGTAAGAGTTTAAAGTCATAAGACCTGAGTTTGGCTCTTGGTATTTCATTTATTGGCCATAATCTGGGGAAAAGAACTTCTTTAATTCTTAGTTATTTTATTTGGTGAATGGTGAGGATTAAAAATATGTAATGATTTTTGTAAACTACACAGCTATTGTTAAAGACATATAACAAGTCTAAAGGTATTATGAGGATACAAGAAATAGCTTATAGAATCAAACAGAAATTAAGGAACCACAATGTACCACAAAAATGAGTATCTGAATGTTAGCACAGCAGTGGGTGATGTCTAGTCTCATGCTGATAGATGAATTAAAAATTAATAGGAAACTACCCAGGAGATCAACACAAACTAAGCATCTAATTAGATAAAGAGTTTTAAGAGCAGTCATAAGACATTACTTTGATTTCTGCCTTACCACTACTAGCGCTGCTAGTGTTTATTTAGCCAGACACCGTCCTAAATTCTACGTATTTTATTTAGTTTAATGTTCACAGCAATCCTTTACGATAAATGCTGATATTATCCTGCTTTCCTTTCATAGATGGGACACAGAGAGTTTAACTCTCTCAAGGTCACACAGAGAAGCTTCAAGATATGTAAATATGGTGGTCAACATTTTGCTAATATAAAGTAATACTTTTATAATCAGATGGCATTTAATGATAAAATAAACTTGCATTTTAAAAATAAAACTATTTGGGGAGTTGTCATATTTGTTTCTTCGCTTCTATTTGGGGGAAATTGTCATTAAGTTTAAAAAATTTTCACTCACAATATTATATATTTTAAAATATTTGTATATTATATGTAATACATAAAATATGCAAATATAATCGTCATAATGATTTGTTTTCATTCAGACATTTTTCCTTATTTTTCTTAGAGACCCTACTCCTAACCCAGTTACAATTTAGTGTGAAGCCTCCAGGTTTATATAATTATATAGGATATATATTTTATATATATGCATACAAAAATATATACAAACAGATATATGCGGTTTTTGTCATTGATTTTCAAAAATGAATTCCCATTTTACACATTTATGCATGTTGCTTTTCTCACTCAATAACACTGTGTGGAAATCCCTCTAAATCAGTTGGGCTCAAATTCACTCTACGGGGTATATGTGCCATAATCTATCCAGTCATTTTCCTATTGGTTTCCATTTTCCTATTCCTTTAGTTTCCAGACTTTTGGCAACTACAAACAATGATGTGTTAAACATCCTGTTAATAAATACTTATATGTGGTCATCATAATTTCTTTGAAAAAGATTCCCAGTTGTAAGATTGCTAGATTGAATGGTGAGGGGAGGCCTTCTTAACCAAGATTAGAAACAAAGCCATCATAAAAAGAAAGAGACATTTCTACTGAATAAATGTATGCCTAGGGAATCATAAAGTCATCTGATAATTGGCAGCATTGGAAGAACCAGTTGTAGCACAGAGAACAGAGCTAACTTAAAAATTAAGAAGGGGACAAGCGAACCAATAGAAAAATGTGAGAAACATATGAAGAGGTGACTTATGAGTGAGCAAATCCAAATTGCTAAAGATAAGAAAGAAGAGGTGCAGTGGCTCATGCCTGTAATCTCAGCACTTTGGGAGGCTGAGATGGCAGGATTGCTTGAAGCCAAAAGTTTGAGACCAGCCTGGGTGACACAGTGAGGCCCTATCTCTACAAAAAAATTAAAAAAATTAGCCAGACATAGTGGCACACACCTGTAGTCATAGCTGATGTGGGAGAGTCACTTGAACCCAGAATGTCAAGGCTGCAGTGAGTCCTGATTGTGCCACAGCACCCCAGATTGGGCAACAGAGCAAGACCCTGTTTCAAAAAAAAAAAATAATAATAATAATAAAGCAAAACAAATATGGCTCTCAAACTACTAGTATGTAAATTATGGTAATAATAAAATGTCATTATATATATTTCAGACCAATGGAAACACCAATTAACATCCATTTTAAAGGTTAGGGGAGAGGAATATTTATGGGTGTGGGTACTCTTACACATTGTTAGTGAAACTAGCTACAGATCATTTGAAAAACTGGCAATGTCTGTTAAAATCTGCATCTTAACCTGAAATCGATTTGTAATTGCTGCAATTAACTTGAATTTCCAGACCTTCCCTTTGTTTCTAATATTGTTTCCTGTTACTCCAAAATTATTAGTTCCTTTAAGCTATTCTGGTCCTTCCTGTGGTACTTATTATGTTCATAATACATACCCTTCTTCCACTGATCAAATTCTATCTTCCAGTGCCCATTTTAAGAAAGAGAAAGAAGGGAGGAAGGAAAGAAGGAAGAAATGAGAAGAAGGAACTTTGAGGCATTCTTTTTTGAATTTCTAAGAATGACATACAAGAAAGTACAGGTATAAAGTATATAAATATAAAGTATATATATATAATGGAATTTTTAACATTAAAATACATTTATTGAACACAAGCGATTAGATACATTAGAATTTCATCGCTAAAAGTGGATGAGTCCCACCACTTGTGGACTGTGCTGTTCCCAACATGGTTTGAGAGATGGTCTGCTTTGAGGCAGAGAAATAGTGTAGATAATCCCCAAGGTTCTTTTAGCCTCTTCTGTTACCATGCGGTCCTTGAGCTATCTTCTCTATCTAGGCTTTAAAGGACTGTAAGCAGGTATCTAATTGTGGAGGGAAATCACAGTGTAACATTGTTGCAGATCCAATCAATCTCCTTTAGATTTAGCCTGTTATCTTCCTTTCTTCAATCTATAAGTCACACTTTTATTTGGTGGGGCTGCTATATGGAAAATACTTGGAATGCCTTTTGTTATTGTTGTTTTTTGTTAATCCAGTGAGGGAATGTCAGTTGAGGAACTTCAAATATCTATGAAATTTTTCTTACTTGAAACTAGACTACACTAAAAGTTAGGATTATAGAAACCTTCTTTAAAAAAAAAAAAAAAATTGGTATCTGTGTTTCTCATAAGAATAGCCTGAACATAAATATAACAATATCTTGTAGATTTAAGACAGGAGAAAGGCAAGTTATAAATATTAATATTAGTGTTACTTTTGACACAGCTAGCCTACCAACCTAAATTGCTGTTATCAGCACAATGTGAATGACTGCCGGCCTATTCAATGGCTCTGTTCCTAGAGTCACAGTGAGCATATGTGGAAATAGCCAGATTTAATACAAACACAAATGTTTTCTCTAGCTGTGCCCAAGACTTGTTATAGCTGTCTTTGAAAAGTGAATTGTTTTGCCAAGAGAAGACTTAAACTGGAAACTGATAATTAATAATTCAGACATGTTAGTTTTCTTTTAATCTTAGCTCTGAAACACTTCACATTTGATAAGCAAGTGAGAGTTTCCTTAAAGTAAACAAATTAAGTTATGAATTTTGATGTTTTGAATTTGCCAGAGGCCTCCGAAGGTCTGTGCTTGAGCTAAGATCCCAATCGTTCACTTCCAGGCTGACAATTCATGCTGGATTATGGCAAACAGCATAAACTCAGTTCTGAGAAATGGAACTGAGAGGACAAAGCACCTTTTATTTTTATTGCTTTCTGAAGACATGCCATTACTCTTGCCATCTTTATTGTGGTCATCACAAGATGCATTTATTCTGACTGCATCTTCGGTGGCCTCACCCATACACACAAGGTTAAACACAAATTTGTTTGTTTTGTCTTCTCTGAGTTTAAATTCTAAACCATGGGATGGTTTTGTGGATTGGGTTTAATAAGCAGAGTTTACAAATAGTGGAGAAAATATTGTGTGGGGTAACTAATGAACAGAAAACTGGGGAAAGACTGTTAGAATTAGAAAAAAAAGATTTTGTGTGGGGTAACTAATGAAAAGAAAACTGGGGAAAGACTGTTAGAATTAGAAAAAAAAGATTAACTTCTATTTATGTCTTACTGAAGTTGAGGTGCTTTGTGCAAGAGGAATTTTAGCAATATTCAAGATATTTACAGCATGTTTAACTTGTACTATATTGAATGAAAATCATATATGTCATATTATATATCATATTTATAAGATTTAAGTGTTCTGTGAGTTTGTGAACAGGGTTAAAATGTATACTTTTTGTGTTTTTTAATATTGCTTTTGTTTAATAGAAGATCTAGTTCTAAAGTTTGTTACTCAATTCAGCTGACTTATCTTCCAATTTGAAACCTCTATTAAGAAATAGAAACAACACTTGTTTAGAAAGTGTCCCTTAGACGAAGAGGAAGTATAAAAAGATTCAGAAATATATCATTTGTAGATATATTTAGAAGTCAAGTTACATTTTAACAATGCTGTTTTTTCCGTTAAATATAATTTTTGCGCAGTAGTATTGTATAACATTTTGGAAATACAAAAAAGTACAAAGCAGCAAATTTAGAAAAAAAAATCATCTGGTTAACATGTTGATACATTTTTCCCCATTTTAAAGATGTGTATGATATGCTTAAATACATATACACATGCTGTTAGAAGCTAAAAATGTACATAATACATTCTATAAATGGAAATCTTTAGAATAGGGATGTTAATGGACTTACATAACCAAAATCCTCCTTTCCCACTCCCCAAGATTTTGTAGCTGTCCTGCTGAAGCTGAATCCTTATTCCACGGTTTATTCTCACAGAGTGCTCCTGTGGAACTAAAGGATTTTCAGTTCCCGGAAGAGGACATCCTCTCTTAACTTAAGGTCTATGTACATCCTATTTCCTCTTCCTGGACACTCTTCTCCCCAGCTTCCAAACTTTTCATTGTGCCCATTTATGCTCCCTTCCTACTGAGGCGGCTGCTCACCTCCTACCCTCGGATTAGGAGATCCCATTGTGTGCTCCCATGGGACTTCACATTACTCACTCTTGAAATCTACCACACTAGATTGTAGCTGCCTGAGTGTCCATATTGCCACCATACAGGAGCTCTGTGAAAGCAGAAATTTCACCTTTTCTGCTTTGCATTGTATACCCAGCATCAAGGTGGCACATACTACGTGCTCAAAAAAAAAGTATGTATTGAGTTAATCAATAAGCCAAAGCTTTTATGTATCACTTTCATCTTGTTGGAACGAACTTTTCAGCTCTGTAATAGCTACAGAAGACTATTCTGTGTGAGGTTTATGCCCCTCAAGTCTCATATCTGCAGATAAGAAAACTGTCACTAAAATCATTCTTCTTGTTCTAGAAACCTTTTATTGTTAAATATTCTTATGTCATTGTATAGCAGTTTCATTTGATTTAATCTCACTTGAAGATACCAAAACACTATGAATAAACACTTCCATGAGAGATCATTTTGTTTTTATTATTACATTAAAGATTAATAAAAACTCCAAACTAGAAATATCAGGAAGTATTTTATGTCCTCTTAGCTTTTTGAAACTTTGAAAAAGAGATAATTTATATTCCCAAAGCCTAGCATATATGGGGGTCTTGACAAATATTTCAAACAAAAGATTAGGATGACCTTCTTTGATATATTTGAAATAATATTTTCTGACTAACATTTATTGAGCTCTAGCCGAATGTAAAGTCATCTTTTAATTACTCCTGTCATTGAGGGAAACCATTGGCATGGATAATTGGAAAATGGAGATACTTCCTCTGACAGAGGCTGACAGAGATGGATGGAAGGAAACACTGCTTGCCAACTTCTCACACTGCTTCCTGGTTCCTGTTGTTCTTGCGGATGGATGATCTGGTTTGACTAGGTTATGTGGGTCATATGTGTAAAGACATTATGTAAGTTTGCCTTCAGTTTGATTTTTCACTTGGTTTAAAATAGTATCCAAGTGGAAAATGTAAGCAAATGAAGAAACGACTAGTAAAAATTGTAAGCAGAGTGAGAGAAAGACAAGTTAAAATCTAAGGTGTGATTTCAATGTTAAGATTAGTAAATGTTTAGGATAACACCACAGGCAGATTCCTCCATGCATTTTTTTAAACATCCGGGGATACCTGGGATTTAGACAGACTAATGTTTTGGAAAAAATCAATTATTATTGTCTAGTATAACGAAGAACATCGAGAGGCTTTCTGTTCTAATATAGAAATGAATGCTTTTGAAATTTAAATTGAGGTGTGTGTGCTAGTCTCCAGAGATTGACACTAATTTCTTCCTTTTCTTTACATTTGTGTTGCATTATCATTCAAGAGGTAGAGTCTATTTCTGTTCCTTTTGAATTTGGGCTGATCTTGTGACTTGCTTTGCCCATTAGAATGCAGATCAAGTAATAACGCTATGCTAATCTTTGACCTAGCCCTTAAGAGGACTAGTAACTTCCATTTTCTTAAAGCCAGATGATATGTAAAAGTCTGACTTTCCTGAGACCGCCATGCTGTGAGGAGCTCCAAGCTAGGCATGTGGCATGGCCATGTGGAAAAGCAATGAAGTCCCAGACATGTGAATTAAGTCTTCTGGGATCTTTCAGTCAAGGTTAGTCACCAGCTGAATGCAGCTGAGTGAGTGATCCAGTCAATGACCATGTCTCTGTATGTGGAGTAGACGAACTTCCTTGTTGTCTGACAGACTTGCGAAAAACAATAAATCATTGTTCTAAGCCGCTACATTTTGAGTGGATTGCTTTGCAGCAATGAATTATGAAACAGTATTCTAATTATTATTTTCCAATAATGATTTGAAAAATTTATCAACATGTTGTATAGGTATACAAATATTATGTATAAGTATTTATAATGCATGCACATCAGTTTAGGGTATACGGTTTGACTGTTAGCATAAGTTATGACTAATCAAAAAAATGTCCAATATCTACAAATTTTCTGGATTATTTTTTACTCATGTTATCAAAATTAACTTCTGATTTACATTCATTTGTAATCTTTTCTCAGTAATTCAAACTAAGTGGATACGTTAATTTTCAACAGGAAACACAAAATATCCAAATAGATGCATTTCAGAATAGAAATCTTTTGAGATTAGATGTGAGAAATTTCATAAAAATACCTGAGTGAGACAAAACAAATGTAAAGTAAGATATGAGTATAGCTGAACATCAATAGAGAAAAAGTGGAAAGAATAAAGCATAAGACACATGGCTAAAGCTTTCAGTCTTTTCAACCAAGTGATGACTAGCTTCAAAAATCAGTAAAACATTACCATTTCTCTACCAAATTTATGTACCCCAAATTAAATTTAAAAATGAAAATAGAGTAATAGGACTTTGTGCATTAATTCTGTTAGATAGCTTCAAGTCTTGACACATAGCAGGAGCCCTCAAGGGTTTCCAGGGGAACCCCAAGGTTATTGCTTGCTGAAATCGGACTCTCTGGTGAAGATTCAGTAAGAAACAGATGTTACACCAGAGCTTTGCTTCTTGAAGAATAACAGATGAGTAGATAGAACCTTTCAATCTGACAGCAGAACGCAGGGTGATCAGAATCCCAATCACTCAGTAGATGATGAAATAGAGCAGTGGAAGGATGAATTAAGATGACATGCTGTGTTTTATCAATAAAAGTAATGGCAAGAGATATATTTCTCACAATTATTTAACCAAGAGAAAGCTCCCAAGAATGATACATTTTGCTTATAAAGCAGTGTGAAGTGGGATAGATCACACTGTCAATTTAATGGCTCAGTTTGCTGCATTTGTATTAACAGCAAGATTATTCTTTGTATTCATTCAGAATGAATGAAAACAGAGAAAAGTGATTCTGACTATAAATCTCTTTCTGCTGGAAACCTTTTATCATCCTATGCTGTTCTTCTTCTTTAGGCTGAAACAGGTCAGAAAATTGAACAAATGACTCTTTGTACCAGGGAGTGCTTGGTGTTATTCTTATACGTGGACATAAACATGCATTGTGTTTTCCACTAGAAATTAAAAAACTCAATTTCCATTTGGAATGAAGGATGTGACAGCTAATAGGCAATAACAAAATTCAGTTTAGGGTAATGTTAGTGACGGTTCAATATGACATATTTTCTGTAAAGTTTTAAAAAATTATTCCCTTATAAGTGATGTCATATATTCAATGCATATACTACACACAGGTACCATAGTAAGTGCACAATCAATACTCATTCATCAATAATCAATGAACAAATATACCTTTCTGAGTATTGAATCTGCAATAGTACGGTTGCCTCACAGAAAATCAAATTGGAATTTTTTTCCTCCTCTGAGTAAGAACTTCCTCCTAAGCAGACATAAACCAATATTCAAGGATAAATGGGAACAGTGTTTCTTTTTGATGATAATTTTTGTTTATATTCCTGCTGGTTGTTACTATGAAAACCATGTTCCCTGTGTTACTTTGTACGTAGTATGTCATGACAGAGAATATCCGGATGGCCCATTGTAAATCCCAGCACTGCCACTCACTGACTGTATGACTGGGACAAATTACTTGACTCTGTGTGCCTAATTCCCTCATCTTTAAAATGGCGATATTCATAATATTTACTGTATGGATGTTTAGATGAGGATTAAATAAACAAATACGTGTAAAACACCTAGGACAAGGACTGGCACTCCTTAGTCAACATTAGTTCTTATCTTAATATAGGTTGAACATCTCTAACTCAAAAATAAAGAATCCAGACTGCTCCAAATTCTGAAACATTTTGAGTGTAACATGACAACAGAGTGGAAAATTTACACCTGACCTCATGTGATGGGTTATAGTCAAAATTTTGTTTTATGCACAAAATTATTTAAAATATTATATAAAATTATTTTTTACTTATACGCATATATGAAACATAAATTAATTTCTTAGTTAGATTTGGGTTCAATTCCCAAGATATCTCATCATGTATATGCAGATATTCCAAAATCTGAAAACATCTCAAATGTAAAACACTTCTTGTCTCAAGCATTTTGTATAAGAGATACTCAACCTAGCCAGGCGCGGTGGCTCACGGCCTGTAATCGCAGCCCTTTGGAAGGCTGAGGCAGGCGGATCACGAGGTCAGCAGATCGAGACCATCCTGGCTAACACAGCGAAACCCAGTCTCTACTAAAAAATACAAAGAAATTAGCCGGGCGTGGTGGCGGGCGCCTGTAGTCCCAGCCACTCGGGAGGCTGATGCAGGAGAATGGCGCGAACCCGGGAGGCGGAGCTTGCAGTGGCCCGAGATCACACCATTGCACTCTAGCCTGGGCGACAGAGTGAGACTCCGTCTCAAAAAAAAAAAAAAAAAAAAAAAAGATACTCAACCTGTAGTAGATTTCGTAGGTTGTGAGGCAGGATGGGGATGCCAAAATGCAGAGATACACGTCTTACTGTCTTTCTGTCTTTTGCTCACTCGCGCTCGCTCACTCTCTTTCTCTTTCTTTTTTATTATTATACTTTATGTTCTAGGGTACATGTGCACAACATGCAGGTTTGTTAGGCAAGGATTTCTTTAGAATGTGCACTACTTTTTCCTCTTTAAAATGAAGGATAATCTTTATAAGACTGTCATAAAGAGATCTCACGACTTAACTTTGGAACTACTCCATTCTTACAAGGAATTCTTTAGGGTAATGAATTCCAATCTGACTTTATTCTTAGAGAAGTGTATTTACTGGATTACCCTTTTCCACCATTCAAGAGCATTGGTGATGTTCAACATTTTCTATGTAAATGATTGGATTTCTCCCCAACTCTCTTTGTAAAATTACCTTCAAAACCCATCACTCACTGATTTATAACATCTGATCAAGTTCTTAATTTTCATTTTAGTTCCAAGAGCAAAAGTATAAAACAATTTACCAAACAAGAGATACATAAACAGGATGAAATGCGAGTCTAGTTATATGACTATTGAAGCCCCTTCAGTGAAATCCATTGTGCTCAGGTAGGGTTAAAACTCTTTGCAGGATTTATGAGTATGGTCTATGTTCTCCTTGGCTTCCCTCATCTTTACACCCACCACCACACATAATACACATGTTAACCATTACAAGCTTTTGTCGTCTCCTAGGATAGTTGATGATGTTTTCCTTTCTCCTTGTTTGCACCTTATTTCACCATGACTTCACTCATTGTTCAGGTAGCTTTGGCCTTAGGTATTGTTTTCTTCAAGATGCTTTCTGATCCCTCAACCCGGGACACTTTCCCCTTCGATGTGCTCACATAGCCCATAGCCCTGTTATGTCAGCCATCACACTTCCTGCAATTGCATATTTACATACTAGTTTTCCTTCTTGACGCAAAATGTTCTGCATGGTAGGGCTCATGTTTTACTCATCCACAGTTTCATCCCTGTCACTTAACAGATACATGGCACACAGTAGGCTGAGTGACTGATCAAATGAATAAATATAGGTTTTAATTTCCATCATCAGATAAATAAAAAATGTGCAGAAAGGCTATCTCTATATTTAAATGACACTTTAAATATTTTGACAAACATAAGAGGAAAAACTTCAATTAAAGGAGTTAAGGAGTTTGCTCTCAGCTAGCTGCCAAGCTAGGAGGAAAATCCCACAATCACTGAAATAAATTTTACTTCCATGTCATTACTGTAGACTGAGGAAGAATAATTTTCTGGGGCCCTATTGGAGGAAATAAAATATATGTATCTAACAACGTAAGTAGTAGCCTAAGAACATAAGTAGTAAATTTTAAGCTCACCATAAATATTCCAAATGAGAAATTGCCTTGATACTGATGATATACTAAATATTTAATATAAATTATATATGCTGTTTACAGCAAAAAATGAGCTTATGCTCATACTATTTTATATAGTATATAATTTTGTGATACCTTCTTATTAAATATTGATTATAGCTCTGAATACCTAACAATTTCAATAAAGCCCATTTTGTTTCAAAAAATACCTCTAATTCTTTCTAGGAATCTTTGCTGATCCTTTTTAAAGTGATCTATTATGAAACTAATCTTTTTTTATTTATCTTAACTGGATTCTAACATGTAACTGAAGTAATAAACACCCACAGATAGCCTTGACTAACATGTAAACAGTTCTTACCAACTATGAACCTCAAGCGACTCTATCTTGGGCCTGATTTATGACCTATGTGTTCTTTAACCTTAAGATAAATCTGATAACCTGTCTTCAGATGAAATATTCATGAAGTTTCATAACGTTCATTACCATTTTATGATTCTTTTTAGTTGGCATAACAATCCTTTCCAGCACTCTATTAATCAGGAAGCAACTTTGTAAATCACTAGCCCAAGTGTGTGAAACCATCACTTGTTAATGTCTTAGCTGTGCTGAAAAAATGTGCTCAAGCATAGGGTAAATTCATGCTGCCAGTGACTCTACTATTTACATCCTCCTCCTTCAACATGCTAATTTGTTTGGGAAAATTTCGGTCTGATCTCTTCCAGTTCTGAGTTTTCTGAATTTGACAACTTAAAAAAGAAATCTGAAAGCCTTGGATAAAAATGTTACTCTATGTAAAAGTGCAAAATAAGTGACAGCACAAATCTGTTGTGGATTATTAGTAGATCACATTTCCTGGACAGGCAGAAAATGGTTTTGGGGGGCAAGCTAGATAGAGGAAAACATAAACCTCTTCTCAAATGACTTCACTTTCCTCTTTTATCTCAGCCCACCTCTCCAAATTTGTTTCCAGTGTATTAGATATCTTTGATTTCTTATTACTATACTGGGAATTCACAAGATTTCAGGTTGGTAGTGCTATTTATATGTGCAGATTATTATAATAATTACCTTTGAATAATTTTTAAAAGGTCAAAGACATCACTTCTGATTTAAAGGAACTATGTCTTTTTAGTTCCAAGAATTAAAATCTTCTATGCTATGTCATTGAAAAAATCCTAATAAAATGTCTAATGTTTATCATATCAATATCATATCTATATGTCATATCATATCATTAAACTTTGAAATTTAAAATTAAAGACAATAATTCTTATTATGCTGTTTAAAGTTTGTCTACCTTCCTTGGAATCGAGACTTAGTCATATTTGAAAAGGAAAACAATCAACCTAACTGGGCATATAGTGGATCTTTGAATAGATTTTGTGGCCTGTCTTACTTTGGGATGTTATATTTAGGAAAAATTTGAGTCCAGAAATCTAGGTGAAAGGTGGTGGTGATAGTGGAGGAAATTAAGAAATAATGGAGGTGTCGGGCAATTTTTATCATGATGAAAAGTGTGCTGACAAAGAATCAGCAACTCCTTCATTGCGTATGCTGTCTTTATCATGGGATAGTTTAGTTCAGAAACTAATGGGAAAGCCATTTTAAACCTCCTAATTGCTAACTGTTTTTATATCTATTCTACTCAGAGGGTGCTACATGGAAGCCAGATGGCTGCAAATGTTATTCTGGTTTAGAAGCATGGAGATTTTTGTATCACTGCCAAAGCCATTGTCAAAACGTCCTATATCAAAACAAAACAAAAAATAAAATGCTCTGTTTTCCAAACTTCTGAAAATTCCACAATAGCAGTAAAATACCAACCCCCCTGTAGGTTTTGGCAGTTAAAAGGAAAAATTATCCGTCTCTAAGCAGCTTGTTGTCTGAACTAACTGAGCAGTAGGGCAGCCAAAAAAGGAACTGCATCATTGAGAAGCTCATGAATTTTCAAACAAGAAGCCTTTGGAATTCAGAATGGTTCCTAAGGGGCCAAGCCAAATGGACTCCTCACAGAAATCAGCCACTCAGAGGATCACATAGTGAGTAGAAAGGAATTGAAAATTGCTAACTATGCTCACCATCAAGCAAAGGGAAGGTGGCACCTATGCAAAGTTTGGGATCCAGCTAAGGTGTCTGCTAGATATTAGAAGCATTGGATCAAAGACAGTTTACCTTGAATAATGTAAGGAAATGTCACAATAAAGCAGGGATGAATGATTTCACCCAACACAAGGTGGTACCAACCAGCAACAGAAATATTACTAGTAATTTCACTGTGTCTCAAATATAAAAAGGGCACACTCTATTCTAAAATTATTTGAAAAGTGAAAGTTTATATAGTTGAAAGTACATTTCAGACAAATGGATGTTGTTAATACACAAATTTCAGGATTAAATCCTTATCAATTCTATGATCTATTAAATCCAGGTCTTCCAGGCCCTCATCTAGAACCTAACGTGTGTTCTGATCATGTCTTTCATAATTAATGCATTTTATTTTATTTAAAAGAAATTATCAACTTAAAGGGAGATTTTCCAGAGGGTGAGTTGGAAGGTTTTTTGGCTCAAAACTTTAAGGGAGCAAAATAGCGTTCTTATCACCAGTTATTGAAAATACACAACATAATGAGGATTCATTACTGTTTTTAGCATTGCTTCAGTGGTAGATCAGTCTTCTCCATGTATCATGTAGCTGTTCGAGTGTTGCTCACATATATTCTGCTTTCCACCTCTCCAAGTCCCATTTTTGAAATCTGAGTTAGGAGTGTTGGAGGTTGTTGCCAGTTGGGTTCTCTAGAAGCAGAGAGTGAGACGGCATTTGGAGATACAAGATGTTTAAAGGAAAGGAGTGGAAGTGGGATTGGGAGAGGGAGAAGTTATTTTGTGATACCTGGCTGGCTATGTCTCAGCAAACAGACTGGGAGCTCTGGAGCAAGTACTCCTCCTGAGAGGACTTATCACTGGGCCATCCCTGGAAGCATGTTGTCCTATGGAAGATTGTGACCATGGGCAGACAGCACTTTGCAGCTGAGGCAGTCCCTGATGAGGCTGACAGTTGGGGGTGGTCTGTTGATAGCACTCACCACACCCAATCAACAAGTACTTCCAAGAAGAGAGATTTGAGTAATATATCCCTGGATCTACCACATATTTCAGGATTTGGAAAATAAGCCAGGGCTCAAGAAACAAGCTAGAGGCATGAGTCTGCAGTCAAGCGACCCACCCAGAGAGCCAGGAGATTAGAAAACAAGGGCTACAAGGCATTGCTAAGAGACCAGAAAGCATGAGTCAGGGACACAGGCCCAGACGCAGGCCCCAGACCAGAGCATGTCCAGAGCAAGGAAGGAGTCTGACTGACACGAGCACCAAGAAACAGGACAAAATTTCATACTGAGCCACAGTGCAGGGAGAGAATTTTGATATAACACCAAAATTCTAGTTTCCATGTTTTTGCAGCTAATGGTGGGCAACTGGTCTGAGAGTGAAGGTGGGTATGATTTCCTAGATGAAAGCAATTAAAAAATGCTCTCCAAATTTCCAATTTGCTTGCTAACTCAAATTTGCTTGGAACTTTACAGCTTACCTTTATTCTACAGATATTGAGGATCTTCCATGAATCTTTGGGGAAAAAAACAAAAGTCTATGAATTTGAATTCAGAAAGTAGGCAGTTTTTGATTCTCCAGTGACTGTGAATTGCAATCACTTTGTTAACAATGTGATTTTTCTTCTTTCCAGAATAATACCTTTGTTATCTTCGAAGAAATAACACATAAACCGATTTACCATTAACTAATGTATTTAACAAGTTTGAGTGTCTCCTACACATATGCTAGGCACTGTTCTAGGGAGTTAAATCAGTGAATAAAACAAAGGTTCCTGTCTTTGTTAACCTCCACAGTAAGCACACAGTAAACAAAATAAATAATATGCAATGGTAAGTAATAAATAATACGAACAAACATAAAGTAGGTCAGGATTAAGAGTTGGAAGCATAGTAAATACAGGGGAAAAATAAATTTCTGTTTTTATAGGATGCTCAAAGTGGGTCTCTTTGAGATGTTGATATTTCAGATGTTGACATTTGCACAAATTCTTGAAGGCAGTAGTGTTGATGAGCAAGTGGTCCTGGCAGAGGGCTCTGCTAGTGAAAATTCCCTAACACTACAGAATGCCCAGTGTATGCAAGGGACAGTGGAGACTGTTGTGGTTGGAGCCCTGTGAGGGGGTGAGGGAATGATAAATATCAGTGCAGTAAGGGGTGAGTGGGTGAAGGGATGGTGTAAAACTTGGGCTTCAACTCCAAGTTTTAACCCCAGCTCTATTGCAGCTTTTTGCAGTTCACCATCTGATGTTCTTACTATCCTGGCTACTCTTGGAAAATAAAATAGAGGGTGGGGGAAACCAGGGCAGAAGGACATGACCAGTTAAGAGCCTAGTTCAGTAATCCAGCTAAACAAGAAATTGTCTTCATTTCTGCTGTCAATTGAAAAAATAAAAAGCCCATGTTAACACTGTTGCTATTGCTCTCACTGGACTTAGATCTAACACTTAATGTCAGCAAAGGAACTGCACGTGGAGAGAAATTGTCTATCATTTTGTAACCTTTGTTCTTTTCAGGACTAAAAGGTGACATGAAATACCAGAGAGCATGTCTCTCTCCTTTGTGCTGCTCTGCGGCACTTCAGGATCTGAGAAGACTATTCTAGTACTGAGGTTTACATACCATTACGTCCGGAATTCTGGCCAACCCTTCCCAGTGCAGCTTTTGTCCTCAGAAATAATTTTTGAAGCTGAAATACTCAGTAGGACACAGGCCTTTTTTTGTCTTTTTTTTCTTTCTATAAAACAACACATTCAAGAAGGCCAAATAACAGTTACCACATCAGTAGAGAAGAAAGAAAGGGATGTGTCATGTTTAGAACAACAGTTGGGTGAAAGAATGTGCTAAGTGTGGATAAGTTTGACAGAAACAAAGGAAAAGTTAAAGGAAATGAAACCTCCTGGGAGGGAAGGCAGAACACAACTCAGTCAGTTCAGGAATCAGTGACATGAACACTGCTCTGTCTCAAAAAGTCAGGAGCCCTCCCCAGGGCACGCTGCCTAAAGCCCAACAGCTTAACATCTTTTCACTCTTGGTAGGTGGACATTCTGAAACCAGGTTTTGATTCTCAGACTCTTTCTGTGAAACTAAACATTCTTAAAAGTAGTTTTTGATGAAGTTTCTCTAGATACCAATAGTGCTAAACTTTAGCTTTCCTCACCTGCTGAAAAGAATACCATATTTGATTTTCAAAGACCTTATGGATAGCCCTTTAAAATGTTTCATTTTTTTAAATGGGCAAATGAATATTCTGTGTGTGTGTGTGTGTTTTCCTCCTTAGGATATTATCTAAATTCTAGTAATTTTACATTCTTTAAACACAAAATTGTTTTCATAGGTCAAAATCTCAGTATCTGATAGGCAAGTAGAAAAGGTTGAAGAAAAATCCCCTGTGAGCTTAGAGATTTTTAATCTGCTGTCAGATGCCACCTGCCATGTTTTCCGTTACTCCACCTGATTTTTAGAAACCCTGCATCTGCCACAGGACACTCAAATTGCCATAGACATTATAGACACCGATACCATAACAACTACTTGAAATTAGAAGATAGAAATGTAATGCATAGGAGCATCTTACCTCCACTGTTGGTTGATAAATCCCATCTCGCTCTATAAGGCAAATTTCTTCCAAGGCCGCAGTTATGTAAAATGCATCAAACACAATTTGCCTGATTGTTTTCTTCTTTCTTTTTTTTTTTGAAATTTAAAACAGTGAGTGGATACTCTCAACCACAGTCTGTTGGGGAACTCCTGAAAACTCCGGGGGAGACAGAAATGGTGCTGAAAAGTCAAGAGGAAAAGACCTGCTGATGGTCTGGGAGGGTGTGATAGCATTGATGGTAAGAGTCTATAGAGGGTAGGACTAATCAATCTCCCCACTCCTTTGTCCCACCATTTCCCTTTTAGGCCAGGAATATCTTCAATTATATTATTGGACACAAAGTCTGGTGGTAAATAAACCCTTGTGATGTAGTCACATTTGAGCTCTTGATGTGTGACCCAAACTTTAGTAAGCAAATTGAGATAGAAAAATGAATTATAAGACTTGATACTTGCCCTCAAGAAAGTTCTAATCATGTCTGAAGAAAAGCACACCCTCATGAAGTAGATTTGAGCAATGAAACATGTCATTATTTGACTGAATATGTGATAGAAAATTTTCTGCAAGAAAATTGGAGCTTTCATAAATAATAACCTCCAAAAAAAAAAAAAAAGGTCATCATGTGCGATCGTAACACAAAGAATTGCTCTAATTTCACCCTTAACATTACATACAAATTGCAGAAAATGAGATATTTATTCCTAAGATGTTTTCATGGAAACGGCAATTTGTGATGGACTATCAGCATTAAGAGGTTTTTGGAAATTAACAATGCAGGGACGCAATAATAGAAACCGTTTCTTATTCATTTGAATTAATACAATTAAAACAATAAAATAAGTGCTAGATATGTTTTATTTGGACTACACAGTGTTAGATCTCATAGTATTTGGACATAGTAGGCAAATTAGTGAAGGCATTTTAATTATTGGGAGATGTTATATAGAAAGTCAGATTTCCAGCTTCTCTTGAGACATTAGAGGTAGTTCCACCAGTTCAGCATTCTTACAAGGCGACAATCACCCAGTATGTTTTAATAGTTCATATTTTTTACCTAGCTTCCTGTTGACATTTGACTTTGATTTCCTAATGAGGTCCAGTCTCCAAATGCAGTCATGCCCTTTGCAACATTCTTCCTACTTGAACACATTACATGGAAATTCACTTGTCTAGGCAACTCATTCTAGTGTTGGACACCTCTTAGTATGCTCTTGAAAGGCTCTTCTTTTATAAAGTGTTTGTTCATTTCCTTTGCCTATTTTTTAATGGGTTTTTTACTTCTCAATTTAAGTTCCTCACACATTCTGGATATACCTCTCCAGATATTATACCTATACCAGATGTATAGTTTGCAAATATTTTCTCCCTTTCTGTAGGTTGTCTGTGTACTTTGTTGATAGTTTATTTTGCTGAGCAGAAGTTGTTTAGTTTAATTAGGTCTCACTTGTAAAGTTCTGCTTTTGTTGCAATTGCTTTTGGCATCTTGGTCATGAAATCTTTGCCCATTCCTATGTCCAGAATGGTATTCCCTAGGTTGTCTTCTATGATTTTTATAGTTTTAGGTTTTACATTTAAGTCTTTAATCCATCTTGAGTTGATTTTTGTATATGGTGTAAGGAAGGGGTCCAATTTCAATCTTTTGTGTATAGCTAGCCAGTTATCAGTTACGCAGACCATCACTTATTGAATAGGGAGTTCTTTCTCTAGTGCTTGTTTTCATCAACTTTGTTAAAGATCTATTATTTCCATTGGTCTATGTGTCTGTTTCTGTACCAGTACAATGCTGTTTTGATTACTATAGCCCTGTACTATAGTTTGAAATTAGGTAATGTGATGCCTCCCTCTTTGTTCTTTTTGCTTAGGATTGTCATGGTTATTTGGGTTCTTTTTGGATTTCATACAAATTTTAAAATAGGGTTTTCTAGTTTTGCAAAGAATGACATTGGCAGTTTGACAGGAATAGCATTGAATCTATAAATTGCTTAGGGCAATATGGCCATTCTAATGATATCGATTCTCCCTATCCTTCAGCATGGAATGTTTTTCCATTTGTTTGTCCAGCACTGTTTTGAATAAAAATTATGACAGCAGACTTCCTTATTTTCAGTCTCATGGAAAATGCATTCAGTCTTTCGCAATTAAGAGGAATACTAGCTGTAGGTTTTTTTGTAGATCTTTGTCGAGTTAAGAAAGTTTCCTTTATTCCTATTTTTCTGAGAGTTTTTATCATGAATGAGTGTTGAGTTTTGTCAAATGCTTTTTCTGCATCATTTGATATGCTCATGTGATTTTTCTTCTTTAGCCTGTTAACATGGATCACATTCATTGAATTTTTGAAGATTGAATCACCCTGGCAACCATAGAACAAACCACATGTGGTCACAGTATAGGAGCCTTTCTATGTATTACTTAATTCTATTTGCTTAAACATTGTTAAGGATTTTTATGTCTATACTTTTGTCTGTAGTTTTTTTTTTGGTTTGTTTGTTTGTACTGTGTTTGTCTGGCTTTGGTATCAGGGTAATGCTAGCTTCATAAAGTGAGTCGAAAAGTTTCCTTCCCTTCTATTTCCTGGAAGAGATTTGTAGAATTGGTGTTACTTTTTTTTAAACATTTGGTAGAAATTTGTGAAACCTTGTAGGTCTGAAATTTTCTCTTGGGGAGTTTTAAAATTATAAATGTAATTTTCTCAGTATTATAGGACGATTTAAATTATCTATTTCATATTGGGTAAGTCATAGTAGTTTGTTTTTTGAGAAATTGGTCAATTTTATCTAAGTTGGAGATACATAGAATTGTTCATTGTAACTCTTATTATCAATTTGATGTTTGCAGGTTCTGTAGTGACATCCTCTGTTTCATTCCTATTAGTAATTTGTGTCTTGTCTCTATTTATTCTTGCTAGAGGTTTGAATATTTTCATATTATGTTTTGAGACTCTGGATATTATTTAAGTCTTTTTAGCTGTCTTTCTCCGACACTGCACTGACATGGAAAGAGAGGAGAAGACACGGGCTTTGTTACAGCCAAATGAAGGAAGATGTCTAATTTTTCCATTTGATCACCATTGACACCCAACATGAGGGTTCCTTGTTACTGCTGGGTAGGGGTGAAATTTCTGGTTCCCCATGCGGCATCCATTGGTACTACAGTGAAGGTGGCCTCAAAATCACTGGGCAGTGATGAATATCTTAACTGTCTACTAGGCCTTCACTGATACCACCCCAGTAGGGATATGGAGGGACACCTCATTATTTCTGGGTAGTGGTAGAAATTCTGTCTCCCTATATGTTCTCCACCTATATTTTTGGGAGATTACTTCATTGCCAGCTGATAGAAATGAAAGTCCCAACTCTCTACTTGGTCTTCTCTGGCACTGGTTTGGGGACATCTCATTCTAGTCTTATGATGGTAAAAGTCTAAACTCCCCACTGGGCCTTTGTAGGAGGCCACAGTGTTTTCTATGGTGTTTGCCTTGAGTAGAACAGTTACAGTCAAAGTTTTCTGTCTCACTAGGCTGGCTATTTCTTGGTTATTTGGCTAAAGAAAGAAGGTGTTTGTTGGGGCTTTTTTTTTTTCTTTGATTGTGCCCATAGTTATTTTCAGATTGTCAGCTTCTTTAACTCCAAATCAGGGATAAATAAGGCATGAAGAAAACCCAAGGAACTTACAACCATGTCACTTCTTGGGTCCTGAGATGGTCTTTGGCTGGTCAGCTTTCTTCTTTCCAAATTTCAGAGTCCTTTTATGTTTCTTTAAAACATAATATCCAGGGTTTTTAGTTGTACTTAGCAGGAAGAGAGAAAAGTAGGTCTAATTCATGTTCTTGGAAGAAGTCTGTGCTCTACTTTTGATAGCTAAAATGTGCTGCATTACCTAATCCTCATCCATGCCTTAGAAGACTCAGAAATCTACAACAGATGGACCACATGGATGGTGACATTTTCATCAACCCGACAATACCATTTTCAGAACAATGCACAATCCAGGCTGGAGCAGTCATGGCTTGGCAGTCGACTCACCCTTATTGAGTGTCAGCTATGTTCCAGGCACTGTTTTAGGAAGTGGGAATATAATAGGACTAGTTATCACAGATGATATCTTCATGCTGTTCCCAAATTATTTGGAATTAGTGTCATATATTCAGTGTGAGTATATAGGGTGGAACAACTCCTTTCTCCTCCCTGTACCCAACCTAGAAATTGCAGGTGTATTATCTCTTTTATTCATAGAGTTCAGACATCTATTCTCACTCTGAACTTGAAGTTCAAGCCCTCTGAGACCTGCAAAGAGTAGCATCACTGGATTTATAATCTACTTGGTATGAAAAAGAGTGGAATTTCATCAATATTCAGTTTACCAACTGCAGAGCCTATGGTCTTTTCTGTGGCATTTTTATCCAGTGTATTTGAGATATAAGAATGCCATAAACTGTCAGTAACTACCTTTTTCTTTGGAACACTGTGTAACATATTCCTAGGATAGTACCTCATAAATGCTGCCTCCTATCTATTAGAAAGGAACAGATAGGAGACAGCATTCCAACCATTCCACCTATCCCTTTGAATACTCCCGCTTTTCTATTAATTTCTCCTTTTCAAGACCGTATCTGCAAGGAGCACCACTTCCATGCCTACTCCCGGGTGTGTAGCCAGTGAAAGCTGTGTCTACTGGCAGTGGATTAATCGGGAGATGCATATTGGTAGGTACACAAGAGATTTACTTGGGAGCCAAGAAACCTTCTGCACATCAACCCAATGTTCCTATCTAACATACCCCTATGATACCAACATTTTATCCCAGTTGGATATAGCTGTCATGGGAAACAGTGAAGAGTAGGTAGTATCAGATGCTGTGTGAAAGGAGCTGCATTTTTTAAACTGTTGGAAGTGCAACAGTGTGATCGGGCCCTTGCAGGAGGTCCTATGGTAATGAAACACAATTCATGAGGCTCAGTCAGAGCCAGTGATATATGCTCATAGAGGTGAACTGTTCAAGACAGTAGCTACAAATGATAATATAAATTTAAATTACTTAAATTAAAATAGATTCAAAAATTTAGTTCCTTAGTTGTACTTGTTACATTTCAAGGGCTCAAAAGTCACATGTGGTTGGGCCACAACATTGGAGGCTCAAGAGTAGAACTCTCCATTATCACAGAAAATTCTCTTGGATAGAGCTTCTATGCAGTGTTCTTGTTACTTCCTGTTCTCTTGTTGCCTTGTTGTCTTTGACTCTTGCTTTTGGGTATAGTATGTCCTGTTTTATTGTTTTTCTATTTGACCTGAAGGCCTGTCCCATTCCCCCTTGATCTCTGCCTCTGTTCTGTCACCAACTTCAGTTTGAAAAATCACTGTTAACTCTTGCTAAATAACTGACCTCTGACCTCTTCCTTTGATTTTGGATTTATTTCTTAGTGCATAATGGTCTTAACTTGCTCACCCCTGAGCCTAGAACACTGAGTTCCTGATTTGGTCTTAGCACCTGGTTTATCCTCTCTAAGTCAGGTTACTTCAGAATTTTAGTCTGTGGCTTTCCTGCTCTGGACACGTGTATGCTGTACTTAGCTCACTGGTTCTCATTGTATTGTTTTCATGCTTCAAGATCTGCAAGTGTGGGCAATAATAAAATATTAGTATGCTATAACCAAGGCTTAAGTTTTAGATTTATTATTGTAAAAAAGTTTCCAAAATGTAGTTAAAGCTAAATAAGCAATACTTGTTAACATGGCAAGAGGAAAAGTGGAAATAGGGGCTTACTTATGCTAATAGCTACTTTGAAAAAAGTTAGAACGTAAATTCTAGATGATAAAATTTGTAAAACCTTTCATACTATATTGAGTCATGATACACACAGTTTAAAAACCACAAAATAATATGCACGATTGGCTAAATACTAGTTGGCAGTGTTTTCATCCACAGAAATATTTCTTAACTGAAGTAGCAGCAAATTCAGCTTCACAAAACTTGAAAATTAAAAAAATCTAAATTTCACAATTCTTTTTAAAGAAAGATCAATTCAAGATGACTCTAGTGCTTAATTACAAACAAAAATGTTAGTTGTTTTTTTCCTTGATATTAACTTGTCATTTTTAGATGATCCGAGAAAGATACTAAGGGAGGAATCCAGCAATAAAATGTATATAGCAGCAAAGGCAACCCAATTAAATTAGGTGTATTATTAGGAAATGTAATCAATCCTCAGTTATCTAAGGACTTACCATTTCGTGTATGTATTTCTTAATCTGTTAGGGAATTATACGAAAAGAGAATAAAATGGAGGTTTAATGGCTGATTAAAGCCAGTCTAAAACCTAATTGTATCACTAAGTATGGTGCTTTTCACAAAGTGGACGCTTAATAAAACTTATGGAATTGTAGATAAGGGAAAGATAGATCACCAAAGATGAAAATCAGTGTGTTTAAAAATGTCTTCTTTATTGAAAGCATGGCATTAAGAATTCCATGGAAAATAGAAAATACTTTGTAGAATCTAAACAAAAAAAAAAAAAAAAGAAAAGAAAAGCTAAATTAATAGGTGTCTCTACAGCAAATGAAAAACAATAGCACCCGTGATATTTTCATATAGATTTATGATTGAGATAGTTTATATAATTTTATAGTTTTATTCATAGAGTTCAGACATCTATTCTCACTCTGAACTTGAAGTTGAATCACTGAATTTCAGAAATATACCTAAGAGGTATACTTGAAACATATTAGAAATTTTGATTTTTTTTTTTTTTTTAGATGGAGTTTTGCTCTTGTTGCCCAGGCTAGAGTGCAATGGCACTATCTTGGCTCACTTGCAACCTCTACCTCCTAGGTTCAAGTGATTCTCCTGCCTCAGCCTCCCGAGTAGCTGGGATTACAGACTCGTGCCACAATACTCGGGTAATTCTTTTTTGTATTTTCAGTAGAGATGGGGTTTCACTATGTTGGTCAGGCTGGTCTCGAGTTCCTGAGGTCAGGTGATCCACCTTCTTAGCCTCCCAAAGTGCTGGGATTACAGGCATCAGCCACTGTGCCTGGCTTGATTTTTAATTAATAACTAATATTTTATGAGTCTATCATGCAAAACCCAATTTAATAAAAATTGCATTAAAATATTTAAAAGAGTTTGTTTTTAAAAGATTTTGTTTTCTTGAACTACAATTGAAATGCTATTCTCAGGATGTCATGTAAATATTTCTGTAAATAGTGGACTAAATCTTGTGTTCTACATGTTATACAGAAGCTTGTGCATTTGAAAATGTGCATGTTGAAGCTGTGAAATTTAGTTATTTATTGATTGATTTATTTTTTATGAAATAGGCTCTCATTCTGTCACTCAGGGTGGAGTTCAGTGGTACAATCATGGTTCACTGTAGCCTTGACCTCCCAGGCCCAAGCAATCCTTCCACCTCAGCCTCCTGAGTACATGTACCACCATGCCCAGCTCATTTGTTTCATGTTTTACAGAAATGGGGGTCTCACTTTGTTGCCCAGGTTGGTCTTAAACTTCTGGCTTCAAGCAGTCCTCCTGCCCCAGCTCCCAAAGTGCTGGGATGATAGGTGTGAACCACTGTGTCCAGTCTAATTATTAATTTAAATATTAAATGTTATTGAAGCAGGCTTTGTTGGATTCAAAAGTCAAAAGCAAAAGCATTGTTAAACACTTGTTCTTAATTTGCAGTAATCTAAAAAACAAAATAAAATGTTTTATCTGTATTAGAAATGGGGAAAAGTTGATCAATAAATTGTTTTGGGTATTTTTTTTTTTTTTTGTATTTGGGCAAGCTCCATGTACCACTATAAAAGTTTTCTATTTTTCTCATCTGAACTTTAAATATACAGTATACAGATCAAATGCTTTTTAACTTACGGTGGGATTACATCCTGATTCACCATCATTAGTTGAAAATATTATAAGTCAACAATGCATTTAATACACCTACCCTACTGAACATCATAGCTTAGTCTCATTTACCTTAAATGTGCTCTGAACACTTACATAAGCCTACAGTTGGTAAAAATCATCTAGCAACATAGTTCACTGTAGAGCATTGTTGTTCATCATGATCCCATGGCCAAATGGGAGCTGTGGCTCCTGCTACCCAGCATCATGAGAGAGTATTGTACCCATGTAACTAGCCTGGGAAAAGATCAAAACTCAAAATTCAAAGTGTGGTTCGTACTGAATGCACATGGTTTTCACAGCATTGAAAAGTAAAAAATATTGTAAGTCAAACCATCACAAGTGGGGAACCATCTGTGAAGCCTAATGCCTATGTCTTACTTTTTTGTTTCTGTTGTCCTTTTCATAGGCAGAGGTAGATGTGCACTTTGGAAGGTTGTTTTTTCTATCAAAGTTTCTCTTCTTTAAAATTGCCTTTCAAGTTGAATAAAAAAGCAAGACTCAACTGTAGGTTGTCTTCAAGAGATTCATCTCATAGGCTCAAAGGAAAGACATGGAGAAAAATCTACCAAGCAAATGGGAAACAGAAGAAGGGCAGGTTGCTATTCAATTTCAGGAAAAAAAACAGACTTTTTTTTCTTTTTTTTTCTTTTTTGAGATGGAGTCTCACTCTGTCACCCAGGCTAGAGTGTTGTAGCACTCTCTCGCCTTACTACAACCTCTACCTCCTGGGTCCAAGCAATTCTCTTGTCTCAGTCTCCTGAGTAGCTGGAATTACAGGCATGCACCACCATGCCTGGCTGATTATTGTATTTTTAGTAGAGATGGGATTTCACCATGTTGGCCAGGCTGGTCTCGAACTCATGAACTCAGGTGACATACCTGTCTCGGCCTTCCTAAGTGCTGGGATTACAGGTGTGACTCACCATGCCCTGCCAAACCAGACTTTAAAGCAACCATGACTAAAAAAGACAAAGAAGGGCACTGCATAATGGTAAAGTGTTCCATTCAACAAGAAGACCTAACTATCTTAAGTATATATACACCCAACACAGCAGCACCTACATTCATAAAGCAATTTAATAGAAACCCATGAAGAGACTTAGATAACCACACAGTAATAGTGGGAGACTTCAACACCCCACTGACTGTATTAGACAGATCATCAAGGCAGAAAACTATCAAACATATTTGGGACCTGAACTCAACACTTGACTAAATGAACCTAACAGCAATCTACAGAACTCTCTACTCAAAAACAACAGAATATACGTTTTTCTCATCTGCATATGGCACATACTCTAAAATCTACCACACAATCAGCCATTAAACAATTGTTAGCAAATTTTAAAAAAACTGAAATAGTAACCACACTCTTGGACCACAGTGCAACAAAAATGGAAATCAATACTAAGAAAATATTTCAAAATCATACAATTACATTTAAATTAAACAATGTGTTCTTGAATAACTTTTTTCCAAACAAATTAATGCAGAAATCAGGGAATTATTTGAAACTGATGAGAACAAAGATACAACATACCAGAATCTCTGGGATAAAGCTAAAGCAGTATTGAGAAAAGTTTATAGTGCTAAACATTCACACCAAAAAGTTAGAAATATCTCAAATTAACAACATAGCATTGTACCTACAGGATCTAGAAAACCAAGAGTAAAGCAACCCTCAAAAGAGCAGAAGACGTGAAATAACCCAAATCAGAGCTAAACTGAATGAAATTAAGATGTGAAAAACCAAACAAAAGATCAACAAATCCAGGAGTTTTATTTTTTGAAAGAATAAATAAGATTGATAGACCAGTAGACTAATAAAGAAAAAAGAAGATTCAAATAAACACAATCATAAATGACAAAGGGGATATTATCACTAACCATACAGGAATACAAAAACCCTCAGACTTTTATGAATGCCTCTATGCAAAGAAAAACAACAACAACAACAAACACAAACAAAAAACCTGGAAAAACTGGAAGAAGTTGATGAATTCCTAGAAACAGACAACCTCACAAGATTAAGCCAAGAGGAAATTGAAACCCTGAACAGACCAATAGCAAGTTCTGAAATTAGAAATAAAAAGCCTACCAACTAGAAAAAGCCTAGGATCAGACAGATTCACAGCTGAATTTTACCAGATGTGTAAAAAGGAGCTTTTGAGGCCAATATAATTGTTGAACATAGAAGCAAAAAATCATAAAAAAAAAAAAAAAAATCCAGCAGCACATCAAACAGCTAATCCATCATGATGAAGTAGCCTTTATTCTTGGATGCAAGGTTGGTTCAATATACACAAATCAATAAATGTGATTCATCACATAAACAGAACTAAAAAACCACATTATCGTCACAATAGATGCAGAAAAAAATCTTTTGATAAAACTCAACATTCCTTTAGGTTAAAAACCTTCAACAAACCAGGCATTGAAGGAACATACCTCAAAATAATAAGAGCCGTATATGACAAACCCACAGCCAACATCATACTGAATGAGCAAAAGCTCAAGTATACCCCTTAAGAACCAGAACAAGACAAGGAGGCCTTTTCTCACCAATTCTATTCAACATAATACTGGAAGTGCTAGCCAGAGCAATCAGGCAAGGAAAAGAAAGAAAAGACATACAAATAGGGAGAAAGAAAGTCAAAGTATCTCTGTCTACAGGTGATATAATTCTATACCTAAAAAACCCCATACTTTCTGCCCAAAAGCTCCTAGATCTGATAACTTCAGAAAAATTTCAGGATACAAAAATCAATGTACAAAAATCAGTTGCATTTCTGTACACCAACAAAATCCAAGCTGAGAGCCAAATCAAGAATGCCATCCCATTCACAATAGCCACAAAATGAATAAAATACCTAGGAATACAGCTAACTAGGGAGGTGAAAGAGCTCCACAATGAGAATTATAAAAACACATTTCTGAAAGAAATCATAGATTATACCAACAAATGAAAAAACATTTCATACTCACGGATAGGAAGAATCAATATTGTTAAATGGGCATACTGATGAAAACAATTTACAGATTCAATACTATTCCTATCAAACTATCAATGACATTCCTCACAGAATTGGAAAATACTATATTAAAAATATGGAACCAAAAAGAATCCAAATAGCCAAAGCAATCCTAAGATCAGAGCTGGAGACATATTACCTGACTTCAAACTATACTACAAAGTATACTACAAAGCTACCATAACCAAAACAGCATGTTACTTTCACAAAAACAGACATATAGACCAATGGAACAGAAAAGAGAGCCCAGAAATAAAGCTACACACCTACATCCATGTGATCTTTGACAAAGTCAACAAAAACAGGCAATGGAAAAAGGACTCCATATTTAATAAATGGTGTTGGGATAATTGGATGGCCATATTCAGAAGATTGAAACTGGACCCCTTCTTACACTGTATACAGAAATCAACTCAACATGTATTAAAGAATTAAATGTAAAACTTAAAAGTAGGCAAACTCTAGGATATAGCTTAGAAAATACCATTCTGGAATAGGCCCTGGCAAAGATTCCATGATGAAGACTGCAAAAGCAATTGTAACAAAAACAAAAATGGGATCTACTTAAGCTAAAGAGCTTTTGTACACAAAAGAAACTATCAAAAGATTAAATTGACAGCCTACAGAATGGGAGAAAATATTTGCAAACTATTCATCCAACAATATCCAGAATCTATAAGGAGCTTAAATAAATTAAGCAAAAATCAACCCCATTAACAAGTGGGCTAAGGACATGAACAGTTTTCAAAAGAAGACATACCCATGGCCAACAAGCATATGAAAAAATGTTCAACATCACTAATCATTAGATAATTGTGAATCAAAATCACCGTGAGATACCATCTTATACCAATCAGAATAACAACCGACAAATAACAAAGTGAGGCTCTGGAGAAAAGGGAATGCTTAAAACTGCTGGTGGGAATGTAAATTAGTGAAGCCTTTGTGGAAAGCAGTTTGGCATTATCTCAAATAACTTAAAACAGAACTACTCTTTGACCAAGTGATCGTATTGTTGGGTATATAACCAAAGAAATATAAATTGTTCTGCCTTAAAGAAACAGGCATGCGTGTGTTCATTGCAGCACTATCACAATAGCAAAATCATATTATCCACCTAAATACCCATCAATAGTAGACTGGATAAAGAAAATGTGGTATATCTACACACTACACAGACACAAAAATAGAACTAGATCATGTCTTTTGAAGCAACATGGATGCAGCTGGAGGCTACTACTCTAAGCAAGCTAACGAAGGAAGAGAAAACAAAATACTGCATGTCCTCACTCCACTAAGTGGGAGCTAAATATTGAGTACACATGGACAGAAAGAAGGAAACAATAGACTCTGGGCCCTCCTTGAAGGTACAGGGTGGGAGAAAGGTGAGGATTGGAAACTACATATTGGGAACTGTGCTTTTTAGCTGAGTGATGAAATGATCTGTACACACAAATCCCATGACACACATTTTATCCATTTAACATAGCTGCAGATGTACCTCTGAACCTAAAATAAAAGTTAACAAAAATAAAATAATAAACTTGCCTTTCAGTTGAAGCTGACATATCTTTGGCATGAATACTCAATTCAGCAGCAAACAATTCACAGTGGAGGCAACTGGGAATTGTGATCATCAGATGAGAGTAGGAACTTAACAGCCTGAGATGAGAGCTGCAGGCAATGTGGCCACACTGGGCCATGTCCGAGTCTAGGATGCTGATCAGAGGGAGAGAGTAGAGACATGGGTGATTTATGGGAGAAACAGAGAGATGCTTTAGTGACTGCCCTTTCCCTTCCATTTCTGAGATTGTGTTCTGCCTGTTCTTCATTTTCCTGTCTCTGCAATTTGCATGTTTGCATATTTGGTAACAATTTCTAAATTCTATAATACTCCTTCAAACATTTTTTCCTCATATATACCATAAAACAAGTTTGAAGACATTTTCTGATTTTGAAACTTGTGTCACAGGTTATAATTTCAATACTTCTAATCAGTAAAATTTTAAAGTGTTGCTGATACTGTATTATATGAACCAATGTCTCTGTGCCGACAATACAACTGTCATATCTGTATGCTTAACATCAGATAGTGTGCTTTTCCCTCTTTTTATTGGATTTAGAGTAAGTTGAGAGCACTATTTTCTACCTACGCATTTTATTTTCCAGATTAAAGGTATATAGGATTAAGTCTGATATTTTACCTTATACAACATGGAACAATGCCCTATTCCCCAAGACTGAACTCAAGTGGGGTATTCAGATTATAATATAGAAGGTAAACCAAGGTTAAAGCAGCATGGATCGTTGTTGGTAAAGCATGACCTCAATTATTTTTATTTGTTAAACATTTACAATAAGAAATGGTTTACATTGAAAGGTCAGCATTTTATGTAAAAGGGGCGTAAACAATAACGTTCCTCTTCCCCCAAAGACTACATCTGAGCCATGTGCATTTATCCCTTGCTTTAGAACTAGGTCAGCAATTCCACGCCAGTAACAGTAGGACTCAGGAGAGTGGGAAGCCCTTTTCAACTCCGGTTGAATTTAAATTATACCTAGAGTTTGCAGAGCCTGTCTTTTTGAAAGAAAACAGGACCAAGAAAATAACTAAAATAATCATTTTTTAAAGTAGAGGTTCATAAAATATTTGCATTCATGAAAAACTTGTAAAATATAGAAAAAAAAATTTCTGGGAAATACATATTTAAACAGCCAGTGCTTAAAGTTGGTTGGATATTTTTGGAGGTCTGTGAATGTAAGAAAGTGGCATAGATTAGTGGCTGTGCGCTTGGAATTGCATATCAAAAAGATGTGGGTTTAGGTTTTCTTTCTTACTGTGTGATCTTGGGTAAATCACCAAATTCCAACTTTCTTATCTGTGAAATGGAGATAACAGTAATGCTTTCCTTTTAGAATTATGAGGATTAAATGGGATCAATATAGTTTTTAGCTCTATTTTCTAACACGTAGTAAGTTAAAACAGTCAAACACATTTCTAGCACATAGTAAGTTCTTATTAATGTCAGCTTTTACTGTTATTACTCTTAGGAAGTAGTGTATAATAATGCTGTTGATCTTATGAAGGTTCTGAGGACCAAAAGTTAAATTAAATAAGCTAAGTTTTATTATTTCCCCAGAAAACTTGCAGTAGACTATGAGCTTCTAGAGTGAATACTAAAGGTTAGATTGCATTTTAATGTTTTCCTTAATTATGCTTTTTTCTTCCTTTTTTGGAAGTTTGATGACTATAATCAATGTAGTCATGGATTTAGATTATAATTTTCCAGCTAATGAAATGAAATACTCTGCTATTTTTAACATTTTTCTCTCTAACCCCCAAATTACTCTTACAGGCCACTTTTTGTTCCATGCACCTCTCCCTCCATCTTTGTGAGTCAGGAAATGGTGGTTGCAGAGGCAGAGGGCATCTGTTGGCCTCATACTTCTAATCTTAATTTAGGTTCAACCAGGATGCACCTCTATATGAGTAAGACATGTTCCTTTTCAAAATTTGATTTTATGTCAATGATTTATTAGCCATTAAAAAAAAACTTGACTATGGATGTCGGTGTGTGTTAGAGAATGAAGAAGAAAGGAAGAGATAAACTGTACTCCTTTCTTGGTTGATTTTTTTTTTTTTTTTTTTTTTGCCATTTCTCCTCCTGTTATCCTCTTCTTTATTGGTCAGGGAAGTGGGATCTGTTATTTGTAAGGTACCCTCTCTACCTTATGTCCTTATGCTCTTGATTCTAGTCTTGTCCTATATTTTCTGGCTATTGAAACATTGTTTACTTTTCCACTTTGTTAGTTTGAGTTCATTAACATCATTCTATTTTCTATAAACATAGTCATATCTTCCCTATCTCAGAAAAACCTTTGAAGGATTTTATTACTCTGTCAAGTTGATGTACCATTCTCCTCCTCCATCCACTGGTTCACTTCTTAACAGGCTGCCTTTTGCTCTGTTTCCTCACCATCTAGTCCTTATTTTTACGTCTGTTCTTTTTTTCCCCTCACAAGGATGTTGAAACTGTTGTTTTAAAAGTAATTTTGATTTAAAAGGGATTTTGACTCTTACTAACTTTTTCAGTTGTCTTCTCCTCTGTAGATGAGCATGATGTAACTTCAGTCTTAACAGTTTGTCCTATACCCTGTGTATGAAAGAAAGGGCTTCCCCTTAAGTGGGGTTATTGGGAGGATGATAGAAGGAGCATCTAGACTTTGATAAGAAATAATTATTTTTTACTCCTGGTAATTTTAAAAATAATGAGTACATGGTTGTTTTTTCTTTAGGATAATAAATTAACATTGGGAAATGAAAAAGAAATGGTTGACATTACCATTGCTCACTTGTCAGTTCTTCAGTCTTTCCCAGCCTCCTTGCAGGTAAATGCACTGTGGACTATTCTGGCCCATGGACTGTCTCTGTGTGGCTGGGGACCTGAGAAGCTCCTATATCAGTCAGGACTAAATCAAGGAAGCAGAACTACTCAGAGTACTGTAGAGTAGGGATTTATTATAATGGTAAATCCTTGCACAATTGTGGGAGAAGCTATAGAACAGTCACTTCTCAGCTCCTCTGATGCATTGACGTGGGTGAACAAGTTAGAACTTGCCAGGAAATTAGTGAAGCAACACATATGCAGCTGCTGGAATAGGAGTGTAAAGGAGAGCTGGTGACTGTGGAAGGTTGCTGTTTCTATGTCTGCTGAAGGATAGGGGATCCTGTTCATCAGTGGCATTTGGAAGTAGAGCTGGATGCAGAGTGGAGAGCAAGAAGCTGAATCCAATTGGTATGTTTGTGTCTGTCTCTCAACATCAAGATTAAAGACAAATGAAAATCTTCTGGAAGATCTTTATATTTCTTACAACCTTTAACTAGGATGAACTTCAAAGAGTAATGGCTGCTGCTTCACTTTTGCTTTCTGAGTCACATTGGATTATCTTTTGACCACCTCTGAGAACCATATGGGGAAAGAGGATTCTGGGCAATATAGTTCCAGGTTAAACAAGTTGATAAAGTACAAAACAACCACACTCCAGCTCATGTCAGCTTGGTGTCATTCACACCTCTTTTATCCATATTCGCATCTAATAGGTAAGTAATCTACCTACCATGATGCACCTATCTCTTATGCAACTGAAAACCTGCTAACTCCCTTCTCCAATTCACTCACTTCCCACCAAAAGGGATACAAAGTCCCATAGTCATTTTGTTCATCTGTGGGTGGTATTTATTCCCTTCCTAGATTAGTCACATTCTTGCTTTCGTATCTTCTAGTAACTTAAATATTGACATATTAGGTTAATCACTATTAACATATGTGAAATAATAAAAAAAGAAAGGTCTATCTATATACAAATCTCTGTGTCTTATATTAACTAATCTTTTTCTTTGTTATTTTCCCCTCTCTTGGATATATGTTTATATGGATATATACATGCAAATATGTTTATATATAAGTAAAGAGGAAATACAACTACTGTAGTTATAATTTTTATAAATAGTCTCATGTGGTGGTAGCTGATATTTATTATTTGCTTCTTTTAATACCTATTCCATATTCCATAATACCTATTCCATATTCCCTTCATCCTCAGCAAGCAACTTACCTGATCATGGTTTCTTGACTTGTAGAGTGTCCCAAAACTGAATTCCTGGAGTCTATGCCATTAGTAGTACTGACAATTTTGAGTTCTTATAGTGTTCCATTAATTTTTTACTGTAAGAATACATGAGTGATATGGTTTGGCTGTATTCCCACCCGAATCTCATCTTGAATTGTAATTTCTATAATCCCCACATGTTGTAGGAGGGACCTGGTAGGAGGTAATTGAACCATGGGGGCAGTTACCCTCATACTGTTCTTCTGATAGTGAGTTCTCATGAGATCTGATAGTTTTAAAAGGGGCCTTTCCCCCTTTGCTCAGCAGTTCTCTCTCTTGCTGCCATGTGAAGAAGAAAGTGCTTGCTTCCCCTGCTGCCACGATTATAAGTTTTCTGAGGCCTCCCCAGCCATGCTGAACTGTGAGTCAATTAAACTTCTTTCCTTTATAAGTCACTCAGTCTCAGGTATGTCTTTATTAAAAGTGTGAGAACCATCTAATACAGTAAATTGGTACTGCAGTGAGTGTGACACTGCTGTAAAGATACCTGAAAATGTGGAAGCGAATTTGGGATTGGGTAATAGGCAGAGGTGGGAATAGTTTGCAGGGCTCAGAAGAAAACAGGAAAATGTGGGAAAGTTTGGAATTTCCTAGAGACTTGGAGGGCTCAGAAAACAGGAAGATGTGGGAAAGTTTGAAACTTCCTAAAGGCATGTTGAATGGCTTTGACCAAAATGCTGATAGTAATATGGACAGTGAAGTTCAGGCTGATATGGTCTCAGATGGAGATAAGAAACTTGTTGGAAATTGGAATAAAGGTTGCTCTTGCTACATTTTGGCAAAGATACTGGTGGCATTTTGCCCCTGCCCTAGAGATCTATGGAACTTTGAATTTGAGAGATATCATTTAGGGTATCTGGCAGAAGAAATTTCTAAGCAGCAAAAAGTTCAACAGGAAGCAGAGCAAAAAAAAAAAAAAAAAAAAAAAAGTGGAAAATTTGGAGCCCAATGATGCAATAGAAAACAAAAATCCATTTTTTTTCTGGGGAGAAAATGAAGCCTAATGCAGAAATTTAAATAAGTAGTGAGGAGCCAAATGTTAATCACCAAGAAAATGGGGGAAAATGTCTCTAGGTCATGTCAGAAACCTTCATAGTAACCTCTCTCAACACAGACCTGGAGGCCTAGGCGGAAAATATAATTTTGTTGTCCAAGCCCAGAGCCCCTCTGCTCTATGCAGCCTCAGGACATGGTGCCATGTGTCCCAGCTGCTTCAGCTCCAGCACTGGCTAAATGGGACCAACATACAGCACAGGCCATTGCTTCAGAGAGTACAAATCCCAAGCCTTGGCAGCTTACATGTGGTGTTGGGCATGTGGGTGCACAGAAGTCAAGAACTGACATTTGGGAAACTCCACTTAGATTTCAAAGGATGTATGGAAATACTTGGATGTCCAGGCAGAAGTTTGCTACAGGAGTAGAGCCCTCATGGAGAACATCTACTAGGGCAGTATGGAAGGGAAATGTGGGGTTGGAGTCCCCACTGAAGCACTGTCTAGTGGAGCTATGAGAAGAGGGCCACTGTCCTCCAGACCCCAGAGAGGTAGATCTACCAACAGCTTGAACTGTGTGCCTGGAAAAGTCGCAGGCAGTCAATGTCAGCCTGTGAAAGCAGTTGGGAGGGAAGCTGTACCCTGTCAAGCCACAGTGGCAGAGCTGTCCAAGGCTGTGGGAGCCTACTTTCACATCAGCGTGCCTCGAATGTGAGACATGGAGTCAGAGGAGATCACGTTGGAACTTTAAGGTTTAATGACTGCCCTGTTGGAGGCATTCCTTCCTAGGGAATGAAGATCTCTAAACTAGCAGATCCAAAAGTTATGGGGACTGGAAGCAAAAATTTTGCTATTGGGTAATTAAGAGTAACAGGGAGAGAAGCTACTTCATCTTCCACTTCCTGCTTCCCTAACCAATGAATCTTGACTAATGGGGAAAAAATCCCAGCATCATATATTGGTCATTGATTCAGAGCATATAGTGTATGCTGAACGACATTGCAGTGCTCCATCAAGTGTGACCATTCAGTTGGCATTGTGTTTGAGTCTTAACAATTTATTCCAGGAAACATCGTAGGATCAATAAATTCAATAAGCAAAAGATAATTGTTGCTCTTTACGTACTGTAAAACAAGTTCCTCGGAGAGAAGCAAAGCTATATGATATACCATGTTAGTGAATAAAGCATTCTCTAAGTTTACAGATGGTAGTTTTTACTAAAACCTTGTGGACTAGAATAGCAAAACTGCATTCATAAAAAGTATCTTATCAAGTGAGAAAATATTGCTGCCCTTCAATTGAAAGAAATTGTTCAATGTAATCAAACTGCCATGAGGTGGCTGGTTACTCTGGAGAATGGTATACCATGTTGGAACTCTGTGTTAATCTGTTATTCTCAGGCTGAGTACTCAGCAGTGGCTGTTGACAGAGTGGCCTTTGTGAGTAGAAGTATATGTTGCTGAGATTATGAATGCCTTTTATTTTTACTACTATAACTATCTTATTAGTGAGCTGATACAGAAATGTCAAAGTGGCTGAGGAAAGAGAGAGACTGACATCTATAGAATGAGTAAGGTTGTCTACCTGATTATTAAAATCTCTTCTGCTGGAGGTCTTCAGTGAGCATTAATATGGGACACAAATATCCTCACACTGTGTGTCTGTTTTTCAGAGGCTGATCCACGTGCTTCTTCTCCAGAACTACTTTTTACCAAATTTAATCATATTCCTTCCAAGTCCCTGACTATCTAACAATTGTCAGCCTTTGCTTAAGAATCAGCATAGGTCTTTATCTCTGACCATCTCTCTCTCTCTCTTTTTTTTTTTTTTTTTTTTGAGATAGAGTCTCACCCTGTCACCTGGACTGGAGTGCAGTGGCATGATCTTGGCTCACTGCAACCTCTGTCTCCTGGGTTAAAGTGATTCTCTTGCCTCAGCCTCCTGAGTAGCTGGGATTACAGGCGTGCACCACCATGCCCAGCTAATTTTTTTGTATTTTTAGTAGAGACGGGGTATTACCATGTTGGCCAGGCTGGTCTCGAACTCCCGACCTTGTGATCTCTCTGTTCATCTCTTATTAGGCAAAATAAAAAAATCCCAGGTGCACTGCTCAGAGTTATAGCTGCTGGAGAGATTTTCCATGAGTAGTAGCAATAGAATAGCTCTCCACTTTTAGAAAGTGCCAATGTACTATGTGGAACCATTTGTAAACCATTGCCACATCTTTCTTTCTCTTTAGTCGACTGATTAAAAATACTCACACAGCTGTGGGCTGATAGAGTAGAGGAAATGTAAGGAGAGAAATGGAAAGTTGAATTTCTTACTCATGCATGTTGTGCTTTTAGGGAATTGCTGGTGTTGATGACGGAGTTGTACTGTTCACTCCCAATTTTAGGGGGCAGTTAAATCCAAAATTAGTTCTTGATAGTTTAATTTTCAAGATAATTTGATGGTCCATTGTTAAGTATCTATTCTCTACTAGGACCCAATACAGTTCAAATGCTATTTTTCGGAAGTGAGTGATATCTACAAAGGATGGTGAAGCTTAGCTCCTAAATCTTAAAGTTCTGTATTTAAAAAAAATTTATTAGTGCTACAAAATTTCCATTATAAAGCATAAACACTTCAATCACAGGTCTGCTGAATTATAAGGTCTAAGTGGCAGAACAGCTTACGTGGAAAGCTGGACCTTTTATACGTTTTTCTCTTGTTAGAGTTCTACTCAAAGATAGCGGCCTCTTGGATTACTCAATAATTGAGTCAGAGTAGTATGCCCAAATGAGATATATGTTGCCTTCAAAATCCAAAGAGTCCTACCAGACTTAGTCTCTTTCTCAGTGTTAGGAAGGACCAAATTTGGCAACTTTCTCTTTACCTTGGAAAAGATATAATAACATGGCCCTGACCATTGGACACACAGAAACTTTTCTGAAATTTTTTTGAATATGAGTATCTTACCAGGGTGTTTAAGGTAATTACTGCTTCCTGCTCACTAAATCTAATCAGCCCGACATTATTAATGTAGACCATCAGGATGTCTTGTGTAACAGAGAGATGATCAAAGAAGGTTCCTGTAGGATAGATTATGACATAGGATGTCAGAGTTGATACAGATAGTTCTGAAGTAGATTTGTGGTGGTATATCAAATGAAAGCATTCACAGGATCAACATTATTATTTCAGGAACCCAGGGATGTATTGATTTGCCTTAGTAAATAAATCACATGTGGAACTGAAGCTTACAGTATGCATCATTACCAGTTTAAGTTTACAGTAATACATTATCCTTCTCCGGGATCCCTCTGTTCTGTACAAAAGCCAAATGTGCAAGTTGAATAGACTTGTGGTAGGAATGTCCGTCTCTGTATCCTTCAAGTCCTTAATGTTGGCACACATACCTGAAATGTCCCCAAGGAATGAGGAACTGCCTTTATTAATCTGATTGTAGAGGTAGTTCTAGAGGTTTCTAGTTGGTCTTCCTTACCATACTAGTCCTATTTTATGAGTTAGGAAACCAATGTGGAGATTCTGCTAGTTGTTTATTATGTCTTTACCTATAATGCATTTCAGAAGCAGGCAAAGAAATATGGGTTGATTTTAGGGACTTGATGAGATAGATGCTTTTCAAAACTTCATTAATGACTTTACCTCCATAAACCTATCTATAGAATAGTTGACTAGTGATCTATAGTGGTATTTGGGTCTGTTTCTCTGGAACTACTCTTGGTACCAATAATTGTAGTAGTTAGCTTCCATCAGGAAAGCAGAACCACTATGAGCATTATGGAACAAACGATTTATTATTAAGAATTTGCACAGTTGTAGGAAATGTTAGAGAAATAAGAGTGTAAAAGGAAGATTGGAGAATCAATGAAAAACTTCTGAGCCACTGGCACAAGTGAATAAATTGGGGGTTGTCAGGGAATACATTTGCCTGCCAGTGTGAGACAGTGAAGGAAAACTGCTAGAGAAGTCTATAGATAGCTGTTGCCTCTGTGTCTGGGAGTAGGTTGGATCTTATTGTTGATTAGAAAGGCTGGCAGGAAGGAAAAAGAGCTGGACATGGAGTGAGGGTGAGCAAGAATAAGCCAGAATCTACTACACCTCTGCATTTATCTCTCAGTGTGCGGAGAGCAAAACAAGGTAGAATCTGATGATAGCTCTGCATCTGTCTCTCACTAGTCTAGCCAGGATAACTTTCAGAATGTAATCACTGCTCTCACTTTTGCTTTTCAAATCTTGTGAGAATTTCTTTTTTGGCCACCTCTAATAGGGGAAACTTAAGGGAAAGGGATTTTGGGGAAACATTTTTAGACTGGTCAAGTTAACACAGAATAAAACCTCCATACCCCTTGTGCAACATTCCAGCTTCTTTTTATTCTTCCAGGGGTGAGTACATAGAGCACACGTTGAAACAATGGTGTCATAAAATCAAAATTTCTTCAATTGCACAGAGGACACTTTCCTTGAAGAGTTATTCAAACTACAAAGACTTTGTGAGGGGAAGATAAATAAACTTTTGTCTTGTTAATCCATTTAGATTTTGGGGGTTGTTACAGTCTCTTTGTCTACTCTAATGAATACACCCATCTTCCTCCCTTAAAGCAAGGGAAGTTCTTGATTAAGCAAGATGGTGTTTGTTTGAAGGTTGAAGGGTAACTTTGGCAATGATAAAAGTTCATGATTTTGAATGTGGTTATTTGGGGTGGAGTGTTTTGGGGAGTGGATATTTTTTACTGTTTATCACAAGTAGAGGTGGCACATAAAAAACAATAAAAAGTCTGAGGGGTCACCTCTATTATGTTTTTTACTCCAGAGAGGAATGTGTTATGTTCTGTAACAAGCATACCTCAGACTGAGCTGAGAACCTCCACCATCATCCATATGTTTGATGGCTTCTGACTCTGGACCTAGCTGAGTGAACTCTGCCCTGTCCCAGCGCCATCTTGACCACACTTCTTCTGTTTCTGATTGCTTCTCCTTCACTTGCTCCAATGATTTCTGCCTTCTTGCTCTAAATCTCTACTCCCTGAGTTCTTAACTGTGTCATACATCCTTATCCTATGTAAAAGACTCTCATGTAGATTTTTATTTCATTCATTATCTCCTTAAATTCTACTCTCATATCTTTAAGTTCTGGATAATTGTGCACTGTCATTTTTGATATTCCACTGCAACAATATATTCAATATCTTTGAGGCCAGACTCATTTGCTTTTTGATAAATTTCTTTCTTTCTCATTTTTATTTTCCTGTTTCTCAGTGGTTTTTCTATTTGCATAGTCAGCCAAACTATAAACCTTTCTTCTCCCCTTATAAACAATCATATTCTATAAGTTTTTCTTAATTATCTTTAGCTCTTCAAATCTCTCTGATCCAGAGGCCATTTATAAGACAGTGTAATTATGTAGTAGCCAAAGAAGTTTATGAAATTGCAGTTTAATAAAGTTGTGATATACTTTAAAATAATGGAAGATTCATTCAAAACTCAATAAAGACCTACTAATGATAAAGTCCTATGGCCTTTTAGCATATTTTTATGTTTTAATGACTTATGTATCCAATTTAAACTTATTCTTAAAAGCTAAATTTTACTATTTAATAATACTATGTGTTTCCCATTTTGCCCACAAACATATATAATATTTTAAATATCCCCTTTAATAGCTATATGTACAAGCAAACAAACCAGGCTTTAAGAATACTTGTTATAAAGAAATGCTAATGAATGAGTGTACATCTCTTATTAAAAGAGAACATTTAAAGTTAGTTTAGACAAGTTTAAAAATCATTGATAACAAAGGAATCTCGATCTTGTTGGACAAGCTTAGACAACTTATTAAGTGTGAAAACAAAATCAAATGACAATTTTTATGTAACTTTTTTTTATTTCTGGCAAATATGGGATGAATTGTAACTTGATTTTGAAAGAGTAATGCTGTAAGAATTTTCAAGACAGGGTAGTATTTAGTAGCCAAAGAAGGTTATGGAATTACTGTTATAAGAAAGATGTAATATACTTTAAGATAATGGAAGATTTATTCACAACCTAATAAAGACCTACGAATGATAATGCCAGCAGTATTTCACTCAGTTCTACTCCTTTATGAATTCAACCCTGGCCCAAAGAAATTAACTCTTAATGGTACATAAAATGTGCTCCGGGCAATTGCTTAACATTGTGAAGTTGACTTGAGAGGCGCTTATTACAAGGATTTCTCCTCTGTTTCCTGCAAGGCTTGTTAACTTATCAGCCCCACTAATGCCTCCTTCCTTAAGACTGATGCACAGTTTGGTTTCTGGCCTTTGGCATTGTGTTTGTCTGTTTTCTTATCTTTCTCAAGAGTAGAATCTACATGGATGAGATTCTTAAAGGGACTACTGTTTAGAGTTTGACATCTATACCTATCAATAGATTTCTTGCATTCACTTCTTTACAATCACTTCTTTCTCTTTCTTTCTCTTTCTCTCTTTCCCTTTCTCTCCGTCCTTCCTTCCTCCACTCCTCTCCTTTCTTTTCTGTCTCTTTCTCTGTCTTTCTTTTTTTCTTTCTCTCCTTCCTTCCTCCCTCTCTCTTCTTTCTTTTCTCTCTTCTTTTCTTTTCTGTCTGTCTCTGTCTCTTTTCTTTTTCTCTCCCCTTCCTTCCTTCCTTCCTTCCTTCCTTCCTTCCTTCCTTCCTTCCTTCCTTCCTTCCTTCCTTCCTTCCTTCCTTCCTTCCTTCCTTCCTTCCCTCCTCCCTTCCTTCCTCCTTTTTTTCTTTCTTTCAATGGTTAATACTGAGTATCAACTTGATTGGATTGAAGGATACAAAGTATTGATCCTGGGTGTGTCTGTAAGGGTGTTGCCAAAAGGGATTAACATTTGAGTCAGTGGGCTGGGAAAGGCAGACCCACCCTTAATCTGGGTGGGCACAATCAGATTGAGAGACAGGACTAGCTGGATTTCCTAGGCCAACTAAGAATCCCTAAGTCTAGCTGGGGAAGGTGACCACACCCACCTTTAAACACAGGGCTTGTAACTCAGTTCACATCTGACCAATCAGGCAGTAAAGACAGCTCACTAAAATACCAATTAGGCTAAAAACAGGAGGTAAAGAAATAAACAAATCATCTATTGCCTGAGAATACATGGGGGAAGGACAATGATTGGGATATAAACCCCAGGCATTCGAGCCAGGAGTAGGAAGTCCCCTTTGGGTCCCCTCCCCTTGTATGGGAGCTCTGTTTTCACTCTTAAATCCTGCAACTGCATACTCTTCTGGTCTGTGTTTGTTCCAGCTCAAGCTGAGCTTTCACTCACCATCCACCATTGCCGTTTGCCGCCATTGCAGACCTACCATTGACTTCCACCCCTCCAGATCTGTCCGGGTGTCCATTGTGCTTCTGATCTAGTGAGACACCCATTGCCGCTCCCGTCTGGGCTAGAGGCTCTCCACTGTTCCTGCACTGCTAAGTGCCCAGGTTCATCCTAATCAAACTGAACACTAGTCACTGGGTTCCACGGTTGTCTTCTGTGACCCAGGGCTTCTAGACCTATAACACTCACCGCATGGCCCAAGGTTCAATTCCTTGGAATCTGTGAGGCAAAGAACCCCAGGTCAGAGAACAAAAGACTTGCTGCTATCTTAGAAGCGGCCACCATCATCTTGGGAGCAGCCCACCACCGTCTTGGGAGCTCTAAGAATAAAGACCCACCTGTAACAAAATCAGCCTACAGTGAATATAAAGCAGGCAGAAAAATGTGAAAAGAGAGACCAGTCTACCCTCTCAACCTACATCTTTCTCCTGTGTTGGATGCTTCCTGACCTTGAACATTGACTCCAAGTTCTTGAGTTTTGGAACTTGGACTGGCCTCCTGGCTCCTCAGCCTGCAGACAGCGTATTGTGGGACCTTGTGATCATATGAGTTAATACTTAATAAACTCCCCTTTATAATATATATATTCCATTAGTTCTGTCCCTCTAGAGAATTCTGACTAATACCCCTTTCTTCCTTCCTTCCTCCCTCTCTCCCTCCCTCCCTCCCTCCCTCCCTCCCTCCCTTCCTCCATTCTTTTCTTCTTTTCTTCCTTTCTATTTTCCTCTTGTTGAGACAGGATCCCAGAATGATAGAATGATGTTCAGGCTGGTCTCGAACTCCTGGGCTCAAGAGATCTGCCCTCCTTGGCCTCCCAAAGTGCTGGGATTATAGGTGTGAGATGCAATGACTGGCCCATAATCATTTTCTAAGTAACCTCCATCAGTTTTTGTGTACCTAATAATGGGCTAGATTCTAGGAAATTTAACAGCATGTACCTATATCCAAAGAGCTTGCAGTATATGGAAGAGAAATATTATAAGTCAATTATTATAGTGTAATGTATTAAATATTACTTTAGAAGTGGGGGAACAGAGCAAGGACAGTGTAGGTACTTACTTAATAAATATATATTGAGTAGAATAAATGTAGATTGAAGGACACATAAATGAATGGGTCTAATTTAACTATGGATTGATAGAAGGAGCATGGTTCCTTTCTGAAAAAGAGGATTCTTAAAGTAAGCTTCAAAGAATGCAAAAGTGTCAGGAGCCAGAAGTCTGGAAGTATACTCAAGGCAGTCAGAACAAGTGTGACAGATGCAGAGAAAGCATAAAATACCATTATGTATTCAGGTAAATGCTTTCAAATTGATGGAGTAAATAATTCATATTGTGCTATGGCTGAAAACTCAGAATCAGTATTTCTAAAACTGAACTCATGAATTCTTCCTTAAAATTGTTTATTCTTATCATTCTCTTGAAAAATAATATCAGAAACGAAACAAAAATCTGGATATCATCTTCCTCCTCTAATACCCCACCTCTGGTTAGTCAGCTTTGCTGCAGATTTTACCTTCTTATTATCTCTTAGGTCTCTCTTCCCTCTTTCCAACAAATTCTTCAGCCAGGTCTCATATCCTTATTCCTTCTTTCCTTCATTCACTTAACAAATATTTACTGGGTACCTATTAGTTTACCCACATTGCTAACACAGTAATATTTCAGATCTATAAATTTGATCATGTCTCTCCTCATGTATTTAGAAGAAGCCATCAAGACTTAGATGAAGAATTCAGAGTTTACCCTGTAAGCTAAAGAAATCCATTGAAATATTTTAAGCTGGAGAGTGATATGTCTCCATTTGCATTTTAGAAAAACACTAAAAGGACCAAAGATGGGGCCCTGGAGAACAATCTACTGAGGTGATATATGATAGGAGTGGAGCTTGTGACAGATATTAAAAAGGAATGGAATTAATATTGGAAGAGAATGGAGTAGCCATAAGAAGATGAACTTTTTAAAGGAGAAATTTCATAACAAGATTTGTATCACATTAACTCTCACCAAGAGAGGGCAGGCTCTCACCAATATCTGTCACTCTTTCTTCTTTTGGGGTGGTGAGTGAGGCAACTGGAGAGAGCAGAAGTTCCCACCTTAGGGGTTGAAGCTAAAATGTGAGGAGTGTCAGAAAATAATTTCCTTACTCTCCCCAACTTTTCATCTCATGACTTGGCTTGATAATTAAACCTATGGTAAACAGGAGAGAAAAGCTACAATTTGCAAGGCCAGTCCTGTTCTTATCATTGTGAATTCACTCCCTGTCACCATCCACAACTCACCATTATCCTCTTTGAACCATGGTGGGCAATTCCTATTTTGTTCCCAGAATGATCTGAAATGGGTAAAAAAAAAAAAGACTACATTAAAAAATCTATCTACTATTCTGATTTTTTTATTCTATTCCATATCTCAAATTGTATTTATTTAAAATTTAGAAGGAATTACATATTCAGTCAAATTATAGCATAAAAATGTTCCAGATAGCACAATGCCAGCAGTGAAAACATGACCCAAATATGCAATTTCAGAACACCCTCTAATTATCAAATTGCTAAAGAAAAATTAATACCCAGAATAAATTTGCTTCTAAATTAAATTCCTAAGGAAAACTTAAAATTTATTCTCTCCATTATGTCTTATTATGCTGATTTTCAATTGGGTTGGAGTTTTAAGTCAATGGTAGTTCCTTCAGCAGCTGTAACCTGCAGTGTCTTACACTGGGTTCTTTTAAAAAGAATTGATAGGACACATTGGATCATCACAATACTTCTTGGACAGTCATATGATTGAGGAAAAAAAAGTCTGTAGGTGCCACAGCAGCAGTACTAGCAAAATAATATAACCATAGTTTAGAACATAATACTGTTCAGGCCCTCACCACAGATGTCAGCCAAGGATCATGCATTTAGTGGCATATGGAGGCTAGATAGAAATAAGAAGATAGAGATATTTTTAGTTTTAGCTTCTCTACGATAGTGGTCAGTTGGCTATCAATAATTTCCACTCTGTAAGTCCAAGGTTTTTATAGCTGCAAAAACAGTAGTCCAGTGGAAAGCAGTAACTTGTGCTATGTGCTTCTTCAGAATAAACTTTCATTTTTTACATTTTTATTTCCCTTTTTATTGGTTAATCTTTGATTTCAATGGCATTGTCTCCACCATTTATTTTCCTCTAAGTAGGACTTCACTTGTTTCCATTACGGTTCATTTAGCAGCACTAAAGAAACAGAATGAAGGTGGGCACAAGCACAAGGCTCTGTCAGATTTCTTTTACCAACATCCAGGTTATGAAAAGTCTCAACTTCTACATATCAGGAGATGTTTACTCTAGCCCAATACTTCATATTCCAGGCTGAGATGCTTCCCAACAGTGCATGCATGAAAATTCTGCTCTACCTGGTAAAGTCTTCCTGGTTCTAGCGATGATCTTATTCATTCTATGTATGACGAAATCCTAGAAGATATAACAGTGCCTCTCCAGTTTAAGTTCCTCAAAACTCAGGAAAAAAACATTGTCTTTGCACTTATGATCAGATTACTACTTCCTCCATTTGAAGGCTTTGAAATGTCCAACATGACTGCTAAGTCGAGCCCTTTTTTTCTGATTAAACCTTACTGTGGTTCTCAGCTCAAGCACACCACTCAAATTTTTGCTTAAAGCTTCACTTGCTCACTATACTTTTGTGTTTAGCTATATAACCTAAACCTGTTAACATGAATCTACACTCACGTAGACTTCCAGGAAAAGTAAAACCTTCTGCTGACTTCAAGTTTCAAAGAACCAAGAAGCCATCACTGTTAAAGCTCTTCATTTCAGCTACATTAGAAAGTTTAATAGATCCATGACATATTTTGATCTAAAACTCAGTCCTCAATCTATTTTCATAGGTTTCCAGCTGACGCACCTTGTCTTGAGAATTTAGGATGACAACTGTACTTCTCCCTTTGTTTCAGGGATTCTGAATTGAAAAAAATAGGTCAGTACTGGTACCAAAACAGAGATATAGTCCAATGGAACAGAACAGAGCCCTCAGAAATAATACCACACATCTACAACTCTCTGATCTTTGACAAACCTGACAAAAACAAGAAATGGGGAAAGGATTCCCCATTTAATAAATGGTGTTGGGAAAACTGGCTAGCCATATGTAGAAAGCTGAAACTGGATCCCTTCCTTACCCCTCATACAAAAATTAATTCAAGATGGATTAAAGACTTAAATGTTAGACCTAAAATCATAAAAAACCCTAGAAGAAAACCTAGGCAATACCATTCAGGACTCAGGCATGGGCAAGGACTTCATGTCTAAAGCACTAAAAACAATGCTACAAAAGCCAAAATGGACAAATGGGATCTAATTAAACTAAAGAGCTTCTGCACAGCAAAAGAAACTACCATCAGAGTGAACAGGCAACCTACAGAATGGGAGAAAATTTTTGCAATCTATTCATCTGACAAAGGGCTAATATTCAAAATCTACAAAGAACTCAAACAAACTTACAAGAGAAAAACAAACCCATCAAAAAGTGGGCGAAGGATATGAACAGATACTTCTCAAAAGAAGACATCTATGCAGCCAGCAGACACATGAAAAAATGCTCATCACTGGCCATCAGAGAAATGCAAATCAAAACCACAATGAGATACCATCTCACACTAATTAGAATGGCGATCATTAAAAAGTCAAGAAGCAACAGGTGCTGGAGAGGATGTGGAGAAATAGGAACATTTTTACACTGTTGGTGAGACTATAAACTAGTTCAACCATTGTGGAAGACAGTGTGGCAATTCCTCAAAGATCTAGAACTAGAAATACCATTTGACCCAGCCATCCCATTACTGGGTATATACCCAAAGGATTATAAATCATGCTGCTATAAAGACACATGTGCATGTATGCTTATTGTGGTACTATTCACAATAGCAAAGACTTGGAACCAACCCAAATGTCCGTCCATGATAGACTGGATTAAGAAAATGTGGCATATATACACCATTGAATAGTCTGCAGCCATAAAAAAGGATGAGTTCATGTCCTTTGTAGGGACATGGATGAAGCTGGAAGCCATCATTCTCATCAAACTATTGCAAGGACAAAAAACCAAACACTGCATGTTCTCACTCATAGGTGGGAACTGAACAATTAGAACACTTGGACACAGGAAGTGGAACATCACACACACACTGGGGCCTGGTGTGGGGTAGGGGGAGAGGGGAGAGATAGCATTAGGAGTTATACCTAATGTAAATGACGAGTTAATGGGTGCAGCACACCAACATGGCACGTGTATACATATGTAACAAACCTGCACGTTGTACACATGTACCCTAGAACTTTAATAAAGAAAAACAAAAATAGGAGTCGGATAAAGATAAAAATATCGGCATCATTTGTTGAAAAAATGGATTGGAAAAACGTGGCCTATATTTGAGGACACAATGGGCCCCTTCTTATTTTCTCTTTGAATTATACTACCCTTCCTACTAGCAGGCACAATGGCTGAAAAAGTATAGGTTTCACTTTCTCACACTGCCCTAGTGAAAAGCATTCAATAAAATTTGCAAGCAGGCAACTAGAAAAATAATAAAATAAGAAAGGGCATTTCACACAATAACAGTGACCTTTATTTCATTAGCTCTGCTTATTATCAACAAAGTGCTTGTTAGTATTAGAAAGATTTGGGACATGATAAGTGAAGACATTGGCAGTGGTTTTTATCCCAATATTTCTAAAAGTATGAATATTATTTTCTGGTGTGAGAAGGCATATAAAAGAACAGAGAGGATGATTCTCCCTACAGAAGAGATGACAGTGTTAAATACCACACACAAAAGTCAAAGGAAAGGTCAAGAAAGACAAGAACAGAAAACTGATCAGAGAGTCTAGCATGGTAGGGTTTATTGGTAATCTTTTAAATAAAAGTTTCTGCAATTCTGCAATTCAATGATTCTCAAATGTTATTGTGCTTCAGAATTGCCTAGAGGGCTTGGTAAAACACAAATTGCTGGGCTTCAGTTTCTCAGAGTTTTTGGTTCACCAGTTCTTTGAAAGGAACAGTTGAACTTGCATTTCTAACATTCCCAGGTGTATTAGTTTGTTTTTACACTGCTATAAAGACATACCCGAGACTGGGTAATTTATAAAGAAAAGTGGTTTTATTGACTCACAGTTTTGTATGGCTGGGGAGACCTCGGGAAACTTACAATCATGGCAGAAGAAGAGGCAGGTGAGAGATGGAGGCAGGTGAGAGAGAGTGAGAATGAGAAGGGAACACTGCCTTATATAAACCATCAGATCTCATGACAACTCACTATCACAAGAACTACATGGGAGAAAACACCCCCATGATCCAATTATCTCCTGCTTGGTTCCTCCTTTAACATGTGGGCATTGTGGGGATTACAAATTGAGATGAGATTTTGGTGGGGACACAGAGCCAAACCACATCACCAGGTAATGTTGATGCTGTTGGTCCGGGACCACATTTGGAAAACCACTGCTATAAAGTATTGAGAGCAAAAGCTAATGTGGAATTGTGGAGTAAATGGACTATGAGAAAGTAGGAGAAGAGTATCTTGACTATTCTTTCAAGAAACTTGGCTATGAAGAAAAGTATAGAGATAAGTAAATGTTGGGACTAGAGGTTACGTGGAGTTGAGGATAGATTTCCACTAAGTTATGCAGATATCTTTATTCCCATGACATTTACTGTAATTGAATTGGTTTTGTCACACATTTACAACTGAACACTATTGTATCCTAACTTTTGCAGTAATTACGTGCTGGATATCTTCTATTTGCCCCAGCAGATTCACTCTCTCCATTATTTTACCATGTTCTGCAAGCTCCCTTGTCATAGGGCTTGCTGTTGAGTTTCGTCATTGGGGACCCCAGCAGAGATAAAAGGGAATGAGGAGGACGAGGTTGGAGTATTGTTTCCCTTGCATCCTCCTTGCCAGTTGCCTTGGACTGACTGTTCCATGACAAAAGACCATTGTTCCTCTCAAGGTGGCCATTTCTAAAAGACTCTCTTCTTTCAGATTCTGATAACTGTTGTCTCCTTTAGTTCCTATTATTTGTGTTCTTTCCATTCCCTAGCCAAACTTTTATTAATTGAATAGCCTTTTATCAGATATTCTTCAGATTATTCTACTTGAGAATACCACCTAGGAAGTTGAATGATATGAGGCTCACACATGTCATGCGTGTGTGTGTTCCTGTCACTACCTCGTAGATTTTCTTTTGAGTTACAACCCTTCTTCCACTTTCAGTTCATGTGATTCAGGTAGTGACGATGATCCTTCTCCATATTTAGTATTGGGTGTGTGGTATATTGTAGATTTCCTGCACAGTTCAGCTCAGAGAAGGACATTTGATATAATTTTATCCAGTGAAATTCAACCCCTAGACTAGATATATATGAAAGACGTACTTTCCTCTATGATTGCTAAGTTGATACTTTGTAAGTATGGATCTTCCCATGACCTTTATCGTCACTTATGAGATCCTGCCTGGAAATAAAGGCCTACAGAGGAAAACAGAAATAAAAAATGAAGAAAAACAGATTTGTAATGATGTCTTGCAAAAACATAGATTCAGCTGAAAGTAGTTATGTCTAAGTGTTAATATTTATTTTCATGTAATTTGTAATAGAAATTGTTTTTACTAATTTATTCCTATTTTCTCCCTTGTTCCGTGTGTGTGTTTCAATTTCCACCTTTTGCCTATCTACACAGCACTGCTTTGAACTTTGCCCATTTCTCCAGCTTTTTCTTAAATCCACCTTTTTAAACTCCAAAGGTATATTTGTACATATATGGTCCCTCTTGAGCAACCTTATAAAAACTGTATCAGAAATAAATTTCACCCTAAGGAAAAAATTGATTTCAAAAAGACTTTGGTGATGGAGTAAAAACTACTATATTTGCAACCTTACCAATACATCTGAGGCTTTCAGGTAGAAAACTTAATTGTTGTCATTTTAAGTCTATGGATCCTAAACCATAAAACTCCATGAAATTTTTACAGAATTACTTCAAACTATCATTTGTTTATACTTTGTACTACAGCTGTGTTTGTTAATCTACCATATATTGAACTAAAATGATAATAAGCTAAATCGGGTCACAAGACATTTGAGGCACAGAAATCTAAAAAAGCATGGAGCAAAGTAAGATTATTAACCTGGGGATAACAGATAAAAATTAAGTGTTAAAATAGGCATAGGACCTTGATGCCTTCTGGATTTTGAAGCTAATCAGCAACATTCACTAAGTGCCAGAGAAATTGAAATAAATATCCTAAGCGCTAGAATTTGATAACACCTTTAAATGTGCTTTCCAACTCACTAAAAATGTATTTTTAAAATATGTAAACTACTGCTGTTTGGAATGAAAGAAGAATCCATTTATTTAAAGTGGCTTAAAAAAAGTCTTAGCTCGTGTTTATCAAACCTGACAAATACTAAGAAAAATTGTTAATGACTAGATTTTTTTTAAAAAAAGGAACAAAGGATGAAAAAACAACAATCTATTCCTGTACATTTGAAATATATTTTAGCATTTTAAGACATAATTTTTTTAAATGCCAGTTATTTACACTGCTATGTAAATGGAAAGTCATTAGTAGCTTCTTGTCCAAGTGTGTGTTCCTCAATAAGCAATTCCATTTGCAGATATTTGCTAGCAGTTGTTTCACAAGCTTTCACCCTTTTGTGTTCCATGCCATCCACATCATGGGGTTTCCCAAGGAGCTAACAATGGCTGCAGAAGTATTCCTCTACCCTCTCCTTCACCTTGTACCAAGCAGCTGATTTCAGCAACTGCCAGTGATCCCTGGGAGAGGTTAATCCATTCATGCTTTGGGACAGCTGGTTTCAGTGGCAAGTGTTTCCTTGGGCTGCTGGAAAAAGAACAGGCTCCAGAGGTCTTCTCAATTTTCAACAGCTGTACGGGAGCACAGAGGTCTACTAGCTCCTGGTTTGTAAGTCTGCCATTCAGGAAACTCAGTCGGAGCTGCGATTCAATTCTTACCCATAGCATTGTCACCTGTTCTGACAATGGACAGTTGTCAGGAAATTCAGTCAGCAAATTCATAGAGAAAATGTGCTTGGTTTAATACTGTCCCTTTGATAAACAATGACTTTGCTTACTAAGATTTCTGTGTAATTCAAAATGATGGGGAAGAATTATGTACTAAATCTACCTCCTTACTCTAATGGTCCTCATCCTTGGCTGCTCATGTGAATCACCGAGAGCATGAGGAAAATATGGATGCCCAAATCCCGTTCTCAAAGATTCTTACTTTGATAGCCTGGGAGGGAACCCTAGGCAACAGGATATTCAAAAGCTTCCCAAGTGATTGTCATGACCAGCCAAAGTTGAAAACAATTGCATTAGTCCAACTTGCTCTCTGCAATTGTTTTCAGAACTACCCTCCTGTCTTCTCAGTCAAATCCAGAACACCCTTCTTTGTCTCACCTGAACTTGAGTTTTACACCTGTTTGGTTCAATCCCACACACTATTTTAAAATTGTCACCTGGTAGTTCTACAATATTATGCCTTACTCTGCCCATTAGTATTTCAATTTCTAGTCATGCTATGAAGACTTCACTTTTTTTTTTTGACAGCTGTCTGCAAGCTAATAATTTCTAAACTAAACAAAGTAAGGGATTATGCTATAATTCAGTCTTAATTCCTTTTGTTCTTTCTCTCAATCTTTCTCCTGTATTATTTTCCTGCCCATTGTGACTGCCCTCTTTCAGGTGGAAGCCCTCAAGGAGATGAGGAACTCAGACAAACACTGGCTTATACATTACATTCATTTTAAGCTAATCTACCTTGGTATGCAATAATTCTCAGAGAAAAAGGGAAAGGCTTAAGTAATTAAAAATGCCCTTCACTGCAAGTGCAACAGGGAAGACGATCCCTGAGGATGCTTCATGCTCACCTGTAATTTAGAAAAATGAAGCAATGAAAGAAAATGTCTGTGATCTTCAAGAAAATAGAAGTTTAATAAACAAATATAGCTAGTAATTAGGAGTTAATAAAAAGTAATTAGCAAGCAATGTTCTCTTCTTTACTTTTCAGTGCTCTCCTTGGACCCTGAAAATAAAGCTATAAATAAATGAAACAAGAATGATTTTATTCTAACTTCAGTTTGACCTCTCATTGCTCAGTCATCAACAGTGGCTTGAATTCCCTGAGAATGAGTCTTGGAAGATTTAATAGACATTATTCTCTGTCTTACCAAAGTGACATGTAGTTTAGGATGCTGGGAGAGAATGCCTGTTTTCATCCTCACCCAACAAAAAGGGGAAAAATATACCAATAAGTGCTTTTAATGTTGAAATTACTTAGATCATATTTCTACAAGTTTGTTTCACAATATCATTTAACACACTACTTCACTCTGCTTCTGTGGGCAGAGCCACAGTCTCCAAAATAAGCATTAATTATATACCAGGCAAGCTTCACAAGAATGTCCCATCTTCATAATTCTAATAAAATCCTTATGAGGTAGGATAATTAAACATATCTTGCAGATAAAGAAACAGGCTCAGAGATATTAAATAATTTGTGAACTGTCACTCAAAGGAAAGTGACCTAGTAGACATTCAAAGCTAGACCAACCTGAGCCCAAGTCATGAGAGATTTTCTGATTCAAGAATGAAATCTTGGATTCCTCGTGTGAGATGTTATAACAAAGTGCTACACCTTTGTGCTCAAGAGGTTGTACTTTGGAGACAAGAGACAGATGAGGATATGAATCCCGGGTTCACCAAATAATAGCCCTTATAAATCTAAGCTTTTTCACCTGAAGGATGAGACTCTTACTATCTGTCGTATGGTAGCATTGAACCCATTGTCAGGATTCAAAAGGCATTATGAATAAAACACTCAGCTTGGGCTGGCAAAAGGTAAATATTAAAAATGATAATAGTGTTATTATTTTTGACATTAACATTTAGTATGTATAATAAGTTAACCATATTTTTTATATTTAAATTGTTTGATAGTCTTACTTTGAGGCTTTACTTACTGTATTTACTGTATTTGGCAATACAGAGAATAATGTCTATTAAATCTTCCAAGACTCATTCTTAGGGAATACTAGCCACTGTCGATGATTGAACATGAGAGGTCAAACTGACATTAGAATAAAATCATTCTTGTTTCATTTATTTATATTCGTTATACAACATATATCAATTTATCTCCTATGATGGGTCAGGCAGGGTTCTTAGAGCTGAGAATACAGTAGTGAACATACCAGATAAAAATATCTGCTCTCATGAATCTTACATTTGTGTAATAATTGTCTTGCCTTTCTATTAGCAAAAAGATTCAAATCACCATTAGAGAATTAGCTATTTAAAACAAAGTCCAGTTGATCTTTTCCATTCTATTTGATATCAAGTATTTCAAAGAGATTTCTTAATTTTAGCCATAAAGTATAAATTTCAGGCATGAAAAGATTAAGTGTTGCTAACAGCTATCCCAAATTACCCCATTTAAATTTCTTTGGATTAGAAGAAGTACTAAAAATCAATTAGTAGCATATAATGGGGCCTGCACAACTGCTTTATTCATGCTCTGTATTTTTTACCTGAAACCATCATGTTTTAAAATATGGAGTCAATTGGTTAAGCATGGTACATGCACCTTAATGTTAACAGCACGTTGAAACCTACCTAAGTAGTTCAGCCAGGAGCAAGACAACATGAAGGTTCTTGAAAGCCAACTGCAGTAGTCGATAGAACTCAGATGAAGGTGGCATGCCAATTATCTGTTTATTTTTCCATGATCAGAGCAGCAAAAGGCAGAAGGATGTCAGATGGATATAGATTAAAGTAAGGGACTGAAACTCTGAAGGATAACACCTTCACATTTTTCTTGTTCTTCCTTTGCTTTCTATTTATGTTTTTGTTTCTCCTGATGCTGCAGGAATTGATGAGTGAAAAAATGTGAACTAGTCTAAAAAATACTGAGGATCCTGTAAAGAAGTCTGGGGAGAAATCCAGGCAGGTAAAATAAGATAACATTGTTCTGTGTAGGTTGGAATTATTCAGTTTTTAAAAAATCTCTGAAAATTATTTCAAAATGTAAACTTGCTGGAACAATTTAAACAGCTTCTCAAACTGCCTCATCTTTTATGACTCCATTCCATCGAAATCTTCTCTCCAACTTGTACACCAGATTTTCTGGGTTCCCTTTTCTTAGCCTATACTTGTAAGCATAACCATTTTCTATGGCTGTTAACACGTTGCTGACTGGTCTTTTTTTAAATGTATTACTAATATAAGAGAATAATCAAGGTTGTGGGTATATTTTAAGAGGAAGATAAAGGCAGAGAACAACTCTTTTATTGATGTGGGTACACTTTAAGAGGAAGATAAAGGCAAAGAGAAAAACTCTTTAATTACTTAATTAAAAGTAAGTTAATATTTTGTGCTTGAAAATGCACATGCAGTATGATTTTTATTTGCAATGACAGCAGGGATGCTATTAATCAATGGCTGTATTGATTGTGTTAGATATCTTCCATTCCATCTGCAAGTGATCTCTCCCTCTTTCCCCTTATCTGCCCTACGGGACTCTTTTGTATGGACTACTTGCTTTCTGGCTTCTAGGTGGGGTTGGCAAATGGGGAACCTTAACAGGAGATGGATGAGGTCAAGATGTTTATTCTCTTCGTTCTTTCCTTAATCTTTCCTTATGAGCTTTCCTCAGGCTGGCCTTATCAAGGCTTCAAGGGGAAGCCCTCTGAACCCAACTTCTTCCTGCAGTGTTGTGGTAACTACTTCTTCCCTTGCTCCTTCAGGCCTAGGGATAATGGAGAACCCTGTTCTTGAGTTTCCCCTACCAAGCTTACACCTCTTTAAATAGGCCCTGTGGTTCCAGATTCACTCATTCCCTGCCCCGATCTTGCCCTCTCTTGCCTTCCCCTCTTTATTCCTTTCTGGGACATCTCTAGCTTTATTTCAGCATTCACCTTCCCATTTCCTCACATGAAAGGTGATATGCACTGTAGCCTTGAAGCGTGTATCAGGATTAGTCTAGCAAATCATTTTAATCCTATTTATCTTTCCAATGATTGTTTTATACATGTTTGTGGGACTTAGTCCTGGTCCATGAGGCCTGAGGAAAAGACTGCCACCAGAGAGTTTTGGAGGGCTTTTTTTTCCCCTCAAAAAAGAGACTTGCTGAAGAAAAATCTTCCTCTTCTAGGCTAGATGCTTTTGTGTTTGTATGTGACTCCCAGAGCTGCAATTATCTTGCAGCCATGAGGAAGACATCTCTGCCATACTGCACATGAATGAGCAGGAGGGTGGAGAATGCTTAGGCCCATACCTATGTCTTTGTGCCTCTGCACAGTCAGACTCAGAACCACTTACCTTGTTATGTACAATTGTATGCCCATTACTAACTAAATGATTTACAGTGATTTTTCTGTCATTTTGCAGCTCAAGGCACCCTGAAAGAATTATTTGTCTAAAGAAAGAGATCTAGAATAAAAGTTTGACTTGACAGATATCACTTCAGGTTACTCTTAAAAATTGAAGAAGGCTGGGCGCAGTGGCTCACGCCTGTAATCCCAGCACTTTGGGAGACCAAGGCGGGCAGATCATGAGGTCAGGAGACCAAGACCATCCTGGCCAACATGGTGAAACCCCATGTCTACTAAAATACAAAAAATTAGCCGGGCGTGGTGGCATGCGCCTGTAGTCCCAGCTACTCGGGATGCTGAGGCAGGAGAATTGCTTGAACCTGGGAGGCGGAGCTTACAGTGAGCCAAGATGGTGCCACTGCACTCCAGCCTGGTGACGGAGCAAGATTGTCTCAAAAAAAAAAAAAAAAAAAAAATTGAAGGAGGAGTGGGAAGGAAATCAGTGACTGTAATTCTTTGCTTCATTGTGTATATACTCCTATGGCACAGACATAGGTAAGAAAAAAATATCTAACTCTAATTTCTTGGAAAATCATTTTCGACTAATAAGTGAACCTTTAATATGAAGAAATTTCAGTAATTGTACAGTAACAGTAGAAATTATCCAGCAGTGTTTCAGTCAAAGAAAACCAAAGCTCATCTGGTGTCTTAGTCTATTTAGGCTACTACAACAAAGCACTATAAACTGGATGGCTTATCAATAACAGACATTGACTTCTCACACTTTTGGTGTTTGGAAGTCCAAGATAGGAATGCCAGCATGGTTGGGCTCTGGGGAGGACTCTCTTTTAGGTTGCGGATGGCTGACTTCTTATTGTATTCTCACATAGCAAAAGGAAAGGGAATGGGCTAACTCTGACATCTTTCTATAAGAGCACTAAGATCATCTATGAGGACCCCACCTTTAAGATTTAATTACCTCCCAAAGGCCATACCTCCTAGTACTATCACACTGAGGTTAACATATCAACTATGAATTTTGGCAGTAGGGAGTAGGGCCACAAATATTCAGTCCATTGCATTTGGTCTTAAAATGTTTAATTATGTATGTCATTGATTTAAAAACTCAGAATTGAGATATTTTACAAATAATTATTTCTGTAGAAGGAAAAATGATTATGAGTTGCTCCTGACTGACAGACTTAAAACCTCAGTTACAAAAACGATGATCATTTTACTCTCTGGACTATGCATGTTCTCTTTTGTCTGGAAACCCTCTCACATTCTCTTGATCCATCAGTTCTATCAGTCTTTCATGATCGTCCTCAGGACATGCATGCCCCAAGAAGCTTTTCTTGGTCCCTCAAGGGACTGTGCTTTTCCTTTCTTGTAAGACACAGCATGAATTCACTGCTTTTTTTTATTATTATACTTTAAGTCCTAGGATACATGTGCAGAATATGCAGGTTTGTTACATAGGTATACATTTGCCATGTTGGTTTGCTGCACCCATCAACCTGTCATCTACATTAGGTATTTCTCCTAATGCTGTCCCTCCCCTAGTTCCCCACCCTCCAACATGTCCCTGTGTGTGATGTTCCCCTCCCTGTGTTCGTGTGTTCTCATTGTTCAGCTCTGACTTATGAGTGAGAAGACGCAGTGTTTGGTTTTCTGTTCCTCTGTTAGTTTGCTGAGAATGATGGTTTCCAGCTTCATCCATGTCCCTGCAAAGGACATGAACTCATCCTTTTTTATGGCTGCATAGTATTCCACGGTGTATATGTGCCACATTTGCTTTATCCAGACTATCATTAATGGGCATTTATGTTGGTTCCAAGTCTTTGCTATTGTGAACAGTGCTACAATAAACATATGTGTGCAACTGTCTTTATAGTAGAATAATTTATAATCCTTTGGGTATATACCCAGTAATGGGATTGCTAGGTCAAATGGTATTTCTGGTTCTAGATCCTTGAGGAATTGCCACACTAGGAAGAATCATTATCATGAAAATGGCTGTACTGCCCAAAGTAATTTATAGATTCAATGCTATCCCCATCAAGCTACTGCTGACTTTCTTTACAGAGTTAGAAAAAACTACTTTAAATTTCATATGGAACCAAAAAAGAGCCTGCATGGCCAAAACAATCCTAAGCAAAAAGAACAAAGCTGGAGGCATCATGCTACCTGACTTCAAACTATACTACAAGGCTACAGTAACCAAAACAGCATGGTACTGGTACCAAAACAGAGATATAGACCAATGGAACAGAACAGAGGCCTCAGAAATAACACCACACATCTACAACCATCTGATCTTTGACAAAACTGACAAAAGCAATGGGGAAAGGATTCCCTATTTAATAAATGGTGTTGGGAAAACTGGCTAACCATATGCAGAAAACAAACTGGACCTCTTCCTTGCATCTTATTCAAAAATTAACTCAAGATGGATTAAAGACTTAAACATAAGACCTAAAACCATAAAAACCCTAGAAGAAAACCTAGGCAATACCATTCAATACATAGGCATGGGCAAAGACTTCATGACTAGGAGAATTCACTACTTTTTATAGTTGAGGGCATTTAGATTAAGGGACCTAGAGGAATGTTCAGCTTTCTTACTTAAGGATAAAACCCAACATTTTTAATCTAGCCTAAATATCTTTCTAAGATCTGGCCCCACCAGGTTTACCAGCCTCAGTCTGTCTCACAGTGAGTCGTATAGCCACTCAGGCCCTTCTTTCGGTTCTTCAAACACCCTACTCTTCCCTTAGCTGGGGTACTCTTCTCGGCACGCTCCCCTTAGTCATAATAAGTCCTACTCAGCCTTCAGACCCTTGAGAATTGTTAGTTTCCCCATTCTTTGCTTTTCTAGTATTACACGCCTTTTCTGTGGCAGGAATAACTTCCACAATTGTAGTTTTATGCATGTGATTATATTAGAAATGTCATCTTTGGTCCTTTGAGAATCTCCTTCTTTGGGTATATTTGGGAAAAGAAGTTTTAACTCCTGGCCATTTTGAATCTGCCCAGGTGGCACGGACTTCACCCCTTCAAGGGCCCTTACTTTTTACTCTCAGCAATACCTGGGATACTACTTGCTTTGCTTCCCCTTGTGGGACTCTGGGGCCACTGTCTTTTTCAGTCCTTTCTGTTAGCCTCAGTAGGAGATGACGTGAGGGAGGCCACAATTCCCTTTATTGACCTTTAACTTAATTACCCACAATTTTACTAACAAAAGGCTGTCCACGTGTAATAAACTTTATTGAGGAGTTGGGGATTACCAGAGGATTATTACAGTATAGGAGAAAAATACCTTGAAACTAGATGTGAAATGTCACTATTACAAAAGTTCAAAGGACGTAATTTCACATTAGAAGCAGTTTCAATTCCTAATCCTTTTTCCCAATCTCAAAGTCTGCTCTACTTCACACCTTGGAGAGCAAGATCTCTTCAGACTATCCTGGGACACATTTTGATCCATTTATTCAACTCCTTACTCAGAATTGCTGATCTAGGTTCATAATTCTTGCCTCTCTGTCTACAAGGTTTAGCTAAAGGATGCAATTAGCCACAGTAAAGCATTTATTAAAATCTGAATTCTGCCTAAAATAAGACTATGGTGGCATTCTATAAGACCATTTAGAGAGTTTTTCATTTTAATGTAGCTAACCTTAGTAGGCATTCTACTCCTGTGAAATGAAGATATGTTTCCTTTTTCTCTTAAATCTCCTGGTAGGAACTGTTGGAACACTTACACACATGCACACATCTTTTAGAGAAAACAGTAATTTTCATAAACTGCACAGTTTATATTCATATTAACAAATAAAAAGTTTTCTCTAAATCTAACTTAATCTGTATAGTCTACCATCTCCTCAATGGAGATGAAAGTTCATGTAGCTAGAAGATACTTTTCCCTTGTTTACTCTCCTGCTTTTATAAATAGATCACACTTAGAAGCTTATCAATGTGAAACAGGGCGCATTATTGTGCCTTTCCAAACAACAAAGCTATCTACTCTTTAGGACAAGCAAACAAACATAGAAGCTTTGCAATGACAGTTTTTCCTGTACCTTGTGTCAACTTAAATTCCTGAGAAGGGTGCTCTTTCCCACAGGTCTCTATAATCTAGGTATTTATCTCTTTCCCTATCTAGGTCATACTCCAGTCAAGAGTCTGGGAGGGAGATAGTTATTTTATTTGCACATAGGATAAAACTGCTTAATATGTGTCTTCTGTGCTAAAAATTTAAGCTCCTAAAGCCATAAATGGTATCTGTTTTATTTGTGACTTAGCCCTTGGGGCTACCACAGTAGCATGCATAAAGTAGACCCTCAATAAGTACATATGAGATGAAGAAATGGAGGAGTAAAAGAAAACAGTTTGGACCCAGGAGGGATGTTAGAGGTCCTTCTAAATGGGGATACGAAGACACAGAGAGGTTAACTTGATTTGGATCACACAGGTAGTGAGTGGAAACATTCAAAGGTTTCATAGCCAACACTTATCTCACTACACTTTGACCAGAATGTTATCTAATTCACTGTCCCAACAATGGTACATGGCACTACTATACCCCCAACAAGTGACTTAAGCCTACTCGGAGACCTATTCTTGGGAGAGCAAAGGGACATGTCAGTTTCACAGCACCTGAAAGGCAGGCAGAGTATTAAGCCAATGACTCAGATATAAGAAGAACAAAGGCAGCCAATTATTACCAGGCTGGGGGAGAGAAAGCTAGGTTTTCAAGAAGCAAGACTAGAATTTAGGTCAGATTAGAGTGTGGGAAAGAGTCCTAGGAAGCGGAAACTTCAAGTACAAAGATGCTAAAAGAGAAGATGCTTGACAAGGCCAAGGAACAGCAAGGAGTCAGCGTTGATCAGGGGAGTGAACAAGTGGAATTAGCTTAGAGGTAGGCAAGGCTTATCTGTTCCTCTCTCAGGACTTTGTAGGCCAGGGCAAAGTGATTTCATGGGCAATAGAGGCATTTGAAGAGTCGCAGACAAAGAAGAGCCATGATCTGATTTACATTTTTAAATTGTTCTGACCACAGTTTGAGGAAGGATGAAGTCACCAGGAGAAAGAACAGAAGCAAGAAGACCACTACAAGGTGATTGCAATGGACAGTCAGTCCTGATAGTAGGCATGGGCCAGGGAGGTCACCATCTCCATATGTGTCACCTGTCTAGATCTGATTAGAACTAATCACTTTCTGCTCTGCCTTCCCATGTCCTTCTTGACATTCAGCCTTTTAATTTGATTGTATGTCTTATATCACCTACAAGATTATAGGTTCCCTATCGACTTCTGCATCCTATGTAGAGTTCAGTGTAGTGCCTTGCTCAGGCTAGCAGTTAGTCAAATTTTATTTGAATGTGAAGTAGCTATTTCAATAGAGATTCCCATGTGACAAATGAGTTTCATGGTCAATTAATGGGAACTGACTATGCTTTTCAGGTTTTGCCTGAGAGAACTTTATTTAAATGTTTAAATGTAAATTTAACTTTAAAAGAGAACTGTGGCACTTAGTATTTTGTTTTATATTATAGCTATATGTGTACGTAGCTTATTTCTCCTACTAGATCATGAGCAGTATACTTGAAGGCAATTTGCTGGATTTTGTTCATAATTTTATACCTCAGGACACATAGAGAGTATTCAATAGATATGTACTGATTAGGTTAGATCTAAGGTTTTTTTTTTTTGCAATGTATGTTGGTTGCAGCTAGGAATGGTTTGCTGCTCTCTTAATGACTAGAACATAATCACATTCGTGGAGCCACAATATCTATTTGGTTACCTAATGAACCCCTCAGCTATTCTCATGGCTGTTACTAAAGAAGGGACATTGGCAGTGAGCACTGAAAACCTAAGGAAGGTCTGGTACTGGAAGTTGCTTTTTTACTTGCTTTTTTCATCCTTGCACGTCCACAGCTTACTTTCTTTTAGTTTTGATTCTTCCTAATGTGTCTGCTTGTTCCCTGTGTCAGTAATAATAAATTTAAAGTAACAGTAACATGTTTTATTTGTGGTCTTGTTCACTGAAATAAGGTTCAGTAGATAAATGGGAAGACAATGGGGTATCAAGGGACAGGAGGGAAATAAACAGCTACTTGGGCAAACAATGGGCTGGAACAAAAGATCCAAAGTCTTCACGGATGTGAAAGTCAGCAGAAAAAGGACAGAACCTAAGAGGAACAAATCCAAGAAAGGGCTTATCTTCACTCTTTGGCTTTGGTCATCCACCTACCTTCAGCCGATTAACAGGAAGTCAGGGAGAGAGGAAGGCATTGAACAGTCGATAAGAAGGAATAAAACTGATAAGTAACACTGGCTGAGTGTGTACTGAGGTCCAGGGATTAATGCATTTTTTTTTTTTTTTTTTTGAGGGAGTCTCGCTGTTGCCCAGGCTGGAATGCAATGACGCAACGTCGGCTAACTGCAACCTCTGCCTCCTGGGTTCAAACAATTCTCCTGCCTCAGCCTCCCTAGTAGCTGGGATTACAGGCACCTGCCACCACACCTGGCTAACTTTTGTATTTTTAGTACAAACAGGGTTTCACCATGTTGGCCAGGCTGGTCTCAAATTCTTGACCTCAGGTGATCCACCCACGTCGGCCTCCCAAAGTGCTGGGATTACAGGTGTGAGCCACTACACCCAGGCTATGCACTTTTAATGCATGAAATCATTTTATCTTCACAACAACTTTATGAAAGAGGTGCCATTATCATGCTTATTTTACAGATGAAGAAGTTGAGGGACAGAGGTAACTTACTAATGGAACTTTCCCAAAGTCAAGAGAAATTGAGAGGAATTTCAAGACGTGTGGTCCAGAGCTATTTATATCCATGTAAAGATAGAAAGAAAAATCGATTATAGATTCCAGAAGAGTACCTGAAGATTTATTTCCTCCTCTTGGATCTCTTCCTTGAACAAAGTCAGTTACTAAACATTGACACTATGCTATAGTTTAAGTACGATAAGAAAATGCTTCTGGTTGCAGTTATTTCTATTCTACTCCATAAATTATACAGGTCTTTTCTGAGGCAGCCTGTTTAAACATGTTGACTTACCCTTCTTGTAAAATGTTTATAGATATGATTTGCCACAGGGAACTATTTTAAAGACCCCAGGCACTGTTGGGAACTATTAAAATAGCTAACTATAAACTAGTTACTAGGGGTATGGAAATCAGAGTCTTTGAGGTTCAGGAAACAATCACCACCAGAAACTAGAGGGAAGATAAGACATAAGAAAGTAAGAAGAAAAATCCAAATATTTAAATAGCAAATTTGACAGGATACAGGCACTTACATGGCAGCCTAAGAAAACCTGTCATGGGATAGAACAAGAATTTATTATAGCTGAACTAGGCCAAATGCAAACACACTGTTGTCTTAAAAAAATTAAAAGGACTAACTCAAATATCAATGAAGGAAGACAAATATGCACACAGGGAAGACATACAATTCGGTCATGTCGGTATCCCTGCTCTGCAAAAGCTGTTAAGTCACAGATTTAACAAGCCGAGGTGAATTGGGGCTCTAAATTCACACATACTCTAGAATTATACTACAATAGCTGTTCAAGTGTTAAGTATCATTTAAAGATGCAAACCAAAAAAAAAATCCTAGAGGGAAACTCTGTTCACTTCTTTAGCATAAATAAAATGGAAATAACTTACTGATTACAATGATAGCACCACTGGGCTTACTGTAATACATGTCAATTTTTTGAAAAAAATAGCATTTAAGATTGGTCTGGAGGGGAGGAGATGAGAGATTGAAACATTTCTTGAGCTTAAGTGCTTACTGTTTAAATAAGTATTATCAACCCTACTCTAAATTTTGGAAACCTAGGACATAGAGATGTTAGAAAAAGAGAGAGAAAGGAAGGAGGGAAGGGAGACATTTTCTTGAGATCATAAAATTGGCATAGGATAGAGTCAGACTGACTCATGGACTAGTATACAGTTATGCACCCCAAGATGATGTTTTGATCAATGAGGTACCACATGTATGACAGTGGTTCCATAAGATTATAATACCATAGTTTTACAGAGCCTTTTCTATTTTTAGATATACAAATACCATTGCATTACGGTTGCCTACAGTATTCAGTACAGCAACATGCCGTGTAGGTTAGTAGCCTAGGAGCAATCAGCTGTCCCATACAGCCAAGGTGTGCAGTACGGTATAACCATATAGGTTTGTGCAAGTACACTCTATGACATTTGTATACAAGAAAATCACCTAACAATGCCTTTCTCAGAATGAATTCCTGTCATTAAGTGGGGCATGACTAATGCTTTCTACTATACCACTCTCTTATTTAATAAATGCTCAAATAGATTAAAGGAAAATCTGTTGAAATCCATGTTATCAGCAGAGGTCAGAGCCTCATAGAAATGTAAGCTCTCAACTCAGTAATGAAAAAAGTCAGAACTTTTTTTTCTACTGTTACTAATAATAGATACAGGCTGGCGTATTCCAGTGGATTGAGAAGATAATAAAAAATGAAGAGTAAATGACATTTTAATCACTTCTGATCACTTTGGGGAGCAAATTCTATACAGGAATACCTCAGAGATATTGTGGGTTCAGTTCCAGACCAGTGCAACAAAGCAAACGTTACAATAAAGTGATTCACACAAAGTTTTTGGTTTCCCTGTACATATGAAAGTTTTATTTGTATTATATTGTAGTTCATTAAATAAACAACAGCACTATGTCTAAAAAACAATGTAAATACTTGAATTAAAAGTACTGTATTGCTGTAAAATGCTAACAATCATCTGAGCTCTCAGCAAGGTGAAATTGAACAGCTGATGGAATAAAATTTCTTGTTGGTAGAAAGTCTTGCCTCAGTGTTGATGGCTGCTGACTGATCAGGGTGGTGGTTGCTGAATATGGCTATGATAATTTCCTAAAATAAGAGAATAATGAATTTAGTGTATCAATTGATTCCTCCTTTCATGAAATATTTGTCTGTAGCATGTGATGCTGTTTGATAACATTTTACCCCAGGTAGAACTTCTTTCACAATTGAAGTTAATCCTTTTAAACCCTGCCACTGCCTTATCAGTTAAGTAAACTCCTGTTAATGTTGATATTTTTAACCTCTCCTGTGAATCACAAGTGTTCTTTATGACATCTAGAATGGTAAATCCTTTCCAGGAGGTTTTCAATTCACTTTGCCCAGATCCATCAGAGGACTCAGTATTTGTATCAGTTATAGCCTTAGAAAATGTTTTTGTTAAATTATAAGACATGAAAGTGAAAAATACTGCTTGATCCAGGGGCTACAGAATGAATATTGTGTTAGCAGGAATGAACAATATCCTCGTACACCTCCATCGGAGCTTTTGGGTGACCAGGTGCATTGTCAATGAGCAGTAACACTTTGAAAGGATTTTTTTTTCTCTAAGCAGTAGTTCTCAACAGTGCACTTAAAATATTCAGTAAAACATTCAATAAACAGAAGTGCTGTCATCTAGGGCTTGTCATTTATTTTATAGAGCACAGACAGAGTAGATTTAGCATAATTCTTAAGGGCCCTAAGATTTTCAAAGGGGTAAATGAGAATTGATTTCAACTTAAAGTCACCAGCTGCATTAGCCCTTAACAAGGGAGCCAGTTCTTTGTAGCTTTGAAGCCAGGTATTGATTTCTCCTCTCTAGTGACGAAAGTCCTGGATGGCATCTTTTTCCAATATATGGTTATTTCATGTAAACTGTTTGGTGTAGCTACCTTCATCAATGATCTTAGCTTGAGCTTCTGGGTAACTTGCTGCGGCTTCTATATCAGTACTTGCTGCTTCAAGTTGCACATTTGTGACATGGAGATGATTTCTTTCCTTAAATCTCATAAATAAACCTCTGCTAGCTTGAAACTTCTTTTCTACAGCTTCTTCACCTCTTGCAGCCTTCATAGAATTAAGAGAGTTAGGGCCTTACTGTGGATTAGGCTTTGGTTTAAGGGAATGACGTTTGTATACAAGAAAATCACCTAACAATGCCTTTCTCAGAATGAATTCCTGTCATTAAGTGGGGCGTGACTGTAATCCTTTCTACTACACCAGTAGAAAACAAAATAAGCCCATTTTGTTTACTTATCAGTCATGTGTTCACTGGAGTAACACTTTTTTTTATGGATTTTATTTATTTATTTTATTATTATACTTTAAGTTCTAGGGTACATGTGCACAACGTGCAGATTTGTTACATACGTATACGTGTGCCATGTTGGTGTGCTGAACCCATTAACACTTTCAATTTCCCTCCAGAACTTTTCCTTTGCATTTACAACTTAAATGTTTGGTGCAAGAGGCCTAGCTTTCAGTCTATCTTGACCTTCCACATACCTTTCTCACTAAGTTTAATTATTTCTAGCTTTTGGTTCAATGCGACAGATGTTTAATTATTTCTTTCACTTGAGTACTTACAGGCCATTTTGGGTTATTAAGTGGCCTGATTTCAATGTTGTTGCATCTCAGGGAATAGAGAGATCAGAGAAGCGGAAGAGAGGGGAGCAGCCTGTTGGTGGAACAGTCAGAACACTACATTTATTAGGTTTTCCATTTTACATGGGAGTGGTTCTTGGCACTCCAAAACAATTACAAAAGTAACATGGAAGATCACTGATTATAGATTGCCATAACACATATAATAATAATTTTTCAAAAGTTTGAGATATTGCAAAAATTACTAAAATGTGACATAGAGACACGAGGTGAGCCCATGCTGTTGAAAAAATGGTACAACAGACTTTCTGGACACAGAGTTGTCATAAACCTTCAATTTGTAAAAAAAAAAAAAAACAAAAAAAAGTAATATCTGTCAAGTGCAAAAAAGTGAAGCACAATAAAATGAGGTATACCTGTATTTCTTCTAATTATTGTTAAAAGTTCTTCAGAATACCATAGTTCAGCTCATGTTTGGCTTCTAAGGTTGCTAAATAAACTATTTCCAGTTGAAAAGAATGTAGCCTGATTTCTCTTGTTCCTCTTTTCTCCCCCATGTTACATGCACCTGTACCTGTGCATCACAAGTGTGTGTTTGTGTGTGTGTATGTGTGGTGTGTGTGTGTGTTGAGGGATGGGAAGGAATAAGGAGAAGTTCTGCCTCTTAAAGAACCTGTTGGAAAGTGGTGGTGAACTGAATCTGTGGTCCTTCTCATCTGAAAATTGTTGCTCCTTCATCTATCTGTGGCTCTGCAGCTAGTTTCCAAATGTTGTTTTTCTTCTATGTCGTCTTTTTATCCTTTGGGTGTTCCAAAGGGGACCCCTCTGTGCATTTCCTTGTTCATATGGCTCTATTGAGACATCCTCCCTCCCACTCCACTGTGAAGATTTTTTTTCTCTCCACACTCCCAACTCCACAAATAGGAATCCATCCCCCATTGCCTTGGACTTTGTGTCCCCCCATTTCAGTGGGCTGTGTCTTGAAGAAGGTCTTAAGCCTTGGCAACCTTGCATGGTACACTTGTACATGTGCATAGTTTTCCTACTCTGAGTATTGGAAATACCTTCCCACCAGAAGAGGGGAAGAAAATAATTTGATGGATTTAGATATTGTTATAATCACATCTTCTTATTACCATGTTAGTAATTAAGAGTAAGTATTAGACTTGTACGACTATATTAAGCTTGGATGAATCATTATAACCACCATTGGATTTCACAAGATGTGCTCTGAAAAGAGTGTTTTCCTAGTCATTCATATCTGTTATCTCTATAATTAATCTGCTTATTAATCTTTGGACATGTTTTCTTCTTTTCTCTTCCCTTTAGGACTTAAGGGGTACTTTTGGAGAGAAGAAGCAAAGCCTAAGATAACATTCGAGTGGTTATGAATGTCTCTGTTCTTGTTGTAACAGGCATGGGACTTTGGGTTCAAGTAGAAAGGTATAGTCTTTTTCATAGAATTATACAAACTCTGCCCTCAAAACATTAGATACTGAGGATGAAAAGACACAGTGAGATAGAAGTCAAAAATGCACTAATTCTTACTACCTGTGCTGCATCATTTTTGCCTGTCTTTATAGATTCTGATAATTATAGCCCGTAGCACCACCTTGACTGATGCTTGAAATATATTGCTCTTCATTTAACCAGCAACTAAGATCTAGTTCTGAATGTTCATTGGAAAAAAAATAACTTTGAATTCACTGATGTTCAATATTTATCAAAAGCTTAACTAATTTTAAAAATATTTTAGGGAGATTACCTGATGGATGCAGGTCTCTCTTTTTCTAGACACTCCAAAATCTATCTGTAGGCGAAGTCAGGTTACAGGAGAGCTGGGTACACACACTAATGCCATGTTTTGACTCCCTATACAGTTGCTTGTTTCTAACTGACATCATTTGGTTCTATTGACTGATGGATGATGAAGTGGGAAAAACACCCTTCTGAAAATTGGTGTTAGAATTCTTGGACGGTATTATTGAAAATTTTGTCCTTTTGCAAGGACCTATGGAAAAACTTACCCTGTAATCTATCACGAATAATCATCTTTGTAATTCCACTTGCATGTGGTAAAACTGTCCCCCGATTTGTGCGATGACAGTCTTTTCAGCCTGTGCTTAGGGGGTCCTACAAGGCTTCTGCTGCTCCTGCTAACACATATTGCTGCCTGTCTCCTCTAAGAAGAAGGCCGTCTTAGATGGAACCTACAGAAGCTAACCCGGAGAAAAGCTTCAAGAACAAGTGATTTATTAAATAAGTCTTTGCAAGAAAAACTGGTAAAGAAGTAGGAGAAGAAGGAGAGGGGAATGGAAGAAGCCAAGCGAAGGGGCAATTTTAGGAAAAGCAGGATCATTTCAGCTTGCTCCTGCAGGGAAACTGTGGAATATCAGTTAAGTCCTGTAATTTTACTTGAAGCAAGGGAGCTGAGTTTTCATGCTCCTATGCCAGTTAGGGACTGGAAAAGGCTGCCTGGTGAGAATGGAAAGTCTAGGCACTTCCAGCTTTGCCAAGTGGCTCCACTAGCTCAACAGCAAATCCCTGAAGAAAGATGCAGATGCCAACTCTTAAAAGCAAAAAAAAAAAAAAAAAAACAAGGAATGGGATACCGGAAGTGGTAAAGGAATCCCAGAGGACCCAGGCAGAACACTGTGACACAAGTGACACACTGACGTCAATATCTGCTTTGGGGACTATAATTAAAACTGACTACCCATCTTCCCCTAAGAATATCAGGCCCAATTCCGTCATGTGTTAGTTACATTTGTCTCTCTTAGGTTATTCTTGGAACTTTTTTTTTTTACCAGCATATTTTCTATGCATCTCCTAATATGACTCAAACTTGTATACTTCCTCAACCACTCCATGACCGTTCATTGTTCCTCTGGAACTTAGCAAACATCCCTATATCTCCAACCTTATCCTTCACCACAGTCCTCTAATTTATGCTTATTTCTCATTATGAAACCTGTCACCCCTGAGAGTTCCAGTTTCTCTGAAGCCTTTTCAAGGGTGGCTGTCATTTCCCCCAGACTTGGAGAGGGAGTAGAGGTTCTCCTGGCTCCACATTGTCAGTTTTGGACCACTTTTTCCATTCTCCTACTCCTGAAAAACCCCTGATTCCATAAATGGCATTCCATCAGACTTGACCACCCTCAGTTCTTCCTTGTTATAATTTTCTTCTGATCTTAGTTCATTGGTAACATGTCTGGACTGACTTTTTTATTTTTTGTTTTTAAATTAATGCCTGGGTCCTACCCTTAGAGATTCTAGTGTGGTTAGCCTGGGCATTAGGACTTATAAAAGCTTCCCAAGTGATTCTAACATGCAGCAAAGTTTCAGAGCCAGTGTCCTAATCATTTATTCTCATTTGTTGAAGATTTTTAGCGCCTGTTTCTCTTTAACAGTCAACTGTCATCATTCTCATTGATTTCATGCCCATGTTTATCAATTATTTTCAACTATATCATACTCAATACCTCCCCATGACAAATACAATTTTCCCTTTACTATCTTGAAATAAATTTCATAGATAATATCATCTACCAGCACGTACAATATTTAAAAGTCAATATAATTACCTAATTATGAGAAGAAATAATGTATAATAATATCTACTTTGTGACTGCTCAGTAAAACTGTTAGCAATCTGCTTGCAAATATATAGAACTGCAGACTGATGTGGCCATATTATAATGGAGAATTAAATACTATGTCATCAGTAACATAATTTTCTGAAATAATCTCACTTTGGTAAATTTGCAAATAAATTCATACAACCTTCCTTTGATTTCCATATTATTTGCATTTATGAAAAATGTATATTAAGTCTTTGAAACTATGCTGTGTGTAAAATAGGTTCCAACCTCAGATTAAAAACTGGCAGATTTTCCCCCAATTATATGAATGCCCAGTGAGCCCTTTCAAAATCTTCAGGACATGGAGCAATTCTTCAATAATTGGGACCATCCAAAATATAGAAGGACTTCTGGCATTTCTTGTTCCGCTAAATGTCAGTGGCACGCTCCCAATTATTACGAAAGCTAAAAAGAGCCTCATAAATTTCTAAAATACTTTGAATGGGGAGGAATTATCAAATTGAAAATCACTGACATTGACTATTCATAGCCCCTCTGGCCTCTCAGTTGCCAAATTTCCCTGATCCTCTTACCTCACTAGCCTGTCCCTTTTTGGATTCTCCTGCCTTTCATAAGCTTTGTATCAGTCAGGCCCATCAGGTTTAACCAGGGGCTTAGAGTTTAACTTAGGGGCTCTTTAGATAATAGCTTAGTGTATAGGTTAGTGGAAGGAATAGAGGATGGTGAAGGACCTGGGGGTTAGTATCAGCCAGAATCTGTTACTATCCTGAGGCCTGATGGTTCAAGGGAGGAAATGCTGTAATTGGAACTGGAGAAAGACCTCAGAATAGTAAGAAAAGAGGCTCCTGCACAGGAGTAGAAACAGCCATGTTTGTGGAGAGGTGGGAAGTGGGGTAGCTAAATATTCATGATTTTTTTTTTCCACTTGCTAATCTACTGATGATGCCATCTGTTTGCCGACTCCTAAGAAGAAGGAGGGAAGGGATGAAGGTCTGTAGAGTTCAGCATCCTGGGGCACAGAGTAGAGAAGAAAACAGTGGAGAATGGTTTGAGGGTCTAGCACAGCAGACTCATCCAGGTTTGCCTAGGACTTTCTGGTTTTAGCACACAGAGTTCTGAATCCAGGAAAGCTCCACAGTCCTGGGCATATTGGAATAATTGATCACTCTAGAGGAAATTTTTTAGCAAAGAGAAAATAAATCACTGACTTCTGAATGTTGAAATGCCTCTAGGACTCAGCCCTTAGATATGATCTCTTCTGTATCTATGCTCTCCTCCTATAATCTTATCTAGTTATATCTAAATTTAAATTAATATTTATATGCTATTAGGACGTTATCCACATAAGACAATGTGGTGGCCAAGACAAGAGTGACACCAGTGGAGGTGAGAGATGAAAACGAACATTCACAAAGCTTGGATTTATGTCTTAGTCTTGACTTCTTTCCTCTTAAAATCTGTGTATCCACATGCTTCTTGAACATATTCATTTAGATATTTGGTAGGCATGTCAAAATTAATGTTCTGACTTTGCTTCCTAAACCTGCTTCTTTCCTAAATAACTTCCTCTCAATAAATTAACTCATCACTTATTTGCTGAAGATTAAAATCTGAGGGGTCTTCCTAGATGCCTCTTTTTTCTTCACATCCCACATCTAATCCACGTGCAAGCCTTCTTTGCAATACATCTCTTATCTCCACTGGTATCACTCTTGTCTTGGCCGCCTCATTCTTTTGTTGGAATAACTTCATACATCATCTTCTTGCTTCATCTCTTGCCAGCCCACAGGCCATTCTCCGTATACAAGCTACAGGGATTCTTTTAATATATAAATCAGATTATATCATTTTTGTTTAAAATCTTCAGTTGCTTATTGTCAACCAGAATGAAATCTACTTTATTCATGTTCTTGCTCAAGTGTCACCTCTTCAAAGATTTTTTTTTATTTTTTACTGCAGAATCTAAAATAACTATTCCCTGTATTTAAGTTACCCTGTATTCCATATCTTAATTTTCTCCTATCATTTATTATTATCTGGTATTACAGTATAGGTTCTTTTATGTATTTCTTGCCTCCTTCACTAGTATGCAAACTCCAAAAGGCAGGAATGGTTCAGCACTATACTGAAAAACTATAGCTTTTGTTTTGTTTTATTTTATTTTATTTTATTTTTGCAGCTTAAGGATTTTTTTCCAACTTTTATTTTAGATTCAGGGGGTACATGTGCAGATTTGTTATCTAGTTATACTGCATGAAGCTGAGGCTTACAGTGTGGATGATCCTGTCACCCAGGTACTAAGCATAGTACCCAATAGTTTTTCAACCCTCCCCACTGCTTCCCTCCATCTTCTAGCAGTTCCCAGTGTCTAATGTTACCATGTTTATGTTCATGAGTACCCAATATTTAGTTTCCACTTGTAAGTGAAAACATGTGATATTCACTTTTCTGTTCCTGTGTTAATTTACTTAGGATAATGGCTCCCAGCTGCATCCATGTTGCTGCAAAGGACATGATTTTTTTTTTTTTTATGGCTGTGTAGTGTTCCATGGTCTATGTGTACCACATTTTCTTCAGCACATCGTCGATGGGAACCTAGGTTGATTCCATGTCTTTGATATTGTGAATAGTGCTGTGATGAACATGCCAGTACATGTGTCTTTTCGGTAGAAGGATTTGTTTTCTTTTGGACATACACCCAGTAATGTGATTGCTGGATGGTAGTTCTGTTTTATGTTCTTTAAAACGCCTCCAAACTGCTTTCCATAGTGGATGAACTAATTTGCATTTCCACTATCAGTGTGTACGTGTCCTCTTTCTCTGCAGCCTTGCTAGCTTCTGTTGTTTTTTGACTTTTTGATAACAACCATTCTGACTAATGTGAAATGGTATCTCATTGTGGTCTGGATTTGCATTTCTCTAATGATTGGTGATATGGAGCAATTTTTAATATGTTTGTTGTCTGTTTGTATGTCTTCTTTTGAGAAGAGTCTGTTCATTTCTTTTGCTCATTTTCAATGGGGTAATTTATTTTTTGCTTGTTCAATTGTTTAAGATCCTTATAGATTCTGGATATTAGACCTTTGTCAGATGAATAGTTTGTGAATATTGTCTCCCACTTTGTAGGTTGGTCTGTTTGCTGTGTTGATGGTTTCTTTGGCTGTGCAGAAGCTTTTTAGTTTAATTAGGATCCATTTGACTTTTTTTTTTTTGTTTTTATTGCAATTGTTTTTGAGGACTCAGTCTTATTTTCCAAGGCTGATGCATGGAATTATGTTTCCTAGGTTTTCTCTAGGTTTTAAATTTTTTCTCTGCTTTATTTTTTGAAAAAAAACAAACAAAAAAAAACTTTTTTAGACTTCTTTTGAAATAGATGGCACTGACCTCATATTAAAGTTTGACCTTCAAAGGCAAATGAGGTGGTGGTTATGTTTAGATGGGGAAAGTCCAAGGGTTTCGTGGCTGTGCAGAAAGTGCTATGTATGTTTAGATATTTCCATATAATTTAGGCAAGATTAGAGAAGAGAAAGAAAACTGCATGGCTTTTCTAAACAATAGCAGTTTTTCTGTGGTCTCTTTTTAATTTACTTGTTTGGGTCAGAGAGGTGATATGGCGTGCTGGTTAAGGGTACCAACCTAGGAGACTGAATCAGTTATTGGATTTACAAGCTCTGTGACCTTGAGCAAGTTACTTAGCCTCTCTCTGCTTATTTCCTCATCAGTAAAATGAAGGTAATAAGAGTATATACTTCATAGAATTATTGCGAAGTTTAAGTAAATGAAAATATTAAAATGCTTAGAGTAATACTTGACATATTATACATGCTTCATGTGTGAGCTATATTATTATTATCTGTAAAATAGCATCAACTCTCCCTTCCAAAGTGTCTTTGTAAATACAACATACCCGAGAACATGTGTCTTAGAAAGTCGTGCTACCTTATGCAATGTTAAATACACATTTTCTTATACATCAAGGAGAACTGACAGGCCATGGGGTTGACTTTATAGTTGGAAAGTGTCTTTGCTATCACCTTCTAGAATTCTTAAAGTTTGAAGTCTTACATTTAAATCTTCAATCCATTTTGACATAGTTTTTTTATTTTTTATTTTTATTTTTTTTGAGACAAGGTCTTGCTCTGTCTTCCAGACTGGAGTGCAGTGGCACAATCTCGGCTAGTCGCAACCTCTGCCTCCCAGGCTCAAACAATCCTGCCTCAGCCTGCTGAGTAGCTGGGACTTCAGGGATGTGCCACCATGCCTGGCTAATTTTTGTAAGTATAGGGTTTTGCCATTTTGCCCAGCCTAGCTGAACTTCTGGACTCAAGTGATCTGCCTGGCTCGGTCTCCTGAAGTGCTGGTATTAAGGCATAAACCACTATGCCTGGTCGAGTTAATTTTTGTATGTGACGAAAGGTTAGGGATCCAGTTTCATTCTTTTGCATATGGCTCACCAGCTATCCCAGCACCATTTATTGAATAGGGGATCCTTTCCTCATTGCTTATTTTTGTCAACTTTGCCAAAGATTAGAAGGCTGTAGGTTTGCAGCTTTACTTCCCAGTTCTCTATTCTCTTCTGTTGGTCTGTATGTCTGTTTTTGTACCAGTACCATGCTGTTTAGGTTACTGTAGCCTTATAGTATAGTCAGGTAGTATGATGCCTCCAACTTTGTTCTTTTTGCTTAAGATTACTTTGGCTATTTGGGATCTTTTTTTGGTTCCATATGAATTTTAGACTAGTTTTTCCCAATTCTGAGAAAAATTACATTTGTAGTTTGAAAGAAAAAATGTTGAATCTGTGGATTTGTGTGACCAGTATGGCCACTTTAATAATACTGATTCTTCCAGTCTATGAGCATGGAATATTTTCCATTTGTTTGTGTAACCTATTATTTCGTTGTCTGAGCTGATTTGTGTACAGTTATTAGAGAACCAATTTTGTTCATGTTTTTAGTTATAGTGATGTCATGCTTCAGATATTTGTATTTCACCACTGACATAAAAGCCTTCATTTAACCCAGACATGCTATTATTTCTTCTGAATCCACATGTTAATTATCAATTTCTTGATAATGCATTAATGCTTGATCTTTAGAATACACAGAGGTTGGTTAGACATATTATGAGCTTCCCTGACCCTTGAGAATTGCTGTAGAACTTGGTTTAAGTCCCAAATTCATGGCCAGAATGCTTTCCCTAATTGCTGAAAATTCTCAGCAAATTCCTCAAGACCCTCTCTGTATCTGCTCCTATATTTAAGAATGTTGCCTTTTCACATATGTGCTAACCTCCAAGCCTTCTGGTTTTTTTTTTTTTTTCATCCACTGGTAGCAAGAATTTTGTGAATTTTATAGACAAATGAAAACATGGGGGCTCTCTACAGAAATCCCATTACATACTACAACATAGACTTTCCTCTTGCTTCAGCTCTGTTTTATCATTTATTCTCATTTCTCCTTTTCCTTTCTTGTCTTTTGTCTTCCTTTACAAAAAGAAAAAAAGTCAGGTCATGCCCTTGTCTCAAGCCAGTTTTACCCACACTCAGGTCCTATTATTTCTTGCCTTCTATTCCAAGCAAGTTTATTGCTTCATTTCCTTAACAAAGAGTTGCTCTCTTTCTAAGAATTCTTCTACCAGCTAAAATAGTTATTTTTTATTTATTTATTTATTTTAATACGAGCATTTCCAAGCTGGCCACATTAATTATGTCTAAAAAGCAAAGCTTGACAATGTGTGGGATTTATAGGGAACCTAGAAGTGGAAAGCATTGTAAAAAGGCAAACGTTTAACAATAGGATGAAGACCGTAAAGTAGCCAGCGTATTAACTAATATAAGATCTTCTCTGCATTACTAGTGTTCTCCAAGTTTCCACAGAGTGCTATATTTATTGCAATACTCTCTTCCACTGGGTATTTTAAAACTTACAGAGGGATGTGAAATTCATAAAGATTCTCCAATACCTTCTCATCATGTAATGACAAGGACCCTGAGGCACAGTGAAGTGACTTCTCTAAAACCACACAGCTAATTTGAAATGTAACTTAGGCTGGATTTGCAGTCTATTGTCTGCCTGCTGGAGACTGGTAACTGGGCTGTTGGAGTAAATTGGTCATGAGAGCCGGAGCTGAACAGGGAAAAATATTTAAGTTCTCACTGATACGAATTCTGCTCTAAGAGCTCTTCTACTAGCTGTGATTTTTAAAGACGAAGAGGTTCCCCTCCAGAAATTTCTGCTAAAGGAATTAAATTTCTGGCTTTACCATTTGATGGTCTCTGAATTACAAAAATCGAAAAATGTTGGGCCAGACTATCAGCCATGTGCTAGGAGGATAATACTAGTTGTAATTAGGTGGCATACGTGGAATGAGAAATCAAATGTAAGTGTGAGAAAATATTAGCATAAATATCTCACGAAAACAACTTGTGATCTCACTTTCCCTTTTCTGTTTCATAAACACTATTAATATTGTTGTAAAATTATAACCATGTGGCAGTAAAGCAGTGGTCTTGTTCCTTGGCTAAGTCAATTGTTTTATAGGATGCTCCAATGAAATTGCCTTAGGCATATTTCCCAAACTTGCTGGATCGTATTTTTTTAAATGGGATTCTTACTATTTGTCAACTTTTGGAAACACTGGTCTAAAGCTCTGTCTCTTACTGTGTTTTTTTGTAAAGAATCATCTAGAGGAAGGGAGAGAACTTGGCAAAAAGGTAGATATCTGAGTCTCATCCCTAGGACTCTAATTCAGAAATTCTGGAATGGGGTTAGAGAATATTCTTTTTAATAAGTTTCTCTGATAATTCTAAAGGAGGTATTTAGAATCCACCCTTTCAGAAATGCTAGTCCACAGGCTATATACCAAAGTAAATTCTTAATATGTTTGCTTTGGATTTCAGTGTATGTCTATAACTGAAACATTTCCTCAGAGACTCACAGTAAATCATTTGTTTGAATTTGTCTTATTTCTCCAACTGCTTTGAAGGCATTAACCTAAAATGGTAATTTTATTTTATTCCTTCACACATATTTTCCCATGATTTGATATTTAAATTATAATAGTAATGTACACTTATTACAATTAAATCTACAAATATGTATAGAAGAAAAGTTAACCATTGTAGACCAGTGATACACCCTACTTATTATATGTACCCTGTGTCACCCATTCCCAAGCCTCTGGGGTTAACATTAATAGCCTGGTATTATTCTATACCTTTCTCTTTGCTTGTTGAAATACATGCAGACATAAATCCCCATATATACAAAAACTTGCTTTTTTACATAATAAATATCCCCTTGACATTCCCACATATCAGCAGACATATCTAATTTGGTTTTATCAAATCTTTTATTAATTCACACATTTATAGAATCACACACTTTATATGTATACTTTCTACATAAAAGAGATAATCTCTTATGTACCCTCTCTTAAAATTAGTAGTTTAATTTCCTATTTGAGTGGTCTTCCCCCTCCCTTTTTTCTTTCATGCCCTACTTTTCCAGCTCCTTCCGACCTTATTGAACACCTAAAAACTTCTTTATCTTTTTATGTTTTCCTCTATCCTCATATAACCACATATAAAATACTTTGTCTATTAATTCATGCATCCACCTTTCTTCTGTCTATCACATTAAACACTTTTCTGCATCTTTTGTTAATCCCTCGATAGTACCTTGTAGAAATGTCACCACATCAAGTGGCATAGACCAATTCATTCCTTTTAATCGTTATGTAAATATTCCACAGTGAATATTCTGCCATTCCTCTTTATTGATGAGTATTTATTTTATTTCCATTATTTGACATTATTAACAAAAGTACAGGGAATATTCTTACACTGGTGATCTTTATCATTATGGAATACATTCTTAGGAGTAGGATTGCTAAGAAATAAAACAAAAAAGATACTGTCTTACTGCTTTCCAAAAAGGTTGCAATAACTTATATTTCCACTCTCCATGGCAGCAGTATGTGTCATTTTAAAATTTTTGTCATTATAATGAATGTAGTGATATTTTATTGTTACATTAATTTATATTTTATAAACTTATAGTAAATTTATGCTTCTTTTTCATGTTTGCCATTTAGATTAGCTCATTAGTGAATTACCTATATTCTTTGCTCATTTTTCTATTAAGTTCTTTCCATTGTCAACTTTAAAAGGATCTTTGTATCTCATATCAATGAGATACATTAGTATATTTTGATATTTTTCCTATGTAAATCATTGTTATGTAGATTCTGTATAGGAATACTTTCCTGTAGAGACTATTCTCAAATATACCTCCTTTCTTGTTTGTGGCTTCAGGGATTTTCTGTCTTGGTGAAGAGAGATTCTGTACTCCTAAACTTGTTTTATAAATTTTCCTTTATGAGTTTAATGTTTTAAACATTTAAGTCTTCTATCCTGCTGGTATAATTTATTGTTGCTTATGGTATGAGGAAAAGGCTTCATATTGTTTTCTCCTGGGTTAAATAAATAACTTGTATGCAGAATATAATAAACCCTTCACTCTTTTTTATGTTTTATCATATAGTAAATGAACTTACACATTGAAAGCCATTATCTGTATACTCTTTTATAGTCTAATCTGTTTGTTCCCATGCCAATACCATATTAATTTGATTACAGTAGTGTATTTTGATATTGGATATGATAAGTCTCTCTAATTTATTTTTCATTCCTAACTTCTTGGCTGTTCTTATATATTCTTCAATATAAAGTTTAAGATTATTTTACTCAAGTCTAGAAACATCCTTTTGGAATTCATATTGGAATTGCACAAATTTGCATGATGCTTTTTAGAGAATTAATGTATTCTCAATTTAAGTCACCAACTAAGAGCATTTTTTTTGTTTTGCCGTTTATGCACACATTGTTATAAGATCTTTGATTATTTTTTAAAAGTAAGGTTTGTTGGGGTATAATTCATATACAGGTTCATCTTCATATACAATGAAATTCACCTTTTTAAAGGTGTACTGTTCAATGAATTATGATGAAACATATAGTCATATCTCTACTACCACAATCAAGACATAAGACATATCCATCCCCTCCCAAACATTCCTCCTGCCCCTTTTTGATCACTTTCTTCCCACCCCACTGTCAGCCTCTGGCAATCATGGATCTCTTCTCTTTCAATTAGTTTTGCCTTTTCCAGAATGGCCTATAAATGAAAGCATATAGAATGTAGCCTTTTTCATTGGCTTTTGTCACTTAGCATAATGCATTTGAGATGTATCTGGATAGTTGCATACATCAGGGGTTTGCTTTTTTAATTACAGAGTGACTATTACATTGAATATTCACTGTTTGATTTTCTATTTCCAAGTAATAGGCATTTTGGTTCTTTTTCTAGTTTGTGGTGACTATGAATAAAGTTGCTTTATATATTTATATATAGATTTTTGTGTGGACATATGGTTTCATTTCTCTTGTGTAAATAGGAGTGGGATTGCTGGATTGTTTAAGAAATCATGTTTAGCTTTATAAGACATGAACAAATTGTTTTCCAAAATAACTGTAATATTTTGCATCCACCTTAACACTGCATCAGTTTCAGTTGCTCTGCATCCTGTCTAGCACATGATATTGTTAGTATTTTAGTGTGATTTTAGTAATTGTTAAAGAAGTGTAGTATCAATGAGATTTTATAAAGTTTTTAATATGCCTTTTATGGGATGGCAGGAGAAGGTTTGGTTTATTTTTATTTTATTACTATTGCTATTGTTTCACTCTTTCCTCATTTACGTTTATTTTTTATTATAATAAGAACATTTTAACATGATACTTAATACCTACCCTTTCAACACATCTACACTTTAGATGTACAGTACAGTATTATTGGTTTTTTTTTTTTTTTTTTTGAGTCTTGACACTTGTCACCCAGGCTGGAGTGCAATGGCACAATCTCAGCTCACTGCAACCTCCGCCTCCTGGGTTCAAGTGATTCTCCTGCCTCAGCCTCCTGAGTAGCTGGGATTACAGGTGCATACCACCACACCCGGCTAATTTTTGTATTTTTAGTAGAGACGGGGTTTCACCATGTTAGCAAGACTGGTCTCAAACTCCTGACCTCAGGTGAGCCACCTACCTCAGACTCCCAAAGTGCTAGGATTACAGACGTGAGCCACCATGCCCAGCCAGTACAGTATTCTTTAACATAAGGGTAATGTTGTATAGCAGATCTCTGGAACTTACTCATTTTACATAACTGGAACTTTATACCTACTGAATAGTGTCTTACTCTTGGTTTGTGTTGCTATTACAGAATGCCAGAGTCTCATTATTTTATAAAGAAAAGAGACCTATTTAGTTCATGGCTTTGGAGGCTGGAAGTTCAAGCTTCCAGTGACGGCTTCTTGCTGAATCAAAATATTTCAGAGAAACAGAAAGAGACTCAGGCATGTGCAAAAAGGGCAAAACACAAGAGGCAACATTACTTTATATCTACCCACTCTCAGGGGAACTAATCTGTTTCCATGAGAACTAATCTAGACTCACAAGAAAGAAGTTAATCTGTCTTATCAACATAGTGAACACTTAAACACGTGATCTCCCAACACTGCCCCACTGGGAACCACGCTTCAACATGAGCTTTCATGTGGACAAACCATATTCAAACCATAGGAAATATCACCTCCCTATTTTCTCTTCTCACTAGACCCTGACAAGCCCCATTCTACTCTCTGCTTCTATGAGCTTGTATATATTAGATACCTCATATAAGTGGAATCAGGTAGTATTTGTCCTTCTTTGACTTGTTTCACTTAGCATTATGTCCTCAAGTTTGTTCCATGTTGTCTCATATGACAAGATTTTCTCCTTTTTAAAGGCTGAATATTTTACATTGCATGTATAAATCGCAATTGCTTAATCCATTAATCTGTTGATGGACACAGTTTTTTCCACATCTTAGCTATTGTGAATAATGCTGCAATGAAGATGGGAGTGTAAATAACTCTTTGATTTCAATTCTCCTTATTTCAATTCTTTTGCATAAATAACCCAAAGTGAGATTGCTGAATTATACAGTAGTTCTATTTTCAGTTTTTGGTTTCAACTTTAATTTTATCACAGGTGTGCACCACCACACCCAGGTAGTTTTTAATTTTTTGTAGAGACAGGGTCTCAGCATGTTGCCTAGGCTGGTCTTGAATTCCTGGGCTCAGGCAATCCACCCACCTCTGCTGAGAGATTATAGGAGTGAGCCACCACACCCAGCCTGAATTTTTAATGATAATACTGGTATGATAGGGTATCCCTTGGTGATTCTGGTTTGCATTTCTCTCGTAATTAGTGATGTAGAACATTTTTACATATGTTTGTTGGCCATTTGTATGTCTTCTTTTCAGAACTGTCTGTTCATGTCTTTTGCCCATTTTTTAATGGGGTTGTGTTTTTCTCATTAAGTTAAATTTCCTATAAATTCTGGATATTAGATCTTTGTTGGATACGTAGTTTGTGAATGTTTTCTCTCATTATGTAGCTTGTCTGTTTACTCTCTTGATGGTTTCTTTGGCTGTGCAGAGCTCCACAGTTTATTTAGGTTTCATTTATCAATTTTTGTTTTTGTTGCCATTGCTTCTGGGAAATTAATCATAAATGTGTTCCCAAGTCTCATGTCCAGAATGGTGTTTCCTAGATTTTCTTCTAGAATTCTTGTTTGAAGACTTACATTTAAATCTTTAATTCATCTTGAATTAGTTTTTGTATGTGGTGAAAAGTAGAAGTACAATTTTATTCTTCTGCATATGGCTAGCCAGCTATTCCAGCACCATTTATTAAACAGGAACTTCCTTCCCTATTTCTTATTTTTGTCAACTTTGTTGAAGATCAGATGGCTGTAGGTGTATAACTTTATTGCTGGGTTCTCTATTGTGTTCCATTGGCTTATGTGTCTGTTTTAGTACCAGTACTATGTTGTTTTGGTTACTGTAGCCTTATAGTATAGTTTCAAGTCTGGTAATGTGATGCCTCCAGCTTTGTTCTTTTTGCTTAAGATTGCTTTGGCTATTTGAGATTTTTGGTTTCATATTAATTTTAGAATAGTTTTTCTCAATTCTATGAAAAATGATGTGGGTACATTGAATCTATAGATTTGTGTGGGCCAAATGGCCATTTGAACAATATTGATTCTTCCAATCCATGAGCATAAAATGTTTTCCATTTTTAACATCTATGATTTCTTTCAGCAGTGTTTTGTAGTTCTCCTTGTAGTGATCTTTCACCTCCTTGGTTATATGTATTCCTAAGCATTTTATTATTTCATGGCTATTGTAAATGGGGTTGTGTTTCTGATTTGGCTCTCAGCTTGAACATTATTGGTATAGAGAAACACTACTAATTTTTGTATATTGATTTTGTGTCCTGAAACTTTACTGCTGTCATTTTTCAGTTCCAGGAGCTTTATGGCAGATCTTTAGGGTTTTCTCAGTATAGAATCATATTGTCCATGAAGACAGATAGTTTGGCTTCTTCTTTTAATATGTGGATGTCTTTTGTTTCTTTCTCTTGCCTGATTGCTTTGCCTAGCACTTTCAGTACTATGTTGAATAGGAGTAGTGAGAGTAGGTATCCTTGCCTTTTTTCCAGTTCTCAAAGGAATGCTTCCTATTCGGGGACATTCAGTATGATATTGGCTGTGGGTTTGTCATAGATGGCTCTTATTATTTTGAGGTTTGTTCGTTTGATAACTAGTTTCTTGAAGATTTTTATTATGAATGGATGTTGGATTTTATAAAAAAGTTTTTAGCATTTATTGGGATAATCGTATGGTTTTTGTTTTAATTCTGTTTATATGGTGAATCACACTTACTGGTTTATGTATGTTGAACAACCCCCTTACATCCCAGTAATGGAGCCTACTTGATCACTTGAATTACCTTTTTGATTTGCTGCTGGATTCACTTTGCTAGTATTTTGTTGAGGATTTTGCATCTGTGTTCGTCAGGCATACTGGTCTGCAGTTTTCTTTTTTGTTGCGTCTTTGCCAGGTTTTGGCATCAGTCTGATGCTGGCTTTGTAGAATGAGTTAGGAAGGAGTTCCTCCTCCTAGATTTTTTAGAATAGTTTCAGTTGAATTCGTACTAGCTCTACTTTGCATGCCTGGTAGAATTCAGCTGTGAATCCATCTGGTCTGGGGCTGTTTTTGGTTGGTAGGTTCTTTATTACTGCTTCAATTTTGGAACTTGGTGTTAGTCTGTTCAAGGTTTCGATTTCTTACCGTTGCAATCTTGGAAGATTGTGTGTTTCCAAGAATTCATTTATTATCTATAGAATTTCTAGTTTGTGGGTGTAAAGTTGCTCATAATAATCTCTGAGGGGGGTTTGGATATTTGTGAGATCAGTTGTGATGTCACCTTTATCATTTCTCATTGTGCTTATTTGGATCTTCTTTCGTATTTTCTTTGTTAATCTAGTTAGGACTCTATCAGTGTTGTCTGTTCTTTTAAACAACCTACTTTTGGTTTTGTTGATTCTTTTTATAGTTTTTTTGCATCTCAATTTCATCCTGTTCTACTCTGATTTTAGTTATTTCTTTTCTTCTGCCAGCTTTGGAGTTACTTTGTTTTTGTTTTTCTGATTCCTCTATGTGTGATGTTAGATTGTTAATTTAAGACCTTTCTAATTCTTTGTAGTAGGTGTTTCCCGCTAAAAAATTTCCTCTTAATACTGTTTTTGCTGCATCCCAGAAGTTTTGGTACGTTGTGTCTCTGTTTTCATTATTTCAAATAATTTCTTTATTTCTGCCTTAAAATCATTGTTTACTCAAAGTCATTCAGGTATAAGTTATTTCCTTGTAATTGTATGGTACTGAGAGATCTTCTTGCTATTGCTTTATATGTTTATTCCATTGTGTTCTGAGAGTTTGGTTGGTATGATTTTAATTTTTTTGAATTAATGAGACTTGCTTTATGGCTGAGCATGTAGTCGATACTGGAGTATGTTCCTTGTGTAGATGAGAAGAACGTGTATTCTGTGGTTTATGGGTGGAATATTCTGTAGATGTCTGTCAGTGGCAGTTTGTCAAGTATCACATTTATGTTCAGAATTTCTTTGTTACTTTTCTGCCTTGATGATCTGTCTAATGCTGTCAGTGTTGTGTTGAAGTCCCCTAGTATTATTATGTAGCTGTCTAAATCTTCTTATATATCTAGAATTACTTGTCTTTTGAATCTGGGTGCTCTAATGTTGAGTGGATATATATTTAGGATATATGTACAACAAAAAGTTAAAGTGTCTTGTTGAATTGAACCTTTTATCATTATGCAATGCCCTTCTTTGCTCTTTTTTTCTTTCTTTCTTTTTTGAGACGGAGTCTCACTCTGTTGCCCAGGCTGGAGTGCCTTGGCACAATCTTGGCTTACTACAGCCTCTGACTCCCTGGTTCAAGTAATTCTCCTGCCTCAGCCTCCCGAGTAGCTGGGACTACAGACATGCACCACCATGCGCAGCTAATTTTTATATTTTTAGTAGAGACAAGGTGTCACTATATTGGCCAGGCTGGTCTCGAATCTCTGATCTCGTGATCCACCCACCTCGACCTCCCAAAGTGATGGGATTAGAGGTGTGAGTCACCACACCCAGCCTCTTTGTTCCTTTTTTGAGGTTGATGGTTTAAAATCTGTTTTATCTTATATGAGAATAGGGACAGCTACTTATTTTTGTTTTCTGTTTGCATGGAAGATCATTCTCCAACACTTTACTTTTAGTGTATGAGTGTCATTATGTATGAGATGGGTTTCTTGAAGATAGCAGACAGATGCATATTGTTTTTTTGTCCAACTTGTCACTCTGTGTCTTTTATGTGGGGCATTTAGACCACTCACATTCAAGATTAATATTGATATGTAAAGTTTTAATCCTATTGCAAAGTTATTAACTTGTTGCTTTGCAGTTTCTACTGTGTGGTTGCTTTATAGGATTCGTGGGCCATGTATTTAAGTATGTTTTTGTGGTAGAAGATATTGTTCTTTTGTTTCCGTATTTAGAACTCTCTTAAGGATCTCTCATAAGAATGATCAGGTGGTAACACATTTCTTCAGCACTGCTTTTCTGGAAAAGCTTTTATTTCTACTTTGCTTATGAAGCTTGGTCTGGTGGAATATGAAATTATTCATTGGCATTTCTTTTCTTTAAGAATCCTGAAAATAGGGCCGTAGTCTCTCCTAGCTTGTAAGATTTCTGCCAAGAAGTCCATTATTAGCCTGATGAGGTTCCCTTTGTACATGAACTGACCTTTTTCTCCAGCTGCCTTTTAAGATTTTTTTCTTTAGCATTGACCTTGAATAATCTGGTGATGATATGCCTTAGTGATGTTCATTTTATATAGTATTTCAATGCATTCTCTGGATTTTTTGTAACTAGATGTCAACCTTCCTAAGAATATTAGGGAAATTTTCTTGAATTATTTCCTCAAGCATATTTTCCAAGTTGTTTACTTTTTCTCCTCTTTTCTCAGGAATGCCAATAATTCATATGTTGGTCACTTTATATAATCTCATATTTCTCAAAGACTGATCATTAAAATTGTTTTTTCTTTATTTTTGTCTGACCATGTTAGTTCAAAAGCGTGTTCTTAAAGCTCTGAAATTCTTTCTTCTGCTTGGTTCAACCTATTACTAAAGCTTTCAATTATATTTTGAAGTTCCTTAAGTGAAATTTTCAATTCCAGAAGTTGTGACTGATTTCTTTTTAGGATGCTTAGCTCTTCCTTCACTTCCTATATTACTTTAGAAGTTTTTATGTGTTGATTTTCAACCTTGTCTTGGATCTCTTTGATCTTCCTTGCAAATCATGCTTTGAATTCTTTGTCAGTCAATTCTGATTTTCAATTTTGGTTAGGGACCACTGCTAGAGAGCTAGCATGATTCTTTGGTGCTATCAGTTCATTCAGATTTTTTCATGGTGCCCAAATTCTTGTGCTAGTTTTTTTCTAATCTGAAAATAGTGGTGCTTCTAATTTTAGTAATTATTTTCTTACAGATTGGATTTTTCTCTTTTTCTTTCTTTTCTTACAATTTTTTTCTTTCCCTTTCTCTTCCCTCTGCCCGTTCCTAGGGGTTATGGCCATAGAGAATGCTTTGCTTCTATAGCCCTATGCACTAATATTGGCAGGTTTTTTACTGGTCTTTGCAGTTTGACCTACGAGCCAGTAGATGTTTATAGGTAAGAACTTGCTGTGGCCAATGTGGCTGGGTATATACTTTATCCTTGTTTACTGGCAGAAGCTCTCTGGTGCCTTATGCAATGTGCTGGTCTGTGGCATGCACAGTCATCTGAGCTCCCTGCTCAACCCTGAGGGGGAGGGGCTGAGGTGGATTAGGCTAGATTAGGCAGATCTGTCTACAGGTTCTCTGATAATAGGGACAAGCACTAGCACTAGAGGGAGAATTCAGTAGGTGGCCACCAAGTGCCCAGAGGTATGTCTAGGCATGCATCTGGGAACCCTCCTTAGCCTCAAGTTTTCTGCATGCATTTGGAGGAAAACCTAAGCTCCTAAACCAGGAGAGTGGGTGTTCCAGATACCTGGAGATCTGCATGTGTGCGGAGCAGAGAGAGTCCCACTGCACCACAATCTAGGTCCAGGAAGGGTGAGGCAGCTTAGGCAGCTGAACAAGGAGAATTGGTGCTCCAAATGCCTAGAAATCTGCTTAAGAGTAGAGTGGAGAAGGCCATGCTGTACCATAATGTTAACAGGGCAGGCTGGGACACCGAGCAATGGCACATGCAGGCTAATTTCAGGACATAAATCTGGTCCTGGAAACTTCACCTGTAGCAGCTCTCTTCACACCCCGGGCTTGTGATGAGGGAGAGCACAATTCCCATGACTACTGTTGAGGCACTTTCTCCAGTTCTGGTTGTGGAGGCCCCTAGCCCACTCTAAAGATGGCACTCCAATCTCTGGCCTGAGACTAAAATGCTTGTGTGGCCATGCTACCAGGTTGCTAAAGAATGAGTGACTTTGTATGCACCCAGATTAAAAATGATGTCCTGCTTTCAGTCCCAGATGTGGGAAGATGTCTGCAGCTTTTCCCAGTGTCTTTCTCTCACAGCATCTCTAAGCCTCTCCTGAAGTTAGCTCCAGGGCTTGGAGAAATAAAGTGCTCTCCCTCAGCCTGGGTTACTTGGATCCCCAGTGGAAAGGTGAGTCACAGAGGAAGGTTGTCTTCCTCTCTGACATACTGGGGCTTCACTCACTTTCATCAGCTAGACACTGTCACACAGGCTATTTGCTGGCATTCTCCTCCCTGGGATCTGAGGTGTCCTTCCCAATTCTGGTGGATTCCAGTTTTCCTTCTTGAAATAAAGTTCACAGAGTTGACCTTTATGCACTATCTCACTATTTTCAAGTGGCTGAAGCATGCTAAAGGCTTCTAATCCACCATCTTGAAAAACAAACCAACCTATTTTTCACTTTTAGAGTAACCTCCAAACTGTCTTCCATAACAGCTTCACCATTTTATATTTACTTCAACAGTGTACAAGTGTTCCCTTTTTTCCACATCCTAAGCAACACTTTTCAAAAAAAAGAAATGATTTTTCTAACAGGTGTGAAGTGATATTTCATTATAGTTTTAATTTGCATGTCCCTGATGATCAGGGATATTGAGCATCTTTTTGTATACCTGTTGGTCATTTGTATGTTTTCTCTGAAGAAACATCGATTCATGTCATTTTCCCATTTTAAGTCACATTATTTTATTTTTTGCTATATAGATATAGAAACTACTTATCTATTTGGATGTAAATGTGTTATCAGATGTGTGGCTGGCAAATATTTTCTCCCATTCTGTAGGTTGTCTCTTCACTCTGTTGTGCAGAAGCTTCTTAGTTTGATGCAACCCCACTTCTCTCTTTTGCTTTTGTTACCTATGTTGGTGGCATATCTAATACATCATTGCTAAGACCGACGACATGAAGATTTTCCTTTAACTTTTTTTTTCTAGGAGTTTTGTAGTTTCAAGTTTTATTTTTAAGTCCGTAATGTATTTTGAGTTGATTTTTGTGTAAGATGGGCCTGAATTCTGGCCTGCAGGATGGTTCTGAACTCTGGGTCAACTGGAATTAGCCTGGAGCCTGGGGCTGGCTGAAAGCCATGGGGACTGGCCTGGCTCTGAGGCAGGCCTAGAGCTTGGGTCCACAGAAGCAGTCCTGAAGCCTGGAACTACAGGGTCCTCCTAACACTTGGATGGGACTGGAAACTAGGTTGGCAGATGCCAGACTGGTAATGGGGCAGGCTTGGAGGCTGAGGTAGGCCTGGAGCTTGAGTCTGGAGGATGAGTCTTGGAGCCTGGGGGTGTTGGGGGGTTGGCTTGTTGCCAGATTTCACTGGGATATGCCTGGTGCTGGTATCTGGGGCAAAGGCAGGTGCACACTTCATTCTTCTTCTCTCACATGCAGAGTATCTCTCTCCATACTATGCAGCCTGAGCTTGGAGGGAAGATTATATGAACAAGGTGAAACTGTCCTTCCTATCCTTTTCAATGTATCTTTTCTTATTTATGTGGTAAACTCAAGTTATATAATCTCTCACCTGAATTCTCTAACTCTTGTAAAGGTATTTTCATGTGTCATAGTTCAAATTGATGTTTCTTTAGGGAGACAAACAGTTAAAAGTCCTAAGTCCTGCTGATACCACTTCTTTATTGCATAGCAATAAAGCCCTTATGACCTTTATTATTTCTGCAGTATCCGTTGTAATGTTCCCTCTTTCATTTCTGATTTTATTTTTCTAGTTTTCCTTTATTCTTTATGTATCTAAAGTTTGTCAATTTTATCTTTTCGTAAACCAACTCTTAGTTTTGTTGAATTTTTCAGTTGTTTTTCTATTATCTACTTTATTTATTTCTGCTCTAATATTTATTATTTCCTTTCTTCAGCCAACTTTGGGCATATTTTATTCATCTTTCTCTAAGTTCTTGAGTTATAAAGCTAGTATTTTTATTTTCAGTTTTTCTCATATTGGCATTTATTACTATAAACTTTCCTCTTATTACTGCGTTTGTTGCCTCCCATAAGTTTTGAAATGCTGTCTTTTCTTTGGCTTAGACTATTTCCTAATTTCTCTGTTTATTTATTCTTCATCCATTAGTTGTTCAGAAATGCTGTTTAATTTTCACATATGTATGAATTTTTCAGTTTTCCTTCTGTTTTTGATTTCTTGTTTCATTCACTTGTGGTTGGAAAAGATACTTGGTATGATTTTAATCTTCTTAAATTTGCTAAAACTTCTTTGGTGACCTAACATGTGATCTATTCTAGAGAACTTTTCATGTGCACTTGAGAAGAATGTACGTTCTGGTGCTGTTAGGTCATATGTTCTGTATATATCTATTAGGTTCATTTGGTCTATAATGTTATTCAAGTCCACTGTTTCCTTATTGATTTTCTGTCTGGATGTGTGGAGGATACACAGTGACCTTTGTGTTACAAACCAAATAATATTTCACAAGGTCTTTACAATATCAGGAAATACTTTTACAGACCATAATTTTGATTATATTTATTATTTTTTTCATCAGGTAATATCTCTTGCAAGCTTTTCATTAGCAAATTTTGAAGTAATATTAAATATAATAAAAATCTCCCACCATGTAACATAAAGTAATTTTTTCATTGAATTCACCTCATATATTTTTTCTCTACACATTGATATACTTACAAATGATTTCTTTTTCATTAAATATTCTTTGAAAATATACATATATTTTTTAAAATGTATACTTCAGCTTGCTTCTGCTTTCTGTTTTGTTTCTAGGACAATCTGTCTTTTCTTATTAAAGTATCACATGGTTTTAATCATTGCAGATTTATCATGGACCTTAATGTGGTATTATTCATTTTCTTTTATTATTTTTCTGATTTACCAATTTTTGAATTAAAAAAAATTTCAAGGTGTTTTACTAAATCACTGAGTTTTCTACCTATCCATGAAAAAAATTCTAGTTGACTCATTTTTTTATGCCTCTGAATACCTGTAATATATTTGTCTCCTTTGCACATAAATCAAAGGTCAACTAATTCTTTAAAGGATCTTTAATTCTTAAAGACTATTTTAATCAAATTTTCTATACAATATTTCATTGCCCGCTGCAAGTTAGTTTCAGACAAGATGTTGGAAAAAGGCTGATTTTTTATTATTTGAAATTAACCCCAAGTAACTTTTCTCTCTTTGGATATTTGTATGATTTTTTCTCTATCTTTGACAATCAAGAATTTCACCAAAATAAGTCCAGTAATGCCTCTTTACTCATTTTCCACAGAATTCCATAAATCTATTCCAGATTGCAGATATCTGCCTATCTTTCTATTTTTAAAGTTCTGAAAATATTTCTACTCCCTTGTTTCTCTCCCATAGAAACTTATTGCTAATTTTTGTCTCCATTCTCTGCTTCCTCCTATATTTGGCATTTTCCTTTATATCTTTATCCTTCCCTCTCCATTGGCATATGGCTTCTGGTTCCCTGCATCAACCATTTCTACATGTAAATGCACATTAGAATCACCTAGAGGACTTTTTATAACACACGTTTTCAGGATGAATTATATAAACTGAATTAGACTCCGCAAAGGGAGTTTCCTATATTTGTGTATTTGAATCAGTCCATGTGATTTTTATGCAGTTGGCTTGTTGACAAGAATTTGAGAACCAATATTCTAAATCATGTTTCTGTCTCACTTTAGTGTTGACTCTGCACTCCGTTGCCTTCAATATAGATTTTTTATTTTATTTCTCCGTATTATTTTCATATATCTGCCTATTCCATTTTTGTCTTAGCTAGTATTCTTTCTTGTCATGTCAGTTCATCTCTTATTTCATAGAGTCTAGAAAACCAGATGAAATCGCATTTTCTTCTGTGTTCACAGGTGTGCATTTCTCCCAAATCTTAAGTAGATTAGCTTTCTTCTTTATGCTGTAAAATCTTTCCATAGGTTTCTTGAACTAGAAACGATATAGTCAAGGTTAACATGCCATTTACTGCCAGACTTTCTTTCTCAGAATACATACTAGAACAAAAGTTAATCTACACAGTCCCTAGTGAAATTTTTATTTCATAAATTTTTTTACTAACTCTCCTTTGACATGGGGAAATGGATTATTTTTCTTTGATTACCCATTTTTTAAAAATACAAGTAAGTAAGACGTATTTCTGAATACTATGTAAGAAGAAAATTTCAGTCTCAATGGAAGAGACTAGAGAACCCAGAAATAAAACTGCACACCTACAGCCATCTGCTTTTTTACCAAGTTGACAAAAATGAGCAATGAGGAAAGGACTCCCTACTCAATAAATAGAGCTGGGATTGCTGGCTGTCCATATGCTGGGGAATGAAACTGGACCTTCCACGACATGCAGAAACTTACTCAAGAGGGATGAAATATTTAAATGCAAGACCTCAAACTGTAAGAATCCTAGAAGGTAAACTAGAAAGCACCATTCTGGACATCAGTCTGGGGAAAGAAGTTATGATTAAGTCCTCAAAAACAATTCCAAAAAAATTTGACAAATGAAACCTAATTAAACTGAAGAACTTCTGCACTGCCAAATAAATTGTCAGCAGAATAAATGGACAGCATAGAGGATGGGGGAAAATATTTACAAACGATCCATCCAACAAAGGTCTAATATCCAGAATCTGTAAGAATCTTAAACAATTGAACAAGCCAAAAGCAAATAACTTCATTAAAAAAGGGCAAAATACGTGAACAGACATTTCTCAGGAGACAAACAAGTGGCCAAAAATATGAACCAATGCTCCACATCACTAATTATCAGAAAAATGCAAATAAAAACCACAATGTGTGATAATATCCCATCCTAGCCAAAATGGCTGTTATTAGAAGGTTAGAAAACAACAGATGCTGGTGAGGCTATGGAGAAAAGGGAGCTCATACATTGTGGTGGAAATGTAAATTAGTTCAGCCACTGTGAAAAGCAGTTGGGAGATTTCTCAGAGAACTTAAAAATGGAACTACTATTTGGCTCAGCAATCCCTTACTGAGTATATATGCAAAAAAAAAAAAAAAAAAAAAAAAAAAAATCCTACCAAAAAGACACATGCACTTGTAAGTTCATCGCAGCACTATTCACAAGAGCAAAGACATGAGATCAACCTAAGTGCCCATTAATGTAGATTGGATAAAGAAAATGTGGTACATATACACCAAGGAATACTACACAGCCATAAAAAAGAATAAAATTATGTTCTTTGCAGCAAAATAGATGCAGCTGGAGGCCATTATCCTAAGTGAATTAATACAGGAACAGAAAACCAAATGCTGCATGTTATTACTTACACATGGCAGCAAAACATTGGGTAAACACGAACATAAAGAGGGCATGAACAATAGACCCTGGTGACTACTAGAGGATGGGGCGAGAGGTTCAAGGGTTGAAAAACTAAAACTAACTATTGGGTAATTGGGTACCATGTTCGGTGCCTGGGTGTTGGGTTCAATTGTGCCCCAAACTCCAACATCATACAATGTACCCAGGTGGTGACAAACATGCTTCTAAAATAAAAGTTGAAGTCATAAAAAAAGAGAAAGTTTCAGTCCCTTATGGACACTAGGTATTCCCAGCTTTCCTGGCTTTGCCCTTACCTATCACCAAGGATACCCCAGGTTGCACCTTATTATAGCCTAATACTCTTTACTCCTGGCCAAGTTGCATTGCTAGAAGATGTGGCTTCATTAATGGATGTAGGAATGAAGTTATTGAGAGATAATGGAGGCATGGAAGAAAGAACCAATTCTGACTGTTGTACATAATATACCTTATATAAGAGGGACGTTAGTAGTTCCAGGCCCATTCCTCTGGTATTAGGGCTTCCTGGAAGTGAGTGGACACTTTCTCTCATGTAATTTCTCTTTAGCTATATTGTTGATTCAAAGATCTAGACCAGCACTATCTCTTAGAACTATGCCAGCCACGCAATGTAATTTAAAATTTTCTAGCAGCCACATTTAAAAATTCAAATAAAAACAAATGAAGTTAATTTTAATATATTGTATTTAACTCAATAATACAAAATTATTTAAGCACGTAATCAATACAAATAATTATTTATGATGTATGAAGTCTTTGAAATCTCATGTATATTTTTCACTTACAAAAAATTTCCATGTGAAATAGCCACTTTTCAAGTTCTCACCAACATGTTGCCCTCGCACAGTCAACTCTGGACATTGATCACTTCTCAGTCCGCTTGACTATACAATTTTAGAAGGGGCATTTCCTCCCAGAGTTTAGCAACATCTTTATAGATATCTTTGGCTTCTACTGTGAGAAGTTTGACTGTGTGAATTCAACCCAGCTATCTAGCAAGTGTTTCTCCCTGAAGGAGCCTTACATTTAAAATAAAAAAGTTATTTTATTGTTTTGAATATTAAATATGGAGTATTATCGAAATACAATACAATGTTCAGTTAGTTGCTTTACTACAGTAAGAAAAAAATCTGATAAGAACTGCCTTATTTGGCTTTTGCTGTAAAAATGCTCAATATTTATATAGTTTGTTGATTTTAAACTGACTTCAATAACATTTCTTAGAAATCCTTGAAACATAGGTTATTTCTTTCCCTCAAAAGTCCAAATATTACCATATTTTTGTGCTAACAGCTGACAAATTGAACTTTTTTCTTCTTCTGGAACACCAGCTTCCTTAATCTTAAACCTGATGAGTATACCCCATTAATCCCATATGCACTAATTTCTTTATCCAATCTACGTTAATGGGCACTTAGGTGGATTCCATGTCTTTGCTCTTGTGAATAGTGCTGTGATGAACATACAAGTGCATGTGTCCTCTTGGTAAGACAATTTGGGTTTTTTTGATATATACTGTGAGATTGAGCACTAGGGGGGAAATTTTAAATGATCATATTTGACACTATGTTTGAACCCTTTAGATTTCCATCTTCTAGAATCCTCAAGCCTCCTAGGCTTTAAAATAACATATTATTTTGCTTCAAACAGAGAGAATTTAGCTGGATGATCCAGTCCTGGCAAGATAATCAGTAGTCATTATCTAAGGAAAAAATTATAGCAAGTTTGGAGTATACTTCAGGTTATGATCTTTCTAATACTGGAAGCTATTGTGGTACTTTCCCTGATTAAACATGAAGTGCTGGTAGATCCTTTCACAAACAAACCCATTTAATTTTTTTCCATGGCTCTTTTCTTTACATCAACATAGAATATTCTTAATAGGAGAGCTAAAAATATTTCTGTAGAATACTCTTATAATGCCTTTGTTGGAGTATATAAGATTAATGGTGATAAACAGAATTATCTCTGACTCTTGCAACATAACTGACAGTTTTCAGGAATCTGTCAGGCCCAGATTATAACAACCTGGGTCCTAATAAGATGTGACATGATGTAATTCTACTAGAACTAAGATGATGATGTTGGATTGCTGTGGTATGCACTTAACTGGTGACTATTTCACTGTAGCATAATGTCCAGATTTAAAAAAAAATCATCTCCACAGAGTAAGCCTGTGAGGATAATTAGCCACCTTTGAGGATGCTAGCTGTCCTGTCCTCTATGATGTCAAAGTGATTATCCATGCTAAGTTGAAACAAAAATGAGTCAAAATAATTTATTTTTTGAGACAACTGAATGAATTTTCCCTAGTGAAAGGAGGAAATAGTTTGATTCCTCATTAATCCACAGGGTCTTCCAGCCTCACCCTCTTTTTTTGTTTGCTTTTCAAAGGTCACTGAGGACAAATGTGAACAAAACTCAGGGATAGTTCTCCTTCAAGAGTCATTTTTCTTTCTTTTTTTTTTTTTTTAAAGGATATATCTTTATTTTTTTTTTATTTTTTTTTTATTATACTTTAAGTTCTAGGGTACATGTGCATAACGTGCAGGTTTGTTACATATGTATACTTATGCCATGTTGGTGTGCTGCACCCATCAACTCGTCAGCACCCATCAATTCATCATTTATATCATGTATAACTCCCCAATGCAATCCCTCCCTCCTCCCCCCTCCCCCCTCCCCATGATAGACCCCAGTGTGTGATGTTCCCCTTCCCGAGTCCAAGTGATCTCATTGTTCAGTTCCCACCTATGAGTGAGAACATGCGGTGTTTGGTTTTCTCTTCTTGTGATAGTTTGCTAAGAATGATGGTTTCCAGCTGCATCCATGTCCCTACAAAGGACGCAAACTCATCCTTTTTTATGGCTGCATAGTATTCCATGGTGTATATGTGCCACATTTTCTTAATCCAGTCTGTCACAGATGGACATTTGGGTTGATTCCAAGTCTTTGCTATTGTGAATAGTGCCGCAATAAACATACGTGTACATGTGTCTTTGTAGTAGAATAATTTATAATCCTTTGGGTATATACCCAGTAGTGGGATGGCTGGGTCATATGGTACATCTAGTTCTAGATCCTTGAGGAATTGGGATATCACCACTGACCCCACAGAAATACAAACTACCATCAGAGAATACTATAAACACCTCTACGCAAATCAACTAGAAAATCTAGAAGAAATGGATAATTTCCTGGACACTTACACTCTCCCAAGGCTAAACCAGGAAGAAGTTGAATCCCTGAATAGACCAATAGCAGGCTCTGAAATTGAGGCAACAATTAATAGCCTACCCACCAAAAAAAGTCCAGGACCAGATGGATTCACAGCTGAATTCTACCAGAGGTACAAGGAGGAGCTGGTACCATTCCTTCTGAAACTATTCCAATCAATAGAAAAAGAGGGAATCCTCCCTAACTCATTTTATGAGGCCAACATCATCCTGATACCAAAGCCTGGCAGAGACACAACAAAAAAAGAGAATTTTAGACCAATATCCCTGATGAACATTGATGCAAAAATCCTCAATAAAATACTGGCAAACCGGATTCAGCAGCACATCAAAAAGCTTATCCACCATGATCAAGTGGGCTTCATCCCTGGGATGCAAGGCTGGTTCAACATTCGCAAATCAATAAACGTAATCCAGCATATAAACAGAACCAAAGACAAGAACCACATGATTGTCTCAATAGATGCAGAAAAGGCTTTTGACAAAATTCAACAGCCCTTCATGCTAAAAACGCTCAATAAATTCGGTATTGATGGAACGTACCTCAAAATAATAAGAGCTATTTATGACAAACCCACAGCTAATATCATACTGAATGGGCAAAAACTGGAAAAATTCCCTTTGAAAACTGGCACAAGACAGGGATGCCCTCTCTCACCACTCCTATTCAACATAGTGTTGGAAGTTCTGGCTAGGGCAATCAGGCAAGAGAAAGAAATCAAGGGTATCCAGTTAGGAAAAGAAGAAGTCAAATTGTCCCTGTTTGCAGATGACATGATTGTATATTTAGAAAACCCCATCGTCTCAGCCCAAAATCTCCTTAAGCTGATAAGCAACTTCAGCAAAGTCTCAGGATACAAAATTAATGTGCAAAAATCACAAGCATTCTTATACACCAGCAACAGACAAGCAGAGAGCCAAATCAGGAATGAACTTCCATTCACAATTGCTTCAAAGAGAATAAAATACCTAGGAATCCAGCTTACAAGGGATGTAAAGGACCTCTTCAAGGAGAACTACAAACCACTGCTCAGTGAAATCAAAGAGGACACAAACAAATGGAAGAACATACCATGCTCATGGATAGGAAGAATCAATATCGTGAAAATGGCCATACTCCCCAAGGTTATTTATAGATTCAATGCCATCCCCATCAAGCTACCAATGAGTTTCTTCACAGAATTGGAAAAAACTGCTTTAAAGTTCATATGGAACCAAAAAAGAGCCCGCATTGCCAAGACAATCCTAAGTCAAAAGGACAAAGCTGGAGGCGTCACGTTACCTGACTTCAAACTATACTACAAGGCTACAGTAACCAAAACAGCATGGTACTGGTACCAAAACAGAGATATAGACCAATGGAACAGAACAGAGTCCTCAGAAATAATACCGCACATCTACAGCCATCTGATCTTTGACAAACCTGAGAGAAACAAGAAATGGGGAAAGGATTCCCTGTTTAATAAATGGTGCTGGGAAAATTGGCTAGCCATAAGTAGAAAGCTGAAACTGGATCCTTTCCTTACCCCTTATACGAAGATTAATTCAAGATGGATTAGAGACTTAAATGTTAGACCTAATACCATCAAAACCCTAGAAGAAAATCTAGGTAGTACCATTCAGGACATAGGCATGGGCAAGGACTTCATGTCTAAAACACCAAAAGCAACGGCAGCAAAAGCCAAAATTGACAAATGGGATCTAATTAAACTAAAGAGCTTTTGCACAGCAAAAGAAACTACCATCAGAGTGAACAGGCAACCTACAGAATGGGAGAAAATTTTTGCAACCTACTCATCTGACAAAGGGCTAATATCCAGAATCTACAAAGAACTCAAACAAATATACGAGAAAAAAACAAACAACCCCATCAAAAAGTGGGGAAAGGATATGAACAGACATTTCTCAAAAGAAGATATTCATACAGCCAACAGACACATGAAAAAATGCTCATCATCACTGGCCATCAGAGAAATGCAAATCAAAACCACAATGAGATACCATCTCACACCAGTTAGAATGGCAATCATTAAGAAGTCAGGAAACAACAGGTGTTGGAGAGGATGTGGAGAAATAGGAACACTTTTACACTGTTGGTGGGATTGCAAACTAGTTCAACCATTATGGAAAGAGTCATTTTTCAATAGAATTTTGTATTTTCTAACCAGCTTACACAGAATTTCCATTTGTGCTTATTCATATGTGTGAAAACATTTCATAAAAATGGTGTCAGCACTGAAACTGTGGATATGAAATTAATTGGGGAGATTGTATGCTTATTATTATTAACGTGCCTTTTTGTACTATATTTTAGTGACCTAACAATAATTCAAATTATGGAGTAGGAAACTTCTGAAAAAAAAGTGGTTTCTAAAAAGAACAACTTTCCTTTTTTTTTTTTTTTTTTTTTGAGGAAAATCTTACTGCGCTAAGATGGGCTACCATCTTAGATGAAGGACACAGTGTCATTGCATATCTTGGACTACAGAATAAATGAGATAACGGTATGTTTTGTGAAAAGAGCTGTTCAGGGACATTCTGCAGGGCAGCTTTGTACACAAGGCACCTATTTACTGAGCTTGCTTCATGAGTAGAAAATAACGCTTGCTCTGTTCAATGTTTCTAACACTGAATCTCATAGCAGCAAATATGTAAGGCTTTGGAAAGATCATGGCTGTGAGGAACATCTGAATTGGATTGGAATAACAATTTTATCACTCATCAGTAATATCACTTCATGCAATATTCAAATTCTTTAGGCTCCGTTTTTTCTTCTGTATAAAGGTGGTTATGGTTATTGATAGCTACTGCAGAGAGCTGTTGAGATTAAAAGAGTAAATGTGAGTGCTTCATTCATCTTGCCAGTTATATAGTAGGCACTTTATAGATGCTAGTTTTTTTGCCCTATAGTCAAAAGAATGTTGTTATTTGTAAACTTCTGCTTTTAATCTGTTTTAAAAGTGTTGTTATTTAACATTTAAAATATGGAAGAAAAGAAAATAAGATTACACTTTGTGAGCTCAGTAAGTCATAGAAGTGTCTGACAGAGAAATAAACTCTGATGGTATATTATGCTAGCCTGTGACTGTTATGCCATTTGGTTGCCTGCTATGGAAAGAAAACATGTATGTTAAACATACCTCCATCTTCACTACTTAGAGGCAAAGTAAAAGAGAAAAATATTGCGTTTGTTTAATCTTATTGCAAAATAATTCTTTTAAAGTTCAAGTGTAAGGGAAAATAATATATAGCATTTTCTGGTTTTAAAAGTAACTTTCTTTGACAGAAATCCATTATCATATTCTTTGTTAATTGGGGTTTGTAAAAATGTAGTGTAAATTTTGAATTGTAGTGAAACGCTGATGATGAAAAGTTTTATTTTTATTTTCTCCTGGAGGCATCCATGAAGACCTCCTCTTAAGGATGGTGTACAAAAGTGAAGATAAAATGAAGTAGAGTTTACAGGAGAAAAGATGTTTCATGAATAAATTGATGTGTGCTAGTAAATTCAACGTGTAGCATTCCTTTCTTGATATAGTAGCAATTCAGTTGGAAGCAGGTTAAATTTAGGGTCCTCTTAAACCACTGTTTCTTTGTGCTCTTTCTGAATGATGAATACTTCATTTCAAACATTCATCTGGGGAATTTTATAGACTGGGAAGAGAAGGTTATTGTAGTGTTTTTATATTGTGTTCAGATCTCTTTTTTATTGTTATTTCCACTCAATTTAAAGAACCCTTTTGCATAACACTTTCTATAACAGAATATGTCATTTAGAAAGAAATTTAAGGAATGAGTAAGAAAGTGAGAATTATTTTATTCTTAAGTGAATATTTTATTTCAAACTTGTACATTTTCATTGGTGCCATCTGTAATTGAGAGGCACTTTGAACTGTCTTAGGAAGCTCAGCAACCTCTGGCGGTTTCTCTCATTTCATCTGTCTTTACATACAACTATGACAGAAGTGGATGGGCACATCGCTAACCGAGTTCCCTGAGGACTTCTTGTCGTGGTTGCTGTTTAAGAGATTATTCATGTCTCATTCAACAATAATTTTTCTGACTAAGAATCATTTTTCTCATCATGTCTCAACAGTAAGTCCTATGACTTTCCTCTAGTAATTTTTGTTTGTTGCATGTTTTTAATAGAATTTTATGTTTCTAATTTTATGCTTGTGAGTGTGTCTGTGTGCGTACATATGTGTGTGAATGCATGCATATTTCAAGGAATCCAAAAAGAGATGATACAAAAATTAGGAAGATTTTCAAAAAGCAATTTTGGATGCATACTTTAGGGTAGAAAGATGTTTTATAAGAACAAATGATCTACAAATTTGCAAAAATTTGAGGGGCGCTATGCTTTTGATTTATTTGGGTATCTGGGTGATATGTTGGCCGCAGATCTATGTGAATGGATCTTTGTTAAACTCTGGAGTAAAAATATGCTGCCAGTAGGAGGTTTGTTGATAATAACCCTTCAAATGCATTACTCACCTTGGAGTCATCAAATGCCACAAGTGATAGAGGAGCCAGATAGACTGACTCAACATTTATTCTATCCTTAATGTGTTTTTTGTATGGCAGAGACTAGAAAACTTAAAAATACATTTCTCAGACTTCCTTTGGAGCAGAAGCTCCAGATGTAATTTAAATTCAATCAGATGTACTCAGGAGAGGCTTGAATGCAGAGCAGGGTGAAGTGTGGGGAAAAGGAGGGTGTGGTGGGGTCATGCATTTTCCTGGTGCAGAAGCTGACTCAGGAACCAGTAGTTCCTACAGCAGCTTCCTGATCCCTGGAGCCTAACTGGATTACTGTCTTAATTCCCCATTTTCCTAACTGAAACTGAAGTAGCAGTTTCCTTGGTGAGCCAGTTTTGCTGTGATGACCTGGGAACTGTTCTTTGAGGTCCAACCCAGAGCAAGTTTCTCCAGAACCTCTAGCAATTTTATAAGTACCTCATTCTTAGTACTAAATCTCTTTGCTTCACAATAGTCGCATTGTTTTGTGTCATCTGCAGTTGAACGTTGACTAACACACACATACTTGATAATTTTTTCTCTTCTTATGACTTGTTCCCTCACCACAACATTTTTCCTTGAGTGTTTATTTTAATCACTACCTATATTAAACAATATCTACGTAAGGCCAACATTAACAGAGATAATCTTGCCTCTATTCACTGCAAAGACATAATTAAGTGAAAATTAATCCAAGGGATTCAGAGACAAAGTTGGCATGAGAACAATTTCACTCTTAGTTTTCTTGGAGACTGACTGTTTCAGAGTTAACACCATATGTTAATAATATGAATAGTGATGTATTTACAATAATAATGAAGAGCCATTTATAGATTGGCAATAGTTACATAAAACTTAGCAATTTAGGTAATCATTATATTATAGATGAAAATTTATTAAATTGTATAGGAACAAATGCCTTCTAAAAGCTTAACGGACTTTTCTGATTGTTTTGTAAAACTCTATTGTTCTTAAAAATTACAAGGGGATGATCTTTTAGCAAAAAGGAAAATCTGCATTTGGGATTTCTTTTTGCTGATTTGTATGTTTTCTAATTTTGTATGTCTTCTTTTTAGTTGATCTATTCAGATTTGGCAATGCACAAAAATGGATTTTTAAAAATTTTTAATAAATTTTACATTTTAGAACAGTTCTAGATTTATAGAAACTTTATGAAGATAGTAGAGAGAGTTCCTATATATTCCCTCACTCAATTTCCCCTATTACTAAGATTTATATAACTACAGTATAGTTGTTATAATAAGTGAACAAATATTAATACATATTATTAACCAAAATTTATGCTTTATTCAGTTTTCCTTAGTTTTTACCTGATGTCCTTTTTTATTGTTCCGGGTTCCATCCAGGATATCACATTACATTTAGTTCTGTTTCCTTAGCTTCCTCTTAGAGATGAGTTTCTCAGATTTACTTTGTTTTTGATGACTTTGACAGTTTTGAAGAGTACTAGTCAGATATTTTACAAACTGTCCTTTAACTTTGTATTGTTTGATGTTTTCTTCATAATTAGATTGAGGTCCTGGGATTTTTGAGAGGCAGATCACAAAGAGAAGGTGTGATTTGTACTACATCACATCAGGGGAGAATATGCTATCAACATGACTGATACGGTTTGGTTCTGTGTTCCCACCCAAATCTCAGCTTGAATGGTAATCTCCAGGTGTTGAGGGAAAGGCCTGGTTGGGGGTGATTTGGATCATGGGGGTGGTTTCCCCCATGTGGTTCTCGTGATAGTGAGTGAGTTCTCACGAGAGCTGATAGTTTTATAAGCATCTGGCATTTCCCCTGCTTGCACTTCTCTCTCTCACCTGCCACCATATAATATGTGCCTGCTTCCCCTTTCGCTATGATTGTAAGTTTCTTGAGGCTTTCCCAGTTGTATGGAAATAAACCTCTTTCCGTTATAAATTATCCAATCTTGGGTAGTTCCTTATAGCAGTGTGAAAATGAACTAATACAATGACTTACCACTGTTAATGTTCATCTTGATCACTTGGCTGAAGTGATATTGTAAGGATTCTCCACTATAAAGTTCCTGTGTTTTTGTTACCTTTCCACACTGGATGGAAAGAAGTCACTATTTACAGCCCCCATTGAGGACTGGGGAGTTATGCTTCATCCATTTGACAGTGGAGTATCTGTAGAAATTGCTTTGAAATCTTCTGCATTGGAGATTTGTCTATTCTTCTCATTTATTGGTATCACTATTGACTCATAGATATATTTATCTTATTTTGCATTGTAACCAGTGCTACTTTATTTTGTTGTTCCTTCTATTCCAGATTTGAACATTGAGAGCTCTTTCAGTTGACTCCTGTGTCCCTTTGACACCAACGTTGTGTTTTTTGTTTAACACTTCTTTGCTTTCTGGTAGTATAAGATATTCTAACCTTGTCTTATATTATTTCCCCTCCAGTCCTAGGATCTGCGTTTTCTTTCAGGAAACCTGGTTCATTTTAGTGAAGAATGGTAGTAGGAGCTATTAGATGTGTTTATTGGTACTGAAGATGTGCTTATTGATTCTAGGCCCTCTCAACATCCAACAGAGCAAGGAAATTTGTGTATCTATACCAACCTATGTATAAGCCCATATCTATAAATATTTCTCTGTGAAGCCATCTGTATCTATTTTAAGCTAAACCTGAGTTTATATTGATATCTCTGGCTCATATAATTCAGTATCATATGGATCATCCTAGCCTCATTTTGCTTATCTGTAACTTCCCACTTCAAGAGTGAGAAACCTGGCTCCCACCATCTACCACCTGTTTACTTAATAACTAAACCACCTGTTTACTTATTCAATTCTAGGGTACCTATACAGTGGTATCAGAAGTCTTAATCTACACTTTCATAGGAACAACTTTCTCAGTTAAAATATGGTGCTGATGTAAAGTTTCTTTTGCCTTTAGTCTTATAGAGTCCACTCATTTACATGGTTACTTAGGTCAGCACCTTGTCCTCTATCTTTTCTGTGGGATACTTTCATACATTTATCATATAGTTAGACTGTTTTCTCATATTCTGCATTCCATTCTGGGACCTCCCCAAACTTTGAAATAATTTTTAACAATCTGCATATATTAAGTTTCTCTCTTTGTGCTGTGAGGTCTATGGGTTTTCAGAAGGTATAGTGTCATGTACCCACAATCACAGTATTTTGCAGAGTAGTTTCAGACTTCTAAAAGATCCCCCATGTTTCACGTATTCAACCCTCCTCACACCCCAAACCCTTGGCAACCACTGATCTTTTCAGCATTACTACAACTTTATCTTTTCAAGAATGTGATATAATTGGAATCATGCAGTATGTATTCTTTTCAGATGTAGCAGTATTAAGGTTCCTGTATGTCTTTTCATGGCTTCATAGCTCATTACTTTTTATTGATCAATAATATTTTATTGTATGAATGTACCACAGTTTATCCACTCACTTACCCATTGAAAGATATCTTTATTGCTTTCAGTTTTTGATGCTTATGAATAAAGCCACTGAACATATTCACATGTAGATTTTTATGTGAACATAAGTTTTCAAATGAGTAAATACTTAGATGAATGATTACGGGATCCTATGATAAGCCTATGTGTAGCTATGTAATAGACTACCAAACTGTCTTCCAAAGTGGCTATAAAAGTGTTAATTCTGCTTTTAGTTCTTTAAGGAATCTCCACATTGTTTTCCATAGTGGTTGTACTAGTTTACATTCCCACCAGCACTGTAGAAGTGTTCCCTGTTCACTGCATCCATGCCAATATTTACTATTTTTTGATTTTTTTAAGTATGGCAATTCTTGCAGGAGTAAGATGGTATCACATTGTGGTTCTGATTTGCATTTCCCTAATCATTAGTGATGTGGAGCATTTTTTCATATGTTTGTTGGCCATTTGTATGTCTTCTTTTGAGAATTGCCTATTCATGCCCTTAGCCCACTTCTTGATAGGATTCTTTGTTTGTTTTTCTTGCTAATTTGTTGAGTTCATTGTAGATTCTGAATACTAGTCTTTTGCCAGATGTATAGATTGTGAAGATTTTCTCCCACTCTGTGGGTTGTCTGTTTACTCTGCTGACTGTTCCTTTCGCTGTGCAAAAGCTCTTTAGTTTAATTAAGTATCAGCTTTATCTTTATTTATCTTTGCTTTTATTGCATTTGCTTTTGGGTTCTTGGTTGTGAAACCCTTGTCTAAACCAATGTCTAGAAGGATTTTTCCAATGTTATCTTCTAGAATTTTTATAATTTCAGGCCTTATATTTAAGTCCTTGATCCATCTTGAGTTGATTTTTGTATAAGGCGAGAGATGAGGATCCGGCTTCATTCTCTGGCCTGGTGTTTGCTTGAGCCCAAGAGTTCAAGACCAGCCTGGGCAACATGGTGAAACCCCATCACTCCAAAAAGAAAAAAAAAAATTTCATTCCTGCCAACGATGAATAAACGTTTCTTGTGTTCTCCCTTCTCACTCATATTTGATATTGTCAGGACTTGGATTCTAGCCATAGTGTGTGCACTTCACTGTTGCTTTAATTTGAAATTCTATGGTGACAAATTTTTCATTAATTTTTAATCTTTTAATAATTTAATTTTTAATTTTTTAATTTTTAATTTTTAATTTTTTAATTAATTAAAGTTATTTCTAATTTTTAAGTTATTTCTTATTGCACTTCAAAAATATTTTTGTATATTTTGAAAAATTTCTCTCAGTCTATGACTTGTCTTTTGATTGTTTTAAGTGTCTTTCATGGAGCAGAATTTTTAATTTAAATAAATTCTAATTTATCAAAAATTTTTTAAGATATGTATTTTTAATATTGTGTCTAAAAACACATCATGAAGTCCAAGGCTTAATTTTTCTCTAAGTTATCTTCTAGAAGTTTTATGGTATTATGTGGTATATTTAAGTTTATGATCTATTTGGAGTTAACTTTTGTAAAAGGTCTACGTTTAGATTCATTTACTTGCATATAAATATCTAATTATTCCAGCACTATTTATTAATGAGACTATTTTCTCCATAGAATTGTCTCTGTTCCATTGTCAAAGTTCAGTTGACTATATTGGTTCAGCTCTATTTCTGGACTCTTTATTTGGTTGCATTGATTTATGTGCCTATATTTTTTTACCAAGACCACACTGTCATGATTGCTGTAGCTTAATAATAAGTCTTAAAGTCAAGTAATGTCAATTCTCCAGCTTTGGTCTTTATCAGTATTACATTGATTCTTTTGTGGTCTTGCCTTCCATATAAATTTTGGAATCAGTTTTTTCATATTCACAAGATAGCTTTCCATGATTTTGATTGGAATTGAGGTAAATCTTAACAATTGACATCTTAACAATATTGAGTATTCCAATTAAGGAATATTTTCATTTTCATTTATTTAGGTCTTTATTTCTTTCATCAGAGTTTTATAGTTTACTTCATGTAGGTCCTTTATGGATTTTGTTAGATTCATATGTATGTATAAATAACATTGTGTTTTTTAATTTCAAATTTCAATTATTCATTGCTATTATGTAGAGAGGCAATTGATTTTTCTTATTAGCTTTGTATTTTGCGACCTTGCTATAACCATTTCTTTTTTTGTTGTTTGTCTTATTTTATTTTTTACAATAACTTCTCTATCACTCACAATATAGTCACATCTTAATTCCAGGAGGGATTTTTTTGTGTGTGTGTGTGGTGAATTCAATGGGATTTTCTATATAGACAACCATATCCTCTTTAAACAAGACTGTTTTCTTCCTTCCCAGCCATATGCATTTTATTTCCTTTTCTTGCCTTATTTTACTATAGGACTTCCAGTATACTGTTAAACTGAAGTGCTGAGAGGGGACATCCTTTCCTTGTTCCTAATCTTAGGGGAAAGTATTCATTTCTCACCATTAACTATGATGTTAGCATAGTTTTTTGTAGATGTTCTTTATCAAGTTGAAGAGGTTCCTCTATACTCCTAGCTCGATCAAGAGTTTTTATCAAGTATGAATGTGAGATTTTATGAAATGCTTTTGCTCCATTAATTCATATAATTATGATTTTTCTTCTGAGGCCTGTTCATGTGATTATATTAATTAATTGTCAAGTGTTGAACCAGCCTTGCATACCTAGAATGAATCCCCCTTGATCATGGTGTATAATTATTTTTTCACATTGTTAGATTCAATTTGCTAGCATTTTGTTGACAATTTTTATATCTATGCCTAAGAAGGTTATTGGTCTGTAGCTTTCCTTTCCTGTAATATCTTTATCTAGCTTTGATATTAAGGTAATACTAGCCTCACAAAATGAGTTAGGAAGTGTTTCCTCTGCTTCTCTTTTCTGAAAGAGATTATGAAGGTTGATATTCATTCTTAAATATCGATTCATTCTTAAGATGGTTTTACTACCATCCTAACCTATTTTACCTAATTTTTACTAGTGTATTAGTAGAGTGTACTAGTAAAACCATCTTAACCTACTACTTTTGTACCACCTATCTTGAGTGCAGTGGCAGGATCTCGCCTCCACTTCAGCCTCCGCCTCCCAGGTTCAAGCGATTCTCGTGCCTCAGCCACCGGAGTAGCTAGGATTACAGGCTTGAATCACCACGCCAGGCTAATTGTTATATTTTTAGTAGAGACAGGGTTTCATCGTGTTGGCCAGGCTAGTCCTGAACTCCTGGCCTCAAGTGATTCACCCATCCTTGCCTCTCAAAGTGTTGGGATTACAGGCGTGAGCCACTGTGCCCGGCCCTATTGCTTTATTTTTTGAAGTGTATTTATTATTGATTCAATGTCTTTAATACACATATAAGACTATACAGATTATTTTTCTTTGTGTGGGTTTTTGTAGTACATGTCTTTTAAGGAATTAGTTCTTTTCATTTTAATTATTATATTTGTACACATACGACTAATCACAGCAATTCTTTATTATCCCTTTTAAGTTGATGAGACCAATAGTGACAACTCCTACTTCATTTTTTAAATATTAGGAACTTGTGTCATTCCTCTTTTATTCGTGGTTATCCTGACCACTACAGGTTTATCAAGTTTATTGATCTTTTCTATAAATGAGATTTGTTTTCATTGATTTTCTCTATTTTCCTGTTTTCAATTTTATTGATTTCCATTCTGTTACCATTTATTTTCTTCTGCTTGTTAGTCTCAAATTGTTCTTCTTTCTCTAGTTTCTTAAGGTGGAAGGTTAGAAGGTTGACTTAAGATCTTTTGCCTTTTCTGACATACACATTTAATGCTGTATATTTTCCTCACAGCCTTATTTTAACTTCATCAGTTGTATTTTCATTTCCATTTACTTCAAAATATTTAAAACATTTTTGTGAGATTCTTCTTTGACCCATATTCTATTTAGTTGTTTGTATTTTTAAAAGGAAAAATATATTCATAGGTTAGTTTCTTTAACTTTTTTTACTAGTAGAGTCACTTAGTACTTACCTTATAATTATGTAATAATAGATGGATAGACATGATTTTTATCTGAGACACCTAAATGTGTAACTGTATGTTTCCTATCTGGGTCTCTTAGCACACCAGGAAGAGGACATAAAATATGTTAATATAGACAAACTAAAAATTTAACAAAATTGACCAGGCAGACCCATCTTTTTTATCTGTCCTAAGGTGAACCATGGGTAAGATTAATATTCTCTAAGATTTTATAAATTAATTAGTTTAGTTTGAATGAATTAAATGTTTCAAATCACATTTTTCAATCAATAAGTGAGTACTTCTTTTTCTTCTGGTTGAGAATAAAAATCTGGTCAGTGTTTTAATCAATAAATTAAATAATATATTTGAAAAGTAAAATGATCTTTATGATCAATTGACTTTGTATTTCAGTAGACTTTGTATAAAATGTAAAAGAATTTCCACATTACTGAAAAAATACATTAATGCCACTGAAAAATAGTATGTTCTGAATTTTCCAAAGATAAGAAATGAGCCTAGTCCCAATATAATTTAACATGGGAAAAGGAAATTATGTTAGCTTCAGTTCTCACTGAATATATCTCAGATCTAATGTTGAAGATAAGAAAGATGACATTTTGGGAGAGGCTGATGACTTTCAAATAGTTTACCCAGCTGGTAGAACTGCTGTTATGTTGTTGTTGCATGTAAATGCTGCAAGATACTGCCTGCCCCAAAAGCTACTCAGCACTCAAGTGTGGTAATAGTGTTAGGGCTCCTTGCCACATGTATCTGTACATCTTCCCCTCCTCAGCATATTTCAGTGGTGAGGGCTCAGATTGCTAAGGCTTTTGCTTCGGGTCCTTTGGAGTAAATTTCCCATTTTATTATCTGTGGTCTCTTAGGGAGAGTGTAACAGATAATGGGTCCTGATGCTGAAGTATCCCACATCCACTGTCATTGCTAGGCAGAGTGATTGCACTTCATAGCAGAGGGCAGTGATTTTTCGGAAAGCAAAAACAGAACAAGGACAAATGCCTTTATAGGACAGAGGACCAATGGGAGAAACAAAAAAACACTTTTAAGTGTACTATACGCTTTCAAGCAACTATGATTAGAGTCCATAAAGGACTTTTGGGAAAAAAGTACATGATTTTAGAATTTTAAATAGTAACAGAGAAATAAAAAAAGGAAAATGACTACCAAGTTAGGTTTCTGGAAGATTTGATAAAATATAAAGTCTTCACACAGTGCAAAAGTACAAAGAAATAAAATTGTGACTACATTGATAAAAGATATGGATGATGTAGAAGACCACATAAGCTAATAATAAGATTTATTTAAGGAGAAAATAGAACAGATTAAATGTATGTTTGTTAAAATTCTTCGTGCAAACAAGAGGATGCCCTCTCTCTAGTTGAAGAAATAAAATAATTTTTTAAATGTATTTGGTCATATCTCTGCAGCCTGGCTGGAAAGTTAGCATGGCTATTGACGTAACACTCTATGAAAACTTGGGGACTTCCCTAGCAAAACTCTAAATGCCCTCAGCACTGAGGACTTTTGCCATCCAGGACTGAGGATCAGATTCTGATGCTAGATAGCCAAGAATAATGCCCAAGCACAAAAATCCTTCTATAGCACGAATGGCATTAGCGTCACTACTTAGGACTGGAGGCAAAAGCTTTTCTACCCTACTGTGCCCCGAAAGCATGACATATCTATCACTAGGCCTGCCGGAAGATCAATTCCCTCAGCTAGGTATTTTTTCTTCTAACTTGGGGAGTGTAAGTGGCACTGTAGAAAATTACCAATATTTAGGAATGATATTTCAAGATGTCAAGCAACTACAAATGACCGATATCTATAGGAAGATATAATCCAAATGATAATAAAACTTATTTGAGATGAAAAAACTTAAATGTTTTAGATGGAAGGAGCTTGCCACATCTCGGGAAGAATGAATTAAAATAAAAGGGACACAGCAATATTAGGAACATCATTCCTTTGGTTGACTTCCAGTTATTATTATGCCTTCCAGTTTAGGAGAGTGGGTGTGGGGATATTCTGTTTCTGGACTCATAAATATATCTCCTCATTTTTTGCTCCTCTTTTTTACTCCTATGCATGTTCTCTCTCTGACTTATAGATTCTGAATCTCCACTTTCTCTGAGTCAGCTGCCTTCCTCACTGCAGTGTCCATGGCGCATTTTCCAGATTATAGCTTCTGCTCTGCCTCAGCAGTCAGTAGGCAATCATTTTTCTTAGAAATTTATGAAAAATCACTTCTGTTATCCTGGTTCCACTTCTTGATCTTTTTTCTGTTGCTGGTTTATACTCTACTTATTCCTTTATGAACATTTCAACAAGTCCTTAGGAGGCAGGGGGTATAAATCTGTTTTAAGACAACCACCATGACCTGTAAATCTCCTGTAAGTGTTTTATAAAAATTATTCTGTAATACTGGTGTAATCATAGTATTAACAATCCAAGTGAAACCATTTACTATTCTTTTCCTTATATTAAATTAAAAATGATAATCTGTCCTTTTTAAAGATAATGAGGCACATTCAGTAGAATGTTTTAACACCTGTCACTTTCTTTTATTTAATCTCTCATTCAGCATTTCATTCATTTTCTTGGTTCATTCTGTTGTCTGAAATGGGAAACAGCTGGCAACCTATAGGAAAAAGGATAAGAAATATAAAATGTCTGTTTTGTAATTTTAATGGTTATATGCCTTAAAGGAGGTGCATGGGTCAAGGATATTTGAGTATGTCATGCAGACAGGGTGGAAGAGGACTAGCCCAGTGGCATCTCCTCTGTCAGCGAATGTGTTCAACTTACTACAATACAAAATCATTTATGCATGTGTTTTGATTGTCTCCTATTTACTTCATTGATGAAAGGATTCCTGCCTTAGAATTATGGGATGGCTGAATATAGGACTCTCAACACTGGACAGATGAGATCGACAGTAGTTTATTAGTCAATGTACTCATAGTCGGGAGAGAAGGACATTGCATACTATGTAGGGCCACACAGCGGTTACCTTTGGGAACCGAGTGAATAACCAGGAGCTGCGGCAGGTAGGATTCTTAGTAACAATAGGGTGGGGTGCCATTTTGTTCCCATGGGATGATGACATTGGCTTGATGGAATAATTCTGTAGGTTGGCAGGGAACTGAAACCTGCTACTCAGGGACAAGCAGGAATTGTACCTGGTCTGCTTAATAAGGAGTATTGTTTGGCCAGTTGAACTTATCTATGGGAGCGGAGTGGAGAGGATAAATTGCACTTAGGTCATTTGAGGCCCTCTTGATCTTACCAGATATCAAGGTAACACATAGTATTAAACCTTAAATTGAGGCCTTGACCTACAGTGGAGCCCATATGTGAATAATTTTTAGAGGAGAACATTGAGTCTGATATAGGCTTGTTCATTTTCCCCCAGATTACTTAATTAGATGTACCAGATTTGTTTTCTGTATAGGAATAGTCTGCACATTCTCGAGAACTCTTCCATCTCTAGAGTTTGACCCTGTCAAGAGGTCTAGTTTTCTAAAATCTGTAGGAAATGTTTTCCAGACTGAATGATACAAATCAGTATTATCCATAAATAAAACTTATCTGTTAAGTAGATTAAATGGTACGATAACCCATCCTGGCTACTCTCTTGGTTGAAATCAGAGCAGTTATACTCACACTCTTTGAGAAATTGCATTTTTGTTTCTCCTTAAAGACCTCATTGTTGATAGAAATCCCACATACTTCTTTGGTTACTTATTGATGCCTTAGTTATGTACTAATAAATTTTGAAGACAGTCTATTTCAAATCTGTAAGTAACTCAGAATTCTGACTTTTAGGAGAAAGAAAGACTTGTTAGGTTAATCCAAAAGAATTTAAACAGAGTAATATTTGGTTTAAGTCTCAATCAACTATTTTAATGATTAATGGAAACATTTCTGAATGACAGTCTGTTTAGGCCATGTAAAAGTAAATTCAGCTTTGAGTTTAGAAACTATCATTCAAGAAGGGAAATCAACAAGAGAGGAAAACTGGCATAGTGGAAAGAAAATTGCACTGTAAGTCAAGTGGCTCTTGTTCTGAGATTTGATTTTGACTAAGTTACCGAAACTTTTTGTCTCATTTTTTTCCCCAAACCTATAAAATGAGAAATTTGTCAAAATGATCTCCTAGGTATAATCCAACTCCAAAATTTTGTAATCTAAGAAATCTCTGAACTCTAACATTTTATGATCATGTCAGAGGTAGCATTTTTACAGCACTCAGGACATGTGCATTCCATTAGGATATATATCAGTTTCCTTTGCTACTCACACTTTCTGTTTATATAGAACCTTTTCCCAATCATTATCCCTCTTGGAAATTAAATGAAAGTCTAACAGGAGTGCCAAAGCATAAACAGACTAATAAATGTTTTAATGCAATCACCTTGTTAATTTTCAGAGAACACCATAAAGAAGTCATAAAAGACACTCCTCAGCTAAGAATACTGTCAGCCACTGGATAGGACATTACTCCCTAGTATTTTAGAAACTCTTTACTAGAAGCTGAAAAAAAAGGGTAGTATTTTTGAAATAGTATTTAATAGAAAATTCACACAAAATAGTTTTGAAAATCAAAAAGGAACCACAAGAATAAAGGCTGTTAACCAGCTAGCCAACTGCCTGGATCCAAAAATAATTTGAGTTTTATTAATACTAACCACAGCCTTTGGATCTCCAGGAATATGTTTATTCCTCTACTTGAAATATCAATAATAATGGTAGCTAATTTTTATTGAGTAATTACTATTCAAAATATTTCATACATTTAATCTTCATAACTCTATTAGATAGTTATTATACTTACATTATATGTGAGAGAGAAAAAAAAGAACAGAGTTTAAGTAGCCTGTCATAAATCACACAACTCGTAAGTGGTGAAGCCATGGTTTGAACTTTGTGTCTGACTTCAGAGTTGGCAAAACTTACCACTATGTAGAAGAGCATTGAGGATAATAGTACAAGAACTTGCAGTCAAAAGGGCAATTCAGTGCTACTAAAATACCAAACAAATTGAGTAGAGGTAAAAGAGAGAACTCTAATATAAATGGGAAGAAATTGAGCAGAGATAGATTAATACTCCGTTTGTGGCTTACAAAAAGAGCCATCATTTTCTTCTTTCCTTTCTCTTTAATTTTCCTAAATGTAGACATAACAACACCAGCAAGTGAGGACTTTGAGAGGTGAAGGAAAGCTCTAAGGGAGATTTGGGGTTGACTGAATCATGGGAGTGACATGGCACACAGTCCTTGTTTTTCCCTCAGCAATTATCTTCTGTTACTTACTTTCTTGCTGACAAAGTCTGCAATTGTTAAGTGTAGTGATTTGTAAATGCCAATTAGATTAAAGCGTTTGTTAGTGTTATTCAGATATTCTCTACCTTTACTGATCTTATTTCTCTAGTATCTATTACTGAAACTGATAAATTAAATATTCTAGCTATAATTATGTATCTGTCTGTTTTTCTCTTTATTTCTGTAAGTTTTGTTTTATATATTTTGAAGCCCTTTCATGAGGTACATGTATATGTATAATTATCCTATCTTCATGATGTACCGACCTTTTATTATTATGACATTACCCTACTTGTTTCTAGCAATGTACGGTCTAGAAGACTATTTTTCTGATGTTAAAATAGCCTCTAGAAGCCTCTATATAAAGACTCTACCTTTTTAAATCTTGCGATTTACATGGAATATATTTTCCCAGCATTTTATGTTTGATGATTTGTGACTGTATTTGTGTACCTTGCAGGTAGCATATAGGTGATTCTTGCTTTTTTATTGAGTCTGACAGTCTCTGACTTTTGGTTGAAGTTTTTATTCTACTTTTATATATAAAAGCAATTTTTCTATTATTTATTTAGGTCTGTTATTTTGAAATTTGGTTATTAATTGTCTCATTTCTTTTTTCCCCTTTATCCTTTTTGACTTCTTTTAATAAAATATTTGTTTTAATTTTATAGTCAGATTCTTAGCTCCATTTTTTTGTTTTCTTTCTTAGTGTTTGCTCTATAGACTACAATATGCCTCTTAACTTTGTCCAAATTCACTTAAAGTCAATATTTAATTACTGCCTTAGTCTACTCAGGCTGCCATAACAAAATACTAAAGACAGAGTGGCCCATAAACATTAGAAATGTATTTCTCACAGTTCTGAAGGCTAGGAAATCCAAGATCGAAGTCTTTCAGATTCAATGACTGGTGAGAGCTCATTTTCTGGTTCATTGATAGTGACTTCTCACTGAGTCTTTATACGGTAGAAGGGGCAAAAGTTCTCTCTTAGGCCTCTTATATAAGGGCACTAATTCCACTCATGAGAACTTCATCACTATGACCTAATCATCTTCCAAAGGTCCTACCTCCTAATACCATCACCTTGAGTGTTAGGATTTCAATATGTAATTTTTGGGAGGACACAAATATTCAGAGCATAGAAATTACTTCACATAAATTACAGGAACTTTGTTGTAATATACTTCAATTTCTCCTCTTTAATGTTATTGTTATATAAACATATTATGAATTCATTAATACAGTGTTTTGTATTTAGCTTTAAAAATATATCTCTTAAGGTAATTGTGTTAGGGTTCTCCCCAGAGGTGGAGTCAATAGAATATATTTATGTTTGTGTACAACACATACACACATAAACATATATATATGTAAATATATATATATATGGTTAATTGGCTTGGCTCACACAAATATGGAGAATGAGAAGTCTCACAACTAGCTGGAGTCCTTGGGATGCTGATACATGGCTCAGTCCAAGTACAAAGGCCTCAGAACTGGGAAAGCTTATGGTGTAACTCTCAGTTTGAGGCCAAGGGGCTGCTATTGTAAGTCCTAGAGAACAAAGGCTGAGGATCCTGGAGATGTTGCACAAAAACAGGAGAGAAAGAGTGTATTCCATTTCCAGGGTATAGATTGACACATTTTCATTTTTCTATTTTTGCTATCTCTGGACCACAGCAAATTGGATGGTGCCTATCCACATTGAGGGTAGACTTCCCCCACCTACTCCACTCAGACTTACCTGCTAGTCTTTTCTGGAAATAGCTTCACAGACACACCCCAAAATAATGCCTTATCATCTTTCTAGGTATTTTTTAATCCAGTCAAGTTGACATCTAAAATTAACCATCAGAGAAATTAAAAAAGAAAGAAATATATGTTATATATAATTTTAAATTACAAATGTATAATTTATCATGCTCTTTTTTACTTTCCCGTGGTTCTGTTGATATCTAGTATCTTTTTCTTCAAATTAAAAAACTTATCTTAGCATTTTCTGTAGGTTATTTCTGTTGGCAAGAAATTCTACTTCTTGTTGGCTCTCCCTCCCCAAGTCTTTTTCCACTTACTTTTTAGAATAATAGCCTCAATGGGTATTGTACTCTCAGTTGACTTTTCTTTTCTTCAGCATTTTAAATACGTATTTCTCATGTCTTCTGGATTCCATAGTTTCTGAGAAGTCAGTTTGTGCTTCTTGTGTTTTGAAATTTATTGCATGCGTAAAATTAGGATTATGTCCTACTTCCTCAAAAGGATGAACTGGAACTTTTATCATTATGAAGTGATGTTTATCTTTGCTAATATTCTTTGCTCGGAAATCTACTTTGTCTTTTACTAACATAATAATTCCAGCTTTCTCTCTCTTTCATTTTTGTGAGTACAAAGTAGGTGTATATATTTAGAGGATACATGAGATATTTTGATACTGGCACAGAATGCATAATAATCACATCAGTGTAAATGGAGTATCCATCACCTCAAGAATTTGTTCTTTATCTGTGTTACAAACAATTCAATTATATTATTTTAGTTATTTAAAAATGTGCAATAAGTCATTGTTGACTGTAGTCGGACTGTTGTGCTGTCGAATATTAGGTCTTATATAAGGAGCTCAACTCTATAGTAAAAAAAATCTAATAATCTAATTAAAAAACAGGCAAAAGATGTGAATAGACATTTCTCAAAAGAAGATGTATAAATGGCAGACAGGTAATGGAAAGGTGATCAACATTATTGATCATCAGAGAAATGTAAATCAAAACTACAATGAGATATCTTCTTACTGCAGTTCCAATGGCTTTTGTCCAAAAGACAGGCAACAACAAATGCTGGCAAGGATGTGGAGAAAAGGGAATCCTTGCATGCTGTTAGTGGGAATGTAAATTAGTACAACCACTATGGAGAACAGTTTGGAGGTTCCAATTTTCTTCCAATTAGTGTTAATATGATATATCTCTTTTTTAAAAAGAAATACTTTCACCCTATATTTGTCTTATGGGTTTCTGGTAGGCAGCATAGAGTTGGGTCTTGCTTTGTTTTTAAATCAGTCTGAGAGTTTCTGATTTTTAATTGGTGTTTTTAGACTGTTTACATTTAATGTGAGTATTATTCCTTTGAACTTTCAAGTGATTCTTACCCTAGCCTCAGATACCTTTTTCATTAGCATTCACTGATGACTACTCAGCTGAAGATACAAGTAAGATCCCTTGCAGATCTCTAGAATTGCCATCCTGTGAAGTGTTCAGCTCATTGGTGCTATGTTCTGTAAAATATAGCTGTGTTGACTTTTCCAGACTTGCAGTTCTATCTCTTCAGCTCAGGGAACCCACCTTATTGAGATTATCCTTCCCTGTACTGCAGCCTAAAAACTCTAGGCAGTAATCTGGACAAATGTAGGGCTCAATTCTTTGTTTCTAATCTTTTAGGCATCATTGTCCTGGTCTAAATGATGTCTATATTTTGTTTGAATTTTAGTTATTTCAGGTGAAAGATTAAATCATGTCTTTGTTATTCCATCTTGGTTGGAATTGGAAGTCTAGTTAGTGTAAATTTAAGAAATAAAAATGATATGCATAGGCAATTAAGTTGTCAACTTTCAGTCTTTTACATATATTTAGTTTTTGAGGCCTAATTTATACACTATTAATTCACAAATCTTAAAAGTACGGTTTGATGAATTTTACCTGTGTACGTATATGTGAAAACACACTATCCAGATCAAGATAGAGAACAATTTCTGTTACCCTAGAAGGTTCCCTCATGTTTCTTCCTAGTTAGTACTCACCATCCTTGCACTTTAGAGTAGCACTATTCTAACTTCTATTTCCATAGGTTACTTTTACTGTTACTAAACTTCATGTGAAGGGAATTATATGTACACTTTTGTGCATGGCTTTGTTCATTCATCATAGTTTTTCGAGATCCAACTATGTTGTGGATAATTCATTTTTCATTGCTGTATACTATCCTAGTGTATGAATATATCATAATTTCAATCTATTTTCCTGTTGGTGATTGTTTGGGTTATTTCTAGTTTTGAGATTTTTGTGAATAAGTTTGCTATTAATATTTTTGTGGTCACTCACTATATTTTTCTGGGGGAATAAAGAAAAGGAGAGGAAAAGCTTTTCTTGAAATTAGTAGCTGGTAGTAAGTTATGTCATTCAGAATTAGTTTATCTTAAGTATCTGTTTGCAGGACATTTCTGCACACCTACATTACAATCTGCATTTACTTTGTATACAAGGATGACCCAAATTACTACATATTTTGAACTGACTAATCTCTAAAGAAAGGTTTTAAAATAATTTGTGCATACCATAATAGTGATTTTAATATAATCTGAGTTAATAAATAACATTACCATCTTATTAATATTATGGGATAACCTTTGACAATCACTTATTAGGTAGTGTTACAATTAAGGTATTTTCTTCACAACAATCTCGGTATAAAATATTCACATATAATTTGTGAAATACCTGAGACTGATAAATGTTAAGTGAATTTTCCTAGATGACACAGCCAATAAAAGGGTGAAGCTAAAATTTAAATCCAGTTGGTCTGGCTTCAGAGCCTGATATTTCTTTATCAAAACAGAATTACTAATAATTGCTGACAGAAGAGGAATAGCTAATTTATATGTATTAGTTAAACTTTCCTTATTATTAGCTGATCCTATTACTGTGGTTTTTGATTACTGAGTTAGTTCTTTCAAGTCCAGAGCTCACTATAAGTGAAAATTTATGTTTCAGCAATGGAGTATGTTAACAAAAAGTTTTACACTTGTTCACACAGCAGTGATTTTTGGTAGTTCAGAGACTGTGATGTATCAATGTCAGTCTTATGATAGTTTTAACACATCTTCAGTCTGGGTATGTCAATCTAAATCAATTTTGATAGTAACATCGTCATATCCATAATAAATTCCTCTTAACTAAATGATTTTATATAGGGAAAAATCAATAAACAAATTTTTCCTCAAAGTCACTTCAGTTTTATATATGTATAATTAACTTTAGGTCACAAAATTATTAAAAGTGTCTTTGTGAACACCATTTAGTTGTGGCTTTGTTCTACCAATTTAAGCATTAGGTTTTTACAACAATAATAAAATGATCATGAAGGACAAATAGCAAGATGAATAAACATTATTTTACTATGACAGTAACAGCATGATAATTATGAAAATGGAAAATGAAGCTCTTAAGAATCAGGAAATCCATTACTAGGATGTAGTAAAATGTAGTTCATAGAGGCATTTATTTCAATTGCACCTGCTAGTCAAAATCCTTCTATCAGCATTTAAGCACATGTTTTCCAAGGTTATGGCTAGGCCATTTAATAATTGTTAGGGGAGGGCTTAGGTTACAATAACCTAAAATGACTTTGAAAAATAGACTCACATAAATAAATGCAATGTAAATTGGTTTCAATTTTAAGCCCAAAAGATGTCATTAATAGTGCTGTGGATTGGTAAGGAATAATGTAAGATAATCAGTTATTTAAGCATTGATCAAGGACTGGAATTGAACATAGTTGGTTATGGATCATAGGTAAATGTAATAAGTGAATATAAGTTTAGAATACAATAATATTTCAGTTGGTTATAAGGATATTTTTCCCAAAATGATAGAAGAGAGAGGTGATCAAGAAGTTGGACATGCCATGGAGAATCCTAGAAATTCAGGGAAGGGTGGTGTGAACTAGTGAACAGAAAGTTGAACTGGAGACTTAAAGCCCCTGGATTTGAGTACTCTTATCTCTCTTCTACCACAGTGTGGCCCCAGTATGTTGCATAACTCTTCCAATGTCTGGTTTCCACAGCCACAAAAAGAGGAGGTTGTAGTAAGTGAGACCTAAAGGCACTCTATCTAACCCAGTGACTGATCTCTCCTACCTATTGGGAGGATGGTTCAAAGCTATTGTCATTGGGGATAAAGGAACATGCCTAGTCTTCCAATCTGTGAGAAATAATTACAGACTTCTTTTTTTCTTTTAACCTATGTGGCTAGAAAAGACATGAGAATTATTTTAATTATAAAGTTGGATCCAATTTATTAGCTTATTTCAACTACATGGTGAAAACTGGCTGGTAGAATCTTTGTCTGGTTCACCTGTAAATTACAGTTGCTAAACTTCTGAGTCATTTTGTCATTGACCCTATGGAGACAACCAAATCTTAACTAATGGTCGCTTAGTAAGCTATTCCTGGGCATTATGTAAGAAGTCCATATTTAATTAAGAATATATGTAACATTAAAAAACTATTCTCCCATGTTAGTGAATCTGAGGTATACTGAAATTAAAATAAGTTTTCTGTAGAAAGAATTTTTTTTGTTTTTGCTTCTTTTAATCAAAATAGCAGATAAAATTTATTAATAGAAATAATATAATATTTATTGATAATCGTGGGTCAAGCATATTTCTAGGAACAGAAGCTTTTCAGACAAGGCTTCAGCCTAGTAAATTGTGTATGATAGTAAGGTTCATATAACTAGTAAAAATAAAGAAATTATTAACATAGTTTCAAATAACAATAAGCACAAAGAATAGCTAGTCACTAGTTAGGAGAGTTGTACTTTTAGATAAGAGCTATCAGAGAAGGGTTCTCTAAGGAGGCTGTTGTGAACTGAAATCTGAGTGAAAACGGGTTAACTACGGTGAAGATCTGAGTAAAGATTTCCAACCAGAGGATACAGCAGCATTAAGACCTTGAGGAAAGTGTAGTCTTGATATGTTTGAGGTTTGAAAAAAAGATTAAGATATCTGCAGTATAGTGAACAAAAAGGGAGCAGGGCTCTCTGAAGATGACAACACCTCCTTTGAAGAGTTGTTAAGAGAACTGGAGCATGCCTGCTGTGTGTTCATGCTATGAACTACAAATACTACAAATCTGTGATTTTGCTGAGTACATGAAAAAGACCCAACTCATGTTCAGGATATGATATAATTTTTAAAATAATTATTCTATTTTACTCTTGCATGGATGAACAGCTAACAGTTACAGTTTACAAAACATTTTTCTGTATCTTACATATTTCTTAGACCTTTGAAGCAGTGTATAACATACCTGGTCAGAATTTTATGTATCGGGTTATTTGCCATGAATGTGCCATTATTTCTTTATGGCTGATCCTGAATTAAAGGGTAATTATTGTTGAACTGGTTGTAAAAACGAATGGCTTCTGCTCAGAATCTGAAAGTACCCTTGCCAAAGGAAGTTGCTGTTTAGGAATATTCCTCTTGGAAAATTTAAAATGATGTAGGCATAGGCATCTGAAGAATTGCAGTGTTTAGGAAATCTATAGCGAAATAAAATTATAAACTGAGAGTTCACATTATTGTAGAACATGTTATTCTAACACATGTGGAATCATATTATATAAACCTAGAAGCATAATAGCTTAGAAGCAAAGGTACTTTAGAGATTCTCTAGTCTATTAATTTCACATTTCACAAACTGTACTCCAAAGAAAATACACTAGATATTAACAAGCATCTCTTTGTCTCTTTTTATGGCTCTCTCCCTCCTCCCCACATCACACACTCACACACATACGGACATGTACACGGGTGAAAATTAGGGTTTAAAAATAAGTTTTGTGGCCTTCTGTTTCTGTAGGACTTCTCAGAACTCTAACATAATACACGCAGTTAATTCCCAAGTCAAGGATATCATTTGTAACTTATTTAACCAATTACCTTTTCCCAACCCTCAACTCATGGAATAGTGTATTAGTTAGGGTTCTGCAGAGGGACAGAACTAATAGGATGTATCTATATATGAAAGGAAGTTTATTCGGGAGATTGGCTCACAGGATTACAAGGCAAAGTCCCATGATGGGCTGTCTGCAAACTGGGGAAGAGAGAAGCTGGTAGTGGCTCAGTCCAAGTCCAAAAGCCTCAAAAGCAGGGAAGCCAAGAGTGCAGCCTTCAGTCTGTGGCCAAAGACCCAAGAGTCCCCAGCAAACCACTGGTGAAAGTCTGAAAGTCCAAAGCCCCAAAAACCTGGAGTCTGATGTCTATGGGTAGGAGAAGCAGAAGGAAGCATCCAGCACAGGGAAAAAAAAGGAAGCCAGAAACTCAGTAGGCAAGGTTATCCCACCTTCTTCCCCCTGCCTTGTCCTAGCCATGCTGGCAGCAGATTAGAAGATACCCACCCACATTGAGGGTGGGTTTTCCTCTCCCAGTCCACTGACTCAAATGTCAATCTCCTCTGGCAACACCCTCACAGGCACATCCAGAAACAATATTTTACCATCCATCTAGGCATCCTTCAATCCAGTCAAGTTGATAACTAATATTAACCATCACAAATAGTTTTTATTATCTCATTTTACAAGCATTTCATGGAACATGAAAGGTGGCCTACTCTTAACTTTCTACCGAATGTTGTTATCTTCTCTCAATCATTTCTCATGTGTGACTAACTTTTGTTTGAGTCATTCTAGTCATGGAGATCTTTCAACCCCACATGTCTATATTTCTCCACGTGACTAGCACTCACTATGTTAGTTTATCCTTCTATAATTATAATAACTAACTTTTATAGAGTGCATATTATTGCCAGTAATAGTCTTAAATGCTTTATCAGTTCATTGAATGCTTATAAAAAATTTACGAGAAAGCTACTGCTTTTGTCTTCATTTACAGGTGACTTGCACACAGGAAAGTTAAATATTTTGACCAAGGAAATAAAGCTAATAAATGGGAGGAGCCAAAATTCAAACACAGGCACTCTGGTTCCAAAGTCCATGTTCTTACCACCACACTAGAAAAAAATCTAGAGCTTTCTAAATTTTGTTTTCAGCAACGAGTCCTACCTCAAATCTGTATTTCTTATGACTTTTTTTTCTAAGTTTTATGTACCAGGTGTAGGCACTCCTCTACATGACAGCATTATCATAAGATTTCTCAAAGAATTCTCTCTTTCTTTCTTTCTTTCTTTTTTTTTTTTTTGAGGCGGAGTCTCGCTCTGTCGCCCGGACTGGAATGCAGTGGCCAGATCTCAGCTCACTGCAAGCTCCGCCTCCCGGGTTTACACCATTCTCCTGCCTCAGCCTCCCGAGTAGCTGGGACTACAGGCGCCCGCCACCTCGCCCAGCTAGTTTTTGTATTTTTAGTAGAGACGGGGTTTCACCGTGTTAGCCAGGATGGTCTCGATCTCCTGACCTCGTGATCCGCCCGTCTCGGCCTCCCAAAGTGCTGGGGTTACAGGCTTGAGCCACCGCGCCCGGCCAAGAATTATCTCTTTCGAGTTAATCATCCCCAATTCCTTCTCTCTTTCTTTTTTTATTTGATTTTATTTTTTGAGACAGAGTCTCACTTTGTCGCGCAGGCTGGAGTGCAGTCTTGCAATCTTGGCTCACTGCAACCTCCACCTCCCAGGTTCAAGTGATTCTCATGCCTCAGCCTCCTGAGTAGCTGGGACTACAGGTGCCCACCACGATGCCTGGCTATTTTTTTTGTATTTTTAGTAGAGATAGGGTTTCACCATGTTGGGCAGGCCAATCTGGAACCCCTGATCTCAGGTCATCTGCCTGCCTCAGCCTCCCAAAGTGCTGAGATCACAGGCATGAGCCACTGCTACTGGCCCTCTCTTTCAAGTTAATCCTCTCTAAATCCATCTCCAAACTCTTCTTCGATATGACATATTTACCCAACCTACTCCCTAGGCTAGTGTTCCAGTTTGACAAATTTTTTCTTAAGATTCTCTCTCTGATATTTTTGAATTAAAAAATAATATAACATAAGCTTTAGAATCTGAGCTAGATACAGATACTGGCCCACTACTTCATTAACGTGTAATGAAAAAGTTCAAGTGTCCTCACTTGTAAAAGTTGGAACTATGATGTGGTTTGGATCTGTGTCCCCGATAAATCTCACATGGAGTTGTAATCCCCAGTGTCGGAGGTGAAGCCTGGTGGGAGGTGATTGGATTATGAGGGTGGATCCTTCATGAATGGTGTGATGGTTAATATTAGGTGTCAACTTAATTGGATTGAAGGATGCCTAGATAGCTGGTAAAGTATTACTTTTGGGTGTGTCTGTGAGGGTGTTGCCAGAGGAGATGAGTCAGTGGACTGGGAGAGGAAGACCACCCCTCAATGTAGGTAGGCACCATCCAATAAGCTGCCAGCATGGCTAGAGCAAAACAGTCAGAAGATGGGATAAACCAACTTGCTGAGTCTTCTGGCTCTTATCTTTCTGCCATGCCAGTTGCTTCTCTCTGCTCCTCCCGCCCTTGGACATCAGACTCCAGGTTCTCTGGCCTTTGGACTCTTGGACTTACACGAGCGGCTTGCTGGAGGCTCTCAGGCCTTCAACCAGATTAAAAGCTGCACTGTCGGCTTTCCTGCTTTTGAGGCTTTTGGACTCGGACTGAGCCACTACTCATGTTTTTTTCCCCCACCTTGCAGGTGGCCTACTGTGGGATTTCACCTTGTGATTGTTTGCGTCAATTCTCCCTAATAAACTCCCTTTCAAATATACATCTATCCTATTAGTTCTGTCCCTCTGAAGAACCCTAATTAATACAAATTGTTTAGCACCATCCTCTTGGTGCTGTTCTTGTGATAGAATTCTCATGAGATCTGGTTGTTTAAAAGTGTGTAGCACCGCCTTGTTCTCTCTCTCTTGCTGCTCCCACCATGTGAGATGCACCTGCTCCTGCTTTGCCCTCCACCATGAGTAAAAGCTTCCTGAGGCCTCCCCAGAAGCAGATGCCACAATGCTTCCTGTACAGCCTGCAGAACTGTGAGACAATTAAACCTCATTTCTTATAAATTGCCCAGTCTTAGGTATTTCTTTATAGCAATGTGAGAATGGGTTAATAGAGACTATAATATGTATTTTATATACTGGCTGTGAAGATTGAATAAGGTGATATATATTTAGGGCATATTTATTGGGCCCAGCACAAGAAGGAAAAATTGATTCTATTTTCCTTAGGTGATGCTAATCTGGTCCACATATGTAGGCTCCTGGCCAGGCTGCATTTCTACTCTACATCCATCCACCATTCTCTCCAGGTCAATGTCTTTCCTGGAAGATGAATGAATGCATTTCTTTATTTTATGCACAAAAATTCTTTCACTTTATAGTGACTTTTCTGTCATCGTGTCCCCAAAAGATGGGAGCACAAATCCTGTATGTAGACTGCATAATGTTCCCCTAAAGATGCCCATCTCATTCTCAGAAACTGTGAATATGTTAATTATATGATTAAAGCACTTTGCATGTGATTAAAGTGATAGATGGAAAGATGATCCTGGATTATCTGGGTGGGACAAATGTAATCATAAGGGTCCTTCAAAGAAGAAGGCAGTGAAGTTAGAGTCCAGGAGAAAAACCTTAGTTTTTTCTAAGAAGCAGAGAAAAAATTAGAGTGATGCACACTGAATATGGAGAAAGGGGCCACAAGCCAAGGAATGTGGGCAAGCTCTGAAAGTTGGAATAGGCAAGGAGACAGTTTTCCCCCTAGAGCCTACAGAAGAAATGCAGCCCTGAGGACACATTTTAAACCTCTCACCTTCAGAGGTATACAATAATAATGTGTGTTGCTTTAATTCACTAAGATTGTAGTAATTTTTTACACTAGTATTAGGAAACTATCACAAAGTGTGACCATGTGGCAATTAAACTAAACATGCTAAGGCTCAGTTTTCTGTCTGAGCTGTTGTGAAGTTTAGATATCATGCATAGGAAAACCTTTTACAAAGATTCGAGAACATAATGAATGCTTAAATGATAGCAGCAGTTATACAGGGAGTAGTGAAAGTGTTCCTCACTATTACTATTAATTAGAGTCCATATTTGAGCTCAGTATCACCAAAAATTTGAGAGTAATCTTGTGCCTAGTTCAGTGGTCTTTATGTAGCATTATTCTGGCTTCTGGTTTTACTCTTTAAAAATGTTAATGTCATGTTTCTGCTTAAACACCAAAAGCATCCCATCTCAATGAAAACAATATTTGAACATGTTGCATGGAGATGCCAGAGGAAAACAATATTTCAATGAAAACATCTCAATGTTTCTCAATGAAAACAATATTTGAACATGTTGCATGGTTTACCAGACCCTATAGAATGTGGCCTCATGCCTATAGCTTTAGCCACATGTCAGTCCTCTGGGTTTCAAGCACTCTGGACATTCTTTCATCAGGGATTTTTGTTTACTCTTTCTTTTTCCTAGACTGTAGGACTGGATACTTCTTATCTCCAAGTCAGCCCAAATATCGCCTCTTCAGAGAGAGACCTTCTCTGTTATCACACTAGCTTGTTTCCCCACAACCAGGAGTGCTCTCATATTCCCATTTTTTCTTTTACCTTATAATATTCATCCTTATCTCAAATTGCAATATATCTGCATGTGATTACATGTTTACTATCCATCTCCCCTTCTTTGGGTGTAGTCTCCATGAGTACAAGGACTTGTCTATCTTGTTCACTACTGTATGTTCATTGTACTTTGCTAGACACCTGGGGTATTCAAATATAAATAAAGCATGGGTAGTGGTTTCTAGTTCTTCTGGTGGTTCTAATTCATTGAATACCAAAGTTCCTGATAATAGCCATTGGTCATCTCCCTATATACAGTTTGAGAGAAGCTCTCTCTCATGTTGGTGGTTGAAATCTCTCAGCATCAACTGAACATCCTAATGTGGCTCTATACTATCTCTAAGTCTTGGTTCTTCACTCTGGTTGATCCTCAGTTTCTTAAGCCTTAGAACTTATGGGCCAAAATGTCAGCTACCATGTTCTTGGTAATATCTTTTACTCCAACTTCTTGTTGACTGTTCACAACTCATATGTCTTTCCACTTCAGATAACTTAAACCAGTTTGATTAATTTTTTTCTGGTTGCTATATGGTTTACAATATTCATCTTTACTTATCACTATCTATATTTGGGTATTACTATACTAATTCATATGCAGGGTAAGAATTTCATGACAATATTCTCCCAAACTTACTCTTTTATCCTTTTTGTTATTATTCTCATGTTTTAATTTTACTTATTTTATAAATTATACAATATAATAATATGATTGCTTTAGAGAGTTAATTAGTTTTGTGGCAATTGATAATTTAAAATTTTTAAAAATTACCTTGTTCTTCCATATCTGAGAGTCTTTATTACTTTGTGCAGATCCAAGTTTCTACCTGGTATTATGCGCTCTGTTTGAGGAACATCGTTTCAAATTTATTTTAGTGCGAGTCTCCTGGCAATTATATAGTTCTCAGAATTTGTGTTTCTGGTGTTCCTTTTTGCTTTCATTTTTCACTGCATTTAATAATCTGGTTGAACAGGATTTTTTCTTTCAGCAAGTTAAAGATATTATTCCATTGCTTTTTGCTTTGCATGATTTCTGACAAGAAGTCTGCTTTAATTATTATCTTTGTTCTTTTACCATTTTTTTCCCCTTAGCTATCTTCAAGATTTTTCTCTTTGTTTCCGATTTGCTGCTGTTTGAACTATCATGTGTGATGTATCTATGTGTTTTGTGGCATTTTTACTTTATTTTGTTTTAAATTTGGGTATTCATTTATCTTGGGTTTCGTAAATTCTTTAGATTTGTTTTCGAATGTGTTTCACAATTTCTTCTGAAGATTTTTAGTCTTTGTCTTTTCAAATATTTCTTCTGTCCTCTTCTCTTTCTCTTCGCCTTCTGTAACTCTAGTTACACATTAAACTAGTTGATCAAACCAGAAGTTTGAAGTTCTGTATTTTTTCACTCTTTTCCTCCATTTTTGCTTCAGTGAGGATAATTTATATTGATCTATTTTGAGGTTTAACGATACTTTCTTAAGTCATGTTAAGTCTGTTGATAAGCCTGCCAGAATAATGTTCTGATATAATGTTTTTCGTGTCTAGCATTTCCACTTGATATATTCTAATATTTCCCATATCTCTGCTAACATCCCTCATCTTTTCATGCATGATGTCTATCTTTTCCACTTGAGCATTTAGTCAACTATTTTATAGTCTCAATGTAATGGTTTTAACCTCTAGGTAATCTCTGAGACTGGTTCTATTTATGTATTTCATATCTCTTAGCTATAGTTTTTTGTTTTTTTTGTTTTTTTTTCCTTCTGCTTTGTATGTCTTACAATTTTTACCTCAGGGTAAAACGTCAAGTATAAAATAGTTTAAACAAGTAAATATTATTTACATTAGAAATGATTCTTCTGTTAGGAAAATGGCATAGCAATTTGAATCAATATAGTAGAAGTTGTGCTAGACTTGAGTTTTATTTTTAGTGCATTATAGACTTCAGATTCTTCTAGTTGTGGGCTATCATTCCTTGCAGGTAGGGTGAGGGCTGTGATGACAGAATATTTTGAGGGTTTGTACTCCATTTTCAACTGTCAGTCATTCCTGCCCACTTGCATGGGTTTTTTCCTCCATGTTGTTCCCACTCGCCCGGTGTAGACTGCTGTTGTGACTCAGTGCAAGGCTCATTGTAGGGATGACAATCGGTTTCTGTTGTGCTGTTTCAGCTTCAGGCTTAGTTTTACTTTGCATATCTGAGCTTTGGGTTTGGACTTTCTCAGCATTATTGCTTCTCCTTTCCATGGCAGTCAACCTCGGCCTTGATTCTGTGGTTAATCTTTTTTTTTTTTTTTTTTTTTTGAGACGGAGTCTTGCTCTGTCGCCCGGGCTGGAGTGCAGTGGCCAGATCTCAGCTCACTGCAAGCTCTGCCTCCCGGGTTTACGCCATTCTCCTGCCTCAGCCTCCTGAGTAGCTGAGACTACAGGCACCCGCCACCTCGCCCAGATAGTTTTTTGTATTTTTTAGTAGAGACGGGGTTTCACCGTGTTAGCCAGGATGGTCTCGATCTCCTGACCTCGTGATCCGCCCGTCTCGGCCTCCCAAAGTGCTGGGATTACAGGCTTGAGCCACAGCACCCAGCCTCTGTGGTTAATCTTGAGTAAAATTTTCCTGCCCTTTCAAGTGTTAGCAGACCACATCTGCTTGGTACTGGAGTAGGATCCTTGGTGCATGACTGTTTTCTGCCTCTCTCCTAGGTGGAGAGATGTATTTTCTACTGTAGCCTCCACCACAATGGGTTTTTTTGTTGCTGTTCCTTAGAGACTCTGGGTTTTGCCTCCTCTTCCTGGAGTCAAGGTGTTTGTTCATGTGAGAGAAGGAGCCAGTCAGAGGGTTAGAGTTTCATTAAATCCTTCCTCCTCCCCCACTAGCATCTGCTAATTACCTCCAGGCCTGTTCTACCCAGGGGTTCTGTCTTTGAACTCCTGCTCTGCCATATTCTTTCTCATGAGATCCCAGTAGAAGTTCATGGTGGGTTGGAAGGTGAGGAAGCTTGCTAGTGAGTAAAACAAGAACCCAACTAAATCTGGAGCCCTCAGCAGACACATTAGCTCATATTGTCCAAAATTGTAAATATTGTAGTTGATTTCTTCTAACTCTCTTGTATGGTGACCACTCCTTCCTCCCATGTTCTGTCACAAGTGAGCCAGATTGAATGTTCTTTCTTTGGAGAAGCTTGTCTCACTTTGTAATTCAGCCAGCTGTTTGCCCTATCAACTCTTTGATTGGTCAACTAAAATTGTAATTTTGTAGTTTTCGTATTTTTCACATTGTTAAGGTTTGAAAAACACTCTTAACAGTTTTCTGCAGACTAAAGAGAAATGAGGAAAACCCAGACAGTTTTCTGTGGCTTTTTGTAATTGTACCATCACAGGGTTACCAGCACAAAATATCTTCTTAAAAGAAAAAGAAAACCATATACATTAAATGATGACAAATATGACTCCTGGCAAGGGAAAAGAAAAGCTTTATTGTAGAGTATAATAATTTTAAGGGTAATTTTAAAAAGTATGGTTGTGATTATATGATTTTTAAAAGCACTCGTGTTAATTTCCATATTTTGGATCAGAAATTTGTGCCCAGTAGTGAGAGTCAAATTTAGGAAAAAATGTAAATAAGACTAGGGGTTAAGTATCTAGTAGAGAGTCACTGCAAGTTCATAGGTAACAGGTTAAGATAAATCTATTACATATCACAAGGGATAGATTTTAAAGTAATAATTTAAAAGCATTAACCACAAAAGAGGCTTTATTTGACTAGGGAGGAATTAAAAGCAAGCAAAGACTGCAAATGAATACCACTTTGATTGCAAAAGTACACAGAGATAAACTCATCCCTTGAGAAGTGTTCCCCAACTTTATGAAGGGATTGAATGAAACAAAAGAGTCTTAATAATAATGAGCAATAATCGGCTCTTACAGCTGACCTTTCCCATAAAATCCCCTAAGGGCTTAGTGCGTGTTGAATATTATACCAATTTGAAATAGTAAAGAGGATTGTTAGGCACAGAAACCATTTCAGATATTGACAGGACCCATAAACTATGACAGAGAGAATTTTTAAAGGTTCTCCAGGGATTACAAAGCAAATGCCTTCAGGTATTGGGTAGGTAACATAAATGAGGGAAGCTGTCCTGCCGTAAGACAAATAGAAATAGTGAGATTTGAGGGACCTATGTCAAGATTTTCAAATCTAAATTGCTTTAAAAATTGTTTGAGCCAAAGTAACTGCATCTGTAGGCTCTAGGGTTCCCTCTCTGTGCCATATCTACAACAACAGCATTTTATCACTATGTTAACTAAAGTGTTCAGTTTCATAGCTTGCATCTATGTGTCTTACTATATCACACAGCCAACTCTTATATGACATGTTTACTTGCCTGCTAGAAATTGAGTCTCTTGGACATATTTTTTTTTGCAACTAAGAGTACTATGATGCCCAAAAATCTCTCCTAAACTTAATAAACTATTAAAACCTTACTGAGGTAGTACTTGTCAAATTGGAACATAGTTCATGAGCTAAAGAAGCTTATACACTCACACCAAGTTCTCTTCTGCAAGCCTAACTCAGAGAGTTAAGAGGAAAGATGAGTGAAGTAAAGATAAATCTTTTCTTTCTTCTTGTTCTTTGGAAAACATTTGCCCGAGTGGATATGTTTTATTTAACATGTGTTGTTTAGCATGTTGTAGAAAGATAGAGAATATGACTGACTCACTGATTTGGAAGATAGCAGGGCGCATTTTTATCTATAGAAGGAAAAGCAGCCATACACACACTCACAAACAGAAAACCAATATCAAGTAAAAATAAGGAGTAGAGAAGAAAATATTTAGAAGTAGACAAACTGGGTTAATTCTATGGCCAGTAGAAATACAACAATTTGTGCTTTCCTCTGGGAGACTACATATAATTCTTGGATTTGGGTAGAGGTATGAGATTAAAATCTGTGTTTATTGGAATCACAATTCTGATGCTCAGGAGAGAGGGGAAATACATGCCTCATTTGTTATGACCAGTATCTGAGAAGGCAAAACTCATAGGCTATTTTTTATTATCTACAGAGTAGATATAAGGTTGTTTTCTGAGACTTCAGTTGCATGAATTTTTGTGCTTTGGAAGTAAATAAGAGAGAGTTGTATAGTGAGAAAATCTCAGAGTTTCTGATGTTTTTCATAATTGAGATCCATAAATATTAAGAATTATATGACTAATTAATTAATGTAGTCCTTGGGGTCTGAATTTATTTTTATAGTCATAAAAAGTAATTATATTATTTGATATGGGCTCAGTTTTAAAGTTTACTTCTTTGTACTTCTTTTGAAGCTCCTGTCCAAATTCTTATAGGACTCTCTATATTGGCTTGGTTTTAACATAAAATTAGTTGAAGGTGCTTAAACATAAAATAAATAAAATCCCACATGCTAATAACCCTTATAAAAACATAAAATCCAAGTAAACTTAGTCAATACTAAAGGACTATGAGCATAATAAAATTTACACAAAAATATAAGATAAATGGTGTTGCTTTGCTAACATGACACTTTTGGTTGAAAGGTGGATAGAGTGCTGATTTTATCATGGTCCAACAGCTTATACTACTATATGCCTGTGTTGACTCAATTTGTCACAACTTGTCCCACCTCAAGCTAACATTATTCCAGAGCATTTCATAGAGTCGTCAGGAATGGTTCATAATCTACAGTTTATAAAAAGCTGGCCCACAGGTATAGTACTTGCTCGATGCTTTGCACTAACTGGGACATATTACACTGATTGGGACCCCATGTAAATAAAAAAAAAGAGAGAAAAAATAGGGCAAACAATACATAAAGCATGCATTTAAAAAAAGAAAAAAAAAAAAAAGCAAAACTTTACAACATAGAAACCCTTAAAGAAACTTCCATTTGTTTTGTTTTTAATGTAGAATTTTCTCATGGGAGACAAACTGTTGAAAGAATTTCCAGTAGTCCCCTCCTCACTAATGATCATTTCGTCTTGTAATTATCTTGATAAGTTTTAGAGAATAAATTTCATAGGAAGCTGCCCAGAAGTCCTTTCTCAGTCGCTCAGAGTCAATGCTCCAGTGAGAAGCTGCTGGCAGCCACGGCAAGCTTGAGGCAGGTGGGTGAATTCCAAGCCTATGCTAAGTGCTCAACCTGAGGAAGATTATCTAGAGAAGTCACTTGTAAATTTTGGGAGTTAGCAAGCACAATACCTTGAGATATTCCCTTACTTTACCTTGTTTATTACTCCAGCCTAGATTGATGTGACAGCCTGTTAAAGATTAAAGACAGTGTTTATTCCTAATTTATAATGCTAATGCTTCCCAAGAAATGTGGTGAAGGATTACACAATTAGCAATTTTACTCTTTCATCATCGCAGTGGAATTTTCAGAAGGCACCCCACCCAGTGTTGAACTCTGGTTGTGTTCATGTGTTGAACAATTATGTGTTCTGACCATTAAATCAGTCAGTTGTGCCTGATGCTGATTTTCACTTCTGTAGCTTTTAACGAAATATTTCACTCAAGATAAAGTCTAGAAACCCCTAGGCTAAATTTTATTATATTCTTTCTTAAATAATGTTAAAATGACTTTCATAATATAGAATACATTAGATTTCTTTCTCGTGTTGCTGAAGGTATTTTTGACAATTTTATGGGTATTTGACTCGCAAATAAAGAGAAGGATGATTGCTGGCCCTTAAAATCTGTACATGTTTTGCCATCTGTTTAGAAGCCAAAATTATGCAATCCATAATTTTAGGATGAATTTAAGCATAGATATTTCCCTTCTTTAGTATCCAACATAATCAAACCTTTTTTACATGTTTTGGCTTATTATTTTTATCATTACCATTACATTACCTTCTACTTATTAAGATGCACTTGTTACAGTAGACTAGGAAGTAAAAAGACATATTTTTTCAACTACAAAGTTATCAGAAGTGAGAAAATGTTCCGTCTATTGTAGAATTTGGCACAGCAGTATTCACAGATATTCTTCTTACATGTGTCTTTTGAATGGCTTCTTAAGAACATTTTCCTCTAACTAATTCTCTTTTAAGAAAAGAACTGGCTGTCACTAAACAAATCCTATGAAGTAGTCTTTATTTTAAAATGTGTTGCCCTAGAACGGAAAAAAAAGATCCATAAACCTTAAATTCAAATAGTTTCTTGAATGATGACTTTTTTTTGTTTAACCACTATATGGACTAATACACTACAGATACCAAACTAAATTGAATATAGTTACTGGAATGTTTGTAAATATTGCTGTGCTATTGCTGCTTAATCAACTATACTTGGCCTCATTTTTCTAAATTAACTTTTGTTAATAATAAAAAGCCTAATCACTATATCGGCTATGTTAAAAGTGACAAGTACTTGTTAGATTGGATTTGAAGATATCACTGGGTATAAACCCACTGCTCATGAAAATTTAATAAAAACCCTTAAGATGTGAAAGAGGGACAATGATATAATAAGTTTTTGTTTACTTATCATACTTCAGACTTATTCTCAAGTGAGACTTTAAAAAAATTGCATTAATGAGCAAGAACCATATGGCTTGTGATGGAGATATTGCAAGAGTGGCATAAATCCAGCTGTCCATTTCCAGCACATAAGCATGTTTTATTTTCTGTTTAATTGTTTCTAGTGAAAGAATTTGCTTATGTGCTAAATATATACAAAATATTTTATTCTCTTTTTATACAGTTAGTAATGAATATTCTGTCATCATCAGTATTGCATATTTACAAAGTACCTTTCCTTTGAGTAATTCACATAATTTATAACCAAATTATAAGGCCATTTATGTAAATATTTTGCATGCCTACTTAACAACCTTGAAGCTTGCCATGTGTTCACATTCAGGGAGTCACAAATAATTTATAGGAGGTCAGTTATAATGAAATGGATTTTATTAATTTTATTTTCTGTTTATTCAAACTGGAATTGAGGAGTGGAGTCAGAGGGAGCTAAATAGGGAAGGAAATGTAACATGCCAACCTCAATTTTAGGCCAGTTATATGCAATATATCTGTTGAAGAGGGGGGCAAAGGAAAGAGAAATTAGAAAACGCTTTTAAAAATGTTTAAATGTTGTTTAAATAATTTAAAAAATTATCTGAGTCAATATAATAAATTAATGCAATGACTTTCTTATTGTTAAAATCCCCAAATATTTCAACAGAATTTTTTCAATCATTTTATTTTTATTTTTTATTTTTTGGAGGTGAAGTCTTGTTCTGTCACCCAGGCTAGAGTGCAGTGGTATGATGTTGGTTGACTGCAACCTCTGCTTCCCAGGTCCAAGTGATTCTCCTGCCTCAGCCTCCCAAGAAGCTGGGATTACAGGTGCCAGTCATCATGACTGCCTAATTTTTTTGTATTTTTAGTAGAGATGGGGTTTCGCCACGTTGGCCAGGCTGGTCTCAAACTCCTGACCTCAGGTGATTCTTTCACCTTGGCCTCCCAAAGTGCTGGGATTATAGGCATGAACCACCGTCCCGAGCCTCAACTACCTTTTAAATCTTGGTATTAATAATATTGTGCTTTATCTTGCACACATGCAAGAATCATTTGTTGATGGTTACCATGTATCCAATACTTTATTAGATATTCAAGTTTGCACTTACATTAGAAAAAGTGTTCAGAACTCACAAATTCTTAGTCCATAGTCTGAGTCCGATCATGCTATATGCATAGTTTGTTTTGCAGGTTATTTTATACACTTTTTTGAATTAGATATAATGTTTAATATTTGGGACATTGCACAGAATAATCTAGATTAAGAGTTTTTAAAGAAATTAGCACAGCCACTATGGAGAACCTTCAGTGTGGAGGTTACTAAGTAAACTAAATATAGAGCTACCATATGATCCAGTAATCCTACTACTGGGTATATACCCGAAAGAAAGGAAATCGGCATATAGAGGAGATATCTGCACTTCCATGTTTGTTGCAGCACTGTTCACAATAGCCAAAATTTGAAAGCAACCTGTGTCTATCAACAGATGAATAGATAAAGAAAATGTGGTACTTATACACAACGGAGTACTATCTAGCCACAAAAATAATTAGATTCTGTTACTTGCAACAACATGAATGGAACTGGAAGTTATTAAAATAAGCCAGTAACAGAAAGACAAACATTGCATGTTTTCACTTGTTTGTGGAATCTGAAAATCAGAACAGCTGAACTGATGAAGACAAAGAACAGAATGGTGGTGACCAGAGTCTGGGAAGGTAGTGGGTGAGAGGTGGGGGGTGGAAATGGAGATTGTTAGTGAGTACCAAAAAATAATTAGGAAAAATGACTAAAACCTAGTATTTGATGAGAGCCCAGCAGGGTGACTATTGTGAATAATAATTTAATTATACATTTAAAAATAACTAGATGTGTATAATTGGATTGTTTTAAACACAAAAGATAAATGCTTGAGGGGATAGAAATCCCATTTTACATGATGTGATTATTATACATTGCATGTCCACTTCAAAACATCTTATTTACCCTATAAATATATAGGCCATGTACCAAAAATTAAAGTAAAAAACATAAAAAAGAAAAAGTGCCAATCTATAATTCTATATTGAGCTAAACTATTATTTAAGAGGCAGAGTGAAGTGCTATTATCAGACAAACAAAAACCACATTTTCAAAAAGTTTGATTGTAAAGAAAAGAGACAATTTTTATGGGAGTAAGTGATGGATATAGAGTCTGATAATAATGTTAAATTTGTAGAAACTTGAAAATGTTGATAGACCAAATGGTGGAAACTGATAGAGGTAGTAATAGAAAGGTGAGAGGAGAAAGAAGAAGGGATGAGGAAAAAAGGTAAAGAGAGAGAGAGGGGAGATTATTGTTAGAAAAACTTGAAAACCTATGCGACAGGTGGAAATAAGATTTTGAGGAAGTTAGAATGGGCACATATATGAGAGAGTCAAAAGTGACATTGAAAAACAGAGAAAAAGGGAAGTGAAGAGAAAGATTACTAAAAACGAGTAAAATAATTGATAAGGGATACTGAGAGTTCAACTGATGTTTAAAAGCGTAAATTTCTACCAGCAACACTACTATCATTTCTGTTCTTAAATAAGGAAAAGTTATATTTCTAAAATTACAACAGTTTCTGAATTTTTTTTTATTTTGTCACTAGAGACAGGGGTCTTGCCATGTTGCCTAGGCTGGTCTCAAACACCTCAGGGTGGGAGGATTACTTAATTCCAACTCCCAAGTAGTTGAAATTACAGGTGCAAGCCACCATGTCAGCTCAGTTTCTGAATTTTAGAGCAAAAGTTAAATTCTCTCTTTAAGGGAGAATCTTTAGTGAACTTTGTAGTTATGTAGTCCTACCACAGCTTTTGAAATCTGAAACTAGTGATTCCAAAAACAGATGCTTTAATTTGGACTGTTAAATAATATATTCAGTTACATAAAATATAATTTATTTCATAATGGGAAAATAGTTAAATAGTTTATTTTTATCTTTCTATGGTAAGACCTAGAAACTGACTGAGATGCTGGATTTTAAGAAAAAGCACAGAAATAAGGGAGACTTAAAATCAGTTGGTGGAGAGTAGTGGTCCAAAGACTAGCATGTCAGTTAGGAGTGAAGAAAAGAGAGGGTCTTACAAAATTTTCTGTGTAAGGACATTATCAAGAGATACTTGGGACCATTAGTTTTGTGGTACTGTTACCTGATATCTAGTTTTAAGATTTCCTTCCACTTAGTTTTTATCCATACATCTTATTGTCTACATATGCCTGGGAGCCTAAAGAAGTGGGTGACCTATGTATAGGCATTGGAACCAAGGTGAATTCAAGTGAGCAGTAGCTTCACTGAGAAGCAATTACAGGATGGCCAGAGATGATGGGAGTTGAGAGCTTCCCAGAAGCACTTGTCTGAAGCAAGACATCTGACAAGGATGGCTATAAAGAGAAAATGGGCATCTTACAGTCACATAGAATTTGAGCTTGAGTTATGGCTGAGTTGGATACTAGAGGAAATGATAACCTTAGAATATTAGATACTTTAGATGAGAGGTTTTAGAATTACTTTTCATTATCTCTCCATTTTCATTAAAACTATAAACCTTCACATCCAGAAGACTTAGAATTCTTGGTGTACTTTTACTAGTACCATTTCATTGGTGTTTAGCAAACTACCTTAGATTTGCTTAAATGTATTTTCCCAAATCCCTTTATCACTCTAAGATTAAGCTATTTGATGGAAAGTAATACATTTTACTCACTTTTTGACCTCCTTCAATACAAATTCCAACACCAATACCAATACCAGTACCAATTCCAATGCCAATACCAATACCAATATAAATACTAATAGGAGAGTTCATATCTTGACTCATAGTCTGCTTTTCACATTATATACTATATCTCAATTGTTTTCCTGAACTTCCAAAATTTTCTTCCACAATGTTTATGCCATGTGATCTCTAGGTATCTCTAGCTATCTCAAACACAGAAACCCTCACTTTCCTGAACCTTACCCTTCATTTTTGTTCTAATATTACCAACTCATGTTTACTTTTACTGCTTTGCTTCTGCTTTTCCTGTTGTCTGGAATTCTCTTTCCTGATTATTTAAGTCCTACTTTTATTTACACCTCAATTCCCACATCCTTCTCACCTGAATATCATACATCTCCAAGTGAGACAGCCAGGTGTGTGTGTGGGGGGCGGTGGACCTGGAAAAATTCCAGCCAGCCTGCATACTGGGGTTGAGCCTTGGGAAGTTCGTGCAGTTTGCAGTGGGGAGGATGCTGGCCTCTCCTCTTCTTGTATGGAACCTAGGATCTAAGCTGCTAGCAGAAAGCCCTCTAGTAAGGACTCTGGCCTTGTAAGAGTCCCTGTTTCCCTCTTTTCTTTCTTTTCATCCAATAAGATCCTCTCTTATCCACCATTCAAATTGTCTGAGTCTGAATTTTCATGGCTATGTGACAAAGAACCCCATCTATGGCTGAATGGAAAAGTCCAGCAACATTTTTGGCGCCCAACATGGGGCTCAAGAAGTGGTGAGTGAAATGGAGACTCAAAACCTCTCACTGTTGCTTCTAAGCCTTTTCATTCTTGGACTTCTGAGGATGGGAAAAACCATACCCAACTCCCATTGCTCCAGGGCCTTTTCATTTTTTTTTTTTTTCTTTTTCAGGACTGACCAGCAAGCAGCTGCTCTCTGTCACTCTCCTCTCCCAGCTGGAGTTGGGATACATGCCACAAGGGTCCCACACAGTTGACTGGCTGGCATTTTCCACTGTGTACTACCAGAGCCTTCCCCTTCCCCCAGCCAAGGGGCTTTACTCCATCAGAGAGTAATTAAGCTTTTCCCCTGGTGGAGGAACCAGTTGCATAAGAATAAGAAGTTCTTCCCCAGGCATTTTTAAACCTTTTTTCTTGCCTCTTCTCTACCGCCTCAGCAGTTACACTTTACTTTTTTTGTTAGAAGATGTTTTTACTAGGCCAGGCCCCACAACTATCACTGTTTATATTTGCTGCAAAGTTTTGCTTGGGAAATCAAGCCTCCATCTTGTTTTACATCCTGAGGGTATGGCTGGTAGTTGCTTGGCAAGGCTTTGCTTATCAATCCTGCCTTAGGGGGTGAACCCTCTCTGGTTCAATATCTGCATGTTTTTCTAGCCTTGTCTTTTAAAGGGCCCCATCCAGCCACTGGGTTTTCTTCTGCCTGTCTGTATGTTTACTGTGTGTAATTTCTGTTAAAAGAGCTCTAATTAATTTGGAGTAAAGAAAGACAAGTGCTTGGATCTAATATTTTTTAAAGGGAAGATAAAATCTGTGGTACCTTTCAGTTTATGTGACTTTAATCTTTAAGAAATAAAAACAGCCCTAAACACTATTGGTAAAATGCAGGTCAGAAAAGTCAAAACACTTTTCTAAGTGTTTTGAGGTTACAAACTGCTTTTTGGGTTTTGAGAACTATTTGACTTGCCATTTTCGCAATTGGTAAGGCCTGGGGACATATGAAACTAACCATGCCCTTAATTAAGAAGGCAAATCTTGGCTACAGTTAGCACACAAGGCAACTTACCAAGTTTTACCTTAAAGTAAAAAATTGCTAGGAGTTAATTGAAACTACTAGAAATAGATTTATTTGCAAGGTGTGTAAGACCAGTAAAATGTGTTTTTTGGTAAAAGGTTATAAGAAGGCATGGAAATGTAAACTTTTGCTTGGGGTTGAAGGATAATTTTGAGTTAGGAAAAAGCTGAAGGTTCAAATAAGTGGTGGAAGAATTGTGGAATTAATCTTGCAGAAGAAGTTGTGTGTGAATATATTGACTAAATTTAAAAAAGGGTATTATATGGTTTTCCTGGAAATTAGGCATTGAAATAAAAGCATAAGAAGGTTTTACTAAGGTGCCAATCTGCTCTTTGGCAAAATTTGTAAAGGGTTATAAAAGATTTTTGTGTCTTTAAAATTTCTGAGTCATCATTTTGGCAAAAAAAATGACTTATGGTAATCTGGAATTCTATTTCATAATATCAAGTGTTTCAAACCTCAAAGATTTAACAGCTTTTCCAAAATCAAACTTCAGTTTCAAAATTCTCTTCCCTGGCACCTTGCTTTTCAAATACTTCAGAGGGCCCCTGAAGCGTCTAGAAAAGAGAGGTTAACAGGATTATTTGTCATGTTTAGGTACGTGGGATTGCCCATGTATCTTTTTTTTTTTTTTCTTTTTTTCTTTTTTTTTTTTTTTTTTGAGGCAGAGTCTCACTCTGTCGCCAGGGCTGGAGTGCAGTGACCGGATCTCAGCTCACTGCAAGCTCCGCCTCCCGGGTTCCTGCCATTCTCCTGCCTCAGCCTCCCGAGTAGCTGGGACTACAGGCGCCCGCCACCTCGCCTGGCTAGTTTTTTGTATTTTTTTTTAGTAGAGACAGGGTTTCACAGTGTTAGCCAGGATGGTCTCGATCTCCTGACCTCGTGATCCGCCCGTCTCGGCCTCCCAAAGTGCTGGGATTACAGGCTTGAGCCACCGCGCCTGGCCTGCCCATGTATCTTAAAGATCATTCAATCGTTTCTAGGTTATATCTTGGTGAATAATGCTAATATATGTTCCAAAATTGTATGGAATTTCTAAAATTCTAATGTCTAATTATATGCTATCAATAATCATTAAGGTTTTTGTGTTGTTATTGTAAACCACGGAGATAACAAAACTTCTTTGTCAATTGTATTTCTGTTATTACCTTAGACATTTGAATATTCAGTCAATTGTTGTCTTGTTTTAATACTTTTCAAAGATGGTTTATAATGAACTATAAAACTTTAACAGGTGCTCCCAAATACAGGCTTCCAATAATTTTAGAGATTGTAACATTGGAATAAAGGAAAATGTACAGGACTCATAAAGAGCTGAAACGTTCACAAATATTGAGCAAAACAAGAGTTAACTAAATGAACTGAACTCAGAAAGCTGACACAAATCTTTTGGGCTTTTGCTTTGAATATTGCTGATCCTTATTTTGTTTTTCAGAGTCAAGGAAACTTATTTTGAACTATTTATGGCCTTTAATAATTAAGTAAATTATACACTCCTGTGATCAAAATTTGCAGCATGTTTGTTTCTCTCTGCCTGATTCCTCTAGAATTTGGAAACTATCTGCGAGTATTCTTATGGCAATACAGTTGTTTGCATCAGTGCAATAAGAATTCATTTTTCTTTTGCAATAGAACACAATTGGAGAAAGTGGTTATTTTACCAAGGCTTTGACTGGAAGAGTATGCTTCCCTTTACGGAGTCAATCTAGACTTGCAGAGCCAATAAAACCCCAGTGGGGAAACTGGTTTTATACCTTTGTCTATGCAGTCCCTGTAGAGGATTCCTGATGTGTGGTCAGTATAGAATGTTACTTTCTAACAGGTCCAGGAGCTCCAAGTTTATTACGGGACCTTCAGAGGAATGGATCACCAAACTAACAGGTGTCTGAGGATACAAACCCATGGTTGGGCTCTGCATTAAAAGGTATTATCTGAGATTCCTTGTGGAACAAACTTCCATTAATCCAAAAGGCTTATGTAGTAATTTCTTGCTGCACTTTATGTGAATAATCAGGACAAATATAAGACAAAACCCTATTTTGCAAACCATTCAATTTTATGATGTTTTTTTTTTAACAAAAATGAGGAATGGAGAGTGAGAAATCATGTTTCAAAACGTATACATTTGTCATTAAATTCTAAACTCATTAGTTGTTTTTAAGTTTTCACATACATTTTAGACTAACCCTGCTTGCTGCTGTGAACCAACCAGCAATCTCTGGCTGCAGCTCAGAAAGGACCAGAGGGATGGGTAATGTAGAAATCCGGATAAATATTCTAGTTCTGAGCAATTATCCTGGAAATCCTGCCAGGTAAGGAAATAAATAGGGAATAGATAGAGTGGCCATCACCCAGAGGTTTCCTTTTTGGGAAAGTAAGACCAAGGTACCTGACCAAAGTGAAGCACCATGCACCCAAATCCTAGCAAGCATAACTATAGTTGCCTGTTATCTGAGTGTATCATAATGCATCCTTTTCTCTCCTTTGTTGGAAGAAAACTCAGTTCCATAGTTTCACCTTAGCATTCAGCTATGATATGGAGTCAATGCAACCACCTGAGACACATTTTTATCTAAAACTCAATTCCAAGCTTTGGGTCAAAGCCCTAGAAAGGAAAACTGGATCTGAGGGATCCAGTGGCAAATGATAACAGAGGTTAAAAGCCACAGCAGAGGTGAGCACGGCTGATTCCTTCCAATTAAGCCAACCCCAAGCTTCCTGTTTCATGGATAAAGACCAGGCTAATATCCATGGCATAAATGAGGTCTAGGGAACTCCAAGGCTACTGACAGTAGGGGGCGGGTGGGGGGGGCGTGATAGAGGCATAGGTAAGAGCAGATAATTCTTATTCTCTATACCCTTCTTGCTTCATGGGTGCAAACTGCTTTGGCACTCATGGCTGCACCTGCCAAGGTCATAGAGACTTGAGTATGCAAAGATGGTAGAGGGAAAGAGAATGCACTTCCCTTTTTCTTTCAACTACTCTGGGTATCTACTAGGAAGAGAAGGGAACAGGGACCTTCTATCCTCTTTCTAGATGGGTAGCCAGTCATCTTCAGTTAGTATCCCTTCTGAATGCATTATCCTGAACCGCTGGGACTCTTTTGAAAAAAGCCTTATTTTATCCTTTCTCTTCCTCTGTCCTCTCTTCATGGATAGGTGATTGTGTCTCCACACTATGAGAAACTCCTGTGAGATGCATCCTCCAAACTGGAAAGAATTAATTTCCCAAACCTTAAACTGGTTGTCTTAGGATTGGACTCAGGGGAAGGAAACCTAGAGCCCAAAATGCTGCAAAAGGGTAAAGGTTGTTTTTTTTTTGTTTGTTTGTTTTTTTACCATTTGGGCTTTTGGCCTCTTTTTTTCCTGTGAAAACTGGTAAAAGGTCTCGAGATTTTGAGCTATCCTTACCCCTCCCTTTGTTTCATTTTGATACATGTTTTATAATAACCTGGTTTGTCTGTTCTTGCCTTCAGGCCATCAAACTCCAAACAGTCATGCAACCCAAGCCTCTGATGATTGCCCTTTCTGCTGAGAACCCTTAGATAGGCCTCTGAGGTACCTCCGACTGCTGGTTCCCCAAAACAGCACCCCCATCAGCAGGAAGCAGTTAAGATTGGTTTTCGTCCTTATCTTTATTCTAATGGCAGTTAGATGTACTTCTTTAGAGGGGGAAATGGGACAAACAGGTGGGAAGGGGTCCCTGGAAAAACTCCAACCAGCTTGCACACTGGGGTTGAGCCTCGGGAAGTTCACACAGTTTGCAGTGGGGAGGAGCCTGGCCCCTCCTCTTCTTGTGTGGAACCTGGGATTCAAGCTGCTGGCAGGAAGTGCTTGAGCAGGAACTCTGGCCTTGCGAGAGTCCCTGTTTCCCACTGTTATTCCTTTTTACCCAATAAAACCCTGTCTTACTCACCAAGTTGCCTGCAAGCCTGAATTTTCATGACTGTGAGACAAAGAACCCCATCTGTGGGTGAACTAAGGAAAATTCCTGCAACACAAGTACATTGGGAGCTCTTTATTTGCACCTCTCACCATGCCAGGCACTTAATATATTAAATAATTATTTTCTGTATTGAATCCATTTAATATACACCTAGGCAAGTTTACCTTCTTTATAAATGAAGAAAGCATAGTATAGGAGAATACTAATGTCTCAAGATCAGGCAAAGATCTATGGTAAACATGGGAGGGAAAACTCAGTGTTCATATCTATAATATCAGCTATAGGCTTTGAAACTAATAGATCACTATCCTTTTCTATACTAAATTTTCATGGGCTTGACTAAAGAAGTTTAAATTACAACAGTGGATCTCTGGAGGCTCACAGTTTGGAGTAACAGAACTGAAACTATGAAATTAATTTTGTTCCTGGTAGACTTCCTTTCCCACATTACCTTTCAATAATAGTTGTACTTTATGTAGTTAAAATTGCAGTTGAAAACTATCTCTGAATTTCATTAGGTTTTTTATGTATTTCTCTTAATAGATATACATATTTGTAAATTTATCTATTATCCACCTACCTGGCATATTATCCTTAGTAAGGGTTTAATACTGGACTAATTTTTCATTATTAATTATGTTTATTTAAAGTCCATCTACCCAGCAACCTTCTATTTCCCTTTCTACCACTCCTAGGGTTATTTTTATTGCTTCAGAATCTTCCCACATTCATGGATCAATTTCATTATTTTTGCCTCCATCAATGCCATAGTACCACTTCCCGTTCACACAGGTTCCCCACTCACTGATCCTATGTTCCTAACGTCTGAATCATGCAATTCAGTGCTAGCAGTATGGTGTTTTATATAGTTCTCTACTTGCTGTAAAAAAAATTTTGTTTCGTTTTTATTTCTTATACATTGTAAGTAACTCCAAAACTTATACTTAATTTGTATCCCTCCCATTTTCAATCAAAGTAAGAAAAATATATGCAATAACATTCTTTTTAGCTGCTTGATTATAAATTAGTATACTCCTAAATAATCACACAAAATTTATCACTGGTCAAAGTTGAAAATAAATAGAGGGTGGCGATGCTACCAGGAAATAAAATTAGTGCTGTTATTGTGTCATTATTATAGTGCATCAGATAAATTATAGCATTTATTCTGAAAGAAAAACAGTTGGTGATAATACTATCCAGAAAAATTACGCTCTCCCCCTTGTAAATGTTTGTATTATTTATCATATATTTTTGTTATATAGTCAGTAGTGTTCAATCTACCATTTATTTGTTAACAGTGGGTTTTCTTTTAACCCCTCTATTGATGTAAGCTGCAGTATTGATTTCTCCAAATAGCCTAATGATGTATTTGAATTACTGGCAAACTCTACTGATCTTGTCTTGTTCTGTTTACAAGCCTCTTTGTAATCAATCTTCCAGATACTCAGCAGTCAGGATGATTGTTACCAATTTCAGTTTAAAAGTATTTATGCTATTCAGTGCTTTGGTATATAACGTCAAAAAGAAATTTAACAGAGTTGGGTGGATGCAGTTCAATATTACTGTGTTCAAAAAGAGATTTCTTGTAATACAGTGAATATGAATGTGACAACAGTAATCTGTGCTGAGAATCAGAATGCTAGCCAATTCTATAATCATAGAGTAATTGGAGGACTATAGATACATGTTCAGGGCAGATCAGTAATATTGCACAAAGAGTAGATTTCAATAACAATATAAACATCATATTTGAGAAATTATCAAATCAAAAGCATGCAATGTTTTTCTTACAGTAATAAAACTATAATTTCAAGGGCTGAAGGATTAAACTTCTAATAATAAATGAATTTTATGAGGTGTTGCATCTAGCAATCAGGTAAAAGGTGGATTTTTATTTTTTTATTTTTTTATTTTTTTTTAATTAGAGATCTTTCTGAGGTCCAGATATGAACTCAAATAATTAAGACAAAATTTTACTCCAGTACATAGTATCAAATTATATCTATGCCACTTAGAAAACATTCACATATAAAGGTCAGTGGTTTTTAGGAAGGAGCATAATGACTAAACTGAAAATTGTCAACACAAGGCAACATATTATTCAAATGTTCTTGACACTAAATAGATTTTCTGCCTCTTGCTGTTGATACATGGATCATATGTAAAATAAGAAGGTCCGAACTGAGCTGCTTGAGGTCTGCCAAGATTTACATAACGGAAAATGTCTGTAATAATTTCCAATAGCAGCCCTGCTTTGTGAATGAAACTGGGAGCGGGGGGTGGGAAGCAAAGGAAAGGAAACGCTAAGTGCCAGGTCTGTGTGTGGCGCTCCTCTAGGGAGAAGAACACACCTTTAGATGAATACTGGGCTCTCAGGAGTCTCTCTGTAACAACCAGATACTCGGATGAGGCAGCCTCTTAGGCCCTGCTCTTCAAGTTTTAATGTTTTATGCAGCTTCCTTTCTGGGTCATCCCATGAATTTAATGCCTGGATGTGAATTTAATCTCTGAAATCAATTTTCTAGTAAAAACATGTAATTATTCTTTTTTGAATAACATATTTATGTAAATAGGTTAGTGTTTATTTCTATGAAATATGGTAAAAGCTAAATTATACATTAAGTGTTCTAGTATGTGTCTTCCTTAGAATATTATTTTACTTAACACATAAACTAAATGATCACTGGGGACTTTGTTTCCTCTGGGTAGTTGTTGCTTGGAAAAGAGACATATGGTTGCATGCATTTAAATTCTTCATTAAAAATGTTTACAGGAGGGGGAAAGTAATATACTCTAAAATGGTAAACATTATAGAGGGTTGCAAAATCTAGCTCTGAAGAGTTTTATATCATTACTTTACCACTTAGAAATAAACATTATGCCTAAATAAGTTGTTTATACAAACTTCAAGTAACTCACTTCCCTGAGTAAATATTTAGGCTGAAAGTATTCGCAAAACATTTAGTTATTCTAATTTACATGGTATATAGGGATAGAGTGTATTTAATCATGTTATTAAATAGAATTTTAAAGAGGCAAACATGATTTTTGCTGTTTTATTCTTGTAGTTGATAAAAATGTAGATTATTTTATTTTGTTCTGCAGTTAAAAATAACTATATTGGTTGTTAAGAATTAATTTCATCTTGATTTAGTCTGATTTTGATTAATGTCCAATTCACTTAAGTAGTCACAGCTGGCAGCACAGATAGTGTTCATTCTGTAATGGGTATCATTGGCTGCTCTGTTTCTTCTACCATCTTTTGTCTGGTCCACCCCTTCTCATACAAAAGTCAAAATAGTAAGAATAACAAAGCTAGTTCAATAAATAAGGTAGTTCAACAGCTTCTGGGGATACTAAGATCCCATCTAAATTTAAAAATTGTCTAAAATAGCTTCATTTGCCTACAAAACAACAAAGAATGTTGGTTGAAATATTGACTGATCAAAGAGTGGGGTGGCAATTTTTTTTTCACATGTAATAATAATAATAATAATAAAAATTTTCGATATAATGTTCCAGACACTATGTGAGATAAGCATTTGTTAGAAGTACTAGAGGACCATGGGAGAATGGGAGAAGGGAGTTCTAATCTGTTTAAAGATCTAACTGGCCAGTAGTGACTTAACACTTATAATCCCAGCTCTTTGAGAGGCTGAGGCAGGTGGATTGCTTGAGCTCAGGAGTTCAAGGCCAGCCTCAGCAACATGGTGAAACCCTATCTCTACTAAAAATATATATATAAATTAACCAGGTGTGATGGTGTGTCCCTGTAATGACAGCTACTTGGGAGACTGAGGCAGGAGGATCACTTGAGTCTGGGAGATGGAGGCTGCAGTGAGCCAAGATCATGCCATTGCACTCCAGCTTGGGCAACAGAGCGAGATTCTGTCTCCAAACGAACAAACAAAAAAAAGGGTCTAACTCATGTTCACATGTTTGCATTAGCAATGGCGATTATTAGCAATATGTTTCATCCCTCTTGGAATTTATGGTTGAGTGGTAATAACAGACATTTCTTGGTAGTCAGAAATGCAAACTTAATAAAGGGTGTACCATTAATTGAAGTCCAGTTTTCCTACTTATGTTGCCTATTCATATGCTTTAAAGGTAATGGTAAACACATACCTTTACCTAAGACATGGTTTCTTTAGACTTCTTAGACTTCCTAAATGTCAAATTTGTTTCAGTCCCCAGATATCATTCAGTAATTATGCCAGCAGTTCTGTTGTAGTAGCTTTAGAATATAGATCAATGCCAATGGTGCACCTGATATCTATATATCTCATTTGTTAGGACATTCAGGACAATCTATTATCTTTGAAAAAGTAGAATGTTTCTCATTTGAGTTCTGGTTACTACCATTAACTTTTTCGATGATCCTGTCAAATAAAATTACCCAATTTTTTTATTCCTTTGTTTTATGAGGACGTTATACAAATTAACATTTTTAAAAGGTGGAAAAAGTGAGCAAGGGATACAAGCAGGAAGTTAACCAGAGGAACCCCCCAAACCACACACACACCTTGTTACACTCACATACACACAAGCACACACACACCCCTTTCCTCTAAACAAAACAACACAATAAATTGCCAATCAGCATAGGAAATACATGACCATCATAATTAAAGACAAATGAAAACATTAAGATTCCACTTTCACTTCTCATGCTAAAAAAATAATAAAAACTTTCTATTTACAGGTGTTGACTAGAGAGCATGGGAAAAGTAGACATTCTTGTACAGAGTAAATGGGAATAGGTTGGGTTATTTATTTGGTTAACCACCCTGGGGGACAGCTTTTTTGTTTTTAAAATTATAGTAAATTTTACTTTTTTGTGGGTAAAATTATATGGATCTTAACATGTGTATAGATTACCTGGAACCACCACTATATTCAGAAAAAACCAAAACAGCAACAAGAAAACAAAAACAAAAACAGTTCTATCATCCAAAAAAACTCCTCTTTTCCTCACTCATAACCCCAGGCAACTTCTAATATGCTTTCCCTTACTGCAGATTTTTCCTTTCAAGAATGTCATATAAATAGAATTATATAGTATGTAACCTTTGAGACAGGCTTCTTTTACTGAGCATAACGCCTTTGATATTCAACCAAGTATGTATCACAATACCACTCAGCACTGGTTATCTTTTAAAAAGTAAAATATATTGATTTTAATGAAGTTTAGCTTGTTTTTTTTTTTTTTATTTCATGCTTTCAGTATTCTAAGAAACTTTTATGTACTTCAATAAAGCAACAATGTTCCCGTTTTTTTCTAAAAGTATTATAGTTTTAGATTTTAATTTAGATCTTTTATCTATTTTGAGTTAAGTTTTGTGTATTGCATGATGTAAGTAATATTCTTTTCCCTTTCACTTGGATATCCAGTTTATTCAGAATCCTTTGTCAAAAGACTTTCCATTCTCCATTGAGTGGCTTCAGCTCCTTTGCCAAAAATCAGTTGACCATATGTATGGATCCAGTTCTTTACTCTCTAGTCTGTTCCATTGATCTGTGGAGCAGATCTATAGAACAAGTTTTCCAAAATATCAGACTGTCTTAATTACTGTAGCTTTATAGTAAGTCTTGAAATCAGATAGGTAAGTCCTCCACCTTTGCTCTTATACTCTACAATTGCTTTTCATTACTCCAGGAGTTTTAAGAACATTTCAGTCATTGTATTGTATTTTTCAGTTTTAAAATGTCTATTGGGTTCTTTTTACAATTTCTGTTTCTTTGCTGAGAATGCCTATATTTTCATTCATTTTAAGTGTGTTTTCTTTATCTCTTGGGGCCCAGTTATGACAGCTGCTTGAAAGACTTAGACCTATAGTTCTAAAATCTGAGCCATCTCAGATTATCTCTGATTATTTTTCCCTTGAAATGTAGTCACATTTTATGCTTCATTTTATGTCAAGTGATTTTGGATGGCATCCTGGACACTGGTACTAGAAATGGTCCTGAAAAGCAAACCATAATAATAGATTCTGAATTTGGACAACTTGCAGCCTGAGGGCAAAAGAATCATACTGCTGGTGAGAAGAAGGGTGCTGGTGACAACGCAGCAAGCAACAGCATCACAATTACTGACTCAACAGGGTGAGGGGATTATTGAAATGAGATATAAAAGGAAGGTGAGGCAGTGACTAATGTTTTGGATTGCACTTAAACAGTATAGGGACAATGGTAGTTAAAAGGACTATGGAGTTGCCTGGGTTTAATTGATAACATTAATATCCTTAAAGAAAGAAACGGATAGACTCAAGAAACACCTATAAACTCAAAGCACATGATGTCAGAAAAACCTCCATTGTAAAGGTTAAGAAATCTTTATCTCTTGAAGCTCAAGAGCAGCAAAGCTAAAAATTAGGCTCAGTGTAGCTCTCATGCCAAAGCCAAGGCTCTGATAAAAAAAAGATTGAGATTCTGGAAACTGAGATAAGGACATTTATATGAATAAACCTAAGAATTTCTGCTATCTGAAGATCAAAATATTATGAGACCTTCAAAGACCAATCTGTTTAATAACGGGTCCAATGAGTCTATGAACTCCTCCATGTGATATCTCACCTCCAAGCATGAGATAGAAAAACTTATGCATCTGTCCTTGACCTAAGTAATAATAGCAATTATATAAGAAAGGTAGAGTGTAACAGCCTATGTTAATCTGTTCTCATGCTGATAATAAAGACACACCTGAGACTGGGTAATTTATAAAGAAAAGAGGTTTAATTGTCTCACAGTCCCAAATCTCTGTGGAGACCTTACAGTTATGGTGGAAGGTGAATAAGGAGCAAAGTCACATCTTACATGGTGGCAGACAAGAGGGCATGTGCAGGGAAACTCCCATTTGTAAAACCATCAGAACTCATGAGACTTATTCACTCCTATGAGAAAAGTATGGGGGAACCACCCCCATGATTCAATTATCTCCACCTGGCCCCTCCCTTGATCTATGAGGATTACCACATTTCACGGTGAGATTTGGGTTGGAGACACAGACAAACTGCATCACACCCTAAAACTGTTCCTTCTCTGTCTGCTCAATGAAGGTAGTAAATTGGAAGCAAAACCTTAGTATCTAGGAGAGTTTTGAAGATTAGTACCATCAACAAAGGTATAAAGGACAAAAGAAGTGATTGTCTGAAATATATCCACATTTTCTTTTACAGTTTTAGATGGATTATGGCAGAATTTAATAGACTACATAAAAACTTAACCAAATGGTAGTTCCAATCATAAATGCTGTGCTAGTTGTGTGCTATGTTTATGGGAACAGATTAGCACTTGGTATGACACTTCTCCATCCTCACTAATACCCTCTAGACCAGTGATCTCTAACCTTTTTGGCACCACGGACCAGTTTCATGGAAGACAATTTTTCCATGGACTGGTGGTGGTGAGGGATGAAACTGTTTCACCTCAGAGCAACCTAGATCCCTCCCATGCATAGTTCACAATAGGGTTTGTACTTTTATGAAAATCTAAGAATCTAATGCCACCACTGATCTGACAGGAGGCAGAGCTCAGGCAGAAATGCTTGCTTGCCCACCACTAACCTCCTGCTGTGCAGCCTGATTCCTAACAGGCCACAGACCAGAACTAGTCAGTGGTCCAGGGGTTTGGGACTCTTGAGGCTAAGACCAAGTTATGTAACAGATGACCCAGACTCTCCTGACACATCTGTTGCACCAACTCCTTTTCCTCAGTTAATACATATGTTTACATGGGGGATTCCTTATTACTAACAAATAAGAGGAAAAAACCTCAGTTCTATTTCATAGATTTTTCATGTTTATATGCTAGAGCTAGCAAAAGTCAATTTCTGCCTCATCAAATTCACATGCCAGGATGGCTTTTGAAGGACACTAGTGAAAGAAAATCCATCTGATGGGAAGAACAGGGGATTTGATTATTTGCATTGAATGGAGGAGATATGACCCAAGGGGGATCTGCACTAACTCTAGGTCCGTAAGAAAAAGCTTGCTTGGTTTCTCAGGAGCTTGAATGGAGCAAAGTTGGAAGATTAAAGACAAGAAATTTGTGTGGAGACATGTAGCTGAACCTATGAAAGTGGGCACAAAATATGCAGTTTTGTGTCTTGTGTTAATGTCCACCAGAAAGCATGTACTGCAAAGGAGGCATTTTACAACCACATTGATAGATAACTTGTCTGTTGAATAACCTCTTTCTTTGGCCACTTTCTTGAGCTTATATAATGGGCCCACATAGAATGTGTTATTCATATTATGGCAGGAGTGAGATTCTGAGTGGGTACAAGAACATGGACTCTGATAAAGGCTGGTCATTTATTGCCACTGCTTGTGCTCAACTTGCCATTTGCAGAAACTAACACTGAACCCTCAAGATGGCACAATTCCCTAAGTAGATAAGGTTGATTACACTGGGTTTATTCCTCATGTAGGAAACAATGATTTGCCTTTACTTAAATTGACATCTACTCCAGATTTGGATTTGCCTTTTATTTCAGTACTGCCATTTGAGGGCTTATGGAATGCCAGATTTATTTACATGGGATCCTGAATAACATCATTTTAGACTGAAAGTATAGTTTTATTGTGAAGTCTATAAAAATGTGTGCATAGTCATAGAATCCACTTGTCCTACCACAGACATCATCCAGATGCTTTCAGCCTAATAGAAAAATGTAATTGTCTGTCATAAGCTCAGCTATGATACCAGTATGGGTTTAACATATTACAATGTTGGGTGACAATCTCATAAGATACCATATATGTATTAATGGTGGGTGATAGACGGTCCTGTTTCTCCAATATACTAGTACAGGAACCCAAGGATAGGTGTATGATCAACCTCTTTCACCATCTTTCCCAATACTTGTGCTTCTCATCTTGAAGCTTTAGGCTCATCTCGTATAGAAATCCTAATTCTCAGGATGGAGAAGAGCTCTTCCTCCAGAAGACATAGTATACAATGAACTTGAAGCCTGAACTATCACATGATTATTTTGGCCTTCTTATGCCAGCAGATAAACTGGAAAAAGTAAAGAGCTACCATTTTGGTTACTGGCTGGGGTAATCGACCCTAATTACCATGAAGAATTAGAGGTTGCATTAAAATGGGAGAGAAAATAATACACAAAAGAATACAACTTGAGCCCAGAAGATTCACTAGGTGTCTCTTGGTGCTGATTTGCCCAGTGATGACATAAACAGACAATTGCACCAACCATGGCTAATAAGAGTGAATAAAGTGTAGACTCCAATTTCTCCATGCTAAAAGCCTGAATCACTACAAGCAATGTAGACTTCATAATACCAGCCAAGAGTGAGGCAAATTTTAAATGGAAGTGATGAAAATCAATCAAGTCCTCAGTACTAATTGCTGCAGAGACTGTCGCCTATTCCACTAACCTTCCTGTATCGTGTTTTTGGTACAGTTTGCCACTAACTACCACCTGAAATCTCTGTGACTTACATAGTATGCTGTGGTTACAAGCAGTGCAAAGACTCTATTACATACCTCCCAAAGTCTTGGCCCACCTTTTTTTTCTGGTCATTCCTACAGTAACTACTTGATTACAGGTGGAGCTTGATAGCACCTCACCTAATCTGCACCATCTGTATCTTGCTTTCTGCTTTGAGGCTTCTGTAGTGATGGCTGGCACACCCACGGGGGCTTGCTCAGTCATTCTGGTACATGCACACTTTGGAAGTCTTAATAGAAGGAAGGAAGTTCAGATCTCCTCTGAACACTTGACCAATGGGAAATGACAGTAAAAAATATATATCCTTTTCTGTATCTTGAACAGACAACTTTGAAGTCAATTATACAAAGTTTCTAGCAAGGTCTCCAGAAGAATTAAACCGCCAATGCCCAGGCAGTTGCAGAAGAATTCCAGAAGAATTAAACCGCCAAGCTGGAACCAGTTGCATACTATCTTGGGGGTTGGTATTCTTCTTTTCCTCTTTTGTTCATTCAAGGCCTGATACTCTGACTCCCTGGGGACACTTTCCACAATGAACTATTTCTATGAAGATCCCTGTCTTAGGCCCTACTTTTTGTGGGAAAAGTCAAGTAAAGGAAACTAGTTAAATTGGAGCTTTGAGCTTAACCTCTTGCTGATTATGAAGCCACTGTAGAGTTAAATCACTGTACAGGTGTAAGTCCTTATCATTGTTTTTATTTCTCATTGCAGTAAGTTTTAACTGTTGTGCCTCAGAGCGCTGGTCTTCAAAGGTCCTTGCTTAATAAGAGTTATATGTTTAAATACATTTTGGAAATGCTGAATATGTATATCTCTTAGAGGCTTATAGAATGCATTGTCTATTCGAGGTTATAATAAATCCTATAGCAAGTAATCCTATGTAATTTTGCTTAATTTCTTATTTCCCAAATTTTTTTGACAAGGAAGCTCTGTTTTCACCTATTAAAATCTCACAATTGTAGTGCTCCCAGAAAAACATTTTGTAAAATTCTGTTATTTTAGAGAAAGTCACAGGAGCATGGAGTACTTTGACTTAAGTCCTTGATAAATAGTATTCATTAGCAGTTTGAGGATCAATTTAGTCAATTTGTCCAAATGTCAGTGGACTACATATAAGAGTTAGGAAAGGAGTTTTGTTTCCCATTTCAGAATCTGTTTGATTAAGTACGAACTAAGAATAATCCTTATAAACAGGTTGTATAGTTTGGGGAGAAAATGGTTCCTCCCTTATTTTCTGGGGGATGCCATCAATGAAAGCATGTAATTTTTTAAAAATCTGGGCAGGCATTTGTTACATAATTAAATATAATAAAATATGTAAACTACTGAGCACAATGCCTGGCTCTTAGCAACTACTCAGTAAATATTGACCTTTTTTTAAAAAAATGACTATTATTGTGATTATAGTAGTATTTATAATTTCTTTGAGGAGTTAGAGCAAGGGGTTTTCAACCCTGTTTATCTATCTCGATCATTATTCAAAATGCAAAACCAGAAACTTTGGAGTGAAATTTTGTCATCTGCATTTTTGAAAAGCTTCACTGGTAAGGGCGTAAAACTACAACAGACCTGAGGTTAGCCTAAAAAAAAAGGTTAGTGATTTTTAAAATGTAAAGTCCTCTAGAATTAAGGGTCAATTCCAATATATGTTAATTATACTGAACAAATTTTAAGTTGTGGGGTCGGAAAGGAAGAATTCAGGACTTTTAACAATATTTGATCAGGCAAATAAGGGAAATGATGCAATACAGCTTGAGAGGAACCAAGTTCAGCTGTGAAAAAAAGTGCTACTAATATTTTGCCCAGTACTTAAAATTATCTGTTCTTGGAATTTTAAATGTTTAATTGTACTGTTTACTGATAACACATACATCTTACCTCTGCACTTAGAATCAAATTGCAATATTTTACATGTGGTATTTATTTTTCACTTCGTATATTCCTGGAAGACATAGCTCCCCAAGGTTGAAGGAAAAGGTATACTGCAGATCCAGTTCCAATGAGAGAAAAGACAAACTGGCAAATTATCTCTGGATGTTTTTCTCTTGCAGAGCTTAATCTCTAACAATTTATTGTACAAGAATAATAAACAATTGGAAAATACGGGAAAAATTATGCTTAATATCATCAACAACAATTACCGCAGTATTTAAAACTTACCCAAAATGGTAGGACCTATGTAAAAACAATTGTAGAACATGGTTGAGAGTACACAAAAGGAAACATTTCTTGATAAAAAGCCTTAAAATTTTAAATACTTAAAATATCCCTACATTAATCTGCACATTTAAGTACATCTATTCAAGACCCTAATTTTGTAAAAGAAAACACAATATTATAATTCAAAATTTCACCTGACAGAATAAATGTGTGAAAATAGCCTGGATAATATACAAAAAGAAAACAATAACCATAGAGTAATGCATAGTAGACACTATAGTTGTCTTCTTAACGATCATTTCACCCTTTTTCCATGGGTAACAACAATACAGTTTGGAAAATAAACCCAGCAAAAGGAATATTGGCCTAATTCCAACCTCCTTGTCAGTGCCTGGTCAGAAATGGGTGTATTATTCAGAGATGCTAAAAGACTTCCATTTTAGATGAATACCTTGAGCACCCGAATCAGTTTTAAAGCCCATCTATATCCACCAGAGATTAGACAGGAAACAGCTATTGTGAACTGTTTTTTTGTTTGTTTGTTTTTGTTTTGTTTTGGTGAGAGAGTCTCCCTCTGTCATCCAGGCTGGAGTGCAGTGGTGCACTGCAACCTCCACCTCCCAGATTCAAGCGATTCTCCTGCCTCAGCCTAATTCAAGCGATTCTCCTGCCTCAGCCTCCTGAGTAGCTGGGATTACAGGAGCCTGCCATGACACCTGACTAATTTTTGTATTTTTGGTTATGACGAGAGTGGAAGTTATGCTACATAACTTCTGAAGTTGGATCATAAAAAATGATACAGCTTCCACCTGGTGATCTTGGGACCCGTACTTTTAGAATGCAATCACCATGCTACATCGAAGCTTAAGCCACCCCCACACGAGTCATGCTTTAGCAGGGATTGTCAGCCATTAAGAAATTACATGAATGGTTAGGCATTTACATTCTCCTTTGACGTCAAGTGCATTCCTGCTGCCTGGTTTCCCCCAGCCTCAGTGAACATGGCTTCATTGGAATCAGGGAATAATGTAGCAAAGACAGAAACCCATATGGTCTAATCTTAGAAATTATTAGCTCTGAGATATCACTGCAAGATGGATGCAAGAAACATATTAGTTAAGCCCTCTCAAAGCAAGTCATTTTTACAAGGTCATTAGGCCCTCTCAAAGCAAGTCATTTTTACAAGGTCATGCTGACTTCCCACATTGCAAAATATTTCAAAATCTCTTTTGGAATCACCATCCTCTAGCAATTTTCATATGAAAGATTGTCCTTCTCTATGGACATGGGGAAAGAAATAATTGATGAAATAAGCCTAAAAATGAGAACTTTGTCCTATTTCCCAGTGTGGATGTTTGTCCTAGGAGGTCTCATAAAATAACCTCATCTTTCTATAAGCCCTTGCCATCTCATAACTTGTTTTGACATTTTTATTTTACTTATTTTTATTTAAAAAATTTCAACTTTCATATTAGATATGGGGGTACATATGCTGGTTTGTTACATGGGAATATTATGTGATGCTGAGGTTTCGTCTATCGATACTACCACCCAGGTAGTGAGCATAGTACCCAGTAGGTTGTTTTTCAACCCACCCTTTTCTGCACTCTAGCAGTCTACAGTACCTATTGTTCCTATATTATGTCTATATGTGTCCAATGTTTAACTGCTACTTATAAGTGAGAATATGTGGTATTTAGTTTTACTTACTCATTTGCTCTGGAAAATTTCTTAGTTGATTCTAGGCAATTCTAACATCTTGAAACCAAAGGTACAATAAAATTTCATTTGCCCTGAAAAAATCTTTTATATGAGAAGGGTTCCTAGAATGACAGTTATCAACAGAAAACAACCTTAGGGATGACTAAGAAAATGTAACATGGTGGAGCCTTGTACAGAAAATGTCTAGAAAAAGAAGAGAGAAGAGGGTATAAATGTATGCACACAGTATGTCTAAAAGATCTGTAAAATTTTTTTGAGTGAAAGGATGAATAAATAAAAACAAGCATTACTTTCACATCTCTACCCTAGGTGCATAGTGTGGAGCATACCTGCCATTTAACATCTACTCTTAGAACATTTATAGATTTTTTGCTAATGCTTTAAACTAGTGTTGAAAAAGTTTGGTGGAGCTAAATCTTAAAATTTAGAGACACTGAATTTTACAAGTATAGGCAATTAGCATTTTTAAATAATTAAAAACATAATATCTTATTTTTATTTCATTTAACATTTTTTTGATAGCTTTTGGAGTACCAGTGGTTTTTGGTTAAATGAATGAATTATATGGTGCTAATTTCTGAGATTTTAGTGCACCCATGTATTCGTCCATTTGCTGTAAGGAACGACCTGAGACTGGGTAATTTATGAAGAAAAGTGGTTGAATTGAATCACAGTTCTGCAGGCTATACAGGAAGCATGGCTGGGAGGACCTCAGAAGACCTACAATTATGGCAGAAGGTGAAAGGGAAGCAGGCACATATTCACATGCCAGAGCAGGTGAGCAAGAGGAGGTGCTATGCACTTTTAAACAATCAGATCTCATGAAAATGATATTGTGAGACATCACTAGGGGGATGTTGCTAAGCCATTACAAACAACTCATGATCCAATCACCTCCCACCTGGCCCCACTCTAACACTGGGGATTACAATTCAACATGACATTTGGGTGGAGACACAGAGTCAAACCATATCTTTTTGCTCCTGGTCTCTCCCAAATCTCATGTTCTTCTCACATTTCAAAACACAATAATGCCTTCCCAACTGTCCTATAAAGTCTTAACTCATTCCCCATTAACCCAAAATCCAAGTACAACATGTCATATTTGAATGAAGATGAAAAAGCAAGTCTTTTCCACCTATGAGCCTGTAAAATTTAAAACAAACAAACAAAAAAAACAAATTACTTCCAAGATACAATGGGGGTACAGGCATTGAGTAAATGCTTCCATTCTGAAAGGGAGAAATTGCCCAAAACAAAGAGGCTACAGGCCCCATGCCAGTTTGAAACCCAGCAGGGTAGTCATTATTGTTTGGACGAACGGAGGTAAGATGGCACACTTCCGGGTTCTTCGTCACCAACTTTTCCCGCGTGCGCCAAACTGCAGCCAGCGCCCAGGGAGGGTGCAGACCAACCGGGCATGCGCCAGGTGACGTCAATCCGAAGAGACCAAGATTTACCTGGTCACATCTGCGGAACGTCCCCGACACGCCCGTGCCCCGCCTATTGCCCTCCCACTCCTAGAAAAGCCGCTCCCGGCCAGCGCACCGTGCCAACTTCCCAGCCCCCCACTCCTGTCGGGAACTCGGGACTGCATCAGGAACCTCGCCCGAGAGCCCCACCGGGGGACTCTCTTGGCCTCCTTTGCCGGAGGCCGACAGATCTCTCCCTACCCACCTTCTTCCCCTGAAGCTAGGTGACCAAAAATAAATTTGCAGTTTTGCTCCTACCCTTGCCTGCTCGCTGGTTCTTTTGTGCACGCTCTGGTGGTCTTTAGAAAAACCAATCAATTAAATCTTAAGCCTCCAAAATAATCTCCTTTGACTCTGTGTCTCACATTCGGTCTTGCTGATTCAAGAGGTGGGCTCCCAAGGCCTTCAGCAGCCCCACCCCTGTTGCTCTGCAAGGTACAGCCTCCATGGCTGCTTTAACTGGCTGGCATTGAGGTGCCTATGTCTTTTCCAGGTGCATGGAACAAGCTGTTGATAGAGCCACCATTCTAGGATCTGGAGATGCTGGCCCTCTTCTTACAACTCCACTAGGCAGTGCCCCAGTAGGGACTCAGTGTGGGGGCTCAAATCCCACATTTCCCCTCTGCACTGTCCTAGTAGAGGCTCTCCATGGCGGCTCTACTCCTGCAGCAGACATCAGCCTGGACATCCAGGCTTTTCCATACATCCTCTGAAATCTAGTGGGTGGCAGCCAAGCCTCAACTCTTACCCTTTGAGTATCTGCAGGCTTAACACCATGTGGAAGCTCAGGTGGCTTCTGGCTTGTGCCATCTGGAACAATGTCCTGAAACATATCTGGGGCCCTTTTAACCATGGCTGGAGCTGAAGCAGCTGAGACACAGGGAGCAGCCTCCCAAGGTTGCTCAGGGCACCAGGGCCCACCTGGCCTGGGAAACCATCTTTCCCTCCTAGGCCTCAGGGCCTGTGATGGGAGGAGCTGCCACAAAGTTCTCTGAAATGCCCTCAAGGCATCTTCCACATTGTCTTGGCTATTAACATTTGGTTCCTCTTTACTTATGCAAATTTCTGTAGCCAGCTTGAATTCCTCGTCAGAAAATGGCTTTTTCTTTTCTACCACTTGGTCAGGCTGCAAATTTTCTAAACTTTTATGCTGTGCTTTATCTTAAATATAAGTTCAATTTCAGATCATCTCTTTCCTCATGTGTATAACCATCTGTGGGTAGAAGCTTCCAGGCCACCCCATGAACGCTTTGCTGCTTAGAAATTTCTTCTGCCAGATACACTAAATCATCTTTCTCAAGTTGAAAGTTCCACAGATGCCCGGAGCAGGGGCACAATGCTGCCAATCTCTTTGCTAACACATAGCAAGAGTAACCTTTAATTTAGTTCCTAATAAGTTCCTCATCTCCATCTGAGCCCACCTCAGACTGGACTTCATTACCTATATCACTATCAGCATTTGGGTCACAACAGTTTAACAAGTCTCTAGGAAGTTACAAGCTTTTGCTTACCTTCCTGTCGTCTTCCGAGCCCTCCAAACTGCTCCAACCTCTGCTCGTTACCCAGTTCCAGTGTTGCTTCTACATTTTCAGGTATCTTTATAGCAATGCCCCACTTCTGTGGTACCAATTTTATGTATTTGTTCATTCTTGCATTGCCATAAGGACCTACCTGAGACTGAGTGATTTGTGAAGAAAAGGGGTTGAATCGATTCACAGTTCTACAGGCTATAAAGGAAGCATGGCTAGGGAGGCCTCAGAAAACTTACAATCATGGTAGAAGGTAAAACGGGAGCAGCTACATCTTCACATGGCAGAGCAGAAGAAAGAGAGTGAAAGGAGAGATGCTACACACTTTTAAACAAGATCTCATGAAAACTCACTCAAGACAGCACAAGGGGGATGGTGCTAAACCATTAGAAACCATCCTCATGATCCCATCACCCTCCATGAGGCCCCATGCCAACACTGGGGATTACAATTTAACATGAGATTTTGGTGAGGACACAGAGCCAAACTGTACCGATCTATCAACCAAGTAGTGTGCATTGTACCAAATATGTAGTTTTGTATCCTTCACCTCTCTCTAATCCTCCCCCTTCTGAGTCTCCAAAGTTCATCATATCACTCTGGATGCTTTTGTGTACTAGTAGCTTAGCTTCCACTTATAAGTGAGAACATATGGTATTTGGTTTTTCATTCCTCAGTTGCTTCGGTTAGAATAATGGCCTCCACTTTCATCAAATTGCTGTGAAAGACACAATTTTATTCCTTTTATGGTTGAGTAGTACTCCACGGTGAATATATACCACATTTTCTTTATCTACTTATTGGTCAGTAGGCACTAAGGTTGGTTCTGTATCCTTGTGATTGTGAATTATACTGCAATAAGCATTCATGTGCATGTATCTTTTTCATATGGCTTCTTTTCCTTTGGTAGTGCGATTGGTGGATCAAATGATAGATTTACTTTTATTTCTTTAGGAAATCTCCATGCTGTTTTCCATAGAGGTTTTACCAATTTACCTTCCCACCAGCAGTGTTTAAGTGTTCTTTTTTCTCCACATCCATGCAAATATCTATTGTTTTTTCACTTTTTAGTAATAGCCATTCTTGTAGGAGTAAGGTGATATCTTATTGTGGTTTTAATTTGCATTTGCCTGATGATTAGTGATGCTGAGCATTTTTTCATATGCCTGTTGGTCATTTGTATATGTTCTTTTGAAAAATGCTTATTCATGTCCTTTGCTTACTTTTTAATGGGATTATCTTTTTTATCTTCTTGATTTATTTGAGTTCCTTGAAGATTTTGTATAGCAGTCCTTTGTATAGCAGTCCTTTGTTGGATGCATACTTTGTAAATATTTTGTTTTATTCTGTGGATTGTCTGCTCTGTTGATTATTTCTTCTGCTGTGCAGAAGATTTTTAGTTTAAGCAGGTCCCACTTGTTTATCTATTTGTTTTGTTGCATTTTCTTTTGAAGTTTTAGTCATATATTTTTTGCCTATGCCAATGTCCAGAAGAGTTTTTCCAAGGTTATCTTCTAGAATTTTTATGGTTTCAGGTCTTATGTTTAAATCTTTAATCCATCCTAAGTTGATTTTTGTATAAGGTGAGAGATAGGGACCAGTATCATTCTTCCATATGTGGCTAGCCAGTTTCCCCAGCACCATTTGTTGAATAGGGTCTCGTTTCCCCAATATATATTTTTGTATGCTTTGCTGAAAATCAACTGGTTGTAAGTATTTGGCTTTATTTCTGGGTTCTTTATTATTCTGTTTCATTGGTGCATGCCTACTTTTATACCACTACCATGCTGTTATGGTAATAATCTTGTAGTATAATTTGAAGTCAGGCAATGTGATGCCTCCAGATTTGTTTATTTTACTAAGGATTGTTTCAACTATTTGGGCTCTTTTTGTGGTTCTACATGAATTTTAGGATTGTTTTTTCTAATTCTCTGAAAAATGACGATTGTAGTTTAATTGAAATTGCATTGAATCTATAGATTGCTTTGGGTAGTATAATCATTTTTCTCAATTTTGATTCTTCTCATTAATGAGCATGAAATATGTTTCCATTTGTTTTTGTTATCTGTGATTTATTTCAGCAGTGTTTTGTAGTTCTCCTTGCAGAGATCTTTCACCTCCTTGGTTAAGCATATTCGTAGATATCTTGTTTTTTTTATTTTTACAGCTGTTATAAAAGGGTTTGAGTTCTTGATGTAATTCTCAGCTAAGTCATTGTTGGTGTATAGCAGTGCTAATAATTTGTGTACATTGATTTGGTATCCTGCTACTTTACTGAATTATTTTATCAAATCTACGAGTCTTTTGGATGAGTCCTTAGGGTTTTCTAGGTATACAATCACACAATCAGTAAACAATAATAGTGTGACTTTCTCTTTTTCAGTTTGGATGCTCTTTATTTCCTTTTCCTGGTTGCTCTGGCTAGGACTTCTACTGCTATTTTGAATAGAAGGGGTGAAAGTGGGCATCCTTGTCTTATTCCTGTTCTCAGGGGGATTGCTTTGAACTTTTCCCCATTTAGTATGATGTTGGCTGTGAGTTTGCCATGTATAGCTTTTCTTATTTTGATATAAGTTCCTTCTATGCCTAGTTTGATGAGGATTTTTATCATAAGGGGATGCTGGGTTTTATAGAATGCTTTCTGCATCTATTGATATGATTATAAGTTTTTTGTTTTTTATTCTTGTTTACGTAATGTATCATATTTATTGACTTGCATATGTTAAACTATGCTGGCACATCTGGTATAAAATATACTTGATCATGGTGTATTATCTCTTTGATGTGCTGTTGAATTGGGTTAGCTAGTATTTTATTGAGGATTTTTGTATTTATGTTCATCAGAAATATTGTTTTTGTTGTTGTTGTTGTTGTTGTTATGTCTTCTCCTAGTTTTGGTTTCAGGGTGATACTGGCTTCATATTATGATTTATGGAAGATTTCCTCTTTCTCAATCTTTTAAAATAATTCCAATAGGACTGGTATTAATTATTCTTTGAATATCTGGTAGAATCCAATTGTGAATTCATCTGGGCCTTGGGCTTTTTATTGCTGGCAATTTTAAAATTTCTGATTGTTATTTGTCTATTTGGTGTTTCTATTTCTTCCTGATTTAATCTACGAGATTTGTATGTTTCCAGGAATTTATTTATTTCCTCTAGATTTTCTAGTTTGTGTGCATAAAGATGTTCATAGTATGCTCAAACTATCTTTTGTATTTCTGTGATGTTGGTTGTAATGTCTCTAGTTTCATTTCTGATTGAGCATGTTTGAATCTTCTCTCTTTTATTGGGTAATCTAGCTAATGGCCTATCAATTTTATTAATTTTTTCAAAGAACCATCTTTTGTTTCATTGATATTTTGTACCTTTTTATTTCAGTTTCATTTAGTTCTGCTCTGATCTTTGTTATTTCTTTTCTTCTGCTAGCTTTGAGCTTGCTTTATTCTTGTTTCTCTAGTTTTTTGACATGACATCAGATTGTCAATTTATGATCCTTTAGAATTTTTGACACAGTCATTTTGTGCTATGAACTTTCCTCTTAGCACTGCTTTTACTGTCTGCTAGAGTTTTTCATAAGTTGTGTCACTATTATTCATTTTAAAGAATTTTAAAATTTTCATCTTAATTTCAAAGATACAAAGATCCTGTAGGAGAAGATTGTTTAATTTCCATGTATTTGTATAGTTTCGAAGATTCCTTTTTGAGCTGATTTCTAATTTTTTCCCACTGTGGTCTGAGAAGGTACTTGATATGATTTTGACTTTTAAAAATTTATTCAGACTGATTTTGTGGCCTGTCATTTGACCTATCTTGGAGAATGTTCCGTATGCTGATGAGCAGAATGTATATTCTTTGGTTCTCGGGTAGAATGTTCTATAAATATTTGCTAGATCCATTTGTTCCAGAGTGTAGTTTATGTTCGTTCTTTCTTTGTTGACCTTCTGTCTCAAAGATTTGTTTAGTGTTCTCAGTGGAGTATCGAAGTCTCCCCTACTATTGTGTTGCAGTCTCTCATTTCTCAGGTCTAGTAGTAATTGTTTTATAAATTTGGGAGCTCCAGTGTTAGGTATATATAAATTTAGAATTGTCATATTTTCTTTTTGGATTGATCCTAATTGTATAATGACCTTCTTTGTCTTTTTTTTTTAACTGTTGTTGCTCTAATGTCTGCTATATCTGATATGAAAATAGCTACTTCTGATCACTTTTTTTTTTCCATTTGTATGGGATATCTTTTTCCACCTCTTTACCTTGAGTTTAAATAAATCCTTATGTGTTAGTTGAGTCTCTTGAAGACAGCATATATTTGGTTTGTAATATTTTTTACCAATTTTACCAATCTATACCTTTTAAGTAGAGCGTTTAGGTCACTTACATTCATTGTTAATATTGAGATGTGAGGTATTGTTTCATTCATTATGTTTATTATTACCTATATCCTTTGTTTTCTTCATTGTGTTATTGTTTTATAGGTCCTGTGAGTTGTGTGCTTTCAAGAGGTTCTATTTTGGTTCATATCGAGCTTTTGCTTCAAGATTTAGAATGCCTTTTAGTATTTCTTGTAGAGCTGGTCTGATAATGACAAATTCCCTCAGCCCATGTTTGTGTGAAGATGTCTTTATTTTGTCTTCATTTATGAAACTTTGGTTGAATACAAAATTCTTGGCAGTTATTCTGTTTAAGGAGCTAAAGATAGGATCTGAATTCCCGCTGGCTTGTAAGGTTTCTGCTGAGAAGTCTGCTGTTAGTCTGATAGGTTTTCCTGTAGAGATTATCTGATACTTTTATCTCATTGCTCTTAGAATTCTTTTCTTCATGTTAACATTAGGTAGCCTGATGACTATATGTCTTGGTTAAGTCCTTTTTGTGATGAATCTCCCAGGAGAGATTCTTTGAGCTTCTTGTATTTGAATATCTAAGTCTCCACTAAGGTCAGGGAAGTTTTCCTCAATTATTCCTTCAGATAAGTTTCCAACCTTTTTGCTTTCTCTTCTCCCTCAGGAACATCAGTTATTCTTAGGTTTGGCCGTTTTGCATAATCTCATATTCCTTACAGATTTTGTTAATTTCTTTTGATTCTTTTTACTTTATTTATGTCTGGTTGGGTTAATTTGAAAGCCTTGTCTTTGAGCACTGGAATTCTTCCTTCTACTTGTTCTAGTCTGTTGTTAAAACTTTCCACTGCATGTTATGAATGTGTGGAGATGTACCATAAATGAGTCTTTCATTTTCAGAAGTTCTGATTTGCTTTTCTTTAAGATATCTACCTCTTTAGAAAAGTTTCATTCACATTCTGAATTGTTTTTTTTAAATTTCTTTATGTTGATTTTCACCTTTCTGTGGTATTTCCTTGAGTAGCTTAATAATCAACCTTCTGAATTCTTTATCTGCTATTTCAAAGATTTGATCTTGATTTAGGTCCATTATTGGATAGCTAGTGTGATCTTTTGGGTGTGTTATAGAACCTTGTTTTGTCACATTACCAGAATTATTTTTCTGGTAATTATTATAGAGAGTCTTTTTATGATGGCATTCTCAGATGCTCATTGTAGTCCCAATGTGTATGGTGTGTGAGCAAGTTCACTGTTTCCTATGGGGTTGGAATGGCAGTGGTCTCATGAAGCTTATCTAATTCCCTTGTGGTATGTACTTTTCCCCCCCAATATTTTATTTACTGGGTTGAATACTTCAGGCTTCAGGCCATTAGAGGGGGTATCCGTGGGTGGAAACCAGCTGTGGCTAAAGCAGGTGGGTAAATGCCGTATCTGATGGAGGGCAGAAGTCCTAACCTTGACAGAGGTGGCTGGGGGGGCCTTTCAGTGAAATGCACTGAGGTCTTAGAAGGAGGAAGTGTGGGAGCTTCCTTCACTCCCCCGCCAGGTCAACATGAAAGCTATCCACCTCCCAGACACACTTTTAACTCAGTGTTCTAGCTATTCAGATTAGACAGGCACCTCTTTTTATCTGCACAAATGTTAATGTTCCAAGTAAAGAGGAATTGTGACTTCATATCTCATGCAGACCTGAACCTGAAGGATGCTCCTTCTGTGGGAATGCAGTCACCCTGAAGTTTTCCACGAAGGCTATTTATAGGTATATCCATGCCAAACTCCTGTGGAAGAAGCTTCAGCTGTGTCTGCAGTGGTGGATGAGTGGGAAAAGAAGTCCCCTTCTCCAAGTCCCATCACAAACACTAGAGTTGCCTGATTATTGGGGTATAGCTTCAGACTTTTCCTGCTGAGCCCAGCACTTCAAGGGTCTCCCTGCTGAATGAAACTTTTCACTAGCAGAAAGGTCTGGGATTCAAGGCCTGTTGTCCAGAATCTTTTGATCCATGGGGTGTTCCCTTGATGTGATACACTGTTCCTTACCCTAGAAGTAGGAGTCCCTGAGCACCAGATTACTGTGAATGCTATTGCTCCTCTGGGTCTAGCCACCCAGTGGGTCTGCCACACTTTAGGCTGGTGCTGGAAAATGTCTACAATGGATGCAATGATGTGACCTGTCCTCAAGTCTCCCAGCAGCCGGTACCAGCACCATTTGTGATGGGAGTGACAAGTGAGTGACATGGAATCTGTGAGATTTCTTGTTTATAGATATCCTTAGTCTATTTGCTTTCTCAAATGCCAACTGTAGTATTAATGAACTGATCATGTGGATAGACTCAGGACCTCAGGCCATGCTGGTGCAGGCAATGGTTATAAGTGAAGCCACACACAAGTTTTCTCGTTTGGTGCAGTGTGATTCTACCAGGAGGTGCTGTAATGGACTGTGCTGGTTGGCCTGCAGCCAGGAGGTGGCACTTGCAAAAGAGTGCCAACTTCTATAATAGCAGTGGGATTTGTGCTTGCCAATGTTACCTAAGGGAGGTACTCTGGTTTCTCAGGCAATGGGTAGGGTCATAAAGCTCCCAAAAGTTTCTGTCCTTTGTGTTAAGCTGCCACAGCAGGTCGGGGCTGAGTGGGGGCTGTGTCAGGCAGGTCTGCACTTGGACTCTCTGAATGGGGCAGGCAGCAACCCTGTGGGGGTCATAGGGCAGTTCTCTGGCTACTGGGGTTACGTTCCAGGGACAAGTGTAGCTGCCTCTCTGCACAGAAGACTTCACACAGAAAATGGGGAGAAGCAGGTGGCACTAAGCTCCACCCAGATACCATGCACTTGGCAAGGCAGATCTCACACCCCCAGTGTTCTAGCAGCAGCAAGCTAAGTTCCAGGCAGTCAGCTCTCAGAACTCAAAACTGCCCCAGGCCATAAGTCTTCCCATGGCGATAGAAGCTATGGCTTTCCTGCCATGCCCCTCCCAGTCTGCCTGCAAAGTCGGGGTGCCCAGATCCTGTGTTTGTGACTGCAGTGCACTTCTCACCTGCCCTCCAGCTCTGGCCAAGGGAGTTGCAACCACTGCCTGAGTTAGTTGGCAGACTTCTATGAGGTCCCCTGTGAGGTAGAATAAGGAATGGCTTCCCTTGGTCCATGCTGGAGACTGAGAATACAAACAAGGCTCTTCCTCATGCTGCTCCTACTTTTATATTTATCACTGCTCCCTAAATCAGTTCCATTATGTGGTAAGGTTGAGGTCTTCCCCCATGACCTGGATTTCCAGGTTCCCTGGTGGGGGTGTATATTCTCAAGGCAGTCTCTCTTCATTTCACACTCTGGGAAGGTAAGAGTTTTCTACCTGGCTCGTGGTATAGGCTATAGCCTGCTGCTTCCTTCAAAGGGTTTGTGGGTTCTTTCAGATTTCTTGTTAAGTTCCTGTGTTGCTTCTTTGAAAAAAGTTCACAGTGTGAATCTCTACACACTACTTTGTCTTTTCAAATGGGAGAGACATGCTAACACTGCCTCCAATCCACCATCTTGGGGAAAAATAAAATGGCAATTAGTATTCATAAATGAGCAATATCCCTCTGACTTGGCTCCTTTCTGCCCCATCCTGTTTAGCAACATAGATATGCAGTCTATTACTTATTTAGGGTCTTTCTAAAACTTTAATTACTCATCCTCTAATCCACAATACAACACTTTTCTAAGCCTCCCAGACCTTTGGCACCTCTGTGACATTTCAGGTGGCTCTGTGACATTTCAGGTTTACCTTGATATAACAAACTCGTCTTGCAATTTTACTTCACAGAGTACAGAGCTGTTTCTAGTCAGTTATCCCCACACGTGCCACCAAATGACTAAAGTGGTGTTTGAAAGGTATATACCAGAAATGGCATATATTGGATTGAAAACTAAAGTGGTTAATAGAAAGATATATGCCATAAATCATGCTTTAGGCTAAGTGTGCCTCGTATACTCTCTAAAAACAAATAATTAGGAGTTAATTTATAAATATAAATTACCATGCACAATAGAATACTCTTCAACCATAAAAAAGTGTAAAATTCTGTCATTCACAGCAAGATTGATGATCCTGGAGGACACTGTGTTAAGTGAAATAAGACAGGCACAGAAAGTTAAATACTGTGTGTTCACACTCATATATGAAATCTAAAAATTTGTTCTCATAGAAGTCGAAAGTAGAATAGTGGTTACTACAGGCTGAAAAAGGTGTAGTGGAGGATAAAGAGAAGGTGGCTAATGGATACAAAAGTATAGCTGAATAGAAGAAATGAGTTCCAGTGTTCTATGGCACTGTAGGGTGACCACAGTTAACAATGATTTATTGTGTCTTTTCAAATAGCTAGAAGAGCAGATTTTGAATATACTCAATGAAAAGAAATAATAAATGTTTGAGGTGATGGATATGCTAATTACCCTGATTTAATCATTGCACACTGTATACATGTACTGAAATATTACACTGTATCCCATAAATATGTACAATTATTATGTGTCAATTAAAAGTAATAAAAATTTAATAAAACAAAAAACATGCACAAAGTCTGTCACTTTTTTTCTACTATGCAATATTATTTTTTCTTGAAATTTCTATTTTGAAAATGGTCAAACTTTCAGAGAAGTTAACATTTTGTTACATTTGCCTTAACCTTTTCTTTCTTGTTCCTTATTTTTCCCTAGAACTTAGCCCTTATTACTTCAGCATAGATTTGCTAAGGCTAAGGGCATTATCATACATACTTGAAGTATTTTATAATACCTAAGAAATTAATAATACTTCCACAATGTCATTTATATCTGGGCCAATCCAAATTTTCTCAATGATCCCTAAATATGTTTTTTTTTTTTTTTTTTTTTTTTCCTCAAACACTTTTCAGCAGAGAAACAAAATTACTGGAGGGAAAAATCACTATCATCTTCACCTTCAGACACAGGAATGTCTCTGTGTATGTTAACGATCTCTATGTGGAGAAACTTGAAGAAATGATGTACAGTGCCCATGATCTGAACATAAGGGAAAAAGGATCTGATTTTTGTTCCTAGTGATCTGGGAAAATTTGTGCACTTATTTCAGATTTGCCTTGATGTAATAAATTGGTTTTGCAATTCCTCTCTGCAGAGTTTGAATCTCATCAAACTGCCAACAATAACCATTTTATATCTTGAGGCACTTTAGATTTTTGCTGCATCTTTCTTTATATAAATTGAGTAATACACAGCTTCTTGTTGCTGATTACAGTGTCTTTGAAGCTTATGCTATATTTTCTTTGAATTATTCTTATATTTTAGTTTTTACTTTTGAAGGTGTCAGGGTTCTCCATTCCTTTCTTTTAAAATGCTTTTTAGAAATTTTGGTGCATTTTCTGTTTGCTAGAATGCATTTCTGAAACCAAAAGAATGTTATTCAGGTGTACTTTTATGATGTGTGAATTTTACTTTTCAAAACCTTTTAACAGATATTTAAATTAAAAAAAAACAAGGAGAAAAATGGCTAATTTTAGAATAGGATCATTTGGAGAAATGTCAACAGGTTAACTTGCAGGAAAAATTAATGGTGAGACTGGTGGACTGTGAAAATAAAAGGAGAAAATTTGACTGGGTTAAGTATTCAAGTATGACCTTATAGAATATCCTGTCAAGTTGGCACTGAAAAGACAGGCCAGTGACCCACATTGGATTTTTTTTTCTATTTTCTTAAGATTAATGTAGTTAATCTGTGATTTTCCCAAGAACAAGCTTTCTACAACTTCAGGTAGGTGTGTGATTTCCCAGTGGGTCCAGCTTTGGTTCATGTAGCAAGTGAGACAAAAATAGAATTTTCTATTTTGAGTATGTTAATGGAATTAAGCATGAAGCTCTTAAGAGACATTAATAAATAATAGAAAATATAAGCCTGAAATGTAGTAGTATACTTATATTTTAATATAATATTATGGTGAAACTAATAATATTTAAGCTGTGGCAAATGTATGAATTTCAGCATGTAGTATGAATAGATTGTTTATTCTTTAGTGCTGTGTTAGAAGCACAAATAAAATCTGATATTTTAAAACATTAATTTTAATAATAAAATTATTAAAATCATTAATTTTAATAACAAAACTCCATCATGTGCTTCTAGAAAATAGTACATAATTTATTTGAAGAGGGATGTCAAAAAGCTGCTTAAGATTATAAAAGGTCACTTCAGGACTGTAATTTGTCTTGTTATTCATGAGTTTTGAATTTTTGAGTCAAATAATGGCATTCAACTTCATTTTTAAGACTGTATATACTATCCTACAAGCTTTTAGGGGTGATGTCATTCTTATTCTGTAGCATCAGCTTCTGAGAGACTTTACATCTTTAGTAGAAATATTTAAAGTTTCTTTACAAAACATAGAATCAGGTCTTTAGGACTCTTTTTGTTCATCTGTTTGTTTTACTCAATAGGCAATTGTGGAACATCTCTTTTTTCCTGAATAATGCCTAAAGAAATGAAAATTTTATTGTGAATAGAGCAAAGACTTGGAACCAACCCCAATGCCCATCGATGATAGACTGGATAAAAAAATGTGGCACATATACACCATGGAATACTATGCAGCCATAAAAAAGGATGAGTTCATGTCCTTTGCAGGGACATGGATGAAGCTGGAAACCATCTTTCTCAGAAAACTAACACAGGAACAGAAAACCAAACACCGTATGTTCTCACTCATAAATGGGAGTTGAACAACGAGAACACATGGACACAGGGAGGGGAACACACTGGGGCTTGTCGGTGGGTGGGGAGATAGGGGAGGGATAGCATTAGGGGAAATACGTAATGTAGAGGACGGGTTGCTGGGTGCAGCAAATCACCATGGCACGTGTATACCTATGTAACAAATCTGCATGCTCTACACATGTATCCCAGAACTTAAAGTATAATTAAAAAAAAAAAAAAAAGAAGAAATGAAACTTCTATCATCCCCTTATCCTGCCATTGCCATACTTGGGCACTAAAAGTATGTGTAATATTAATGTGTAATACACAGTTTAAAATGCTTGCTGGCGGAATGGCTACAACTTAAACTGTTAGAAATGCCCTCTCCCATAATCCATCCCCCAGCAGATGGGTACTTTGTCCAGCAGCTGTGCTTCTTCAGCAAGTCGTTGTTACCCTGTCTCATTTCTCCTAGGTACTACATCACTGAGCTCTCCACTCTGCCGGAACGCTTCTTCTATAGGCTTGCTGCAGAGTTAAAAGAGGAAAAAGTTCCTCAGTGTCACGAAAGACTTTTCACGACAGTAATCTTTTGCTATCAGAGGTGAAATATCCAGGCTGTAGAGGTAGTAGCTTTTGCTGTGACTGCTGCTTAGATAGAAAGCTTAAACTCCTTGAGTTGTTAGTCTTGTATCTGAGGTTTTAAATTCATTCAGTCTGGTGTTTGCCCATTGCCTTATTACTTTTGACTTGACATGGCATAGTAAACTGCAATCCTCTCTGGGAATGTTGCCAAAAGCCTGCTGAATAAGGCTTCTCAGGTTGTGCTTTGTTTTATTTACATTCCGAGACTAGTGTTCTCTCTATCCAAGCACCAATCGTACTTTGTGTTAAAGATGGGAACTTTTGCTTTCTGTAATAATAGGTTTTAAATCAGGAGGAAGAGAACTTTAACTCAGTTGGTGTGGAGGGCAGAATATATAGTGCAGTGAGTAAACAAAGACCTAGAAGGCTTTTGTCAGACTAAAGTACTTCCTGTGATTGTTTTTGATAAAATAATAATAATCACAGTGATGGCTAATGCTTGCCACTGAAAACCTGTAATTTCTAACAGCTGTGGCATGGCCATGACAGCTACCAGGACATGTAAAATAAAAAGGGTATTTCCCTGAACTGAGATTGCCTGTATATGTAAATTCTCTTCTGACCATGCCTGTTCATTTTATTAGTGACTCACCTGAAGCACCAAAAGATTTATATATTTTCAAAAGTCTTATCTTAAGAGCTCTTAAAAGATTTTGAAGCCATGCTTTTTAAAATAAATTAATTAATGGGCTTATCAGAATATAGCTTATTAGATAAAATTGCTTAAGGCATGGCTCAAATCACACAGTTGCTGCAAACCTAATATTAATTAAGCAGTTATTCAATAGGCAGAAATTTGCCCTGTTCCCCAGCATCGGCAACATCGGGGAACTCTATGGTATGAGAGGAATTGTATATGTGATTTTCACAGTAATCAACTAGGGTATTACCAAATGTGCATTTATGGTTTATCAAAGAGGAGAGAAAATACTCTGCAGTTCTCTGTTTATTTTAGTATTTTGAGAGGTATTACATGATTTCACATGAGTTGCTAAGTAAATACCTACTATGTACAAGGAAGACACTGTGCTTGGTATTAGGGAGAGTAAATGAACCAGAGAACTGCCATAAGAAACTTCTAATTTATTAGGAAAGGAAGATATAAATAACTTTATTACATGTTATTTGAAATAAGAACTTTAAGTCTGGAATAAACACATAACTATAGGTGTTTGGAGGTGACAATTTGCAGGGTGATGAGACAGAAAATGGTTCAAAAGGAAGTCAGAACTAATATTGTTACAAGGGAATAGCTAGTTTAAAGCAAGAAATGTGTTTTGTTTGTTTATATTGTTTCAGCAGCCATGTGGGTATTTAAGGTCAAAGCAGGGAGAGGAACAGGACCTACATGGAAAGAGAGGGGCATTTCTCAGAATCAGATGTTTAGGCCAGACAAACCTATGAGCGGTCATTACAGACATGGGATTTAGCCGAGTCTTGATTTCATGAAGAAGAAAGAAGGAAGGACAGAACAAATTCTAGGTCAAGGGAAGGACAGGAACAAGAGTGTAGAAATGAGATAATTCAAAGCAGGCGTTACTGAGTTGGCTAGGCAATACTATATATATTTTACATACTTCCTCTTTAGGACAGAATTAGAGTTGGGAATAAGTGAATTTGTATCAGAATGTGATTATGTTCCTTTAATTCATATTTTTTTCTCCAGAAGATTTTGACATTATTATACATGTAAATGTAAAATTATGTGTCAATCAACAAATTGAACTCAATCCTTCCTAAGTTGGTGTGAAATCATAAATATGTTTGAAAACAATACTTCATGCTGAGTTTTCATAAACCATTTGATATCCCTTCACAGCTTGGATGAAGCTGCTTTGCTCAACAGGGAGGTCGAAAAAATACACAATGTTGTGGCCTCTGGTCCTGAAATAAAAATAGTGGTTTGATTAAATGCCAGTTGGTTGTAAATGATAACCCACACAAACAGTGGGAAATCATTACGCTTAAGCAGTGAATTCTAATTTAATTTTATGGCCTTTGGAAAAAAATCCCCTAGGCCAGTCAGCAGAAGCTAAGGAATGGAGACTGAGCTGAATGTTGAAGGAATTGTAATTCTGTTAGGCCAGCTCTGAGATGACCTACCCTGCAGGAAGCAACTGGTTACCTAGATCCTTTCCTCTATTCTTCAGATGGGATCATTTTATTGTTTGATCACCAACATTCGAATCTTAAATTTGTAAAAAAGCCACATCACCACATTTTTGTGTTTGATGTCCATGTGTTTCAGTTATATATTTTATTGGTGCATTAAAAAAACCCCAAAACTTACTACCATGAAACAACAACCATTTCATTATATCTAATAATTTTCCATGTCAGAAATTCCATCAGGGTTTGGTTGGGTGATTCTTCTGCTTCATAAGGTATCATCTGGGATCCCTTGGTGATATCCAGTTGATATCTTGGCCAGTCTAAAGAGAAGAAGACAGCTTCATCCACAAGCCTGGTGTTTTTGATGGTGACAGCTGAAAGGCTGGGCTCAACGGGGTCTCTCTCTGTCCCGAAGTAGTTGTAAGAGCTCTTCATGTTGTTTCTCCAGCATGGCAGTCAAACTTCTTACATGGAAGCTCAAGTCTACAATAGATCAAAGTGGTAGCTGCCAGTCTTTTCACAGATTAGTTCAGGGATGGAATAACATCACTTTCACTGCACAAATCCAAATAATCCTAGGCCAGCCAGATTCAAGGGGAGAGCAAATTGATTTCACCACTCAATGAAAGGGATATCCAAGGCTTTGTGACCCTCCTGAATCTACCATATCATGTACAAAACAACAAAGTCTTCTTGAAAAATGAGAAAAGTGAAAATTGAAAAACCAAAATTGTCAATATATACGCATAAAAATTAATAAAAAATTATTTTTCATGGTCAAGCTATTTCTTCATGCAGTACTGCTGAACAAGTGCTATCTAGGGCAGATTATCATTGTGTAAAGCAAACTTTAACAAGTAGAGATCCTTATGGATCTCTATGAAAATTTAATCTACAGATCTAATATATAGCTAGTGCCTTGGCCCTGTCCTTTTGTGACCACTTGCACTGTGCTTAATTTCTAAGGATTTTCTCCTCAACTTTTTGTTTAATGTGCATATCTTGGCCTTTCTCAACACCAAACTATGTAGCCTGTTTGTTGGATGTTGTACATGTGTATCCCAGGCAACAGATGCAATACACCCTATAGTCTTGGCAGCAAATACACTTTAAGCACCATACTGCTTCTCCTAACCCTGGTAAGGTAGTCTAATTTGGCGCTGATGGACAGTAGTTGCAATACCATGTAAAGATGCCTATTGGCATTGGTTTGGTTTTGCAGTCAGAGAAGACAATGAGATATTATTTTTCAGCATGTTGTGCTGGGGTTGTTGATCTAATTTGGTCTACACAGGGCCTAGTATAAAGGTGCAAGTTGTACTAGGCAGGCATCTGGAGCTGTTTGGCTGACAGAACATTACTGGATATTAGAGTAAATTAGGCAAAATTAGTAGAGCATTCAAGTGGTGCCGATACAGGTGTAATATTGATTGACTGCTACAATATGTCACATAGCAACAAAATCACACTAAGTGAAGGAAGAAAATGTTACAGAGGTGTGAGAACAGAAAACATTATAGGACATTTATTAGGTACCCATGATAAGATTGAATTTATTTAAGCACTTATAAAACTCACTAAGATTTTCTTCCAAGTATAAAACTCACCAAGGTTTGTTTCCAAGTATTTTGGAACGCTTTTCATCAGAGGAGGAAAGACAAAATAAGAAATGAAAGGCATTTACTAAAATTTACTTTTGGATTACTTTTCTTGCTTTTATACTTCAATTCAGTAAGCATTTATTAACTTATCTCTGTTTGTGCATGGTTTTTCTGTATTCATACATTCAACGACATTTATTGAAAACCTGTTACTAGACTGTTAAGAAGATACATACATGCATACATAAGTTGATATATAATCACAATGGAGATAAATGTTGCGTATAAGGCATGCTAAAGGTTCATGTAAAAAGCTCTCAGAATTTCGGGGGGGTTCACATAACAAATAATTTATTTCTTACATATTTTTCTGGTTGTTCCTTGTTACGCAGCAATATAGTTAGCTCTGTATAAGGAGCAATTTAGGGACCTAGTTTTCTGCATTTGTTTTCTCTGTACCTCAATTTACAAAGTGAACATTTTCCTGGTCATCCCAGATGTGGAACTAATGAAAGCCTACTTCTATACATAGTTAAGTCAAATATAAAACAATTCATTCCTGCTTCAAATAACTGGTCAAAAAGAATTATTTGTAGTGATTGCTGTTTGCTAGGATCAGCTGTCATGGATCATGTTTGGTATGCCAGAGGTCTTATGGGAATCAGCTGTCAGGGGATGGAATAGAATTGTACAGTTGCTATAGGTCAAAGGAGAGAGTGTTTTTTTTGCTAGTGGAATTTTGATGTTGTGTCAGTGGTGGTATAAGTGATTGTATTTAACATAGTGAGGTTTCCAAGAAGTTTCATTAAGAATCCTAAGGCACTAAAATATCTCCACATTATGAAAGATTTGTTTTGCAAGGCTAATTTTCCTCTTGGCTATAATGAGATACTAAGTAAACATTTTCAATGATAAATTTGGATATAACAAGTCTTTGTCAAGACTTTTAGAAGGACTCACACTGGAAATTCTGAATGACTTTGTTGAAATTATTCAGGATTCTGGTTAGACACTAATAGATAGTTAATGTTGATTTTTTTCATTAATAATATTGTAACTACTTTTTGAATCAATGCACAATAAAGTACTGAGAATTGGGTGAGTTTTCAAGAAATCCAAAGCCATGAATCTGTCAATTGTGTCATACCATCAGTAGCAGTGAGTTGAATGACAAGACCCACTTAGCTTCTGTTCACTCAGAGGTCACAAATTGGCCATCTACAGGGATCATTTGGCCTGTGAATGTATTTTATTTAGAAGAAAAGACTCACTAAACTTTTTTACTCAGGTGAAGCCATTTAAAAATGTAATGATTTTACATAAAAACCTAGATTCTGGTATTCTCATGAAAAATCAGAACATTAGCACATTTCCCTATGGCAGCAATCAGAAGTGGTTGGCCCCATTGGATATTCACGTACTCTCCAGCATGAACCTGCTTCAGGCATTCACATTACCTGCCTCTCTGAGTTTCTGCACCCTCCAAGGACTGAGGCTCTTATGAAAATGGCCTGTTCTCCTCTTTTAAATTTCTAATGCCCTTCACTTGGGATCCTTTCAAGATACGACTTACTCTGTGAGAGACTGACAGAAACCACAGGCTTTCAAAATTCGTCCAGGCTTGTCAAGCTTAGAAGATGTATCACTGTGTACTGATAGAAGTAATGGACCAAGGTTAATAAAATAAAATATGATGGGGAAATGTGAAGTTCTAAAGTTACTTAAATATGAATCCACAAATTTTATTTTACAAATACAAATCCCTAAATATAAAATCAGTTAGGAAAATACAAAATGGTAAAGACCTGATTTGATAGTATTTTTCTAAAACCAAAGTTTTCATAAGTGGTAAGTTCAATGTGTATCAGTAGAGTGATTTGACTACTTTAAAAAAGATGCAAAAACAGTTGCATTAGAAGTAAAAAGTACAGATGATGAAAATTATGATATTTTGTACTTCATTTTTGTCAATTTGGGTATTGAGGAATGTTTTCTCTGAAGTTTTAAAAAGGCACTGACCACAAAACTGCAAGAAATGAGAATAGGTGACATTCATGGAGAGGGTTGTAGTAATCAAGATATACAAGGAATGATTGAAGAAACCATATGTTTAAATCAGAGAAGAAAAGAAAAAATGAAAAAACGTAAGAACATTAGGAAAGCTCCTTAAACTTTGAAAGGGCTATGACACAGCATGGGATATGTTCTTGTACTGTGACCCCAAAGACCAGAAAATGATAAAGGCTTGATTATTTTTAAAATATGGGAGAAGGTAAATTGCAAATTGTTCAGATTAGTGACACTGACAGCTATGAATGGAAAAATAAGAACTCTACTAACAGATGGATTTTAAATACTTACTAAAGAGATAGAGATTGGGCCGGGCACGGTGGCTCACGTCTGTAATCCCAGCACGTTGGGAGGCCGAGGAGGGCAGATAACCTGAGGTCAGGAGTTCCAGACAAGCCTGGCCAACATGATGAAACCCCGTCTCTACTGAAAATACAAAAATTAGCTGGGCTTGGTGGCGGGCGCCTGTAATTCCAGCTACTCGGGAGGCTAAGGCAGGAGAATTGCTTGACGGAGGTTGCAGTGAGCCGAGATCCTGCTGTGGCACTCCAGCCTGGGCAACAGACTCTGTCAGAGCAAGACTCTGTCTAAAAAGATTTTTTTAAAAAAAGGAGATAGAGATCATAAAGGGCCAAGATGTACACAAAGAACAATTCATGACAAGGTAATTAATTTTTTATTTTAGAATTTCAGAAGTTCATAAATGTCAGAAAAACATCAAAAATAGAAAATATCTAATTAAAATTACTTTGAATCCTTATTTTAGAGAAAATCATTTTTAACATATTTGTTTATAGGTAAATTCCTTATGAGAAATTATGTCAATCAATCAATCAATCAATATTTTTCTTATTTTTCTTTATTTTCATTCCACAATAAATCACAAATGCCCTGTCCTCTATGGTAAATCTGTCCTCGATAAATAAATATATAGTTAAATTATTTAAATATCATACTATAACAGCATATTACTATATCATAATTAAAATTAATTTGTTATTGGAATTGATCTATACTATTTCTTATTTTACGGAAGTATGAAAAATGACTAAATATATTACGCCAAATTGTTTCTGTAGGATATATTCCTAAAATAGGATGATAGTATCAAAGAATATGGTCTTTTAAAAAGGAACTGTGATATATGTTATAAAATTTCCCTTTAAAAATGTTTCACAACTTACACTCCTACAAGCTGGTAATGACAGAGAAATTGTCCCAATATCAATGTTACCACTACATTTTTTCCCAGCTTAAATTTTTCTGTCAATATATTTTTCTTTGGTTATTAAAAGGTTTATATATTTCTCATATATTTATTTTTCATTTTTATTTATTTTGGCAGTAATTGTATTTTCATACATTTAGTCTGTTCTCTGTACTTGTTCATCTTTTTCCTATTGATTTGCAAAAGCTTTCTCTGTATTTTAGCTTGATATGGTTTGGATTTATGTCCCCACCCAAATCTCATGTGGAATTGTAATCCCTATTGTTGGAGATGGGCCCAGGTGGGAGATGATTGGATCATAGGGGCAGATATCCCCCTCCGTGCTGTGGTCATGATAGCGAGTTCTCATGAGATCTGGTTATTTAAAAGTATGTGGCATCTCCTCCACTCTCTTTCTCCTGCTCCGGCCATGTAAGACATGCTTCCCTCCCTTTTACCTTTTGCTATGATTGAAAGTTTCCTGAGGCCGTATGTGATTGCAAGTTTCCTGAGGCTCCTCAGAAGCCATCATGGTCCTGTACAGCCTGTGGAACCATGAGCCAATTAAACCTCTTTTCTATATACGCTACCTAGTATCAGGTATTTATTTGTAGCAGTGTGAGAACTAATACACAGCTATTAATGTATTATCTTTCATTTTGTTGCAAATATTTTTCTTGTTTGTCAGTGAATGACATTTCAAACTGAGTTATTATATATAATCTGTATACACATTATATATAATATATAATCTATATACACATTATATATAATATATACACACATATTTATATAAATAATGTGTATATATAAAAAACGTGAAAGGTCTGAAATTTCACCCCACTCATAAACTAACAAGTTAGCCTGCCATAGTTTCATGGATGCCAGCAGAAGACATGTGACTTCTCGATGGGAGAAAATGATGACTTATTACTCAAAGCATCAACAGTAGCCGTGATGCCAGTATTTTCTTAAGCTGATTTTCAAAGCCCCAGTTCCCACCAGGCAGCATGACAAGGGCCAGGTGATGCTTGCACATGCAGCGAGTTGTATTACAAGACAGTAACCCCAAACTTTGAAAATCCTAATATTTCATAATAGCCAGCAAATCAACCTAATATTTGGCTTAGAGGAAGACATTATATTTATTATGTTGGACAACAAACAAGCCTCCTATCTCTATTTCCCAAGGCTACAGCTAAATCAGCATCCTTGCAAAGATAATTCAGAACAAAAGCCTCTTAGTGCCTCTGCTCCCAAGACATGCAGAGTAATGTGAGAGATCTCTGGAGAATCGTCTTCTGACTGTACATGACATACAAAGTTTAAAAATTGATATCAAAATGTATCACTTTTACTTTTGAATTTCTTTTTTTGTTAGACTGAATAAGTTATTCTCCTCTTTGACACTTAATAAACTGCTCATTTGGGGAATTCCCACATCAGTACTTCTAGAATGTTTCCACTGAAGTATCTTAATAGAAGACGTCCGCCTTGTGAGTTAATTTTTTAAGTCATTTTGTCTTAAATATTGAAGTAGATTTTAATTCAATAAAATATTTACTTTAATGTGTAAATAATATTAATTTTCTCAAATCATTAAGTACTATTCATTCAGGAAGATGTGCTGCTTTTTTCACCCTTTAGCTTTGGAAATTCTGACACACTATAATTAATACTACTGTGGAACTCTGCAGGTAAATATTCGTGTGTATGAAGCACTAAATATGTGCCAGAAATTGTTCCAAGTACTTTACATATATTAGTTCACTCTTCCCTCACAACGATTTGAAGTGGGTACTATTTTCTCCTTGTTTCACAAATGTGAAACTGAACCTTTGTCAAAAGTGACAAGAAAGTTGCTTAATATCAGATTCCTTAGTCTGAGGAATACAGTGATAGTTCATCTGATTTCAACAAGAAATTTTCCCATTGTCTCATGCCCTTGAAAAAAATGGACACATTAAGGTATATAATTGATCAGAGAGGTGACTGTATGCAATGCTGATTTTTTGTATGCCGTTAGCTCATTTAAGAGTCTAATAAATGCTATGCATCATCTCTCAGGAAAAAAAATGTCTTGTCTTAAATACGCATAATATTGCATATAATTTCAGGAGGTTGTTTTGAATGGTACATTCAGTATTGATAAATAAGTTTACTCTGACTTAGGAAGAGCTATTTATCTTAAGTTTAGTTATTTTCAGTTTTCATTTACCCTTTAGTGCTTTAAATTTTGGCAGCAGCTATTTTTGAATAATTTAATTTTACTTTGAATATGTACATATAAAATGCCTAATTTGATAAAAGTAGAGTATGTCTGGTTGAAGGAAATAAAGAAAATTGAATTGCCACTGATTTGGTCTTTCCTCCATCTTTGCTGGAGAGCCAGAGACAATCTGGTTCAGAAGACCGAGTCTAGAGTCATGCAGCTGGGATTCAAATCTTGGCAACACTTCAGGGTGATTTTAAAAATACTTAACAGCTGGTAATGCTAGATGTTGACTTGTCAGAAGGGATAAAGCCTGATGTGATGTATATAGCTACACCAGCATATAATCAGCCCTGTCTCCACCACTTACTAGTAGTGTCTTTATCTGTAAAATAAAGATAGCAACAGTCATTATCGCTAGGGGTTTTATGAGGATTAGGTGTAATAATACATATAAAACACTTATGACAATGTTTGGTAGAAAGTGGCATTCAACATTAGATATCGCCATCATTGTCATCATCGTGACTAATACTTGAGGAATTCCAGAATGTGATGGTTAGAATGGTAAAGTTCTGTACTAAGAGAAGGCAGGGAAGACGTTGTTGAAGTTGTGAATGGCGCAAGTCTCTAACAGATACTATTTGGATGAAAGAATTAGTGTTCAGAAAGATGTTGAAAAGGTATAAAAATGGAAAGGAACTAACATAATGACATTCAATAGAGATAAATACATAGTTTTGCATTTTAGTTAAGACGTAAAAAAAAATCCCTGTTTATAGGAAGGGGAAAAACAACCAAGAATTGAAAAAAAGACTCTAGTGAAAAAATATGCTGGGATTTTAGCTGAACAACCATAGAAAGTATAATGTTGCCTTCCACTATGTTTACTGCAGTTTTCACCACAGTGGTCAGATTAATGCTGCTCTGAAAGACTGTTATCACATCTGTAATGTATTGAATACCAGGCATCAGGTTGTAGCGAGACACATGGATATATTGAGTTTCTTAAGAAAAATGTGACAATAAGGGTGAATGAAAAAGGGTCACAATGCCAGAAAAGGTAACCAGGAATGTTTTTCCTGGCAAGGTAGAGGTCAAAGGGGAGAGGTGATCTTGATTTTTAGATTCCTGAATGACTCTAGCATGGAAGCATTCACCGTGGCTCTGACTGGAAGGAATAGAACCAATCAGTGAAGGTCACAGAAAGGCAGAGAACAGCTCCACATAAAACACATCAAAAGTAGATCTGCCTGCTCACAAAAGAGGGGGAATAATTCTCTTTCAATAGAGGCATTAAGAGCAGAAGGAACAGCAATTGGGAAAGGAATGCTGTAAAGGGAATTTTGTCATTGGTGAGAAGTTGATACTCTCTTAATTTCCTTTCCAAAATTCCTTAAATCCACGACTTCAAGTTATGAGCCAAGTTGGTTATGAAGGGTAAAGGGAAGAAAGGAAGAAAGTATGGAAGGAGAGTAACAGTAATTAAGTTAGATACTCCAGAGAGATTTTGTCTCAACATAAAATATTTTCTAAGAACTAAAATTGTGAAACAATAGAATAGGCTGCTTTCTGAAGAAGTGTCTTCTAGAGGCAGTTGTTGAATGATGTAAGCCACACATCCTTGGCAAGTAATGGACTGCTGAGAAAATTTCAGAGTACTAAATGAATTATCACATGTCAGGAATGTTGTCTGAAGGATTCTTGAATTATTGGATCATGTACTAGATGACGCCTAAATCTTCCAATGCTAAGGTTTCGTTATTTGGATTGTTTCTGTCTTGTGCCCACGTATGTTTTGTTTTATTTGCTCCATATGGAATTCCCTCAATGTCTACCTGAGAAAAGTCTTTATTTACTAAAACAAAATCAATATTATATGAACCAAACATGATTACTCTACCAGAAGTTTTTATTGCTTCTACCAAGCTGCTCAGTTTACTTTGATCTTATTATTAATATATATTAGTGATGTTTGATCAGTCTTAGAAGAGGCAGATATTCCTTGTTTATCCTCCAAATCTCATGAATGTGGATGATAAATAAAAGTATTCAGGCTTCATATACTCATCAGAAATTTTAATCATGTTTGAACATATATTTTCTTTTAAATATGTAGATTAGAGCTTTTTGATTGTAAAACAGTGTAATTATCAGTTATTATGTATTTGATTATTAAGCCATAACATGTTTTAAATAACATTTTTCTTATTACAAAAGTAGCATGTTTAATTTATAAAATAGGACAAAAGAATACACATGAAGAGTAAAATTGAGATTACGGCTGTAAAAAATTACCTCAAACTTGATGATTTAAAACAATACAAATTTATTTTCTCACAGTTATGGTGGTTAGAAGTCCAAATGTTGGCTAGGCATGGTGGCTCACGTCTGTAATCCCAGCACTTTGGGAGGCCAAGGCGAGGATCACGAGATCAGGAGATCAAGACCATCCTGGCTAACAGGTGAAACCTTGTCTCTACTAAAAATACAAAAAAAAAAAAAAAAAAAAAAAAAAAGTAGCCAGGTGTGGTGGCACATGCCTGTAGTGCCAGCTACTTGGGAGGCTGAGGCAGGGGAATCACTTGAACTGGGAGGCGGAGGTTTCAGTGAGCCAAGATTGCACCACCGCACTTCAGCCTAGGCGATAGAGTGACACTCTGTCTCAAAAAAAAAAAAAAAAAAAAAAAAAAGAAGAAGAAGAAGAAGTCCAAATGTTGTTAGCAGGGCTGTGCTTCCTCTGAAGGCTCTAGGGAAAAAAAAAAAAATCTTTCTTTATTCTTCCTAACTTCTAGTAGCTCCCAGCAATCCTTGGCGTCATTTGTCTTATAGCTACAATATTACAATCTCTGTCTCTGTCTAATATGGTCTTGAATTTTGTGTATCTTTGTGTCTCTGTGTGTCCTTTCCTCTTCTTGTAAGGGTACCAGTTATTGAATTTAGGGCTCACTTTAATTCAGTATGACCTCATCTTAACTAATTGCATGTGCAAAGATCCTATTTCCAAATAAGGTCATATTCTGTGTTTATAGGTACACATAAAATTTGGGGGATGCTATGGACTGAATATTTCATATTTCAAGATAAATATGTTGAGGACATAATCCCCAATCTGATTTTATTTGGCATTAAGGGCTTTGGGAAATAATTAGAGCTGAATGAGATTATAGGTATAGAGTTCCATGGTGAGATTATTACCCGTTTCAGGCGATGAAAAAATCAGAACTCTCCTGCTGGGCACGGAGGCTCACGACTGCAATCCCAACACTTTGGGGGGCCGAGGCGGGTGGATCACCTGAGGTCGGCAGTTGGAGACCAGCCCGATCAACATGGAGAAACCCCGTCTCTACTAAAAATACAAAAAATTAGCCGGGCATGGTGGCACATTCCTGTAATCTCAGCTACTCGGGAGGCTGAGGCAGGAGAATCACTTGAACCCGGGAGGTGGAGGTTGTGGTGACCCAAAATCACACCATTGCACTCCAGCCTGGGCAACAAGAGTGAAACACAGTCTCAAAAATAAATAAATAAGTAAGTAAATAAATAAATAAACAGAATCCTCATTTTCTCTCTACCATGTGAGAATACAACATAAAAGTGGCCATTTAAAAACCAGGAAGGGCTGGGCACATTAATCACATGTATAATCCCAGTCTTTTGGGAGTCCAAGGTGAGGGAATCACTTGAGCCCAGGAGTTTGCGACCAACCTGGACAGCATGGCAGGAGCTCATCTCTACAAGAAGTAGCTGGGTATAATGATGCATGCTTACAGTCCCAGATACTCAAGAGGCTGAGGCAGGAGGGTTGCTTGAGCCCAGGAGGTTGAGGCTGCAGTGAACCATGATTGTACCACTGCACTCCAGCCTGGGTGACAGAGTGAGACCCTGTCTCAAAAAAATAAATAAATAAAAATAAATAGAAGCCAGTAAAAAGGCCCTCACCAGAGTCAACCTGCTGCCACCTTGACCTTTGGATTTCTTAAACTCCAGAACTCTGATCAGTAAATGTTTGTTGTTTAAGCTACCTAGTATATCGTATTCAGTTATAGCAGCTGGAACTAAGACATAATTGGAAATAGAAGTGGGGTGCTGCTGTAACTAAAACCTAAAAATGTGGAAGTGGCTTTGGAACTGGGTAAGGTGTAGGGGCTGGAAGAATTTTGAGGTGCATGCTAGAAAAAATCAATATTGCCATGAAGGCACTGATAAAGGTTATTCTGGTGAGGGCTCAGAAACAGAAATGGAGCTCTGTAGGAGAAGATTCCATCTTCTTAGACAATACATAGTCATGTATAAATATTAGGAGAAATATGGATGGGACAGGTCATTCTCATGAAGTTTCAGATGGAAATAAAGAATAAGCTATTGGACAGAGGAGAAAAGATTATTCTTGTTCTAAAGTGGCAAATAACTTGGCAAATTGCATTCACATTCTAGAGTTTTTTGGAAGTTAGAACTTGTGAGCAATAAAATTGGATATTTAGCTGAGGAGATTTCTAAGCAAGTGTTGAAAGAACAGATTGGTTCATTTCCACTCATAGTAAAATGTGAGAAGAGAGAAATGAATTTAAGAAGGAATTGCCAGTCAAAAGGAGATAGAACTGAAATATTTGGAAAATTTTCAGCCTATTCATATTTTAGAGAACATTAGGGATGTGGCTGACTTACCATTTGATAAGGATATTAGTGTGAGTATGAAGCTTGGACCTAATCAGTATCTCAATGGAAGCTAGAAATAGAGATGATATTATGCTAGCAGAAACATTGCCAGCTGAGATCGAAGGAAACAGACAAATTAGGATGAAATAAAGGTAGGCTGTCAAACTTCTTAGATCCTACAGGACCTGACCATATAGCTATTCTGCTGTAAGCATGAGATATTTTTCAAGGAAAGAAAAGAATGATTCCAAAGGTAATTCAGAGATCATCAGGGGTTCCACTCCCACCCCCATCCCAGACTGCATAGCCCCAGGGGTCAAGGATACCTACTTCAGTTTCAAAGGATGGCAGTACTGCCCATCAGAGCTATGTGGATAGAGCCTCTACCTTGGTTCCAACAGGCCAGGTGATGATTGCCATTCTATCAGATTCTGGGACAGTGGGTCTGGAAGGCAGAGCAGCAAGCAAACAAAAGTTATTTTTTAGACTTAGTATCTGATTGTTTTTGCCTTGCTAGGTGTTGGATTTGCTTGGGACCTGTCATCTCTTTCTTCCTTCATGTTCCTTCCTTTTGGAATAGAAACGTCTATCCTATGCCTCTTCCATGATTGTATTTTGGGTACGCATAATTTATCTTCTGGTTTCATGAGTTCACAGCTAGAGAGAAATTTTGCTTCAGGATGAATTGTACCTTGAGTCTTATTTATATCTGATTTATATAATATTTAAGTAAAATTTTGGACTTTAGACTCAAGAGTTGATGTTAGCATCAGTTTAGAGTTTGGGGGTTGTTGGGATGGAATGAATGTAATTTGCCTGTAAGAAGGACATGAATTTTGGGAGGCCATGGCAGAGTGCTATAAACTGAAAGTTTGTGTTTCCCCAAAATTCATTGACTGAAGCCCTAATCTCAAATGTGATGGCATTTGGAGTTGAGGCCTTTGGAGGAAATTGGTTTTGAATGAGATCATGGGGGTGGAGCCCCCATGATGCGATTAGTGTCCTTGGAAGTAAATGAAGAAACTACAACTCTCACTCACTTTTTGTCACGTGAGGATACAATAAGAAGGCGGCCATCTTTAAGCCAGTAACAAGGACCCTCATCAGACCAAAATCTGCTAGCACCTTGATTTTTGACTTCCCAGTTTCTAGAATAATGAGAAATGAATGTTTATTGTTTGAGCCACTAGGTCTATGGTATTCTGTTACAGCAACTCAAGCTAAGACAGGGACACTCTTCAACCCACTACACCTAAAATCTCATTCTGTTAATATATCTTTTCTTTTCATTTTTTTGGTAGTAAAATACACATAACATTAAGTTTGCCATTTTAGTCATTTTAACTGTGCAGTTTAGTGGTATTAAGTACACTTACATTATTGTGTAATATCACCACTATCCATCTCCAGAACTATTTTCATGTCACAAAACTAAAACTTTATACTCATTAAACAATAGTTCTCCATTTCCCCCTCCTCTCAGCCCATGGAAGCCATTCTACTTTCTGTCTATAATTTTGACTACTGTAGAAATTTCATATACATGGAATTACACATTATTGGTCTTTTGGTGACCAGATTATTTAACTTAGCATAATGTCCTCAATGCTCACTCATATTGTAGCATATGTCAGAGATCAAATATATACATTTTGAAATACCCAGAAACTGCACGTGTGTATATGGATAGGAGAAAAAATACCATTGTTTTGTAGAGCAGATCTGAAACTAAAGATGACTCATCGACTATTTCTCATAATAACAGCTTTATTGAAATGTATTTCACAAAGCAAAAAAAAAAAAAAAAAAAAAAAAAAGTCCTATTGAAGTATACAATTCAATACAACTGCTGCCATTACATAATTTCAGAACTCTTCATCACCCCCAAAAAGATCTTCTGACACATTAACAATCATTGCCCAAACGTTTTCCTGACAGACCCTGGTAATCATTCATGTGCTTTGTTTTTGTGGAATTGCCATTATGTGAATTTTACATAAATGAAATCATACAATATGTGCAGAATTCTCTCTGGCTTCTTTCGTTTAGCATATTTTCAAGGTTCATCCATTACTTTTAGAAAGTAATTGCACTATGTCACAATGTTTACAGTAATGCCTGAGGTTTCCAAGTTCTCACATCCTTGCCAACAATTCATGTTCTCTATCTTTTGTATATTAGTCATCCTAGTGAGGGTGAAGTTGTATATCATTGTGCTTCTTTTTGCATTTTCCAAATGAATAATGATGTTGAACATTTTCATATGTTCATTGGCTGTTTATATATCTTTGGAGAAATGTCTGTTCAAATCATTTGCCCACCTTTTTACTGGGTTTCTAAAATTGTTGTTTTAAAGAGGTATTTACATTTTGTGGATACAAGTGCCTTATCAGACATATGATTTGTAATTTGTTTTCCATTATGTGGGTTGTCTCCTCGCTTTCCTGATGAGTCATTTGAAGCACACCAATTTTTACCTTTGATGGAAGAAATTTACCTTTTTTTAGTTGCCTGAGCTTTTTGAATTATATGAGAAAAAATGCCTAATTTAGGATCACAAAAATTTACTTTTATGTTTTCCTCTGAGAGTTTTGTAATTTTAGCTCTTACATTTAGAGTGATTCATTCTGTGTTAATTTTTGTGTGTGGTATGAGGTAGAAGTCTTACGTGTGTGTGTGTGTGTGTGTGTGTGTGTGTGCATGTGGATATCTAGTTGTCCCAGCACCATTTGTTGAAAAGTCAAGTATTTCCCCCACCTTTTTCAAAAATCAATTTATCATAACGTAAGGGTTTGTTTCTGGACTCTCAACTGTCTTTCATTGATCTATATGTCTAGCTTTATGCCAGTACCATGCTGTCTTGATTACTGTAGCTTTTGTAATAAGATTTTAAATTAGGCAGTCTGAGTCTTCCAACTTCAATCTTTACTTCAAGACTTTTGGCTATCCCTGTCCCTTAAAGTTCTATATAAATGTTGCAATCAGGTTATCAACTTTTACAAATAAACCAGATGGGATTTTGATGAAGATTATGCTGAATCTGTAGATACATTTGTGGAGTATTGCCATCTTCATTCTACTGATTCATGAAAATGAAATGTCTTTACATTTTTATAGGTTTTTAATCCTGATCAAATATTTTACCTGCTGCTATTGAGATAATCATCTAATTTTGTCCTTTATGAATACAGTTTATTATTAATTGATTCTTTTAAAAACTTTTAGGTTCAAATGTACACGTGCAAGTTTGTTTTATAGGTAACCTTGTGTCACAGGGGTTGTACAGATTATTTTGTCACCCAGGTACTAAGGCTAGTACCCAATAGTTATCTTTTTCTAATTCTCTCCCTCCTGTCACCCTCTATCCTCAAGTAGACTCCAGTGTCTATTGTTTATCTCTTTGTGTCCATGTGTTCTCATCATTTAGCTCTCATTTATAAGTGAGAACATACAGTATTTGGCTTTCTGTTCTTGCATTAGTTTGCTAAGGATAATGGCTTCCAGCTCCATCCATGTTCCTGCAAAGAAAATGATCTCATTCTGTTTTATGACTGCATAGTATTCCATTGTGTATATGTACCACATTTTTTATCCAATCTGTCATTGATAGGCATTTAAGCTGATTCTCTTTGATACTGTGACTAGTGCTGCAATGAGCATACATATGCATGTGTCTTTATGGTAGAATAATTTGTATTCCTCTGGGTATATACCAAGTAATGGACTTACTGAGTCAAATGGTATTTCTCTTTGTGGCTCTTTGATGAATTGCCACACTGCTTTTCACAATGACTGAATAAATTTACACTCACATCAACACTATATAAGCATTCATTTTTCTCTGCAACCTCACCAACATCTGTCAATTTTTGACTTTTTAATAATTAGCTATTCCTACTGAAGTAAGACTGATATCTCATTGTGGTTTTGATTTCCATTTCTCTAATGATCAGATATATTGAGATTTTTTTCATATGTTGTTGACTACTTATATGTCTCCTTTTGATAAGTGTCTGTTTATGTCCTTTGCCCACTTTTTAATGAGGTCATTTGTTTTGTCTTGTAAATTTGTTTAAGTTTCATATAGATGCTGAATATTAGACATTTGTCAGATGCATAGTTAGTACACGTTTTCTCCTCTTCTGTAGGTTTGTTTACTCTGTTGATTTATTTATTTATTTATTGTGTATTACTGTGCAGGAGCCCTGAAGTTTAATTAGATCCCATTTGTCAATTTTTTGTTTTTGTTGCAATTGTTTTTGGCATCTTTGTCAAATGCAATCACAACAAAAACAAAAATTGACAAATGGGATCTAATTAAACTTTGACAGTTCTTATGTCTAGAATGGTATTGCGTAGGTTGTCTTCCAGGGTTTGTGTAGTTTTGATTTTATATTTGAATCTTTATCCTGCGTTTATTTTTGTATATAGTGCAAGGAAGGAGTCAATCTTCTGCATACAGATAGCCAGTTATCACAGCATCATTTATTTAATAGGGAGTCCTTTCTCCATTGCTTGTTTTTGTCAGTTTTGTTGAAGATCAGATGGTTGTAGGTGTGCAGGCTTATTTCTGGCCTTTCTAATCTGTTTCTTTGGTCTTTGTGTTTGTTTTTGTACCAGTACCATGCTGTTTTGGTTAATGTAGCCCTGTAGTATAGTTTGAATTTGAGTAACATGATGTCTCCAGCTTTGTTCTGTTAGCTTAGGATCACTTCAGCTATTCAGGCTTCTTTTTTGGTTCCATATGAATTGAAAAATAGTTTCTTCTAGTTCTGTGAAGAACATCATTGGTAGTTTGATAGAAATAGCATTAAATCTGTAAATTGCTTTGGTTAGTATGGCCATTTTAATGATATTAATATTTTCTATCCACGAGCATAGAATGTTTTTCCATTTGTGTCATCCCTGATTTCTTTGAGCAGTGTTTGTAATTCTCATTGTAAAGATCTTTCACCTCCCTGGTTAGCTGTATTCTTAAGTATTTTACTCTTTTTGTGGCAGTTGTGAATGGGATTGTGTTCCTGATTCCATTCTTGGCTTGGCTCTTGTTAGTGTATAGGAGTTCCAGTAATTTTTGTACATTGATTTCGTATCCTGACACCTTACTGAATTCATTGATCAGTCTGAGAAACTTTTGGTGAAGTCTTTAGTGTTTTCTAGATATAGAATCTTATTCAGTGAAGAGAGACAGTTTGACTTCTTCTTTTCCTTTTTGGATGCCCTTTATTTCTTTCTCTTGCCTGATTGTTCTGGCCAGGACTTCCAATCCTATGTTGAATAGGAGTGGTGAGAGAGGGCATACTTGTCTTATGCCAGTTTTCAAGGGGAAGGCTTCCAGGTTTTGCCCATTTAGAATGATGTTGGCTGTGGATTTGTCATAGATGGCTCTTATTATTTTGATGTATATTACTTCAATACCTAGTTTGTTGAGAGCTTTTTTTTTTTTTTAAGAAGGGATATTGAATTTTATTGAAAGCCTTTTCTGCATCTATTGAGATAATCATGTGGTTTTTGTCTTTAGTTTTGTTTATGTGATAAATCACATTTATTGATTTGCATATATTGAAGCAACCTTTCATCCAAGGGATGAATCCTACTTAATTGTGGTGGATGAGCTTCTTGATGTGCTACTGGTTTCAGTTTGCAAGTATTTTGTTGAGGATTTTTACATCAATGTTCATCAAGGATTTTGGTCTGAAGTTATATTTTTTGAATTGTCTCTGCCATATTTTCGTATCAGAATGATGCTAGTCTCATTGAAGGAATTGAGGAGAAGTCCCTCCTTCACCTCAATTTTTAGGAACAGTTTCAGTAGGAATGGTACCCCTTCTTCTTTGTACATCTGGTAGAAGTCAAAGCTATGAATCTGTCTCGTCCTGTTTTTTTTTTTTTTTTTTTTTTTTTTTTGTTTGTTTGTTTGGTTGGTTGGTTTTTGGTTGGTAGATGATTTATTGCTAATTTGATTTTGGACCTTGTTATTGGTCTGTTCAGGGAATCAATTTCTTCCTAGTTCAGTCCTGGGAGGAAGTATGCGTCCAGGAATTTATCAACCTATTCTAGGTTTTCTAGTTTGTGTGTATAGAGATATTTATAATAGTAGTCTCTAATGGTTATTTGTATTTCTGTGGGGTCAGTGGTAACGTCCACTTTGTCATTTCTAATTGTGTTTATTTTAATCTTCTATCTTTTCTTCTTTATTATTCTAGCTAGTGGCCTATCTTATTAATTTTTTCAAAAACAAAACTCTTTGATTTGATAATCTTTTGAATGTTATTTTTGTGTCTCAATAGCTTTCATTTCAGGTCTGACTTTGTTTATTTCTTGTCTTCTGCTGGCATTGAGATTGGTTGCTCTTGATCATCTAGTTTTTTCAGTTATGATGTTAGGTTGTCTATTTGAGATCTTTCTAACTTTTTGATGTGGGTGTTTAGTGGGTGAGGCAAAATATGGCCTCAGAGGTGCATCTGCTTTGGCAATTAAAAGATGTACTATCCAATAGTTGTATTTTTTTTCTAGGCAGCAAAGCTAACATTTGCTTGCTAACCTGTGGAAGAATTGCAACATTGCACACATTTTTGATAAAAAATTGCACTGATGAATCTGTGCTTAATTCAATAGCCAATACAAGAGTTAACACAGCATTCATTATGATTGCCAGTACTCTCAAAGGAAGGAGAGTTAACAAATGAAAAGGAAGGCAGATTTGTACAAAACACTGAACGTGATGTGTAAATTCTCAAGAAACTACAGAAATAGGAATATCACAAAATGTATATACTTTAGTTGACATCTTTCTTCTTCTTCTTTTTTTTTTTTTTTTTTTTTGGTTGACTGGGACTGGCTCTGTTGCCCACGCTGGAGGGCAGTGGCATGATCTTGGCTCACTGTAACCTCCGCCTCCTGGGTTCAAGCAATTATCCTGCCTCAGACCCCCAAGTAGCTGGGATTACAGGTTCCTGCCACTATGCCTGACTAATTTTTGTATTTTTAGTAGAGACAGGGTTTCACCATGTTGTTTAGGCTGATCTGCTTGCCTTGGACTCTCAAATTGCTGGAATAACAGGCGTTAACCACCACACCTGGTCTTTTCTTTTTTTATATAGGCATCTACAGCTATAAGTTTTCCACTAAGCACTGCTTTAGCTGCATCCAATAAGTTTTTGCTATGCTTTTGTTTTCATTTATCTCTAGTATTTTCTCGTTTTCCTTGTGATTTCTTTTTGATGCATTGATTATTTAGAAGTGTTTGCTTAATTTTCAGATATTTGTGAATCCTCCAAATTTCCTTTGTTTTTTAATTCTAATTTCATTCTGTTATGGCCAGAAAACATACTTTGGTTTGTTTTATTTTTGTGGGTATATAGTAAGTATATACATTTATGGGGCACATGAGATTCTTTGATACTGGCATGCAATAAGCAGTAATCGCATCATAGGCAATGGGGTATCCCTACCCTCAAGAATTTATCCTTAGTGTTACAAAAATCCAATTACACTCTTTTAGTTATTTTTATATGTACAATTAATTATTGATTATAGTCACCCTGTTGTGCTATCAAATACCAGATATTATTCATTCTTTATAACTACATATTTTTGCCTGTTAATCATTCCCACTTCCTTCTCCCTCCCAGTCCTCCTACTATGCTTCCTAGACTTTGGTAACCATTCTTCTACTCCCTGTCTGCATTAATTCAACTGCTTTGATTTTTAGCACCCACAGATAAGTGAGGACATGCAAAGTTTGTCTATCTGTATCTGACTTATTTCACTTAACATAATGACCTCCAGTTTTATACATGTTGTTTCAAATGACAGGATCTCATTATTTTTTATGGCTGAATAGTACTCCATTCTATATATGTAACATAGTTTCTTTATCCAATTATTTGTTGATGGACATTTAGGTTGCTTCCAAATCTTTGCTATTGTGAATGGTGTCGCAACAAGCATGGGAGTGCAGATATCTCTGATAAACTGATTTCCTTTCTCTTGAGTATGTACTCAGCAGTGGGATTGCTAGGTGGTATGGTAGCTCTATTTGTAGATTTTTTGAAGAACCTCTGAACTGTTTTCTATAATGGTTGTACTAATTTACATTCCCACCAACAGTGTATGAGAATTTCCTTTTCTCCACATCCTTGTCAGCGTTTGTTATTGCCCGTCTTTTTGATAAAAGCCATTTTAACTGATGTGAGATAATATCTCATTGTAGTTTTGATTTGCATTTCTCTGATGATCAATGATGTTAAGCACCTTAGAAAACACCTTAAGTTCTTTCAAACAGTTTAAATTTATTGAGGCTTGCTTCATGGTCTTATAAATGATCTGTCTTGGAGAAAGCTTGATGTCTGCTTGAGAAAAATGTGAATTATCTTGTTGGGTGGAGTGTTGCATAGATATCTATTAGGTTTCCTTGGTTTACAGGTGTTACTCAAGTCTTCTATGTTTTTTGTCTTTCCGTTGCAATCATGTAGCAGAAGACTTATTGAAACTGCCATATTGAAGACTCTATTACTGTTGAATTTTCTATTTCTCCCTTAAATTTCATCAATTTTTGCTTCACATGTTTTTCTTTGTTGTTAGGTGCATATTTTGTTATTATGTCTCTCTAATATATTGGTCCTTTTATTATTATAAAAGTTCCTTCTTTGTAGTAACAATTTTTCATCATACACTTTATTTTGTCTGTTTTTAAAATTAATATAGCCACTTTATTGCTCTCGCATGATGTATCTTCTTCCATTCTATTGCTTTTCATTAATTTGCATGTTTTAAGGTGTGTCTCTTGTAGACAGCATATAGCTTGAATAAAGCCTTTCATCCATTTTGGTAATAGATGTTTTTTTGAGTGCTTATGCATTTACATTTAATGTAACTCTACTAACAAGAGTTGTCTACTGATTTGCTCTTTGCTTTATATATGGCATATATGTTTTTCTTTATTTTTACTTTTTTCTCTTGTATTAAATAAATATTTTTATGTCACTTTAGTTTTCTTGTTTTGGATTTAATTTCTTAGAAGTTGCCTGGAGATTATAATTACCATGATCACCTATAATAATCTAGTTTAAATTAATACCAGCTAAATTTCAATTTTACCCAGAAACTTTATTCTAATATATTTTTATTATCTTCTTCCTCTTTTGTGCTATTATTGTAAGCTTTATAATTTTTTACAATTTTTCTTTACATTACACCTTTGTACAAGCATGAACACAGTTTTGTAATTATTGTTTCTTGCAATTTTATTCTTTTATCTTTTAAAAATAAAAGAGTAATAAGCAAAAATATATTTACTTTCTATTTTTCTGTACCTATGTAGTTACATTTTAATGTGTTTTTTATTTCTTCATGTAGGTTTGAATTTCTCTCTAATGTCATTTTATGTCAACCAGAAGGACTTCCTATAGTACTTCTTGTAGGTCAGGTTTAATAGCAATGAATTGTCTTGATTTTTGTTTACCTACAATTATTTTAACTTCTTCCTTTTTGAGGAATAGCTGTTTTTGCTTTTATGTTTTTAATTTTACTTTAAGTTCTGGGATACATGTGCAGAATGAGCAGGTTTGTTACATAGGTATATGTGTGCCATGGTGGTTTGTTGCACCTATTGACCCATTCTCTAAGTTTCCTCCCTTCTACCCCCACCCCCCAACAGGCCCTGGTGTGTGTTGTTCCTCTCCCCGTGTCCATGTGTTCTCATTTTTCAACTCCCACTTATGAGTGAAAACATGCTGTGTTTGGTTTTCTGTTCCTGTATTAGTTTGCTGAGGATGATGGCTTCCATCTTCATCCATGTCCCTGCAAAGGATATGATCTCATTCCTTTTTATGACTGTATAGTATTCCATGGTGTATATATACCACATTTTCTTTATCAGTCTATCATTGATGGGCATTTGGGTTGGTTCCAGGTCTTTGCTATTGTAAATAATGCTACAATAAACATATGTGTGAATATGTGTATGTGTCTTTATAGTAGAATGATTTATACTCCTTTGGGTATATACCCAGTAATGGGAGTGCTGGTCAAATGGTATTTCTGGTTCTAGATCCTCGAGGAATTTCCATACTGTCTTCTACAATGGCTGAACTAATTTACACTCCTACCAACAGTGTAAAAGCATTTCTGTTTCTCCACAGCCTCACCAGCATCTATTGTTTCTTGACTTTTTAATCATAATTTTGACTGGCATGAGATGGTATCTCATTGTGGTTTTGATTTGCATTTCTCTAATGATCAGTGATGTTGAGCTTTTTAAATGTTTTTTTTGCCACATAAATGTCTTATTTTGATAAGTGTCTGTTCAGATCCTTTGCCCACTTTTTGATGGTGTTGTTTGTTTTTTTCTTTTAAATTTACTTAAGTTCCTTGTAATAGTTTTGCTTGATATAGAATTCCTGGGTTCAGCACTTTGAAAATGTCATCCCATTGTCTTCTGGGCTTCATAGTTTAAGATAAGAAATTAGCTGTTAATCTTACTGAAGATTCCTTGTACATGATTAGCCACTTTTGTCTTGATGCACTGAAGATTTTCTCTTTGTCCTTGGATTTTAAAAGTTTGACTATGGCCGGGCGCGGTGGCTCAAGCCTGTAATCCCAGCACTTTGGGAGGCCGAGACTGGCGGATCACGAGGTCAGGAGATCGAGACCATCCTGGCTAACACGGTGAAACCCCGTCTCTACTAAAAATACAAAAAACTAGCCGGGCGAGGTGGCGGGCGCCTGTAGTCCCAGCTACTCGGGAGGCTGAGGCAGGAGAATGGTGTAAACCCGGGAGGCGGAGCTTGCAGTGAGCTGAGATCTGGCCACTGCACTCCAGCCCGGGCGACAGAGCGAGACTCCGCCTCAAAAAAAAAAAAAAAAAGTTTGACTATGATCTGTTTAGGTGTGAATATATTTAAATTTATCCTACTTGAACTTTATTGAACTTCTTGGACATGAATATTAATTTTTTTCATCAAGTGTGGAAGGATTTATGACATTAATTATTCACATACAAATTTTGTCCTTTTTATTCTTCTTCTTTTTTGGAACTCTTATTTTGCATATGTTGTCCCAAAAGTCCCTGAGTCTCTTCACGGTTTTCATTCTTTTTTCTTTCTGTATATCCAATAAGGTAGTCTTAATCAATTTTCAAATTTGATGATTCTTTTTTCTGTCAGCCCAAATATGCTGTTGATCCTCTCTAGTAAATCTTTATTATTATTTTATATATGGTGAAACCATCTTTCTGATGTTTCCTTAGCTTTTTAGGCATGATTTTTTTTTTAGTTCTTTGGACATATTTATAATAGCTGATTTAAAATCTTTGTATCTTAAGTTCAACATCTGGGCTTTCTTACAGATAGTTTCCAGTAACTGTTTTTCCTGTTTATTGGCCATACTTTACTGTTTCGTTGTATGTCTTGTGATATTTAGTTGAAAACTGAACATCTTAAATAATACATATAGCAGCTTTAGAAATCAGATCTCTTTACTAGGGTTTGTTGTTTTGTTGTTTGTTTGTTCAGTGACTTTTCTAAACTAATTCCATGAAGTCTGTACTGTTTGTCTTGTGTAGTCCCTGAAGCTCATGTTCAGCTGCTCAGTGGTTGGCTAATGATTGAACAGAGATTTCCTTAAATGTATTAATTCAATAAGTCTCTCTGTCTTTGCCAAGTGGCTTTGCATGTATGTTAGGGCATAGCATTGATATTCTGGCAGTTTAAAATTATGCCTTAGCCTACACCTCCTGATTATGTAGAGCCAGAAGTGAGGATTTTGGATCTTTTCAAGACTTTCATAAGCATGCTCACGACCCTGGGCATGTATTCAGCTTTGTGCATGTTTGTGATGTTCTAGATTTCCAGGAGTCTGTCAGAGCTTTTCATAGCCCCTGATAAATACCTAATCTCTAGTTTTTCTTTTTAGTTTCTTGGCCAGCCTCTTGTTTGCCCCAACTGTTATCACGGCCTCAGGTAGCAGCAATGTTGAACAATTGCCTTTGACTGTTGTAGACAAATACCCCTGAAGAAAGAGCATGTTCTGAGATAGGTCAAAGACAAGTCCTTTGAGAGGTGGTTTCTAATAAGCTACCAAACTGGTCAACTGACAACAATTCTTTGGAAATGGGACTTCTTGGGGAGCTCCAAATCTATTCTCCTCAACTCAGTGGTCACTACTTTAAAGGTTTTCACAGTAGGATGCAAGACACTTGGTTTTCAAGGTTATAATAAAGGTGGTAAGTGTGGGATGGAATTAGGGCAAGTTGAAACACCACAAAGCTTACTAGTCTTATAAAGATTCAACCAATTTTCTAAAATAAATGATCCTTAGATAGTTGAAAACTATTTGTTAATTTCTAGTTTCAAAAAGTTAATTTTGACGTTTTCTCTATTATTCTCATTGATTTTATGAAGAATAGGTTTTCGGGAGATCCTTATTCCATGATTCTGAAAGTACTTCCCTTCATAGACATTTTATGTAAAAAAGTATTTAAATTCTTTTTTGAAATCGTGTCACAATGTAGTAAATGCTAAATTTAAAATATTTCTCATGAGATACATTTATGAACTCAAAAATGGACCTAAGTATATGTGGGAATTTGGAATATAACAAAACTGATATTTGCAATTTGTGGAAAGAAATTAATTTTTCCATAAGTAATATTGGAGCAATCACATACCTAATTATAAGAATATAAGCTAGTATTAGGGTCTCACATCTTTCATCAAGAATAAATTCTGAATGCTTTATATATGTAAGAATGAAAAATAAAACTCTAAATCAAAATAATTAAACTCATGCAGAGAATAGAAGGATGGTTACCAGAGGCTGGGAAAGGTACTGGAAGGGTTGTGGGTGGAGGTGGGAATGGTTAATGAGTTCCAAAAAATAGTTAGAAAGAATAAATAAGACCTAGTATTTGATAGCACAATAAGGTGATTATAGTCAATAATAATTTAATTGTACATTTAAAAATAACTAAAGGAGTATAATTGTTTCTAACACAGAGGATAAATTATTGAGGGAATGGGTACCCCATTTTGCATAACATGATTATTACTCATTGTAAGCCTGTACCAAAATATCTCATGCACTCATATATATATATATATATATATATACACACACACATACTATGTACTCACAAAAATTAAAATTAAAAAATTAAACTACAAATGTGCTGAAAGAAACATGAGATTTCTAAATTTTTTTTTGATCTCAGTATTTAGAATACATTTTTATGAATGATAAAACAAAGAACAGGACCCATCAAAAGTTAAAACATTCAGCTACACACACACAGTTCTGTAAGACAAAAATTACCGTAAATTCTAAGGACAACATACTAAAAGCAATGGTTTTTTTGTGCTACAAGAAAACTGGATGACTAGGGCAAGAAAGATGGGAATGGCATGTTTTTCACTGGAGATACTTTGTGCTTTTGAATGTTATGTAAAATATATTATCACTTATTTTTGAAAAATTAAAATATGTTTTCTAAAATTATTTTTCAGTTTACATTTTTTTCTGTTACTTGGTTATTATCAGTAACAGCAAAATTTAAAGAGTTATTTTGGGCCGGGTGCGGTGGCTCATACCTGTAATCCCAGCACTTTGGGAGGCCAAGGTGGGTGGATCATGAGCTCAGGAGATGGAGACCATCCTGGGTAACACGGTGAAACTCCATCTCTACTAAAAGTACGAAATATCAGCTGGGCGTGATGGCGGGTGCCTGTAGTTTCAGGTACTCAGGAGGCTGAGGCAGGAGAATGGCATGTACCAGGGAGGTGGAGCTTGCAGTGAGCCCAGATTGCTTCACTGCACTCCAGCCTGGGTGACAGTGCGAGACTCCATCTAAAAAAAAAAAAAAAAAGAAAGAAATAAAAGAGTTATTTTGCACATGACATTATTACTTATAAGCTTAAATTTGTTATATAAATGTACTCAATTAAAAATCAATATTTCATTATAAGATCATGTCATACATATATTTTTGTGTCACAAATATATTTTATATCATGTTTCTAAGTAGAAGTCACAAAAAATGTCCTATTCAGTATAATCTGTTTAAAGGTTTTGTTTTCTGTTTGTTTGTTTGTTTTTTCCTGTTTTTCCCTAGTAAACTTTCTAGAGAAACAGATAGCAGTGACTATCTATTTAGTAGTTAGAAAGTTAGTAGTTCCTGTGTATGTCAGGAGCTACCAACAAGTTTGCCTCTGACACACAAGTAAACAGTATGGTCTCTTGACCCAGACTGCTTTCTGTGGTAGACACTGCAACTACTCAAAAACATTCTGGTTTTCCTTCCATACCTCCAGATGGATGTACTTTCCCCCTCCATTTGAGGTTAAGCGAATTCATGTGACTTTGATCAATGAAATGTGAGGAGAAGTGTGTTACTTATGGTCAGAAACGTTAACTGCCATGTTTCTTTCTTTCTGCCTCAGTGATTGCAGAAAATTTGTCAAGATGGAGCTTCCATTAACCAGGTCTCTGAATTACTAACAGGAGCATACTATGCTTGCTGACACGTAACATGAATCGGAAATGGACTTTTATTATGTTTAGCCACTGGGATAGAGAGGTTGTTTATTATTCCAACATAACCTCATCTATTTTGACTGATACAAATTCAAATTTCAGCTCGTCCAATAAGCAGCTTTGTGACTTATTTTGAAAATTGATTCCAAGTAGAATACACAGAATATAATTTTTTTAATCAATCCCTCTTTTCTTAATTAATGAGAAAAATGAAGAAATTGAGGCTTAAGGGCATATAACTAAGTGGATGAATAATAACTAGAAGCCAGGCCTCTTCCTTCCAAATCTAGTGCTTCAATACCATATTAGCAGACAATTAACTTTCTAATGCCAAATAAGAGGAATTAGAAACTTTATTCTCAACAAGACTGAAGTGAAGAGTTTTTCACTCCTCGCTTTTAGTGCTTCTGGAAGGTTTACAGTGTATCAACGTCCACATAGGAACAGTGAGAACATCAGTCTCTAGTCTGAGTCTTATGATTCACTAACGTTATTCAGATATCTTTTAAGTTGCACTGTTTTTAGGATGATTCTGAAATATATGATTCCATTTGCTATTGACAGAGTAAATTTCCAGTTTAGTCAATTTGTTGAAGTTCAAATCCTAGATGTCAGGGAATGCATGAAAACCTATTACAGAAAAGACAGATATATTGCTTCTTGTATCAAAACATTGTTTAAAGTGGTTAGTTATACTGGAATTCTCTTTGAAGAGTTCAAGTTTCTCCCATTTCTAAGACAGCATCCAGAGATCATGCTATTTTAGCTGAAAAGCATGCAAACTCTTGTAAATATATTTTGGTTTATTTAAAAAGTATTAGAATTATACTAGAGTATTTTAAATAATGTGATGTACTGGCAGTTATTTTAGTTGTTTATTTGTACGTAATTGATGTGTTGTGGTATTATATTTACTGTGTCATATGTGGTCTGACCCCACCTCAGGGTGAGATATACCCCAAAGTAGGAGATGTAAATAAATGCTCTTTTTTTCAGTTAACTATAAACAGTATAGGTATATTGCTTTTAAAAGTACAAGGTTGATAGATAGGCAAAATGAAAAATGTTTATAAAAGTTAGCCTGACATCTCAGTGATGTCAGGCTAAATACAGAGACTAGTTTATTCTGTATTCCACCAAGTATCTATTGAGTATTTATTATATTCCAAGAATAGTTCTTGATGCTGGGAATAGAAGGGAAAACAAAAACAAACCCAGTGGTGGTAGAGATTATATGATAGTGGAGTAATGAAAAAATACACAGACAAAGACTGGACATGGTGGCTCTGCTTGTAATCCCAGCACTTTGGGAGGCCGAGGCGGGTGGATCACGAGGTCAGGAGATCGAGACCATCTTGGCTAACATGGTGAAACCCCGCCTCTACTAAAAATACAAAAAATTAGCCAGGTGTGGGGGTAGGCACCTCTAGTCCCAGCCACTCGGGAGGCCAAGGCAGGAGAATGGCATGAACCTGGGAGGTGGAACTTGCAGCGAGCCGAGATCGCACCACTGCACTCTAGCCTGGGCGACAGAGCGAGGCTCTGTCTCAAAAAGAAAAAAGAAAAAATACGCAGACAAAATATAATATAATAATATAATATCCGGTAGTGATAAATGCTAAGAAGAAATTTATAGCAGGGATAGAGAAGCGGTGTTATGAAAGGGTTGTCTCTGAGGAATTGACATGTGACGAGGACCTGAATGAAATGAATGACCTGTGGAGATGAGCTGGGTGAAGATTGTTTCAGGAAGTAGTTAAAATGAATATAATGGCACCAAGTTGAGAGAGTGAGACTTGCAAAGAAGCCAACAAATTGTCATGAGCAAGGAGAAAAATAGCAGGAAATGTGAGTAGGTAGATATTCAGTGTCAAATCAGGTAGGATCTAATAGGCCACAGCAAAGATTTAGGATTTTATTCTGAGTGTTGGAAAATGACTGCAGGGTGTCTAGCAGCAGAGTGATATGACATAATTTCCATTGTAAGAGACACTTTGGCTACTGTGGGCAGAACTGACTACTGATTCACCACAACAGAAGATTTATTGCGGGGCCAGGTAGTGAACCTAGGAGAAAGATGGTGATGGCTTGGATTAAGCTGCTGTAGGGAGAAGAGAATATATTCTGGATATCACTTGAACTGAGATCTAACAGGATGGATTTGATGAATTGAAAGTAAAGTTATGAGAAATAGGAATAAGGGTGACTCCAAAGTTTTTCCTTAATAAACTAGATGTTTTATGCTGGTAACTGCTCTGATGGGGTAGGAGAGAGAATCAAGAGCTCAGTTTTACACTTGCAAAGATCGAAATGACCATTAGACATACTGGTACAGGTATAAAGATTTTGAGGAGATGTTCATGCTGAAGATCTAAATTCGAGAGTAATCAGCATATGGAATATGTTGAATCACTGGGGTGGACAGAACCACCTAAGAATAAGGGACACTATAGCATTTCAAGATTGAGGAGGTGAAGAGGATCCAGGGCATAGAGAAGGAGCAGCTGGATGGGTAAGGATATAAATCAGGAGAATATGATGTATCAAATCTCAAGTTAGAGAAAAAGATGTAAAGGAAAATGGAGTGATGAGGTGAATCAAATGATACTGAGAGTTTGAACTAAGGGGGTGAAGGGAGTGTGGAAAGTGAGGATAGACATGGGACTGGAGGCTAGTTTTGATATCTAGTATGACATATTTGTATGCTGAATGAATGATACAGAACAGAGGAGGAATGATGACATGATGAGGTAGAAGACAGAAGAGATAATTGCATGAGAAATGTCCCTGAGTAGGCAGAAATGGGATCTTGTGTGAGAAGCTGGCCCATGTAGAATAGGGAAAGTGGGCTCACTGAGTCATCAGAGAAGGCAGAGCACACATGGTACAGATACTGGTGAATTGGAAGTTTTGGTGGCAGGAGATAGAAGACCTCTTCTGATTCATTTGTCAGTGGAATAAGAAAGAAGGTTATGAGCTCCCAGTAAACATTTCGTACTTCTGTTTTCCTCACCAGACTTTTTGTCAAGATCAGAGATCAAGTCTTCTCCATCTTTATATCACTAGCATCTGACCCAATGCAGGGCACATATTAAGTATCACATGAATGATTGTAAGACTCAAATGAAAATAATGTTTAAAAATTACTCTTGGCTTCACTTTCAGTTAATATGTTAAACATGTTTACATTACTGTATTTTATTTAGGTAGAATTAAAGATACAGTGTTTATTTATTGAAAGTTGATTTTGAGTATCTTACCTTAAAGTGAGGCTCTCATCCACTGACAATTGCTTTTTCTTTCTAGAAGTAGAGGGGATTGATTTTCTCAGTCCACCTAGGTGCTACACATACACGAAAACATTCAAAGATGTTCAAAGGGCCTACCTTTCTCACTAAGATAAATTTCCAAGTGACTAATATCGTTGTCAATGATGGTCTTGACTTTGAAAAATATATAAGCAGTTTCCCAGGTGAAAGATGACATGGAATGTGAAAATTTGAGTTGTTTTGAAAGAAATACCAAAAGATAAAAAGTAGCAAATAATCACTGTGTATCTTCTTCTATGTTGACTACTTTGAGGTTTCTCAAACAAAGTTCTCTTAATCTCAACACTTGACGTTTTGGTCTGGATGATCATTTGCTGTGGGGCTTGGGGTGGGAGCGAACTGCTCTGGACACTGAAGGATCTTTAATAGTATTCTTGGGGTGTTTTATTGTCCCAAAAGGGACACACTGCAGCTTTGAACAAATCTGCCATTTTCACTGGCAAAATTTTACACCCTTTACAAATGATACCAAGTAGACCTTCTCAGGTAGAGTACGATACACATTTCTGGCATAGAAATCAGTTACTGTGAACCTTTGAGTCATCTTCTTTCTCTGTCAGGAAGAATTCTAACTGTCAGGAATCTGTTACTATTTCGTAGGCAAAGTGAAGATTGTATGATTCTGCCTTACAGGACTGAGAAGTGCAAAGATATCCAAAAAGAAGAATTTCACAGGATTAATATGAAGCTTCATAATGTTTTATAATATTAGATCATCTTTCTTCCTGAATTCATTGCTTGCATCCTGGGTATGGCTGAGATGATGAGAATAAGATGGCAGTGAAGAAATAAAATGCAGGAACAGGAAATTCATGGTTGACGTTCAAACTCGCTAGTAAGTTATGTCCCTGACCAGTGCCTACTCCTTTACTATCCTCCTACTTTTCCAAACAATGTAGTAATTCTGCTGCAGCATTTTGAATCTCCTTGATTAAGATTTTCACAGCTTTGCCAACTGACGTCAGTTACCTCATTTCTTTTTCCACATTTCTGTGTTTTCTTTCCTTTTTCCGAGAGGAAGTATCTCTTCTTGATGCTCTTTTTTTGTACACTTGGAGTTAATTATTTGTCCATGTTTTTGTCACTTGTACTTATGTGGCTGCAAGTCTTAGGGAAGTCATCTACCCCTTAAAGAGGAGTCATTGAACTTTCTTTTTCTCTGGTACATTGCATAGCATCTACAATGTTAGCAGGGGGTCTTTAATCTGCATTGCTACTAGCAAAGCTGAGTAGCTGAATAAGATGGTAGATGCTCCTGATGCTTCTCTATTCTTCTTAGAGAAGAGAAGAGAAAGAGGACATTAGGGAAGTGATATATATGAAATGGTAAAAAAAAAAAAAAAAAAAGAGGGGGAAAGAGTGGATGCAAAAGTTAACGTGATAATGCACAAAAAACAAGTTGCCTTTCAAGATCCCAAGGTTTCAAGATACCTGGAGAATTTTGTTATTGTTTTTCTCTCTGCATCTTCCCATTCTCGTCATATGATTTAGTTTTATTCAATAAGACCTATGTACAGCCTTTTTGCTTTCATACTTACTACAAAAAATTTTTTTTCTTAAATCTGTTAACCTCGAAACTGATCTTCCAGTATGCTTTGGCCTCTTTAGTCTACTCTATGCACTTCTTTCAGATTAACTTTTCAAAATTACTTTCCTGTTCAGTCCATTCCCCTGTGAAAGATGTCCACCCATTGTCAACCACCTTAGAACCTACACTAGGATGGGAATATAAAGATATCAGTGATGTAACTCTACCATTTTCCACTAAATGCTTCAATTCCAATATACCGTCCAACTAAAACTGGACTGTTTCCTGTTCCTTGCAATGTTCTGTCCCCAGGGCTTTGCCCCCTATCTGCCTGGAACTCTTTATTGTATCTATTTTATAGAGAAATCTCATCTTTCAGGCATCATTCTAAATGCTACTCTCTCTACAGAGTATTAATCCTTTAAATTCAGATAACCTTCTGTTGCTTCTCATGCCACTAAGCATATTCTATCTGGTATTGGAGACATCTCTGTATTTGTTTTTATTTCTATAAGAGGACTATAAACTCTGTAAGAGCAAGAGTATTGTAACAACTTTTACTTGTTATTAGTCAATGATTTACATAATACCATGTGAATATTAGACACTCAATAATATTAATTTTTTTAAGCTAACTGAAACATGAGCCAAATGACGGGCAATTCAGAGAAAATAAGTAAATTTTATGAAATGCTATTAAAACACACACACAAATACATATATCTGATACACACATATATACACACACATATACATATGTATGTATATACACATACTGATATACTATATACACACACATATATACTATATATATACACACGTAGATAAATATACACACATATTTATAATCTACATGTAAACAAGAAATACAAAACAGGAGGAACTGGGACTTTCTGAAAACACTTTATCTCTATTTGTTTCTTGCACATTCCTAAGTGTTGTTCTCTATATTCTGATACTTCTACAACTCTTTGCCTCCCTTCTTTACCTTCCAAATTCATTTAGCACAGATTTCACCCTTATTAAAGCTTGAAGGGTACCGAGAGGGCCCAGGAAAAAATTGTAGTAGTATTCATCCCACCCTCATTCCCATCCCCAGCACTGATGGAATTCTGCTGGATCTGGTGTAATAATTTTTGTAACCATTGATATACTCAACAAAATGTCATTCGTTTTGGACTAAAGTACAGCATTATCCAAGTTCAAAAAGGGCAGGCACTATGGAATGTTTTCTCTGAGGAACTAATGCTACATATTTAGCTGAGCTAATAAAGAAGCAGTATGGCCTAAAGAAGCAAAAACTTTATATTGCGATTGGCTTGAATCTTTTATTTCACATCCTTTGCCAGACAGAAAAGATTTACTGTGAAGCAAAAAATGTTTAGTGGATGTTTCAGGGCTCCATATTTGTATGGGCCCCAGGACAGGCCATAGCAATTTTGTGGTTGTAATTTTGTATTTTACTATTTTCAGCATTACCTTTTCCAACCCCTGTCAAGTTGTAGAAGCTTCAAGCCTCACAAAACATAGACTTGCTCCTGTGTTATGACTTCCTCCAAGCAGGGTCCTGACATTGCTAATCCTCTGAATGAACAGCAATAACATTGATAGAAAGGAGTTATAAACTTACAGCATTTTTTTTTGATTGGGAAAAAATTCCCATTCACTTCTCTTTCTATGCCTTTTATCCCTCATTTGTCAGTACAAAAATACAATAAATAATAAAGGACATATACTTTCATAAAATAGCAATTAGACAGTATCTGTTTTATTTCAACCAAGAGTAGAGCAGTAAGTTGTATCCAAAATGAGAGAAATTGTTTCCATATTATGTTGAATTTAACATGAGAATAATACACACATCAGACCAAAGACCACAGGAAGACAGACAAGGAGAAAACATAAGAGCTATTATAAATAGTGATTGTGAGAAAACATATGCAATATGCTAGATAAAAGGAGAATATCTCTAATAGCTGAGAGACAGCTCCCTGGATCATTTGTGTTTCTGTACATCTTATAAATAAGGCATTAACTGTCCTTTGTTCTGGACTATGTCTTCAAGAATGTATGGGAAGTAAACAACGTTAGAAGATATAGACAGTGTCTATCTCTGGAGCAAAAGGCAGGAATGCTGACTGTCCATTATAAAAACTTTGGGTTTCTTCCCTTTAGCACAACTTACTGAATGTGCAGGTGTCAGCTAGCCCCATCTGCAACATCCATGTAGGACATGTAGGTGAAGAGAACTGACCCAAACATAGTGATGCTCATGACGCTTCCTGTGTCCTGAGAAATAATGTCCTTTTCTCTGACCCAGAATCTTGTGTCTTCTGCCTGCGTCCATAAAACTATAGCAGGTTGATTGTTAGTTTTCAAGTAGAGTAAAATTTCAGATCTTCACAGATTTTGACACGTATACAGTGAGCTTATGCAACTTAATAAATAAAAACAAAAAGAAAAACAAACTAGTAAGATAAATATTTATTAGAACATAAAAATGTAAACATCTATACTTTAAAACCTTTACATCTTTACTCATCAGGAGTTATAAAACAATATTAAGATGTCATTTTGCACTCATCAATTGAAAAAAAACTTAAAAAAAAGCAATAGGAATCAGATGCAGAGATGAGATAGATAAACAGATACTTTCATGTATTGCTGGTGGATGTGAAAAGTAATAAAACAGTTTAGAAAAGTTGTGTGTGTTTCTATCTTCTTGGCCAGCCATTCCACTATAGTCATGAAATCTATTAAAGGGAATAAAACCCCAGTGATACTCTCTGTCTCTTTCTGTCACTCTCTCTCTGTCTCTCTCTCTACACACACATATATGTATATGTATTTAAGCATGTATGTATGTGGAATCTTTAGATATAGGTAGCTTATCCTTGTCTGAAATGGGATGCAGTTATGAGAAAGAAAATATTGGATCATTATGTATTAACTTGAAAGGATGCCCATGAACTATTAAGTTAAAAAATTACAAATGTAATATAAGAAGTGATTTTATTCTTCTTTTGAAAAGGAATAAACATAGTGTATACATGTGTGTATGTGTAACTTTATTGTAACCTGTCACAATGGGCAAGTAAGGATTGAATGTATTATTTAATCCAAAGGTGACTGCAAATTGACTTTCCTCTGGTGCTGTGAAAGAGATTAATAGCTTACACTGAGCTAGCATCTCAATCTCAATAGCAGCTTCGTCAAAGCTACAGTTAGGCTTTGGAATCAGACAGACCAGAACTTCTATCTGGATTGGACAGCTGACTGGCTGAACGAACCTGGTCAAGTCATTTGGTCTTTCTGAGCCCCTGTTTATTATCTGTTAAAATGGAAATAACAATAGTGTCTGCCTCACATATTTTTAACTTACAGTTCTGTCATGGAGTCAAAGATGGTATTGGTAATGAAATTAACCACTTAAAGTGGATATTTTATGTGATTCTTTTCTTGTCTTTTTAAAATAGTAGATTGCTCACTTAGCTGCCTATACAGGAATGATAATACCTTAGATGTTCTTACTATTTTTCTATACAAGTTCATCAAATAACAATTGAACCAAGGCCTTGAGGTGCCCAGAAAGCAGAAGTATGCACATTGTTAGTGTTGCTTCTCTTCAATGAAGATTAGAACTGTGACTGTTAGATAGCTTAATGGGTACGAAGAAAACTTTTAGTAATACAGGTAAAGTATCATTAGCATGTTTACAATTTATCATCTGAAACAGTGGTTATATTTTACAAATGAAAAATAATTATCCCACACCTTCCTTAAGTAAAAACTACAGTTTCCCGTCAAATTGAGTGCAAGAAATCCCTAAAAAATATAAAAAGGCTGTTGTCTAAGTTTTTGTTGCGATAACATCAGAGATAATAAACTAGCTGAGTTACTTGCCATTTTCTTAAATTTCTCAAATAACTCTCATTTTTCCTTTAAATTCTTACCTTGTAGGGATCTAGCTAGTTTGGAGAAAAGCGCTAATTTTGTTCAGGACTGCATAGGCTGCCAGCAAATCATGGTTTTGAATTAATCAAAAATCTGATTACTCTCCCTGAAACTACACAAGTATTCATGGTTTCCTTGTCAGCATTTAATTAGCATTTCCTTGGACTGATAGTCTCCAGTGCTTTGTTGGTTCACATATGTACATTTTTAATCATCAGTTTAGGTAAGATGTATTTGTTTTAAAGTTGTAGAAGATAATGGAACTATTAATGTAACTTAAAAGTAGAATCTGGGAAGTTGACATGCTAAAATATGAACATAAAGATGCTGGAATCTGGAAACTCCATGTCTCAGGGTGTTGAAATTATTGTGAAAACCAAATGAAATCCTACAGAGCAAGGACTATGCTATGGACACTGTCTCTATATTTCTAGGACCTAGAGCAATACCTGACACCCAGCCCAGGGGAAGAAAAGGGAGGAGGAAAACACTTGACCAAAAATGCAGCAAAGCGAGACATTAATTAGAACATTCACTTCGGGGCCGGTCGCGGTGGCTCAAGCCTGTAATCCCAGCACTTTGGGAGGCCGAGACGGGCGGATCACGAGGTCAGGAGATCGAGACCATCCTGGCTAATACCGTGAAACCCTGTCTCTACTTAAAAAAATACAAAAAACTAGCCGGGCGACGAGGCGGGCGCCTGTAGTCCCAGCTACTCCGGAGGCTGAGGCAGGAGAATGGCGTAAACCCGGGAGGCGGAGCTTGCAGTGAGCTGAGATCCGGCCACTGCACTCCAGCCTGGGTGGCAGAGCAAGACTCCGTCTCAAACAAACAAAACAAAACAAAACAAACAAACAAACAAAGAACATTCACTTCATGCTAGAAAGAAGCTGTGGCTTCATTTAGGTGTTAGAGTTTCTATTAAACCTGTTCTAAAGTCAACATACACATGATGCTTTATTTCCTCTAAGATAAAATGTCAGTTTCCAGGAATAGAATCATGGTGAACGCCCCTTCTGTCTTATCCCTCTCAATCCCTTGTCAAGTGACAACTTCAATAGCTATTGAAAGGAAAGGCACATGTGCACAGAGAGTTAAAACATTTCTTACACGATGTTAAGAAGGTCAGCAGAGATTTCAAGGTCATTTTTGCCTTCTATTTTCTTAGGAATCTGAGGAGAAAGATGATTTATAAAATGCATTCCTTTTCCATAAAGTGTTTGGTTTGGGGAGGATACCATTTAGACATTAAATTAAATCATCTAATCATCATCAATAAAAGACAGCTTTTAGTCACTTTTTAAAGATTTTTGAACACTATAAAATAAAATCTCAAAGCTTTTCATTTCAAAATAAACAACATAATTGAAATAGTTTATTTTTTAATACATGAGGCTGTTTAAGAGGCCTTGGGGGACCTAGAAATATTAAATGCTCTTTTCCAGATAGAAAGACAGGCAGAGGAAGAACCAGTGGGCAGACAAGTCAGTAAATGAGATGGCATGACATAGCAGTTAAGACCACAGCCTCGACAGAAACTCAACACTTATTGTATTTCCTTTCTCAGACAAATCCCTTAACCTCTGTGTGGCTCAATTTTCTCATTCATAAAATGTGCATAATTGTAGTAACTCTCAAGGTTGTTTTGATGATTAGATGATTTAATTTATATAAAGCTGTCAGAAATATATCTAACACATTAAATGAGGCTTTGCAGTTATAAAAAGACAGAAATATGTTGGAAGTAAAGATAAATATCAAAATAGTAATTATTTGTTAAATGTGACAAGTTTGTATCTCTTGCCTCTAAGCTCCCAGAAACAAAAGATAGGATTCTTGTAGCTCTTCCATCCCGTGAGTCCAAAAATGTGCAGACGGGCAACTGCTAGTACAGATTCAGGGACTTTAAGAGAAGGTACAGAATGCAGAAATCACTGCTGTGTCCAAGGGATGGATATTCTAGTTCCACAAATGGCTGGCCACTTCCTGGAGTCATTGTGCCAGTAGCAACTGTGAGCTCACTTGGAAAAGGAATGAAGTTGAGTGGGTGAGGTGGCCAAGGTGGGCAGATCACCTGAGGTCAGGAGTTCTAGACCAGCCTGAACAACATGGTGAAACCCTATCTCTACTAAAAATACAAACATTAGCTGGGGGTAGTGGCAAGAATGTGTAATCCCAGTTACTTGGGAGGCTGAGGCATGAGGATCACTCAAACCTGGAAGGTGGAGGTTACAGTGAGCTGAAACCATGCCACTGCATTGCAGCCTAGGCAACAAGAGCAAAACTCCAAAAGCAAGAAAGCAAGAGGAAAGGGAAAGGGAAAGGGAAAGGGAGAGAAGGAAGGAAGGAAGGAAGAAGAGAATGAAGTGATTCTTAACCTGTGTTTTGTGGTGTTTGCTCATCATGACCCTGTCACGTGTGCTTCCAAAAGTTGCAAAGCATAACATTGTGTTTTATTCTTAGATCAGTAATGGGTTTGCTTAATATCTGCCAGAGTAACAGTTTAACAGAGAATACCCTATGTGTTGGCTGAGAGTCAGTTTCCAGTCAAAAAGCACAGTGACCAGCTCTTAGGGAAGGTAAGAGTTGTTTGCACTTTGCCTTATGAGAGGAGCTCAGAGAGGGCAGATGAAAACAGTGTCAGGGCTGAAGGGCAGCCTGGTGCTTTGTAAGGCAAAGACATGTGAGACCCTGTTATCTGACAGTTACGATTATTTGGTTATCATTGACTACTTAATATTGTTTGAAGATTCTTAATTCCCTCAAGTATTTCTCTCTTGTCCCCACATACTTTCAAAGAGTCCCAGGAACCCAGAGTTGAGAATCATTAGAATGAGTGCTAATGGCTTTAAGGTCATCAAGAATTATTTTTTAAATTTTTTATTTCAATAGGTTTTTAGGAAGCAGGTGGTGTCTGGTTAAATGGATAAGTTATTTAGTGGTGATTTCTGCGATTTTGGTGCACACATCACCAAGCAGTATACATTGTACCTGATGTGTAGTCTTTTATCCCTCACCCTCCTCCTGCCTTTCCCCCATGTTCCCAAAGTCCAGTGTATCATTCTTATGACTTTGGGTCCTCATAGCTTAACTCCCACTTATGAGTGAGAACATATGATGGTTGGTTTTCCATTACGCGGTTACTTCACTTAGAATAGTGGTCTCCAACTCCATCCAGGTTGCTGTGAATGCTATTATTTCATTCCTTTTTATGGCTGACTAGTATTCCATTGTGTTTGTGTATATATAAATACACACAGTATAAATATGTATATAGTGTGTATATATATAGCATAACAGTATAAACAGTGTTTACAGTATAAATAATTCCAGTGCTCAACTGGCAAATTGCTGTTAATTTCACTAAACAATATGTATCATATATATATATATGTGTGTGTGTGTGTGTATATATATATACAAACATTTTCTTTATCCACTTGTTGATTAATGAGCATTTGATCTGGTTCTATATTTTTGCAATTGCAAATTGTGCTGCTATAAACATGCATGTACAGGTATCTTTTTAGTATAATGACTTCTTGTCTTCTGGGTAGAAACCTAGTAGTGGGATTGCTGAAACAAATGGTAGATCTACTTTTTTTGTGGTTTTGATTTGCATTTCCCTGATAATTAGTGATGTTGAGCATTTTTCCATAGACTTGTGTCACCAATAAATTTTTGATATGTGAATGTAGTCTTTTTGCATAGCTATTCAAATATGTATTATTTTATTTTTAAAATTGTCTATGTAAACATGAGGTAAAGTCTGTTTTCAGTATCTATTTTCTTTTTTGAAATACTTACAAAAATGAATGAGAAAAGGAAAACAATCATAGATCATTGTATTATCACAAAAGGGCAAAGATTTGGGGATAAAGAAGTGGTGGGAAAGTAAGGGGTTTCCTAAATTTCCTGGCTTTTGCCTTGAATAATTATTTGTTAGGAGATTAAAGGTTTTTCAAAATGTGCCAGTGGCTGGGTGCGGTGGCTCATGCCTGTAATTCTACCACTTTGGGAGGCTGAGATGGGTAGATTGCCTGAACTCAGGAGTTTGAGACCAGCCTGGGCAACATGGTAAAACCCCATCTCTACTAAAAATTAAAAACTTTGCCTGGCATGGTGGCATGTGCCTGTAGTCCCAGCTACTCAGGTGGATGAGGCAGGAAAATCACTTGAACCTAGGAGGCAGAGATTGCAATGAGCTGAGATAGCAACACTTAACTCCGGCTTGGGCAAGTGACAGAGCGAGACTCTGTCTCCGAAATAAATAAATAAACAAACAGTGCCAGTGTTCAACTGGCAAATTGCTATTAATTCCACTAAACAAGACTATGCCATTAATAGAAATGAGTATTTCCACGTAGTGATATATTTGTAAATGATATTTATGGCAAACATCCATTATTTGACAACCCAGAGGTCTGGCATTTGCCATAACTTTGCAAAAAAGAAATGATTGTGCTAAACATAATTATGGTTATTTTTTCTTCAACAAAAAGCTTAGTACTGAAATTTGGTTATGTTCCAGAATCTAAATTTCTGTTTCTGTCTGAGCAATTCTACAAAGTAATTGGTCTATTTTATTAATATAAAATATGACTGTATGAAATACATACACTGTACATACACATGTCAGAAAAGTTACAAAATGGCAAAAATATGTTGTTCTTGCTTTCAGAGCAGGAAACAATGAAGAAGTGGGAGTGAGTCCTTGATGGGGTAGAAGCTTCAATTAAATGTCAGAACACTCAGGTTTCACTCCTGATTTAGAAACTTCACTGGAAACTGAAGCACATCGCTGAACCTCATTAAGCTTCAGATTTCCCCTATGTAAATGGAATGCTAATATCTGATCCTATCATCCCAGTAAGTTTCTGCGAGGATCTTGTGATAGGATGTATGTGAACACACTATGTAAATATATGGCAATATTCATCCAAGTATGGTCTTACGGTGCCCTATTTTCTTCTTGATACAAATATTTCATTTTCCCTATTTTAAAATAGTCTTCTTTATTATACAAGGAATAAATGAATATATTATCATCAGAGAAATCTAAGCATTACCATAATATACATAAAAGAAAACAGAAGACCCCTCACTTGCCTGTCTCCAGATCTTCCTTCCTCTTCAGTGGTATCTCTATAAAACAATTTAATGAGTTTTCTTTCAGAAATGTTCTAAGCATATATGTATGCAAGAATATGAAACATAATTTTATTTCATGTAATTGGGATCACAAAGTTTATTTCTCACTCACAAATTTAGCTTGTTAAAACTACACAAGGTTTTCCCCCCTCTGTTTTCCACTTAGGAAAAATGTGACACAATTAGCACTGCAGTTGTTTCAGGTAGAGAACTGACGGAAAAAGAAAGGTTAAAGGAGTTGTAGGAAAGATGGGACAGGTTTTTGTATTGCAACAAGGACAAAACCCATATACAAATGAATGTGTTTCAGTTGTCATAGTCATGAAACCCCATTGTGTTAACAAATGGGAAATAACACTTTATGGCAGCCAATCTAAAATAATCTCTATGTGATGAGTACCACTGGCAGATCTGCCAAGATGCACAGATTCTCAGTGTGATCACATAGATTTCATTGGTCACAAACAGAGAAAAGCTCATGATTGCACTGAAAACGATGACAGTGGTGCCAGCCCAGAAATCACAACTCAGGCTCCTGCACGATAGCAGACTATCACGCCTGCCACTTGACAGGTGTGCACTAAAATTTATGAAAAGCTTTTCTAGCCAAGCCATCAGGCTGCTAAAAAGAATAGTGAATGCCTTGAGCCTTGACATTTATTACAGCTTTGCCAGCATATCTGTCTTGTAGAGTGTGATTTGAAAAACGATATGTCTAACCATGATCTTAATAAGCTCATTTGTTCCAGGATCTCATTGTACTTGTGCTTGCTGATAGAAGAGGAGAGGGCCAACAATATAAGTAAAGGAGGATTTCTTGTGAAATGGCTGTACTTACTGCAATATGGAGGCAGTCCTGATGTTTAACATTGCCAGTTGCCACACGTAAGAGAGGAATTGTAGTGCTACTTTGAGACATTTCATAACGGAGGGTCTAGTTCTTTAATAACCTTAGTTTCAATCAATTTGCCACAAACACTGAAATTAAAGCATGCAGTAAGTGTTCTGGTGGATATGCAATATGATATAATTATATATATTATATGTAATTATATACAATATTATTATTAATAAGTGATGTAGTTAGGTTTTGTGTCCCCACCCAGATCTCATCTTGAATTGTAATCCCTAAAATCCCCATAATTCCCACATGGCAAGGGAAAGACCAGGTGGAGATAATTGAATCACGGGAGTGGCTCCCCCCATGCTGTTCTCATGTTAGTGAGTGAGTTCTTATGAGATCTAATGGTTTCATAAGGGGATCTTAGTCCTTTGCTCAGCGCTTCTCCTCCCTATCACCTTGTGAAGAAGGTGCCTTTCTTCCCCTTTGCCTTCCGCCATGATTATAAGTTTCCAGAGGCCTCCCCAACCATCTCTAAGTCAATTAATCCTCCTTTCCTTTACAAATTACCCAGTCTCAGGCAGTTATTTTTAGCAATATGAAAATGGACTAATACAGTGAGGAACATTTCTTTAGTTATATTTAAAAGAAAACTGAAGTTTTTTGTTTACCACTCATTTTTAAAGGACTAAAGATACTTTTATATATTTTTATTTATTATTGAAATAACCTTGAATGACAAAGATGGGACACGTGTCATTCCTTGTTGATTCAGAAAAAGCAAAAAGAAGTCAAAGAGATGCTTAAAACTAGCTTGCCCCAGCACCTGTACTGTAGTTAGCAAACACATTTCTCAATTTTCAGTGTACAGTGCTTTTTTTCTGGATAAATGTAAGCCTCAGCACACACCACCTGTATTTAAGACATTTATTTTTATAAATGTGCTTGTCTATTAAGATACAATATTTAAGCACAGACAACAAAATGGTACTTTAGAAAACATTATTGTGTTATCAAGAAATGCAATATTTTTTACATTACAGAGGAGCTGATCTTGCATTTCTTCTCCTCACTTCTATCAAAAGAAATATTTCATTTAATGGAAACCTTATCCTCTTATCTTTTCTATTTCTTTATTCTAGTTAATTCTTATGTCCTTTGCTGCCCACCTTCATGCCTCCCAACATTATTTGTTTTAAGGACCAGACCTTCTGGCGAAAATAAATAAATAAACCAAGAACTCTAAAAAGACCCAATTAAGAAAAAAACTATAAACAAAATTAGAGAGAACAGTAATATAGTGGCAGTAGTCTATTTGCAAATGAATTTTAAAGTCTCAATAAAATAAAATGAACAATTTTCTAGAAAATATTATATTTTATTTATATTATTTTATTAATATAAAACATTAAATAATATAATTAACTCAAGAAGAAGTCATAAACTTGAACAGAGCTACTGGTGCATTCCTAATTTTTGAGAAACCTGAAAATACCATCAGAGAATTACATTCAGGAAGCAGATCCAATGAACAGACACTTCTCAAGACATATATATCACTAACAAATATATGAAAAAATGTTCAACATCATTAATCATTGGAGAAATGCAAATCTAAACCATGATGGGACCATCTCACACCACTCAGAATGGCTATTACTAAAGAGACAAAAAATAACAAATGTTGGTGAGGTTGCAGAGAAAAATAATCATTTATACACTGTTGGTAGGAATGTAAATTAGTTTAGCCACTGTGGAAAACTGTTTGGAGATTTCTCAAAGGCTTAAAATGAGCTACCATTTGACCCACCAATTCCACTACTAGGTATATATTCAAAGGAAAATAAATCATTCTACCAAAAAGACACATGCACTCACATATTCATCACAGCACTATTCACATTAGCAAAAAAATAGAATCAACCTAGGTGCCCATCAACAGCGGATTGGACAAAAAAATGTGGTAAATATGCACTATACAGTACTACTCAACCGCATATAAGGATGACATCATATCTTCTGCAGCAAAATTGATGTAGCTGGAGGCCATCATACTATGCAAATTAACACAGGAACAAAAAAAAAAAAAAAAACAATGCCACATGTTCTCACTTATAAGTGGGAGTTAAACATTGAGTACATACAGACAAAAAGATGGGAGCAATAGACATGGAGGACTAATAGAAGAAAGAAGGTGGTAGGGGTGGAGAGGTTTACAAAACTACTTATTTGGTACTATGCTCACTACCTCAGTGAAGAGATTTTTCATACAACAAACCTCAGTGACACAATTTACCCATGTAACAAAACTGTATATGCAACCCCTAAACCTAAAGTTAAACATAAACAAGTAAATAAATAAATACAATAAGAAATGGATCCAAAGCATAGTAGTTTTACCAGGCAATCATTTCATATTTTTCGAGTGACTGAAGATCTCCTTGGTAAATTTTTCCAGTATATTGAAAAGGATAGTATATTAGATCATTTATTTTATGTTAATAGTAATATTTGGTAGAGATGGTACACAGAAAGAAAGTATTATAATACACTGTCCTCCTGGATATATATGAATAAATATGCAAAGTCCAAAATAAAATACAAGTGAATTGAATATACTACTATATTTTTAAATGCAATTTTTTCCTTTTTTCTTTTTTTATATTTTTTCATTTACAACCAACCAAACAAAATATCATAGCTATAATTTTATCAATCTCAGAACTATAAGTCAAACAGAAAATAATGATTGTTTTATATCAACTCATTTATTTTATTCATTTATTTTATTTTTTTGCTGGGGTAGGGGTTGTCATATTATTTTTTATTTTTTTAATTGTACTTTAAGTTCTGGGGACATGTGCAGAATGTGTAGTTTTGTTACATAGGTATACACATGCCATGGTGATTTCCTGCACTCATCAACCCCATTAACCTGTCACCTACATTAGGTATTTCTGCTAATGTTATCCCTCCCCAGCCCCCCACATTCCGACGAGCCCCAGTGTGTGATGTTCCCCTCCCTATGTCCATGTGTTCTCATTGTTCAGCTCCCACTTATGAGTGAGAACATGTGGTGTTTGGTTTTCTGTTCTTGTGATAGTTTGCTGAGAATGATGGTCTCCAGCTTCATCCATGTCTCTGCAAAGGACATGACCTCATCCTTTTTTATGGCTGCATGGTATTCCATGGTATATATGTGCCACATTTTCTTTATCCAATCTATTATTGACGGACATTTGGGTTGGTTCCAAGTCTTTGCTATTTTGAATAGTGCTGCAATGAACATATGTGTGCATGTGTCTTTATAGTAGAACGATTTATAATCCTTTGGATATATACCCAGTAATGGGATTGCTGGGTCAAATGGTATTTTTCATTCTAGATCCTTGAGGAATAGCCACACTGTCTTCCACAATGGTTGAACTAATTTACACTCCCATCAACAGTGTAAAAGTGTTTCTATTTCTCCACATCTTCTCCAGCATCTCTTGTTTCCTGACTTTTTAATGATCGACATTCTAACTGATGCAAGATGGTATCTCACTGTGGTTTTGATTTGCATTTCTCTAATGACCAGTGAAGATGAGGATTTTTTCATGTGTCTGTTGACTGCACAGATGTCTTCTTTTGAGAAGTGTCTGTTCATATCATTTGCCCACTTTTTGATTTTTTTTTTTTTTTTCTTGTAAATGTGTTTAAGTTCTTTGTGGATTCTGGATATTAGCCCTTTGTCAGATGGACAGATGCAACAATTTTCTCCCGTTCTGTAGGTTGCCTGTTCATTCTGATGAGAGTTTCTTTTGGTGTGCAGAAGCTCTTTAGTTTAGTTAGATCCCATTTGTCCATTTTGGCTTTTGTCGCCATTACTTTTTGAGTTTTAGACATGAAGTCTTTGCCCATGCCTATGATCTGAATGGTATGGCCGAGGTTTTCTTCTAGGATTTTTATGGTCATAGGTCTTACATTTAAGTCTTTAATCCACCTTGAGTTGATTTTTGTATGAGGTGTAAGGAAAGCATTCAGTTTCAGTTTTCTGCATATGGCTAGCCAGTTTTCCTAACTTTTATTAAATAGGGAATATTTTCGCCATTGTCTGTTTGTGTCAGGTTTGTCAAAGATCATATGGTTGTAGATGTGTGGTGTTATTTATGAGGCCTCTCTTCTGTTCCTTTGGTCTATATATCTGTTTTGGTACAAGTATTATGCTGTTTTGGTTACTGTAGCCTTATAGTATAGTTTGAGGTTAGGTAGCATGATGCCTCCAGCTTTGTTCTTGCCCAGGATTGTATTGGCTCTGCGGGCTCTTTTTTGGTTCCATATGAAGTTTAAAGTGTTTTTTTCCAATTCTGTGAAGAAAGTCAGTGGTAGCTTGATGGGGACAGCATTGAATCTATAATTATTTTGGGCAGTATGGCCATTTTCATGATATTGATTCTTCCTATCCATGAGCATTTCTTCTTGATCAAGTAAAAGTATGTTTTACAATTAAAAATTTATTAAAATAAGCTACCTAAATTGATTGAAAGAGAAAACCTTTAATAGTTTAATTCTAAATGCATCTGATATATTTCAACGTCAATTTTTAAGCCCATCTCAATTACTTCCTCCTTTAAGAAGACTTCTTTGATTTCTTTGGGTGAAAGTAAGCTCTACTTTGAACAATCATATCACTAAATTTATTTTTTTTGTGTATAAAACCATTTACACTATATCTTATATTGTAAGTATTTGTGTATATACTATCATCCATTTTACTTAGCTATTATCTCCAAATAGTAGGGATTTTGTTGTATTAATTTCTTATCTCTCGTAGCATCCAGGACACAGTAGCTTCCTTATAAATGCTTTCTGAATAAATATAAGAAAATAAACACATCCTACTTAAAATTATAAATGATAGAATATGTATTGATAGAAATAACAATTACTTGTATAAGCATTTTTTTGGCATCATTTAATAATTGAGCACATCAGTATATACCAGAAGTCAGAATGTAGCCTTTTGAACCACTTTGTTATCATGATGCTTCTTCTTTGTTTATACATAGGAAAGGATGGGCATATTTTATTTCATGGCAGGGGCCATGTAGTAATGCAACAAATACAATTAATTTCTGTAAATTTTTGAAAGTCACGAAGTTACAAAATTACATTATGGAATTCGACAGTAAACTGCAATTCTTATTAAAATTATATAGTATGTTACCTCTAAATAACCCCAAATGCTTTTATCTATGTTATATCATATGATTTTATTTGGGTAAATTCATACACCAACTCATTTAATTATGAATCTTTATTAAGGAATTATAGCTTAAGGATAAATCCAAAGTTACTCATATTGTATGGGATTTACTCAATAATGCTCCCAATTAAAATAATACCACATTGCTTTGATCTCCAAATTACAAAATGTAGATATTCTTCCAAATGTTTTGTTTGCCTCTGTGTGGCCATGTCATAAAGAGGTAGCCTGATGTAGTGGAAAAAACCACGGGGTTTGGTTGCAGACAAAAGTGGTGTCTTTTTTTTTTTTTTTTTTTTTTTTTTTTTTTTTGAGACGGAGTCTCGCTTTGTCGCCCAGGCTGGAGTGCAGTGGCCGGATCTCAGCTCACTGCAAGCTCCGCCTCTGGGGTTTATGCCATTCTCCTGCCTCAGCCTCCCGAGTAGCTGGGACTACAGGCGCCCGCCACCTCTCCCGGCTAGTTTTTTGTATTTTTTAGTAGAGACGGGGTTTCATCGTGTTCGCCAGGATGGTCTCCATCTCCTGACCTCATGATCCGCCCGTCTGGGCCTCCCAAAGTGCTGGGATTACAGGCATGAGCCACCGCGCCCGGCCTAAAAGTGGTGTCTTATTATTGCTCTGCCATTTATGTAGCTGGGTGAGACTGGGAATGTTATATAATGACACTGGGCCTCGATTTGTTTATTCTCCCAATAGGAATAAGTACTTACATTATATTTATGCTGAAGATGAAATTACATAATGAATCTGAAGGCATGTAGCAGGTGTTCAACTAATGCTATTTTTTCCCATTATGAGAGACTATGGGTCATTGGAATTTCTGTGCCTTTGCTAATTGGTCCTACAGGGTTTTATTTTTATTCTGAGCATCTAGAGAAAAAAGAACACAAGTTCCAGGAGGGCAGGAGCAGGCCTCTTACGTCCAAGTAGTTATCCCATGTTTGACAGATAAAAATGCTCTATCAGTCAGTGAAAAAGAAGAATGTGTGAAAAAATGTCTGTGCTTTTTTTCACTTTGTGCCCACCAAAAGCTGATTTCTAAAAATCACATAACATAACATTTTTTCACTGGCAATTTAAAATTCTTAAAATTCTTCAGCATCTCTTTGACATTCTCACTCCCCTCATTAATCCAAATAAGATTCAAATTTAACTGCATGCATTTCTTAGGACTTGTTTATACACTTTCCCAATTGCTTTATATCTATTTTCTTCTATATTTATTCCTATCAATAGTATAAACCCAGCAGGATATAAATATAGGAATATTTGTCTATTCTTTTCCTCCAGCTGCTGATCCAACCAGGCTATGCAAAATTTCCTTTTGTTGTCCCCTAAGGCTATGTTACATAGATCACATAACTCTTTGATCATTTTCAATTATTAAAATGTTATTTTTGGTTGAGCACAGTTTAAGACATCTAGTTCATGTCTAGTTTATCCTCTCTTTTCTTTTTCCTAGGAATAGCTGAACTTCGTCTTGAGTAAGGGAGAGAAAACAGTCCACTTTTCATTGCTCTCTCCCCTCTCATTTCTCACCCATTATCTCTTTTGGGAGAAAGAAGGTAATAAGAAATAAAAAGAACAGGCATTTCTTGCTTTTTCACTGTGATCCTCTCTTGGATGTTGCTGCTCCTCAGGTGAACCCTGACTGGCTGTTGATTTTTTTTTTGTGATGGCAAAAACAAACAAACAAACAAACAAACAAACAAAAAAACAAAACAACTTTAACTTTCATTGCAGGCAGAGTTGAATTCTTCAGGTACCTTATGGGGACATCTTCGTTACTGCTAAGATTTTTTCCACTTTCCTTTTTTCATATATACCCCAACAGGGTGTATATACCCCACAGCTTTTTGCCACTGAAGTTATTCTTCCAGCAAGTTTTCATTTTATATAGGGGTACTAGGGAGTACCAAGTCTGGCTAATTTTTGCTACATCTACATGAGCCACAGGAAACTTGCCATGCCAAATGATGCAAGTACGGGCTGCTCCACACTTGAGCTCTTCTCTGTCCTGCTATCTGCTTCCAATTCCTTTCTTTCCAGCTCAAATAGAAGCAAGGAGAAGATCCACAAGTTGGATGCTGCAAAATATTCTACTGAGAAATGAATTGTCCGTGTTTACCAGCATCTCCAAACTCTCTGAATGATTCTCCTGGTCTCTTCCACCGTGATTCTCTGTAGACTCTCCTTCTGAATACAGTCCATGTCTTAGGAATCCTATGGCACCCTCCATCTCACATCTCTCTCCTTACTTCCTACTTAATTTTCATTGCATTTAGTCTAGGGTTTGGGAGCTCTGATATAACAGTTGAAAGTAGCAGAGCCAGTTTTGTTATCTTCTAATAAATTCTAAAGTGGATTTTCCCTCCTCCTTAATTTTGCTCTCTTCAGAATATGTGAGTACTTGACAACATTTATCTTGATTGTGAATTCAATAACTAATTCTTGTGATATAGAGAAAAAAACTATCACTAATTTGTTAATTTTTAAAAGTAGTGCTGTCTTTTCTTTCCACAATTTCCAATCAAAATGATGGAAATATAATTTATCACCCAGGTATCATTCTGTCTTTTCTTTATTGAAAGTATAGAAATACTGAGGAGGTAAGGAAATCCAAGAGGAGCAAATATCTACAAATAAATTACTATAATTATCAAAAGGTTGAAGGAAGGCCAAAAAGCAACTTGCTGAAGCAAGACAAAAATACTAATAATGTGCCATAAACTTTAAACGTTTATTGCTTCAGAGTATAGGTGGAACTGGCTTAGCTTCAACTAAGCAGATGAAGCTGTGTGCTATTGTGCACTCAGTACCAACAGTAGTGAGAAGATAAAAGACAGAAACGGTATGTACAGCCCATGGGAGGTACAAGAGCCCTCATTATAACCCCTCATCCTGCCAAGAATTTTCACCAGAACTCACTATGCTCTGCATCAACAAAAGACAAAGATGATGGCTAACTCAAACAGAAAGTCTATCAGTGGTGGGCTTTCCTCTGACCCAATTTTTCTTTGACTGATGATTTCATCTGGACGCAGGGAAGTGCTCTCCTGAACTTAAAGGATACCACTGCAAACAGATGGTGCCTTCTCTGCCTTAGATACAGAAATGCTGAAAAACACATGAGATTTAATCAGACATAAATACTAGAAGGTTATCAAGTAGTTTCAGGTCAAGATATTTACAAATCTACGTTCAAAAATTTTAAAAATAACAAATCTTTTATTTCCTCTTGAATGCATTGGCACCAAATTAAGACACATATAAAGGGTTCACAGCATATAACAAGTCCAGAAATTATTTCTATCTTTTATATAGCAAGATCTTAAACATATATTTCAACCATGAAATTAAGTTGAAGTTTCTATTATACTTTCAAAATGGAAAATTCTGAGAAACTTCTATTTTCAGATAACAATCTTGGTTAATGATTTAAAGAGTTACATCATCAAAAAGTCAGATTAAAGCAAGAAAGAGGATCTAGGGGTCAGGAATCAGAGGATCCTACACAAGAGAGAAGCAAAGAGAATTTTTAGAATGATAGTGAAAAGAAGGGTAACCATGTGTACCAGTGATAAATCAATAAAGTTTGGAGCTGAGTGATATGGAAGTCCAGGAAGATGAAATAGAAAGAATGAGTAATTGTAAATACTATAAGGAAGAATTTTAAAATTAAGCAAAAAATGACCCACCAATACTTCAATACCCAAAGGAAATGATATTAACATCTCATAGAGCTATCTGTACCCCTAGGTTCATTGCAATATTATTCACAATAGCCAAAATATAGAAACAACTTAAGTGTCCATCAATGAGTAAATGGATAAAGAAATTGTAGTATATATACATAATAGAATATCATTCAACCTTAGCAAAGGAGATATTGGCATTTTCAGAAACATGGAGGATATTATACTAAGTGAAATAAGCCAGAGAGAAAAATAAAAACCCCACATGATTTTATTTACATGTGGGATTTAAAGGAAAAGGTGAAAACATAAAACAGGGAATAAACAGGGGGGCGGAGCAAGATGGCCGCATAGGAACAGCTCCAGTCTCCAACTCCCAGCGCGAGTGACACAGAAGACCGGTGATTTCTGCATTTTCAACTGAGGTACTGGGGTCATCTCACTAGGGAGTGCCGGACAATCGGTGCTGGTCAGCTGCTGCAGCCTGACCAGCGAGAGCTGAAGCAGGGCGAGGCATCGCCTCACCTGGAAGCGCAAGGGGGAAGGGGATCCGTTTTCCTAGCCAGGGGAACTGAGACACACAACACCTGGAAAATCGGGTAACTCCCACCCCAATACTGCGCTGTAAGCATACAGGCACACCAGGAGAATATATCCCACACCTGGCCGGGAGGGTCCCACGCCCACGAAGCCTCCCTCACTGCTAACACAGCAGTCTGCCGCGATCTATCCCCAAGGCAGCAGCGAGGCTGGGGGAGGGGCGCCCGCCATTGCTGAGGCTTAAGTAGGTAAATAAAGCCGCTGGGAAGCTCGAACTGGGTGGAGCTCACAGCAGCTCAAGGAAGCCTGCCTGTCTCTGTAGTCTCCACCTCTGGGGACAGCGCACAGCTGAAGACCAACAGGGGAAGTAGCGGGAGCCGGTGCAGACGCGAATGACTCTGTCTGACAGCTTTGGGGAGAGCCGTGGATCTCCCAACGTGGAGGTTGAGATCTGAGAACGGACAGACTGCCTGCTCAGGTGTGTCCCTGACCCCTGAGTAGCCTAGCTGGGAGAAATCCCCCACTAGGGGCAGTCTGACACCCCACACCTCACAGGGTGGAGTACACCCCTGAGAGGAAACTTCCAAAGGAAGAATCAGACAGGTACACTCGCTGTTCAGCAATATTCTATCTTCTGCAACCTCTGCTGCTGATACCCAGGCAAACAGGGTCTGGAGTGGACCTCAAGCAATCTCCAACAGACCAACAGACAGTCCTTCTGACTGTCAGAAGGAAAACTATCAAACAGGAAGGACACCTATACCAAAACCCCATCAGTACGTCACCACCATCAAAGACCAGAGACAGATAAAACCACAAAGATGGGGAAGAAGCAGGGCAGAAAAGCTGGAAATTCAAAAAATAAGAGCGCATCTCCCCCTGCAAAGGAGCGCAGCCCATCGCCAGCAACGGATCAAAGCTGGTCAGAGAATGACTTCGACGAGAGGAGAGAAGAAGGCTTCAGTCCATCAAACTTCTCAGAGCTAAAGGAGGAATTACGTACCCAGCGCAAAGAAACTAAAAATCTTGAAAAAAGAGTGGAAGAATTGACAGCTAGACTCATTAATGCAGAGAAGATCATAAACGAAATGACAGAGATGAAAACCATGACACGAGAAATACGTGACAAATGCACAAGCTTCAGTAACCGACTCGATCAACTGGAAGAAAGAGTATCAGCGATTGAAGATCAAATGAATGAAATGAAGCGAGAAGAGAAACCAAAAGAAAAAAGAAGAAAAAGAAATGAGCAAAGCCTGCAAGAAGTATGGGATTACGTAAAAAGACCAAATCTACGTCTGATTGGGGTGCCTGAAAGTGAGGGGGAAAATGGAACCAAGTTGGAAAACACTCTTCAGGAAATCATCCAGGAGAACTTCCCCAACCTAGTAGGGCAGGCCAACATTCAAATTCAGGAAATACAGAGAACGCCACAAAGATACTCCTCCAGAAGAGCAACTCCAAGACACATAATTGCCAGATTCACCAAAGTTGAAATGAAGGAAAAAATCTTAAGGGCAGCCAGAGAGAAAGGTCGGGTTACCCACAAAGGGAAGCCCATCAGACTAACAGCAGACCTCTCGGCAGAAACTCTACAAGCCAGAAGAGAGTGGGGGCCAATATTCAACGTTCTTAAAGAAAAGAATTTTCAACCCAGAATTTCATATCCAGCCAAACTAAGTTTCATAAGTGAAGGAGAAATAAAATCCTTTACAGATAAGCAAATGCTTAGAGATTTTGTCACCACCAGGCCTGCCTTACAAGAGACCCTGAAGGAAGCCCTAAACATGGAAAGGAACAACCGGTACCAGCCATCGCAAAAACATGCCAAAATGTAAAGACCATCGAGGCTAGGAAGAAACTGCATCAACTAACGAGCAAAATAACCAGTTAATATCATAATGGCAGGATCAAGTTCACACATAACAATATTAACCTTAAATGTTAATGGACTAAATGCTCCAATTAAAAGACACAGACTGGCAAACTGGATAAAGAGTCAAGACCCATCAGTCTGCTGTATTCAGGAGACCCATCTCACATGCAGAGACATACATAGGCTCAAAATAAAGGGATGGAGGAAGATCTACCAAGCAAATGGAGAACAAAAAAAAAGCAGGGGTTGCACTCCTAGTCTCTGATAAAACAGACTTTAAACCATCAAAGATCAAAAGAGACAAAGGAGGCCATTACATAATGGTAAAGGGATCAATTCAACAGGAAGAGCTAACTCTCCTAAATATACATGCACCCAATACAGGAGCACCCAGATTCATAAAGCAAGTCCTTAGAGACTTACAAAGAGACTTAGACTCCCATACAATAATAATGGGAGACTTCAACACTCCGCTGTCAACATTAGACAGATCAACGAGACAGAAAGTTAACAAGGATATCCAGGAATTGAACTCATCTCTGCACCAAGTGGACCTAATAGACATCTATAGAACTCTCCACCCCAAATCAACAGAATATACATTCTTCTCAGCACCACATCGCACTTATTCCAAAATTGACCACATAATTGGAAGTAAAGCACTCCTCAGCAAATGTAAAAGAAGAGAAATTATAACAAACTGTCTCTCAGACCACAGTGCAATCAAACTAGAACTCAGGACTAAGAAACTCAATCAAAACCGCTCAACTACATGGAAACTGAACAACCTGCTCCTGAATGACTACTGGGTACATAACGAAATGAAAACAGAAATAAAGATGTTCTTTGAAACCAATGAGAACAAAGATACAACATACCAGAATCTCTGGGACACATTTAAAGCAGTGTGTAGAGGGAAATTTATAGCACTAAATGCCCACAAGAGAAAGCAGGAAAGATCTAAATTTGACACTCTAACATCACAATTAAAAGAACTAGAGAGGCAAGAGCAAACACATTCAAAAGCTAGCAGAAGGCAAGAAATAACTAAGATCAGAGCAGAACTGAAGGAGATAGAGACACAAAAAACCCTCCAAAAAATCAATGAATCCAGGAGTTGGTTTTTTGAAAAGATCAACAAAATTGACAGACCGCTAGCAAGGCTAATAAAGAAGAAAAGAGAGAGGAATCAAATAGATGCAATAAAAAATGATAAAGGGGATATCACCACTGACCCCACAGAAATACAAACTACCATCAGAGAATACTATAAACGCCTCTACGCAAATCAACTAGAAAATCTAGAAGAAATGGATAATTTCCTGGACACTTACACTCTCCCAAGACTAAACCAGGAAGAAGTTGAATCCCTGAATAGACCAATAGCAGGCTCTGAAATTGAGGCAACAATTATTAGCCTACCCACCAAAAAAAGTCCAGGACCAGATGGATTCACAGCTGAATTCTACCAGAGGTACAAGGAGGAGCTGGTACCATTCCTTCTGAAACTATTCCAATCAATAGAAAAAGAGGGAATCCTCCCGAACTCATTTTATGAGGCCAACATCATCCTGATACCAAAGCCTGGCAGAGACACAACAAAAAAAGAGAATTTTAGACCAATATCCCTGATGAACATTGATGCAAAAATTCTCAATAAAATACTGGCAAACCGGATTCAGCAGCACATCAAAAAGCTTATCCACCATGATCAACTGGGCTTCATCCCTGGGATGCAAGGCTGGTTCAACATTCGCAAATCAATAAACGTAATCCAGCATATAAACAGAACCAAAGACAAGAACCACATGATTGTCTCAATAGATGCAGAAAAGGCTTTTGACAAAATTCAACAGCCCTTCATGCTAAAAACGCTCAATAAATTCGGTATTGATGGAACGTACCTCAAAATAATCAGAGCTATTTATGACAAACCCACAGCTAACATCATACTGAATGGGCAAAAACTGGAAAAATTCCCTTTGAAAACTGGCACAAGACAGGGATGCCCTCTCTCACCACTCCTATTCAACATAGTGTTGGAAGTTCTGGCTAGGGCAATCAGGCAAGAGAAAGAAATCAAGGGTATCCAGTGAGGAAAAGAAGAAGTCAAATTGTCCCTGTTTGCAGATGACATGATTGTATATTTAGAAAACCCCATCGTCTCAGCCCAAAATCTCCTTAAGCTGATAAGCAACTTCAGCAAAGTCTCAGGATACAAAATTAATGTGCAAAAATCACAAGCATTCTTATACACCAGTAACAGACAAGCAGAGAGCCAAATCAGGAATGAACTTCCATTCACAGTTGCTTCAAAGAGAATAAAATACCTAGGAATCCAGCTTACAAGGGATGTAAAGGACCTCTTCAAGGAGAACTACAAACCACTGCTCAGTGAAATCAAAGAGGACACAAACAAATGGAAGAACATACCATGCTCATGGATAGGAAGAATCAATATCGTGAAAATGGCCATACTCCCCAAGGTTATTTATAGATTCAATGCCATCCCCATCAAGCTACCAATGAGTTTCTTCACAGAATTGGAAAAAACTGCTTTAAAGTTCATATGGAACCAAAAAAGAGCCCGCATTGCCAAGACAATCCTAAGTCAAAAGGACAAAGCTGGAGGCGTCACGCTACCTGACTTCAAACTATACTACAAGGCTACAGTAACCAAAACAGCATGGTACTGGTACCAAAACAGAGATATAGACCAATGGAACAGAACAGAGTCCTCAGAAATAATACCGCACATCTACAGCCATCTGATCTTTGACAAACCTGAGAGAAACAAGAAATGGGGAAAGGATTCCCTATTTAATAAATGGTGCTGGGAAAATTGGCTAGCCATAAGTAGAAAGCTGAAACTGGATCCTTTCCTTACCCCTTATACGAAGATTAATTCAAGATGGATTAGAGACTTAAATGTTAGACCTAATACCATCAAAACCCTAGAAGAAAATCTAGGTAGTACCATTCAGGACATAGGCATGGGCAAGGACTTCATGTCTAAAACACCAAAAGCAACGGCAGCAAAAGCCAAAATTGACAAATGGGATTTAATTAAACTAAAGAGCTTGTGCACAGCAAAAGAAACTACCATCAGAGTGAACAGGCAACCTACAGAATGGGAGAAAATTTTTGCAACCTACTCATCTGACAAAGGGCTAATATCCAGAATCTACAAAGAACTCAAACAAATATACGAGAAAAAAACAAACAACCCCATCAAAAAGTGGGGAAAGGATATGAACAGACATTTCTCAAAAGAAGATATTCATACAGCCAACAGACACATGAAAAAATGCTCATCGTCACTCGCCATCAGAGAAATGCAAATCAAAACCACAATGAGATACCATCTCACACCAGTTAGAATGGCAATCATTAAGAAGTCAGGAAACAACAGGTGTTGGAGAGGATGTGGAGAAATAGGAACACTTTTACACTGTTGGTGGGATTGTAAACTAGTTCAACCATTATGGAAAACAGTATGGCAATTCCTCAAGGATCTAGAACTAGATGTGCCATATGACCCAGCCATCCCACTACTGGGTATATACCCAAAGGATTATAAATTATTCTACTACAAAGACACATGTACACGTATGTTTATTGCGGCACTATTCACAATAGCAAAGACTTGGAATCAACCCAAATGTCCATCTGTGACAGACTGGATTAAGAAAATGTGGCACATATACACCATGGAATACTATGCAGCCATAAAAAAGGATGAGTTTGCATCCTTTGTAGGGACATGGATGCCACTGGAAACCATCATTCTTAGCAAACTATCACAAGAAGAGAAAACCAAACACCGCATGTTCTCACTCATAGGTGGGAACTGAACAATGAGATCACCTGGACTCGGGAAGGGGAACATCACGCACTGGGGCCTATCATGGGGAGGGGGGAGGGGGGAGGAGGGAGGGATTGCATTGGGGAGTTATACATGATATAAATGATGAATTGATGGGTGCTGACGAGTTGATGGGTGCAGCACACCAACATGGCATAAGTATACATATGTAACAAACCTGCACGTTATGCACATGTGCCCTAGAACTTAAAGTATAATAAAAAAAAAAAAAAAAAAAAAAAAACAGGGAATAAAATGGTGAAACCCCATCTCTACTAAAAAAAAAAAAAAAAATACAAAAGTTAGCTGGACGTGCTGGCACACAACTGTAATCCCAGCTGCTCAGGAGGCTGAGGCAGGAGAATCACTTGATTCTGTTGGCAGAGTTTGCAGTGAGCCGAGATTGCACTCCAGCCTGGGTGACAGAGTGAGACTCTGTCTCAAAAAACAAACAAACAAACAAACAAACAAAAACAAACAAAAAACAGAGAAGAAATGTATAATTTAGAATCCTATTAGATAAATTTAACAAAGAGATTGAAATGATTTTTCAAAAATCAAGCAGAAATTCTAGAGCTGAAAATGGAATTGAGATATTGAAGAATGCTTCAGACATGACAACAGCAGAAATGATCAAGTAGAAGAAAGAATTAGTGAGCTTGAGGACAGGCTATTTGTAAAGACAGAGTCAGAGGAGACCAGAAAAAAAGGATAAAAAAATGAAGCCTGACAACAAGATCTAGAAAGTAGCCTCAAAAAAGGCAAACCTAAGTATTACTGGCCTGAAAGAGGAGGTATATATACTTTTTTTTGCATAAACTTTATATATATATATATATATACAAAGGCATCTGATCTTTGACAAACCTGAGAGAAACAAGAAATGGGGAAAGGATTCCCTATTTAATAAATGGTGCTGGGAAAATTGGCTAGCCATAAGTAGAAAGCTGAAACTGGATCCTTTCCTTACCCCTTATACAAAGATTAATTCAAGATGGATTAGAGACTTAAATGTTAGACCTAATACCATAAAAACCCTAGAAGTTTGATTAATTAATAATCAAACTTCCAAATGTCAAGGATAAAGAAAGGATCCTAAAGTCAGCAAGAGAAAAGAAGCAAATATACAACAGAGCTTCTATATTTCTGATCTTCCACTGAAGCAGACTTCTCAGTGGAAACCTTACAGGCCAGGACAGAGTGGCATAACATATTTAAAGTACTGAAGGAAAAAAAAAAAAAAAAAACTTTCATCCTATAATAGTTTAACCAGTGAAAATACTCTTTAATCATGAAGGAGAAATAAAAATTTTCCCAGAAAAGCAAGAGCTGAGGAACTTAATCAACACCAGACCTGTCTTATAAGAAATGCTAAAGGGAATTCATCAATCTGAAAAGAAGGACATGAACAAGTAATTAAAAATCTGAAGGTACAAAACTCACTGCTAATAGTAAGCACACAGAAAAACACAGAATACTTGTAACACTGTAATTGTGGTGTGTAAACTACTCATATCTTGAGTAGAAAGACTAAATCATGAATCTATGAAAAATAATAATATTATACTGTCAAGATATAGACCGTATAATAAAATATACACAGAAACAACAAAAAGTTGAAAAGCAGGGGAAGAAAGTTAAAGTGTGGAGTTTCTATTAGTTTTCTTATAACTTGTGTGTTAGTTTGTTTTTGCAATCAGTGTTAAATTGCCATCAGTCTAAAGTAGTGCATCATAAGATGTTTTTGGGCTAGGTGCGCTGACTCACGGCTGTAATCCCAGCACTTTGGGAGGCCAAGGTGGGTGGATCAAGAGATCAGGAGATCAAGACCATCCTGGCTAACATGGTGAAACCCCATCTCTACCAAAAATACAAAAAATTATTTGGGTGTGGTGGTGGGTGCCTGTAGTCCCAGCTACTCGGGAGGCTGAGGCAGGAGAATGGTGTGAACCTGGGAGGCGGAGCTTTCAGTGAGCCAAGATCATGCCACTGCACTCCAGCCTGGGGCGAGAGAGTGAGATTCTGTCTCAAAAAAAGAAAAAGAAAAAGAAAAAAAAAAGATGTTATTTGTAAGCCTTGTGGTAACTTCATATCAAGAAGCCTGCAACTGATACACAAAAAATAAAAAGCAAGAAATTAGACATACCACTGGAGAAAATCACCTTCACAAAAAGGAAGACAGGAAGGAAAGAAACAAGAAAGAAGAGATCAGAGAACAACCAGAAATCAAATGACTAATTGGCAGGAGTAAGTCCTTGCTTATCAACAATAACATTGAATGTAAATGGACTAAACTCTCCAATCAAAAGACAGAGTAATAGAATGTATAATAAAACAAGACTCAATGATCTGTTGCCCACAAGAAATGCACTTCACCTATAAAGACACTTATAAACTAAAAATAAAGGGAAGGAAAATTATATTCCAGACAAATTGAAACAAAATAAGAGCAGAAGTAGCTATACTCCCTTTAGACAAAATAAATTTTAAGACAAAAACTGTGAAAACAGACAAAGAATGTCATTATATAATGACAAAGTTGTCAATTCAGCATGAGGATATAACAATTGTAAATAATACATGCATTCAACATATGAGCACACAGATATATTAAAAAAATGTTAGCAGAGTTAAAGAGAGAGAGATTGGCCCCAATATAACAATAGCTTAAGACTTCAACATCCCATTTTCAGAGTTTGACAGATCATCTGGGGTCTGGAGGATGATGGCCTTCCTCTCACAGCTCCACTGTGCAGTGCCCCATGTTCCGAGCAGTTCTCCACATGGCCCGAGCAGAAGTTCTCTATGATGCAGGGCTTCACCCCTACAGCAAACTTCTTCCTGGCCATCCAGGCATTTCCATACATCCACTGAAATCTAGGTGGCAATTCCTAAACTTTAATTCTTAACTTATGTGTATCCTCAGGATCAACACCACATGGAAGCTGCCAAGGCTTGGGGCTTGCACCCTCTGAATCCATGGCCCAAGTTGTATACCTTGGCCCCTTTTGGCCATGGCTGGAGTGACTGGGATGCAGAGTACCAGTCCCAAGGTTGCACACAGCAGGAGTGCCCTGGATGCAGTCCAGGAGACCATTTTTCACCCCTAGACCTCCAGTCCTATGATGGGAGGCACTGCTGCAAAGGCCTCTGACATGCCATGGAGACATTTTCTCAATTGTCTTGGCCATTAGCATTTGGCTCCTCATTACTTCTGCTTGAATTTCTGCCCAGAAAATGAGTTTTTCTTTTCCACTGCATTGTCAGGCTGAAATTCTTCCAAATCTTTAGGCTCTGTCACCTCTTGAATGCTTTGCTGCTTAGAGATATCTTCTGCCTGATACCCAAAGTTCTCTCTCTCAAGATCAAACTTACACAGATCTTTAGGGCAGGCGCAAAATCCCCCCAGTCTCTTTGCTAAAGCATAACAAGAGTCACCTTTGCTCCAGTTCCCAACAATTTCCTCATATTCACCTGAGACCACCTGAGCCTGGACTTTATTGTCCATATCACTATCAGCATTTTGGTTAAAGCCATTCACTAGTTTCCAGGAAGTTTCAAACTTTCCCACATTTTCTTGTCCTTTTGAGCCCTCCAAGCTGTTCCAACCTCTGCCTGTTACCCAGTTCCCATGTTGCTTCTACATGTTCAGGTATTCTTATAGCAACTCCCCACTTCTGGTACCAATTTACTGTAATTGTCCATTCTCATGCTGCTAATAAAGACATACCCAAGACTGGGTAATTTATAAAGTAAAGCAGTTTAACTGACTCACAGTTCAACATGGCTAAGGAGGCCTTAGGAAACTTATAATCATGGTGGAAGGGGAAGCAAACACGTACTTTTTCACATGGTGGCAACAAGGAGAAGTGCCAAGCAAAGGGGGAAAAGCCCCTTACAAAACCATCAGCTCTCGTGAGAACTCACTATCACGAGGATAGTTTGAGGAAAACCACCTCCATAATCCAATTACCTCCCACTGGATCACCCCTACAACATGTGGGGATCATGGGAATTACAATTCAAGATGAGATTTGGGTGGGGGCACAGCCAGACCATATCAACATGCAAATCAGTAAATATAACACACATATCAACAGAATAAAGGAGACAAATCATATGATTATTTCAATTGATGCTGAAAAAGCATTTATAACATTCAACATTCCTTCATGATAAAAATCCTCTGAATACTGGGTACAAAATGAACATACCTCAACACAGAAAAAACTATATGTGACAGACCCACAGCTAGTATCATAGTGATTGGGGAAATATGAATATCCTTTTCTCTAAAATCTGAAACATGACAAGGATGTCCACTTTCACCATTGTTATTCAACATAGTACTGGAAGTCTTAGCCACAGCAATCAGACAAGATAAAGAGATAAAGGGCATACAAATTGGAAAATAAAATTATCCTTGTTTGCAGATGATGTGATCTTATATTTAGAAAAACCTACAGACTCTACCAAAAAGCTAATCGAACTGATAAACAAATTCAGTAATGTTACAGGATAAAAAAAAATCAGCATTTAAAAATAGTAGAATTTTTGTATGCTGACAGTCAATAATCTAAAAAAGAATTCAAGAAAGTAATCCCATTTATAATAGCTACAAATAAAATAAAACACCTAGTAATTAAATTAACCAAAGAAGTGAAAGATCTCTATAACGAAAATTATAAAACACTGATACAAGAAAAGGAAGAAAATCAAAAACGGAAAGATATTCCATGTTCATGATTTGGAATAATCAATATGATTAAAATGTCCATAATACTTAAAGTAATTGATAGATTTAATGCAACATCTTGCAAAATAGCAATGATATTCTTCACATAATTAGAAAGAGGATACAATGTAAAATTCATATGGAATAACAACAACCAAAGCTATCCTGAGCAAAATAATAAAAACTGGAGGAATCACATTACCTGACTTCTAATTATACTACAGAGCTACAGTAACCAAAACAATATGGCACTGGAATAAAAACAGACACATAGACCAATAAAACATAATAGAGAACCCAGAAATAAATCTGTTCATCTACAGTAAACTAATTTTCAACAAAGCGGCCGAGAATATACCCTGGAGAAAGAACAGTCTCTTCAATAAATGATGCTGTTAAAACTGAATATTCATATGCAGAAGAATGAAACTAGATCCCTATCTCTTGCTGTATACAAAAATCAAATCAAAATGGAATAAAGACTTAAATCTGAGACTTCCAACTCTTAAGCCACTAAAATAAAATATTGGAGAAATGATCCAGGACATTGGACTGGGTGAAGATCTCTTGAATAATAATAAGCACAGACAGCCAAAGCAAAAATGGACAAATGGGATCACATCACACTGAGTTAAAAAGCTTCTGCACAGCAAAGAACACAATCAACAATGTGAAGAGACAACCTACAGAATGGAAGAAAATATTTGCAAACTATCCATTCTGACAAGGGATTAATAACCATAATATATTGTACTCATACAACTCTATAGGGAAAAATCTAATAATCTGATTAAAAAATTGGCAAAATATCTGAACAGACATTTCTGAAAAGAAAACATACAAATGCAAACAGACATACGAAAAGGTGCTCAACATCATTGGTTATCAGAAAAATGCAGATAAAAACTAAATGAGATATGATCTCATCTCAGTTAAAATTGTTTTAATCCAAAAAAACAGATAATAACAAATGCTGACAAGGTTGTGGAGAAAAAGGAAACCTCATACACAACTGGTGGGAATGTAAATTAATACAACCACTAGGCAGAACAGTTTAGAGGTTTCTCAAAAAACTAAAGGTAGAGCTACCATATGATCCAACAATCCCACTGCTTGGTGTATACCCAAAAGAAATGAAGTCAGTATATTGAAGAGATAGCTGTATTCCTATATTTATTGCAGCACTATTCTCAATAGCCAAGATTTGGAAGCAATCTACATGTGTATCAACAGATAAATGGATAAAGAAAATGTGGTAAGTATACACAATGGAGTACTATTCAGTCATAAAAAATAGAGATCTTGACATTTGTAAAAACATGAATGGACTTAGAAGACATTATGTTAAGTGAAATCAGCCAGGCATAGGAAGACAAGTGGCACATGTTCTCATTCATTCACTGTAGCCAAAAATTAATACAACTGATCTCATTGAGATAGAGAATAAGAGGATGTTGATCAGAGGTTTGGAATGGTAGTGGTAGGGGAGGGGGATTGGGACTGGTTAATGGGTACAAAGATATACTTAGAGAAAAAGAACAGATTTGGTATTTGATAGCACAACAGGGTGATTAAAGTCAACGATAATTTGTTGTACATTTGAAAATAACTAAAATAGTATAACTGGAATGCTTACAACACAAAAGATAAATGCTTGAGGGGACAGATACCCCATTTATTCTGATATTATTATTATGCATTGTATGCCAGTATCAAAGTATCACACGTATCCCATAAGTATACACACCTACTATGTACCCAGAAAAATTTTTAAACTAAAAATTAAAATAAATTACAGTGAGATAGTATACACAAGTCCAGAGATGAAATGTGTAGCAGAAGTCATGCAGGGCAGATTTTAGGCTTCACTCAGGAAGGAATTCAAGTGAGCCAGTGGTGGAAGGAAGCAGCTTTTTTTTTCTTTTCTTTCTTTTTTTTTTTTTTTGGAGACGGAGTCTCGCTCTGTCGCCCAGGCTGGAGTGCAGTGAGGCGATCCTGGCTCACTGCAATCTCTGCTTCCCGGGTTCATGCCATTCTCCTGCCTCAGCCTCCCAAGTAGCTGGGACTACAGGCTCTACAGGAGCCCACCACTACACCTGGCTAATTTTTCTTTTTGTTTTTTTAGTAGAGACAGGGGTTTCACTGTGTTAGCCAGGATGGTCTCAATCTCCTGATCTCGTGATCTGTCCGCTTTGGCCTCCCAAAGGACTGGGATTACAGGCATGAGCCACCGTGCCCGGCCAGGAAGCAGCTTTAATGAGCAACAGTGTTTCAGTTCCATGATCGCTGTGCAGAGCAGGGCTACGCCATAGGCAGTGCAAGGAGAGTAGCAGTGTTGGGGCAGTTTTCAGTCATTCTTATACCTGCTATTAATTACATGCTAATTAAAGGGTGGGGTATTTAGAAATAGCTAGAAAATGGGCTGTAACTTTCAGGTGTTGCCATGGCAATGGTTAAATTGTCATAGTGCTGGTGGAAGTACCTTACGCTGATGGACAATGAGAGGTGTTTTCAGCACCTCTTCTCAGTTTTGGCCAGTCTTCAATCTGATCTGGAGACAAGGCCCTCCTGCCTCCTACCTCAGAAGGACTATAGTTAGTAATACTGTGTTGTCTATTAAAAATTTGCTAAACACACACACACAGAATAAAAGGTAACTATAGAAGATGACAGTTATGTTAATTTGCTTACTTTCACTCTATACCGTACACAAAAGTTAAGCAAAGAAAGATTATTAATTGGGGGATTATATAAAAATGAAATCATATTACACTATATGATAGCTTTTAGCATTTATTTAGTCATGATTACATTAAAATGGAATGTTAATCTAACCAAGAATTATAATGTAATAAATTGGATTCTGGTTGCAGGGGAACTATATGACTCAAGGAAAAATAATAGTGAAAAACACATATCCTTAGCAAACATAGAAAACAAAAACATTTTTCAATGGCAGCATAAACGTATTTTTCTTGAAAAATAGTTTAAAAATGAAGTACTCAAAGATTTCCTAGCAGTTGCATGTATGGGGTAAAACTGGGGGTATAGAAGGGATTTCTCAGGACAGGTGTTTTTTATAATACAACTTAGAGAAGTATTGATGATACATTTTAACATAATAAGTATAAAAACTAACTTTGATAATAATGAAAGATAAAAGGAAATAATGTTAAAAAGACTAGTAAAGAGACAGTGGACATGATTAAGTAGAGACTGTTAGTTGCTCCTATATATGTGCTATCCTGTTCTTCCACGGTAATGGAAATTTTAGCTGAGCTCATAGTAGCCCAGAATAAAGATAATATTCGTCAGCCTTCCATTACGTAGGTATAGCCATGTGACATCACTTGCCAGTGAGATGTAAGCAGCAGTATCCTATGGCAGTTTCTCGAAGCCTTCCTAAAGAAGCAGGGTGCACGTATCTTTGCTTTTTCTTCGTCTTAATTTCCTCCTTAATCTTTATTCTTTTCTCCATCCTTCAGCGAGGAACATGATTGCTACTCGCATGCACCATAAAATTAAGACTATGCACAATTGAGAAATAAAAACAGAAAGAGCCTGCTTCTTGACACAGTGGGACACTCTATCTGTCGTAGATGACTTATCTTCTAAAATACAACAGTTACATTGGTTTTTCTGATATTCATAGTTGAAGTTAATTTTGCAATGCTAATATCATTAAACTTGTTATTTAAGATTTAAAAAAATGAAATCAAGAATCAATCAAGACATACTAAGAAAGAGACTAAAAAAGAACTAGTAGAAAGCATAACAATCAAAGCAATATAATTCTGGAGTTGGTAGAATCAGAAAGCTATTAGAGTAAATGAAAAAGCTTAGAAATGGTCAAAGTAGATACAAAACTATGATTCGAGTTGTATTTCAGATTACTAGGTAAAAGTATAAGTAATAGGCTGTCATAAAATATGAATCTATAATACATAATTATATATCATATTTATTATATTTAATAAATCACACTGAAAGAGTAAAAGCTTTTCTGGAACTGTGAGACTGAAAATCAACTTTGACAAGAAAAAGTAAAACAATTCTGCCATTTATAAGACCAACAGTACAGAAGCAGATAGAGGCAGCTCCACAGTTGACAGGAGCCTCTGTTTCTTCTAAATTGATGCAGCATCTATAAAATGCCAAAGCAACATCCTTTCTGAGTAGCTACTGCTTTCTTACTGATGATGTCCCCAGACGGCTGCTATGCTTGTCTATTACTGGGATACCCGATTGCTAAGCCATCCTCGCCCTCAATCCCTAGTTAATCCAGCTTCTCCAATCCCACCTCACAAATAGTCACCACTCCAGAACTGATCCTTGATTCCTTTACATCCTCCAAAGTTTCCCGATGTTAGTCTCCTCCCTCCTTTGGAGAGCAGTATTCAGTCCTAAGGAATGCCTTTTCTCACTCTGAGTCAATAAATCTGATTTTGTCAAACTATAGGCCTCTTCATAGTCTTGGCTGATCAGATTTTAACAATATAACTACATATCTTATAGTTTATATATATATAAAGTTGGAACTATTTTTCAACTTTTTGTCACATCTTTCGTTAAAATAAACATTTGTAGTGAGAGTATCTGAGGAAACCAAGAATATCTTTCCTGGAAAGAGTCAGCTTAAAATAATTACCAGGTTCAGAAAGCACCAAGTGTATCTATCCAGATAGATTAAAAACTAAATATTCAATAAATCGTTAGAAAAAAATAGACATGATTATAAATGTAAATGTAATATTTTTGTCAGGATAGATTTTTTAAGAAAAATCAGGACACTGATGTATGAAACCACAAAGGAAAAATATTACTAGATTTGATTAAATAAATATTTTAAGTTTTTGTACGGTGGGGGGAAAACAGAATAAGGGAAATTAAAGGACCATTTACAAATAGGAAAATATTTACAGCATATGTTCTATAAAAAACTAACATGCCTAAGGTATTAAAAGGCTTTACCAGTGAAGTTTTTTTTGAAAATCTCTATCTTTACTAGAAAAATAGACAAAGGATCAAGAATGAAAAAATACGATTCAAATAAAATATGGAAAATTCTCAATTACACTTCTAATCAAAGAGATATAGATTAGGGTAGCGTAATGTTCTCTCAAAAGATATGTTGAAGCCCTAATTCCTAGAACCTGTAAATGTGACATTGTTTTAAAATAGGTTTTTTTTCAAGTGTAATCAAGTTGAGATCACTAGGGTGGGCCCTCATCCAACGTGGCTGTTCTTTTAGGAGGAGGAAATTTTGGACACAAAGACACACAGGGAGAATGCCACATAATGACAGGGGCAGAAATTGGAGTGATGCAGCTGCCAACCAAGGAACACTAAGAATTGCTGACCACCACCAGAGTCCTGAAGAGGTGAAGGTGGATGCTTTCTTAGAAATTTCAAAGGGACTGTGACTCTGTTGACACCTTGATTATGTACTTCTAGCTTCCATAACTGTGATATAACACATTTTCATTGTTTTATTTTTATTTTTTGAGAGTAAAAATCACATATTTATTTTTAAATTTTTTTAACTTTTATTTTAAGTTCAGCAGTACATCTGCAGATTTGTTACACAGGTAAACATGTATCATGGGGATTTGTTGTACAGATTATTTCCATCACCCAGGTGTCAAGCCTACTACCCATTAGTTATTTTACTTGATACTCTCCCTCCTCCCACCCTCCATTCTCCGATTGGTCCCAGTGTGCGTTATTCCCCTTTATGTGTCCCTGTGTTCTTATTATTTAGCCCCTACTTACAAGTGAGAACATGCGGTATTTAGTTTTCTGCTCCTGCATTAGTTTGCTAAGCCAACCATTTGTTGTACTTTGTTATGGTAGTTCTAGGAAACTAACACATGTAGTAAGGTACCACTTTTCAATTCTTGAATAAATAAAGATTAAGTTGATTTTCATACACGGCTAAGGACGAAATAGAAATTAGTCTAATATTTATCTGGAGCAATTTGGCATAAAGTTTATATATATTGCCCCTCCTGTTCTATTTCCAATAATTCATCCTAAAAATGAGTGGAAAGGTAGGAAAAATATACAATGAAAGGGTATGAAGAGTGTTGTTTATAATAATGTAAAATTGAAGAATAACATTAACATTAGCACGGTTAAATTCAATCGTCTACAAAACCACTCAAACTTAAAAATATTTACATTTATTGGAATAAAATTTTAATACATTATTTGGTGAAAAAAGATTTGCAGATTATTCCCTGTATGAAACACTGAAAAAGATGTAATCTAATGTTAATAGTGCCTATTATCTGCAAGTACAGCATGATGATTTTTCTTTCTTTCTTTTTTTGCCTATACGCATTTTCTTAGGTTGTTAAATGACAAATATGTACTTTTGGATTACATGCCAATTTTAATTCATTATTTTAATGAATGGAAACAATGGTTTAAATCATATGCTTTTTCCTTTAGCATCAGTCTGATTTTTTTTTTTTTTTTGCTTTTCAGTTAAAAAACTCTCAGCTATGCTAATTATGTTTTCTGACAGGATATTAAGATTAAAGTTAGCGAATAAATGTGACCAATACATTGAACAAGCAGTTTTCGCAAGGTATAATTGCAAAAGAAATTTTATTTTGTCCCTTCAAGTCTCTTTAAATCTAATCAATGGTGTTGGCCTCACCTTGAAAACTGGATAAAAGTTTTTCTGATCACTCTCAGGTAATTGAAATCATACACACCTCATATTCTCAACTCAGTAACAAAAAGTGTCTAGTCCCAGATAAGAATCAAACTTTGATTTGATTTAAAATGAAATTTTTTCTTTCCCCCTAATTGAGACTGGCAGTGGCAGAACTTGAATAAAGGAAAGCACGATCTTGTTTGCCTCTTTCCTTATTGCTGTGCTGTTTTCAGTTTTTCCTTCAGGTTGCTAATGAGAGAAGTCTGCAGGGTAGAAGCAGCAGAGAGGCAAGAGGCAGGGAACAGGAAAGTTATTACCTGACTTGTTCTCTCCTAAGACACTTGGTGCTTTCTGAACCTGGCAATTATTTTAAGCTGACTCTAGGAAAGATATTCTCAGTTTCCTCAGATACTCTCACTGCAAATGTTTCCCTGCAACATCCGTCCACTCCTCAAAGTCTTTGCTGTTGAGGTCCCAACAGTTCACATCCTCTATGGGGTTCTAGGCAAAATGGTCTGTCTTACCACCCACTTAGGAATGGAGCATCTAATGTTTTCCTGTTCACCTGCAGGGAGCAGTAGGGGTTTCATTTTAATATTTTATTATATATAGTTTATATTTTCTTTTTTTCATTTATTTATTATTATTATTATTATTTTTTATTATACCTGATGTAAATGACGTGTTGATGGGTGCTGACGAGTTGATGGGTGCAGCACACCAACATGGCACAAGTATACATATGTAACAAACCTGCACGTTATGCACATGTACCCTAGAACTTAAAGTATAATAATAATAATAATCATATAGTTTATATTTTCTAAGCCTGTGTAAGTTGATTATGAAGAGAGGGGAGCTCACAGTCAATGGCAGAGTGGCTAGCTTAGGAATCACTGTTGCTACCAATCACAAGAGAACATTCTACATTATTTGCAGGTTTGAACGCCTCAGCTTGTGTTTCCCTTAGGCTACCAAAATATCCTTAATAGACTTATTCATTTTTTCCTTTCTCCAAATGTCATCCTCAGTTCCTTATCTTCAAATTGTAGACTCCAGGATTGCATAATCACTGGTTTATCTTAACTCTTGTAAAATTCTTTTTTCCCCACTGTCCTACAATCAACTTATATTTGCTTATTAAAGTATTACATTGTCATGAGAAATAACATCTTAAACTTCTTGGGAGGAAGGTATTAAAGCAATGGACGGGGATCCATGGAATACATTCTCTCCTTGCATCAGGGGATATTCCCTAAGTAAAGAAAAGAAGGCAGGTGACCCAGTCTAATCTTGTTGAATGGACATTTGGATAAATAGACTAATGCTATTTGCTAGGAGAAAGAGACCTAATCTCTGAAATACCATTAGCAATATGTCCCTGATTTAGAATTACTGTACCTGTAATAGGCAGAACTCAGGATCTGTGATACATGGCTCCTTGGAGAATGTCACATAAGCTATAAAACCCTACTAGATATGAAATGGAGACATAACATAGCTTAAACAGGTCACGCTGTTTAAGGAACTCAAAAGCCTCCTTTCCAGACCTTAACTATTTAGAGGTACATCTCACCACCCTTGATGTCTTCGACCTTGTTCTGCTTCACCTGGGATTCTTAAATCTCTTGTATTTTAGTAATTATTTATAGTCCAAGTTGTTATTAAGACCTCTGAGTCATGTGAATCTGATTTGATAATCCAATGCTGTGTGTTAGCTCATTTCTTCAACTTATTTTAAAGAGGTTCATCGTAGATTACCCTATATTAACAGCAATGAGGTCTTTCCAGGAATTTTGTGCCTTCTTCCAAAATATGGCATACTGATATGTTTTTGACTTTGACTTTAACTTATTCATGATCAGGATTATATTTCTATTTTGGGAAAGATATCCATAGATGAAATTCCACAGTGAACTGATTATAAATGTTTTAAACACATAATTGATTTGTTATATCTATGGACGTTATTGGACAATGAATTAACTGCCTTTAGTTTCTTAATTTATTCATTCTTTTTGTTTCTGTCATCTTCTTACATCTCTAGAATCATTTTAATTTTAGCATTTTTCATTTTCCCTGATATTTAAATTTTATTTGATATTCCTGATATTAAATCCTGTACACAAAGTTTTATTTTTATTTTTTTCTTCCATGTTTAGACTAGTCCAGATCTTGCTTCCTGTTCTTAGTTGGGGAATCTACTTTTTCTGGTTGATGTCCAATGACTATCTCACTTTATTCTTATCTCATTAGTCTTTGTCTCTTTTCTTGCCATTTTAAAATGCTAATAATTTGGCTTTCTTTACTTAGGCTCTCCTCCAGAATCATCAGTGAGCTAACTTAATACAATTGGCATTAATATTCCTAATATCGACCACAATGCTAAGTGTTTGAAGAATTGCCATTCATTTTTGGCTAGATCTGATTATAAACACAGGCTCACTAGATATGAAATAAAATCAAGAAACATTCACAAGGCACTGTTCTGGAAACTGGAGAGTAGAAAGATTATATTATAATGGCTGTGGTAGGAATTGAAAAGGGAAGAAATTCTAACCATTTTAAAAGGCAAAGAGGGAAACAAAAGAAATAGACACTGGTAGGAGAGGAGGGGAAAAGATTACTTTTTGATTGGGAAAACATGGTGAATTTTTCATGGAGGAAGCGTCACTTGAGCACTGAGGCTTGACACATGGGTAGAGTCCAGGGATAGGAGAGAATAAGAGGAAAGGGAAGGGAAAACATGCAGAAAACTAGCAGAAGAATACTGGAGAAAAATGCTGGATATTTAAGGCTCTTTAGGAGTCCTTAGGTTATTTCACAAAGAGTTGTCATAGATTGTCACATGTGTTGGTTCTTTTCAATCAGAAAAATAATGTTTGATCATTCTGCAAATATGATGAGGAGTTTAATGTAAAGCAAAACTTTGCTGGGTATTTGAACAATCATTGAGTCAAAGATTCCATCTTTGAGGGGTGAGGGCAGTTGTGTTAGTAAAAAAGTGCAAATGCCCCTTGTAAACACAGTCAGCTCTCTGCCCCACCCCTTTTAGGCTCCTTAACTGGCAGCTAACAGTTAATTTCTGCTTACCTAGAATTGACTAAGGTAAAGAATGTATTCAATAGTATTTTCCTCCAAGGACCATTTTTAACATGATAATAGGGCAAAAGTGTATAGATTCTTGAACATTTTATTCTTATTATTCAATATCAAACTAGGACATCATCAAAAGCTTCATCAATAAGACATCATCTACAGGCCAGTGTTAAGTGCTAAACTTCAGAAATATGTCTCTGCTAAAATGAGCAAAACAAGCCGACAGATAGTAAAGGTCACAGACAAATTTAGCATCATGATTTTTTATAAACCATGTTTTATAAAATGCAGGTACAGATATTTTAGTATTATGGTTTTTACCACTAAAAACCACAGCATTTAATCTGAACCTTTGGGAAATCATATGGCCAGCCAGCCCTGCTGCCATCATCCTGGACAAGTCCCCATCATCTCTTACCTTTATCATTGCAATAGCTCTGAACTTGCCTCCTTGGTTCTAATTATGCTTCATTTTACTACTCATAACATCAACCAGAGTGATTCTGCTGAAGCCTGAATAAGATCCTGCCATGTCATCTATGCATGAAACCCTTCTACATCTTCTTTGCTCCCTTAGAGTAAATCCAATGTGGCCTAAGGGTATATATGACCTTCACCTCCTCTGCATTGCTTTTCAGAACCTATTCATTGTACTTGACCCTCCTTCACCCCTCAATGGCCACACTGGCCACCTTGCTATTTCTTACACGTGCCAGGTTGAATCCTGCCTCAGGGACTTTGCGATTGTCGCCTCCACCCTTGAGGGCTCCTCCCCAGGAGGAAACCCAAATCAACTCGTCATCTTCTCAGTGAGGTCTTTTCTGAACACAAAATTTAAACATTCTACACATTTCCATACCTACTCTTCATATCACTCCTCTGCTTTTATTTTTATTTTTAGAACTTTTTGCTATTTAATGTATTAGTTTTATTAATGTTAAATTTATTATTTCACTTTCTGTCTCCCTGAGTAGAATGAAGACTCTATGAAGACAGGGGTTTATATGTGTTTTGGTTGCTGCTGTATCCCTCCAGTGCCTAGAACAGTTCCTGGCACATTATAGATGCTAATTAATCTCTTGGATGAATGAATAAATTAATTTTATTCATTATAGAATCCCTGTTGGCATACATTTTGTATGCTAAATTATGGATATAACATTTTAATTTTTTATTCATCCTACAGCATGGAGAATTATTTATAATTCAGACTTTTTTTTAAACTTCATGTAGTGCAAGTTTTTCAACACACTTTGGTGTAAAAATGTTTCAGAGATGGAAACTATTTCTTAAAATTCAAAATCTTTTAAGGTAATTAAAACACAGTAGAATTTTTCCCCTTTGCCTTCTGACTTGGGTGTTGATGTTCTAGCAATTAGAAACTTCATTAGTGGCCATATGGCCAAATGATCTCATTATGGACCTTTGAATTAATTTGCATTTTTATTATGCTTCTCCTTCTAAATTGTATGTACTGTGTTTGATCATTTGGTACTTTTCAAAGAATTGGAGGATTCTTATTTTATTAAATAATATCTAATTTTAGATGGAACGTTAATCCAAATTTAAAAATTTTTTAATCACTAGATTATTAACAAAAACAAAAATAAGACCAAGTTGTTTTATTTGATATGCCTCCTAACAATTTCCATGCACTTTTATGAGAAAACCTCTCATATGATAATATTATTTGTTTAGTACATCAGTTTGGTAAAATTAAAAGAAAAAAATTATAAGTTGGTTGTGTCTTTAGGTTAAATTAGTAAGAGTAACATGGACTCCTTAATTCCAGAAAAGTCTCTGAGAACTTCTCCCCAATGTCTGTATCACCTCCACACACACACACACACACACACACACACAAATTAAATATAAGGCCAGGAGGTACCCTCCAACTTGAAAAAAGTAGAACAAGACCATTTGTAGTATGGGAGAGAATGGCCCTTCCTGTCCTTTACTTTCTAGATCTGGCCAGTGACGAGGAAGCAGTGTATTAGAAAAGAGGATGTAGTAGTCCGTTCTCACACTGCTATAAAGACATACCTCAGACTGGACAATTTATAAAGAGGTTTAATCAGCTCATGGTTTTGTGGGCTGTACAGGCTTTTGCTTCTGGGGAGGCCTCAGGAAACTTAAAATCATGGTGGAAGACGAAGGGAAAGCAGGTACATCTTCACATGGCTAGCAGGAAAAGAGAGAAAGTGAAAGGGGAGGTGTTACACAATTTCAAACAACCAGATCTGGTTGGAAATCTATTATGAAAACAACCTTCTAAAGGTGGAACTCCAAAGGATTCAATCACCTGCCACCAGGCCTCTCTTCCAACACTGAAGATTACAATTTGACATGGGGTTTGGGTGGGGACACAGGGTCAAACCATATCAGAGGACTTGGAGATTCCCAGCAGGAAAACAATCAGCCAGGGTAGGAAATGAATAAAATACTCCCCTCCCCCAGCGAATTTTACTATACAGGAAGGAAAAGGATTAGGTTTTCCATGGGCAGACACAGAGATAGACTTTCAAATACAAAATTAGGGCTCAATTCTTGTGAGACAAAGAAAAGAGGAAGCAGGATTGGCCAGAGGAAGAATATGAGTGTGATGTATGCATGACAATGCTTGGGCCAACCTGTCATGGAGTTTCAAGGTGAGTATTATTGGTCAGAGTGATTCATGCCAGAGTGAAGTGTCTGGTCCTTTCTAGTCATGGCTTACTCAGTCACAGAAAGTAGGCTGTCCTAAAAAGGTTATGATCTTGGATGAGGCTTCCCCTCACACTTTCTCTTGGATCACTCAGTTTGGGGAAGGCAGTTGCCATGTTGCGAGTTCGCCCCTGAAGAGGCTCACATTGTGAAGGACCTGAGGGACCACATCAGTAAGCTTGGAAATGGCCCCTCTACACCCACACACACAATAGACCTTTCAGATACACTTGCAGCCCCCAGGTGACAGCTTGACTACAATCCCAGGACAGGACTTGAGCAAGAGGCACCCAGCAAAGCCATGTGCTAATTCATGACCCACATAAATTTGAGATAAAATTCTTGTTTTAAGCTGCTAAATGGTGGGGATAACTTGTTAGCAGCAATAGATAACTAATCAGTTGAGACAACCCCAAGGCAGCAAGTCCTTACTTGACGGAGGATTTGGGTGGCACATCTCTGTATCTGTCACAGTCTACCTGTTTTGTCATTTGTATGTATTTCTACACATATGTTTGAGTAACATCCTGGCTCCTCAGGATTCTGGTGGGCGACTTTTCCTTAGTGGAAATTGAAAAGAAGGAGGTTAGCAGAGTTAACTACAGTTGCTCTGCTGTAGTTGATCTCAGGACCAATATTGCTATTAACTTTATTTCTCCTATACTATTCATTTTAGGTCCTGCACCATCAGGCACTATGTCTGCTGTCCTTGGTCATGTAACTGGTAGCATTACTCAGACTGTCCTCCGCAAGAAGTCTGATCTATGGTTACCATGTCCTCCTCATGCCTGCATTGCTGGATCTGTCCATTTACACTTACAGCTGGGCAAGGGATTACTGTGAGGCACTCAGCTGAATCATCTGAGTCTTATATGTATTTCTCACTGTCTCCATTGTATAACAGCAGTCCTAACCCTTAATGATTTAACTCAGTTACTCCTGCTGAGATGGTGACTCCTTTCTTCCTCCAAATCTCCAGACAACGGTCATAACTTTTAATTCTACAGAGCTTTTATTGTGTCTTCTGGTGAAACTGTGACCTTTTAATAGATCAGGGCCTTTACAAAGCACAGTTGCAGGGACAGGAAGCACCAAGTTCTCCAAGGATCTTTATTTGCTGTAGGACAGGAGCCATTCCTGCTTCTACTTCTTGGTTCTGCAGCCCTTGCATTCTTATCAGACACACAAAGCTACACAAAATCCTTTGATTCCATGTGAATACTGCATATCAGAGAACGGCACCCCATCCTCATAGAGCACTGCCTCTGATTTGGGCTTTAGCTACTCATTTAGCAAATCATTCCGAGGCTCTATTAGACTAGCAGCATCTGGATAGAGTTTGTGATATAGCAAGTGAATGTCATGGTATGGGCCCACAATGGCACTTCCCCTGTTGTAAATGGTCTTCTGGTCTGAGGAAGTGTTAAGTTAGATTACATATTGGTGGATCAGGAATTTCATAATCCCTCAGCTAGAATGATGACTAAGGCTTTTGGGCAGAAAAAGCAAATTCATGCCTGGAATACATGTTAAATCTAGTCCTGTGAGCATAAATGAATGGCACCTCCATAATGGAGGTGGCTTATATGACTGGTTGGACTCCTTGAAGAATGGTGTTGCATCAAGGGCTCCACACTGATATCTGGTGTTGGTAGGATGGAAATTCAGCAACTAAATTGGACTTCAAAGCTGGGAGTCCATGCATTGGCACATGCATAATCTCCTTTTCTGCCACTGTGGCCTCTTAATTCATTTTTTCTCTTAGTCAGCACAGAGGAGGTTACATACAGAGGTTGGCTGACACTAACTGCTTGGGTTATTTTGTGTACTTAGTTGATTACTGAGTCTCCTGTGATTGATATTCCTTTGTGAGCATTGACATATGACATGTGTATTCCCATTTCATGTCCATTCCCATATGCCCATCTCATAGACATCCCATATATATCCACCTAATAGACATCCCATATATCTAACACGGCCTCCTCATCCCCAAGTTTTGTTTTCCTTCCATAATCCTGAAAAGTCAGACAGGCCTTTTGCCATTGCCCAAGAGTCTGAATAAATTATAACTTCACTAATTTTATCCAAAATTAATGAACAGGTGCACTATACCTAATATGTTTATTAGGAGTATTTTCCTTCTTCTTCAATGGATCATGCAAGATCCCCCAAACAGCTATAAAAATCAGATGAGGGAAGGGTGCGGTGACTGATTTCAACCCTGTTTGTGTGTAGTCACTTTCATATTATGATGGGTTGCTCCTGGGTCTACACTAACTTATAAATTGGTGGGTCTCACAGGAGTCAACTAATGATGGACAATTCTGGTCACGTGTTCACTTGGTGAACTATAGTCAGGCATTTCATTTTTACCACAGCTCACTAGTCTGCCTGGAATTATTTTTCAAAAGGTGCATAATTGTGCATTGCAGATGGCAAGACCTTGCCCTAAAATTTCAGGGGACCTACTTTGTGGTTCTTCCACTTGAACGTACTATATGAAATCTTTTCACATCACTGATACTGCCTGCACCACAGTGGGCCAGATCATATGGTCCAAGTGTGAGGGCTGCCTGCACTGCAGCTTGAACCTGTTGTGGAGCTCTTTACTTCTCTGTACCCCGTTTAAGGCTGATATATCATCCTGAATGTAGACGTAGAATGCACCAATTTCAGAGATGGAAAAAGTCTACCAGTGTGGTTCTTCTTTATCTGTGGTGGATGTACAAGCTGTGATAATTTGTATGTTACTTTAGAGAGGATGTCTTGCTACACCCCTAACCATTGAACCCCTAAACATTTTATGGTTGTGGTAGTCCATAAAATTTATTTCCTTTCCTTTAGAGCACACATGACTTGTTGAGGCCTCACATATACCAGCCACCTGTTGCTCATATGGCCTAACCAATAAAAAGTGACCAGTGAGATGGGTCAGTTGGTATTCTGCATGATATCTAAATGCTCCTACACACATGACACAGGGTCAGAGAACTAGGATAGTACTGTTGTTGGTTATGCATTTCTATAACCCTTGGGATATTTTATTGCATTTTACCTCCATAACTCTTTTCAGCTCAGGTTCTCTTGGGTGCAACCCTGACCTGCCTAGTCATTATAATGATTACAATCCCTTGGTTTCTGGAAGTTAAATGCTGCTACCTAATTTTATGTTTTTTGGGTCCTATTATACCTGTTGCTGTCAATAAGCCAATTTATGTGACAAGCTTTCCTATTGTCAACGTTGACTTGAAAAGGAAAGCCATCATTAAACTTTTTGGTGATTCTGGCATACCTCTTATCACTGCATTCCTGTGTCTTTGGCAAATAGTGTGTCTTCTTGGCCTTCCTATGGAATGTAATCATGTGGTGGTTTTCCAACCTTATGTGATATATTCATTTCAAGATGCCCACTTCCCTGAGCCCTTGATTTCTTTTCTCCACTGTCTGCCATGACAATTCTGACATTTCAACTGATCTCAGAATGGATCATCATTTTTCTATGCTTCTAGGAGTTATCCTAGTAGTGAATTCACACTGTAGTGGAATCTTTGCTAGGGTGCATCTGGAGAAAGAGTTCCAAAATCAATAAGTGCTTGCCTATCAAATTTAATGTTCTGGTCTTCTTGATCAAACATTCTCAGAATCCACTTCTTTTTCTTTTTTTTTTTTTTTTTTGAGACAGCGTCTTACTCTGTCACCCAGGCTGGAGTGCAGTGGCTTGATCTGGGCTCACTGCAACTTCCGACTCCCTGGTTCAAGCGATTCTCCTGCCTCAACCTCCCTCGTAGCTGGGATTACAGGCATATGCCACGGTACCCAGCTAATTTTTATATTTTTATTAGAGACAGGGTTTCACCATGTTGGCCAGGATGATCTCCTGACCTTGTGATCTACTCACCTAGGCCTCCCAGAGTGCTGGGATTACAGGCATGAGGTATCACACCCAGTCCAGAATTCACTTCTTTGCAAATTCTCCTGGCTTCTATAAGTCCACATTGACTAGGTATCACAACAACTTTGGGGTTTTCCCAGCAAACTCACATTTCCCCCATCCACACATAACAGGCTTGCTGTGGTTTACATTTAACTTTCTTCGAAATAAAGTCACTCATGCTATTAGGTACTGGGCGTGGTTCTCAACTTTCTCTTCCCTCTGCTGTGTGTGAAGATAAATTCATTGTATTTATGTAACCAAAGAGGTTCACTGGTTTTCATGCCAGGATTTCAGTTGGCTGTCATTTACCCTTTGCTGTACAGTTTCTTTCTGTAGAGCATCCATGGTACTTAGAAATAGTCACCCAATTCCGTTATCTTTATAGCTACTATTTCTTCCATATTTACCCAATACTGGATAGACTGAGCCTAGTGTACTCCTTTCTACTGGTTAAAACCTCCTAATTAACCTCCAGTGGAAGTTTTAACAATGGGTCTGCCACTTTATGCCACAGGCTGTTGGTGCTAAACCCCAAACAGTGATGTGGTCGTCTTCCATGTGCGTATGAGTGATCTAGCTTCAGAACAATCTTATTGCCTGCTTTCTCAGACCACTCCTGAGAGCAGCTGTTACTCCTGAGCCACTGAGATGGAGTCTGAGATGCCAGATGTTTATTAGAGATCAACACTTATGACAAGGATGGGAAAGGAGCACTTTTGAAAAGAGGAAGGGGCCAAATTGCAAAGCAGTTTGATGAAGTTTCTGCCAACCCTGCAGAAAGTTCTAGAGTGAGTATTGTCCACATCAGAATTTCCTGTGTCAGGCCAAAATGGCCGGGCTTTTATATCCCTGCTTTGCCCAGTGACTGGATGTGGGCTGCTCCCACAAAGTTGACCCTTGGGCCAGGCAACTGTGCAGCTAAAGCATATCCTCAAAAAGCTAACAGATGAAGACTGTTGACTATACTTCTTGCAATTGGGCAGTCTTACTCTGAAGTGAGATCTGTGTAGCACATTTCCATGTATATCACAGGTAGGCTGGACTGTTAACCAGAGCTCAATAGTCAGGTCTTAAGGGATGGTTGTTTTAAACCCTGAATTTACTTCTATTCAGGCAACTTGGCACTGGGGCAAGGGTTATATTGTGGTAACAATGATTGGACTTACAAGCTTAAAGCATGAAGTTTTAATCTATGTTGCTTAAGCATGGAGTACCCTTGACCTTAAATACTACCAGAAGAAGTTGCATTCTCCTTCCTGAAGGAATCACTGTGGTCTGAGCAGATATATGAGCCAGTAAGGTTACTACTGGAGCCAATGACAGGAAAGCATTAAAACCTGCAGAACAACACTCTGAATATACTGAAAACTTTTGGATCATACTCTTTAAATGGATTAATTGTAGTATATGTGAATTACATCTCAGTAAGATTGTTAAACAATTTTTTAGAACTAATTTTCAACCCATTATTTCTTAACAGCCAAAAAAGGCAAATCATCCATAATCTGGCCTTCTAGGAAATTTTTACAGCCTCAGATAATCACCTGACATCTGTTTCGGAGGAGGACTGGTTGTTTCACATGAATTAAGCCTCCCAGTTAAGGTAGACGTGAATGGAGGGGGAAAGGGGCAGATACTAGAGGTCCTGTTGTTGTTGTTGTTTTTTGGCATACAAAGTTTTCCAGAAATGACTTTAAGTATTAAAATGGATGTGATTTAATTTATATCCTAGGGTGGCAAAGAGGGTCAACCAAATACGCTTGCTTATATGTTGGTCTTTTTGAAAACATCCTTGGAAAGTTGCGCTCTTCCAGAATGGCTTCCAAGGATCTATTCTGAGCTCTGTGAAGACAGTAAAAACATTCACTGGTGCTTAAGACTGGTCATTCATTCAGTTGGTCAGTCATCATTCATTGAAAAATCATTTTCGAGGAGTCTGCTAAATGTCAGATGTTCAGCTGGCCACTATGAGTATAGAATTGATTGGGAAGTCCCTGCCATGATAGAGGGAAAGATATAGGAATTTAAAATTGTAGTGTATTTTGCTGTATTTTATAATAGATGCATGAAGGGAGTGCTTATGGGGGCAGAAAAGACTAAAGCCCTTTTGCTTTTTTGTTTAAATCACTTGTAATAAAAATTATGCTTACAAAAATTGTATTTGTCTTGTAAAACTCAAAAGACAGTAATTACTTCTTCTTTTCCTTTCTCTCACTTTTCCCTTCCAGTTGCCTTCTGGACTCTTCTAGGTCTACTTAAGAATCACAAAACATGCTTATGGAAAAACATACTGACCTAGGTATACATTATCATGGAAACACCAGACCAAGTAACCAAAGGAGAAACTGGGATCTGATGCTGGAAAGTGCTTCTAATTAACTAGTTGGATTACTGTGATCTTTAGGAGAATATGCGTGACAGCAGCAAGAACCTGACACCTAATGAGCTCTCAATACATTTAGTGGGGAATTAGTTGTAAGGGTTCTGGGGGGAAATCTGATTTAGTGTCTGAGCAATGTGTCTGGAGGTACTGAGAATTAAACAGTGTCAGAATGGGAAGAAAATGCATAAACCTACCATAATTTCTATTCTAGGAAACACCTGTTCCTAATGGAGGCAGAGGAATTCAGAGATGTGATGCATAAGAATACAGAATCTGAGACATGTAAGAGTTTCAGGAAAAGTGAGGACTCTATCCCATGTACAGCACACTGACCACTCACACCCTTGTTTAGAGCTGCTCTTGTATCCCATATATCTAGGTCGACATAGCGGCAGATGGTCAGTGCCCACAGTGGAAGATTTTCTTATTAAGGATTGTGCAAAATGACTCAGATCTGGCCAGCACCAGAAATACCTAATTCCCATTCCAATATGATTTGTGATCTAAAACTTTGCATAAAAATAGCATCAACCGCTTCATCACTAAAGTAATAATTATTAATAGCTTTTTAGATAGATTGTTAAAGTACTTGTCTTGTTGCATTGCACATATGATTTATTTTTTTGTTATCAAATATGACCTATATTTAATAAAATCTATTTCTCCTCCATTTCTGAACCACAGATGTAATACTTGCGTAATACAGTGTAATGTAGCTTGTAGCTGCCAAGGGCCATAAATAATGCACCTTACTAAAGCACTGTAATCAGATTGCTTGTTGTGTATGGACTGCTGCACACTAGTCTGACGCCCCCCGCAGGCTATTTCTAATTGGGGGTTCAGCGTACTGAGAATGAGATGCCAGGGTTTTCTTGGTCATACCAACAGGTCAAAGCTAAGACCTGTGGCCAAAGTCATTATTTATTATGAAAGTTTAATGGGCACATAGATAAGATAGAAGAGAACATTGGTTAACAACCACATATGTCACTTCAGAAATTAATATTAATTATCATAGTTATCAAAGTTTTTTAAAAGAAAAATATTAAGTTCTGTTTCAAGATTTGGGAAATAGTTTGGGTGGTCTGCTGCCTAAAGTTGGTGAGCAGAACTGGAACTACATCTTGCCCTTCTTTGAATTCACAAAAATCCTACAATAACTGCGTTTTTGTTGTGATTATTATTTTCAGATAGGAGTTAATGATGGATATTGGAACATATACAATTCAAAATATAAGCACAACATATTGGAGACAGACTTCATGAAATCATCTTTTCTGCTATTTTGAGGTTTACCTAAGAATCAACATATTCATTAATTACAAGATACGTAGTTCTTAAGTAGGACTTTTTGCCTCTTCATCTGATTACCTGGTTAAACTGTTTGGGGTAGAAATGATTTAATGAATGTGAAAGTGCCTTAACATTTTTGCAGATAATTTTTCTATGAGAAAGACTGCTATACTTTTGCCTGGGATAAGCAACTTGTTTAAAAACTATAATATTGTAAATATTATTTTGAGAGAAAATAACATTTGAAAAAGTTGAAGGTTGAAAATTCACACTTACTTTCATAGCTTTTAAATGATCACGTCTACTAAGTATTTAGTAAGTAGATACATGGGAGGTTGTCAGATCAATATGCTTTACATGCCTTTCTGGTTTACTGGAAAGAATATTAATAAGGACCACCAAATGTATTCCAGTGTTTTCCATTCCAGTTAATCACTAGAAAATGTTATGAACTTCTTTTGTTATTTGTATATAGCTGGCTAGAACTTTAAAATATTAGCTTTATAAATAACGTGATGGAAACTCTGTTGTCTGCATGGTCTTGGAAGAAGAGTAATCAAGGTATAGAATGCCCTGGAATCCTTAAGATAATTCATGATCTCACTTTTCTGTATCCACTTTTAATTCATCTTCAGCTTATTCCATTACACAAAGTCTTTTGTCTCTCTCTGGCTTCTGCCCCAATTTGTTTTCATTTCTCTCCCTACCACTGTTCTCTTTTCCTTTCCCTTTGGCCTCTACCTTGACCCCCACTCCATTCCCAATGTCTGCTCTTCTATGCCTTCTACCCTTCCCAGTCTCAGCCCTGTTCAAAAATTTTCACAATTAAACAGACATCAGAAATGCTGAGGAAATAGGATTCAGAGCACTTACTACAGTCTGCCTTTAAAATCAAACAATTTTAACTTGGGGAAATTTTTTAAAAGCATTTGTTTTTGCAAATGTACGTGCCATTTCTTCCATTTTTATTTCACCTTGCTCATATGCAGTGAAAAATTAACACTGCTTTTAGAAAAGGAAGCAGAAAATACTATTTCAAATTTTGCACTTGTTAAATTTGTAAATTCAAGTTATCTGAGTTTCTGTTGAAATGATAGCATAATAATCTTAAGATTACTTTTCTTTTTTAGAAGTGAGCATTTTGTGAGTCTCCTGTTGTGTACAGGTATTAACTGCAAATAATTCTTTGGATTTCTTACAATGGATTAATGTACTGCTCTATTATGAATGAATTGAAAAAAATTATTTTACACTATATCTCAGGTAAAAACCTTCATTCTCATGAGAAAGACATAGAGAAGCAATTCAATTTTATTCCCGTTACTTAAAGGTAAATTCCTCAAAAGGTAATAAATAGTAAGAGATCACTTTCCAAAGTTATTACGAGAGTTATTTAGAAACCTCAATATGCAGAGATAAGCTGTAAGTGATATTACAAATCAAAGAAGGTACAATTAATTACAAAACAAATTATCAATGTTGCCATAAAAATGTTAAGAAGTCACACTATAGATTTCTTTTGCTATAAAAGGTGAGGCTTTCGTCTGAAAAATATTTTGCTTCAAGGACTGATAGTTTTATTTATTATGGTGTGTTTATAGACTGTGTTTATAAACAGTATTTATAGACCATAATGTGAATGAAGTAAAATGAAACCCTAGCTGAGGGCTAACGTTTTAGAATATGTATTACTTAATTCTTACTCTTAAAGTCACAACAGTTTATCATTTACCCTACTGACATTTTATTAAACGTGTACAATCATTTATTAAAAAACAGGTTTTGTTTGTTGCATTTCTTTTTCAACTATAAAAAAAAGATTCATTTTGACCTTATTTTTTTCACTTGGATTCCCTCACTTCAGGTCATGGTTTGGCTGAGAAAGCTAGATAAAGCCAGGTTCTCAATGTAATTTTCAGATTCTTTGAAAACTCCCACCTCAACTGTCTGTTACTACATGTTCAAACCGTATTTTGTATGAGGTCATTGAAAGTTTTAAGTTAAGCCAAGCTTGTGTAATCATGGCAAAAATTAATATAAAGTATCCTAATGTTGTTTTAAATCTATCACAATTAGTACAAATGTGAGACATGCTCACCAATCATTAACATATTTTTTTTTCCTGTAGCATTATGCCTGAAAGGTCAGATTTGCATATGATAAAAGCGAAGGAGGCTAATTAAATAATCCATGATCTTTCAAACTTCTGGATCCTAAAATCACACCAATCTGGCAACTGACTATTTGGCAATGGGATCTTTGGGCACTACAAAGTTTCCTATATATTATACATGAACACCTGTATCTCGTGGCTGAAGAGATTTTCTCAATGTCACTGCATAATGAAGGGAGGCAGAGGAGGGGGAGCTGTTGAGGTGGACTCTTTAGCAGGGTGGGTTTACAGCCAGAGAGAACACATTCTCTGGCTCTGAGACCTTGAGCATGTTATGTAACCTCCTTGCTTCTTGGGTTGCTCAACTGTAAAACAGAAATGTAATAATAACTGCATCTTACAAGGCTAACTTAAATGAGACAATTCAAGGAAAGTGCTTAATACAATGCCTTGCTGATAATAAATATTCAATATATATTACCTGTTATTATTACTAATATTGTATTGTTGTAGTTTTAGATGTTACTACCTTTATTATAGCATGATTTTCCCTGGGTAATACAGAGTGGAGTTAAAATGGCCACATTCCAGGTATGGAAGCTTGGTTTAGATACTTATAGCCTCTTACCACCTCACAGGAAGTTCAAGGATTAAAAAAAAAAAAAAAAAACTGCTAAGTACTTGGATCTGATCATTATGTGTATCAAAACATCACTTTGTACTTTATGAATATACATAATTGTCATTTGTCAATTAAAAAACAAAATTTTAAAAAGAAATAAAATTAACTGCAATGAAAGTTGAAACTTCCATTACAGTGCTTCATGCTGAAGCACCATCTTGTTTGATATTTTGTTGGAACATACACAAGAATATCATCACACGAATTCTATTCAGTATTTCCTCCACCGGAAGCAGTGGAGAAGTTTCTTCAACGATTTTCAGTGTGGTTTCCAGTTCAGTAGCATTAGCAGTGCCTAGGAACCTATTAGAACTTGGCCCCCACCCAAGACCTCTTGAATCAGAAGCTCTGGGGTGGGACTCAGCAAACTGTGTTTGAACAAGCCTTTCTGAAGATTCCGATGCTCACTAAAGTTTGGGAACCACTACTTTATTTTTTTATTTTTATTTTTATTTATTTATATATTTTTGAGATGGAGTATCATTCTTGTGGCCCAGGTTGGAGTACAATGGTGCAGTCTCAGCTCACTGCAACCACCACCTCCCGGGTTTAAGTGATTAGCCCATCTCAGCCTCCTGAGTAGCTGGGATTACAGGTGCCCGCCACCACACCGGGCTCATTTTTGTATTATTAGTAGAGATGGGGATTCACCATGTTGGCCAGGCTGGTCTCCAGCTCCTGACCTCAGGTGATCTGCCCACCTCTGCCTCCCAAAGTGATGGGATTACAGGCGTGAGTCACCAGCCTGGCCAGGAACCACTACTTTAGTGTTCCTAGCAGCAGGTAGCTGAAATATTGATGGTGCTATGTAGGAATTAGATAAGAAAAGATCCTTTTTAACTGGTGAAGATAATTACTACTTTATAATCCCAGGTTCAGAGGACAAATTCAGCAAGGGCGTATTTGGCTATGGAGCAAGATAAAGTGGAGAACCTGGAGATGGGTAGGTTAGAAGAAAGTAAGGTAATGATTACAACAAAAAGCAGGGTTCTGTGATTGAAGAATCCTTGCTGTTGTAGGCTACCACTGGAATTATGTCCAAGTAGTTAAGGCAACACTCATGGTACATAAAATGGAATTAAAATAGTTGGTTTTATAGCTCCTATTCTGCATTTTCTTTGATTTAACATTTACATGATTGTGTTCACTTTAAAGCATTTTGAAATCAGAATGAAAATGAGCATGATAGGAAAACTAGATAAGGAAATGAATGGACGGTGAAAGTGCTAAAAAAAATTTGTAGACATTTTTTACTTCCTCAAAACTGAATCAAATAGAAATTCCTTAAACATGGTCTGGAGTCTAGGTGCTGTTTAGTCCTAATTTCAGCACTACCCAATTAAATTACTTGTGCCTTTTATAGGGAGCAATGAATTGACCCAAAGACACCATGTAGTGCAGTGAGAAGAACCTGTGCTTTAAAAATAAAACAGGTCTGGATTTAAATCTCACTTACTAGATATTTGATATTTAGGCCAATTACTCAAGAATCAGGTTTGTAATCTGTAAAATACAGCTAATGATGCTTATCTTTTAGGGTAGTGGTTCCCAAAGATGGGGATGGAGCATAACTTCTCTTAGAGGAAGTTTTTGGTAAACGGGATTGGATGAGCCCGTGGCACTTTAGCAGGCAGGGAGCAGGGGTGCTTGGCACCCCACCATGAAGAACTATGCCCTGCACTACTCTTCCCTGCACTCCTTTCCAATGACTTCAAGACATTCCCTGGGTGAAAATCCTCTTTATAATTACCTAAGCCGAGAATCTGTGTTTTACCTAAACATAGGTATTGTTGCACGGTTTTAATATTATCATAACTAGGAGGCAGTGGCACTGGTGACACTGGGTGCCAGTGTAAATCCATGCGAGTGGTTACTCACAGGCCAGGAAGTCTGTTTCTTGCCTGGAAATGCAGGTCCTGGCCAGCCTGAGGCCTGTCATGTGCCCATGGCAACCTCTTTTTCAGGATGACAGTGACAGCATTCTGGGAGTTTCAAACTCAACTCTAGGACTCCAAGAAAAGGAGGAGACAGGACTCAATCTGAGCTGGAAATGATGGGAAGCTTAGGAATTAAATTCAACACATAACTTCTTCATCCTCATTGAACAGACAGTATGCAGACGGGTTTTGTTGCCTCTATTGGTCTTGTTCTCTGGCCACTGGTTTGGCCATCTGGTTGCCTGTAAAATTCCCTGGAGTGTTGCAGGTGTTACTTTTATGGTCCTTATGTTACCAGAATGAGTTATTAAAGTAGAGGACCCTAAGTCACTTTTTAGACTACAAGCAGAGTTATCAGGTTTTGAGTGACTATGGTGGCCTGAAGTTTACACCATCATAACCAACACATGAGCGTAACACACTGGAGTGGTTCAATAAGAATTCTATCACTATTTCTAATTTCCATTCTGCTCCTGAGTTGTGACTGCTTCTCATGACTAGGATATCAGTAGTGCTATAGTCAATAAAATAAATACTTGAATCCCTAAACAAAAATTTAGAAACATTCCATGGAATAGATGGCATCTCAAAATATGCTGACATTTATCCCATATGCTAATCCTAGGTACCATAAAATAATTTCACAAGAACTGATGATGTATCATATGCAATAATAGATATGTTTTAGGTCATTGTAAAAAAAAAAACTCTATATATACCCCAGCTAGATGAAATAATAGGTTAAACCCCTTATTTAAGAGGCATTATATGAAAAGAAGTAAACAAATAAATTGACATTTCTTTAGATAATTGTAACTCATTCAGGTATTGCCACTTGCTTGTAATGCTGACTGGCCAGGATAATGTGTAAAACATAAATCAAGCATCTCAATATTTTTTGATGATGATAATAACAATGAAATTGGGTAGTCAAAGGCAGAGTGACAGTATGCTAAGTTATCACATCCTGAAATAATAATTGGCCAGTGAATAGTATTAATCAGTATAAAAGTTAGATGTTTTTACTTACAACCCTTTTAAAATGTAGCAATGTTGAAGTGAGTATGACCTGAAAGGATATCTATGTCTTAGATATGCAGTCCCAAGATGGAAAAAGATCTTATCCCAGAAGTCACTTCACCTCTGAGGTTTGTTTGACTAGAACACTTTGAAAACCTGAAATACACACTGACATTTAAGAATCCACAGGCTTTCACAATTCTGTCAATCCTGACATTATATATCTGTGAGGCAGAAATATTCCCTCTTTCAATGCTGCTTCAGTAGAAATTCAATGCCTAGGAAATTTCCTTAAAATATTCAACTTTTTTTCCTTCAGTTCTCGATTGTCATACAAAATATGTTTTTTTCCTTTGTAAATATGTATTTTTCCTGAAAGCTAATTCCATGTAAAGCTACATTCTGGATCGTACAATCTCTCGTTTGGTACAGGCTCAGAAAGGAATGGACATGATTTCTACTGGGACTCCAAGTCTCCACACTCATAATTGAAATATATACTGTACATGGTTCCTTTGCCTTCAACATTAATACCCATCTGCTGAAATGGCAAGGTGCCTGCTCTCCAGTTGATTGGATGGATGCCCTGGAGCACAGGTGCCTGGCAATGATGGGTTTAGAGAAATCCCCAACCTAACATTGTTCGTGACATTTCCTCTGCAGGACATCTCTCCTGGGTGTGTGTTATACAGAAGGCTCTCTCTTCCTGTCTGATGTCATGATGGCTGCTGTACATCTTCAGAAATTTCTGTTAATCATTATAAGCAGAAGTCTCAGAACAAGGTGACATTTAAAAAATGGAAACCATAATATTTTGATTATTGAGGTCTAGCTTAATTTTTTTTTAAATGCTCTTTCTTGTGGTGGAGTAGAGTAAGATGGAGATCTTAAATACCAATTTTTCAAGTCCAGGGTATTCTTCCAGGTACTATTTATTCATTACTTGCATTGTATAGTTCATGAAAGTTGGCTATATGAAGCCAAAAGCCTGCTGTAGTAGTGCACACAAGACAATATTTTATGAGACATATGTGTATGTCTGTGTTAGGATTTAAAGCAAATGGCTATCTTTTGCTTATCTCATTGTAAAAGCTATTGGGGGAAAAAGACACCCTTTTTATTAACGAATGTTATTTCTCTTCAGTTTCTCCAATTTCCTCATTGGAGTAGCTAGTTAATTCTATGTGTAATCCTTCAGGGGATAGGTGTGACAATCCAGAGAGAAAAGAAACCCCATGAGTCATCCTAACTTTGGTTTCCAAAAATCTAAGCCTTTAGAAGACAGAACAATTTTCAAAGATTAGGGCATAAATTTGGGAGAAACACAGGAATGAGTGTAGAATCTCCTCTGTTCATTTTCCAGTTTAGAAAATGATTCCCTTAGGTTCCATAAGGAAGAGACAGAGAAGGAAAAAATGAGATAGAGATGTGTTACTGGGCCTTAAAGGGAGCATTCCTGTGTCCATATCTTGGGTAAAACGCAGAAATGGTATACAGCCTCAAAGAAAAAATGACTATGAGCTTCCTGCAGGTAACTGGGAGTCATAGGAACCTTTGCTGAAATATCCACACCTCCAAGTTAACTGAGCTGAGGGTTATTTCAGCGTTAGCCCTTATTTTGTACCTAGATGATTAAAGAACCCAAGAACCCATGCTCCTCTCTCTTATCCTTGATTGCTTGGTCACATGAAAGCAGCCTGGAACTTTGATACAACCTTAAGAAGGAATAACAGAAAACTAAATTCACTAAGTACATTTATCTTGAGAGATCTGCAATTGATTTAAGTTGTTAAATAATTATAAAGTTATATTTGGAGTTTACCCAGTCGTGTGCTGAGATTTATACTGACTACACTATTTATATTGTGATTTATTCTAGAAAAGAGTTAAAGACTACTGTAAAACTTTTATAATTTTTTTTCTACTTTTGACTTTGTTAAAGGCAGTGTTTATGTACCCCATCTGTTCCACATCTCAATGAGGTACAGAAGCCCCATTCTCTTCACTAGAAGCCTAAATCAATGACCTGGTATGGGCAGTTCAGTTCTCTAATTATCAGGATTTTTTAGCACAGTATTTTACAAAAATGACGAAAAAGATTTTTTGATATTATTGAGTCAATACACTATAATAATAACTCTGTTGGGTCTAGTAGGTATATTTATATGCAATATGCAATTATTTGCAAAATCTATGTATTAAGTTGGTTATCAGTGTCTACTTTCCACTTCCTCTTTGGATTAAAAATAGATAATAATCTCAGATCTTCTCACAAAAATGCTGGTTTGGAAAGAATCCCCTTGAGTTCCATGTTTCTCTTGTGCCACGATGTCTGCATTTTGCTTCAAGGTTCTTATGCCTGTGCCTTTCCCCCTTACATACCCGCTGTTGACTTACACAGTCACAGAAAGGATAACTTTAAGCACAGAACTACTCTTGATAGATTTTTGCAAAATATTTTACTTCCCCAAAATGCTTTGTGTGCATTCTCAGTGTGAAAGGCTGCCTGGTGCTGCTACTCTGCCCCTTGAATTTGAGCGTCTTTTTCTTCTTATAGACCAATGTGTGCCTGCTGTCTGCTCAGCATTCTGAATGCACTATCAGTGCTCTGCAATGAGGGGGGTGACAAGGATATTTTAAATGTCTTTTGTGGGCAAGAGCCATTTTATATGTATGGTCTAAGATTAAAAAAAAAGATTTTCCCCATTATTTAGCATAAAGACACTAGTGGGTTAATAATATTTAACATTCTCCTGCCACCTTTCTATTTACTTACTTTCTGTTTTTTAACTTCATGTCCAAAAGAAGATGGACATATTTATACCCATGAACCTGGGGAAAACATCAGTAAAACCTGATTCTTGGCTGCAGAACTGTGCTCCCTTTACATGTAATTGTGTTACTAAATGAGTCTGCCTCTGCCTGTGGCCTTATTGTCAATACTTTTCAAAAGCTGGATTTATCCCAACTATGAAAAGCAATTACTAATGTGATCAAAATTGTTGAACTCATTCTGATTATCAAATAACTTATGAGAATTCTAAATGGTATTTTGGGGCCTCTTATTTTACTCTACTTTAAATGCGAGAGAAATAGAAACATGTGGGAATAATTCCTAAGGCACTTATATACCATTTAATCTAGTTGTATAAAACCATATTTTAAAATACCCCTCTCTCTGTAACAGGAGACTTTCTGGGAATAATTTTCATTGATTAACCTTTACGTCAATTTGTTATTGTTAAATAACCAGCCATGGCTTCGTTTCATATCTTTAACCTCTGATTCTTCTGGTTTATTAATTTTCAAAATAGCTAATTATTTGATAAATGCCAGATAATTTCTTCCAGTTATCTTGTTCTCTAACAGTAGAACAACACTTGAACATACAGATTCCCTAAATGATTTATCTCCCTCTTTGGATCTTTAAGTGAAAAAAGTAGTAGGACATAAGTATTGTCTCTTTTAATGTGATAAATGAGATATTTCCCAAATCTGTATGAGATACAATATGACATCAAAACATTGCATGTAGAAAATTAATTATATTTATATAAAGAAAAATATAAGTCATACTGACAATCTTTTTAGGTGAAAATCTGTCAATTTCACATTTAGAGGGACAATGTAAGAAGATTACATTTTTATCTACTATTACTGTCAAATTTTAAAAAGAACAAGACTAAGAAAAATCTCTATGTTTGTACAGTTTTATGCAAATAAAATGAACCAGAAAAATGAACCAATTATGTGGATAATTAAGCCTAAATCATCTTTCTTGAAATATATTGTTGTGGCAAGTAATTGTTGCAGTGGTTTTTGGTTTTGTAAACATGTATTCTGCTAATGTAGATATAGCCTTTATATGAATCTCAGGAACAACAACAACAAAGTAGAGTCAAAATATAGCAAAATAGAGTTAGATTTATAACATAAATTCAGCATCCTCTGTTTAGGCCGGGCTGATACTGCACTGAAAGCCTGATAGAGATTCCATATTTATTTACTTCAGAGTGCTGAATCAAGCTCAATGAAAAGTGATTTGTAAATTGCTTATTCAGTGAACTTGAATAAATAGCTCATAAACTGATGTCTTACAAGAATTTCTTAACCAGCCCATTTCATTTGAAACTGTGCTACAGCTTGTCGATTTCCTCCTCTGGATTATGTTGAACAGAAAATGCTGGAGTAGAAGCAGGCCATTCTACTTACCTGCCAAGAAGGATAGTCTATTTTCAAAAGAGGAAAAATGTGACGAGAGTTTGAAAATACCCCTCTCTCCAGCTACCACTATCGCCCTCAGAACTAAGGAAGAGAGACCTCTGACATAAAACCTGTGCTTTAGAGAATCTAGATCTAACTTTACTGGGGCAGCTCTTTACAGAGTCGGGCATCCACAGGGTCAAGCGGATATGTCCACCTAGAGCTCATCTTCCCTCTTTCTAGGCCATGCTTCCAGTACTTGAGATCCCAACTCCACCTTCAAGATGTGCACAGGCTTCTGTCTCCCGCTCCCAAGTGTAGGCCATACTACGCCTGGGTGTGAGATGTGGTCAAGTGGGGGCAATCTTCAGGAGTGCCTGGAAACAGTTTCGACATTCAGGCTGGGGTGTCCTTATGCAGGACTGTGAGGTACCTCATGGGACCAGAGAGAAAGAACCAATCACTGGCCCGCAACAGAGGCTCGGGGCCATCAGTCCTCATGCTGGACATTCTAGTGCACAAATCTGAGGAGTCCAAAAATTTCTAAGTGTGAATGGCTGCTTGGTGCTACCTGGCCTTCCAGATTGTTATAAAGACATATTTTAAAAGGTAGGATGATAGAATGATAGAGCTTTTATTTAATACTACGTTCACTTGATTTTTAACTTTCAAGTATTTAGAAATACAGCATATGGGCCTCCATTCACACCCTCGTTTCAGGCCTTCCAATGTTGGGGAAAGGCTTACCAGCTATCCTCCATCTCTCTACTCTCCACAACCTAACTTCTTGTGGTTTTCTTATCTTGCTGCATCCCATTTGCTCATTCCCTACTTCTTTCCTCACCTGATTTTGCTTGGGCACCGAGAGCTTCAACACACCTCTTCTTATTTATGCCAACGTTTACTTCCTTGTTAGAAAAGTCTAGCGGGCAAGATGCTCAGTCCTGACTAGTCTTGTTCCCTTAGCAGTGTTCAACATTGCTAACCACTTTCTCTTGTTTGAAACCCTCTTTGTTCTTGGTTTCTAGGGTGCCATGGTCATCTTACTTTCCCCAATACTTCTCTGGTCACTCCTTCTGTCTGTCCCTTATTCAATCCTCAGTGGTCATTCTGAGGCTCCCATCTTTTCTAATTCAATGGCTTCTCACTCCTTGTCATTTCCTCAGAGCTGTAACTGACTGACACCTGTATCAAAAAGAATCCCAACATGCTCTCTCTAGCTCAGTCCTTTACTCTGAGCTCTAGGTCTATCTATCCAAACATCTTAATCACATTTCCTTCTCATGTCTTATAGGTGCCTCGAAATGAATATGCCTAAACTGAACAATTGATCTTATCTCCCAAACTTGGACTTTCTCTAATATTCACTAGAAGCTCATACTGTACAATTATCCATTCAGCCTTGTAAACCACAAACATAGAACTCAGTTTTTACACTTTTAACCCTAACCTCTCCTCTATGTACAATATATGGCCATGTTCTCCTGGTTTTAATGAGTTTCTAATATATGTACTTTTCTTCAGCTCCACATCAGACCTTGTCATTACCTACACCCCCAGCCTCATCTAGTATATGTCAACCTTTTACTTGCTCTATACTAGCCCAGCCGTTCTTAATGTTTTTATCTCTGGGATCCCTTGAAATACTTTTCGTGTTTCAGAAAATCTTATATAAAAATTATTATATCTACAGCTCATAGCATGTTAGTGTGAATATAAATCATACATAAAATAATACATTAAAATTGTCAATGCTCAGCTGGGTATGGTGGCTCATGCCTGTAATCCCAGCACTTTGGGAGGCCGAGGCACGTGGATCACCTGAAGTTGGGAGTACGAGACCAGCCTGGCCAGCATGGTGAAACCTTGTCTCTACTAAAAGTACAAAAATTAGCCAGGCGTGGTTGCACATGCCTGTAATCCCAGCTACTCGGGAGGCTGAGGCAGGAGAATCATTTGAACCTGGGAGGCAGAGGTTGCAGTGAACCAAAATTGCGCCACTGCACTCTAGCCTGGGTGACAGTGCGAGACTCCTTCTCAAAAAAAAAAAAAAAAAAAAAAAAAAAAAAAATTATTAATGCTTTTTCAGTGAAGAATTACTAATTTTTTTTGTGTGGATCTGCTTATTTTGGCCAGTATATTCTCCCACTGTCACGTTGTTCTACCTCTCTACAACTGCTCTAACTCTAATGCAAGTCAGCATGTAGGTAAAGGAAACTCCACTTTTTTCTTCATTTAATAATTTTGTGGTTGATTTTAAAAAATATATCCAAGTATGCCTAAATGCCATACTATAATTTTTTCCTATTTAAAATGCTAATGAGGTTTATTAAGTGCTACATTGAACATACAAGAATAGTTGTACATTTTTCTTTATTAAAAGATAAAAGTGACCTTTCACCCAAATTTTCCTTAAAAAAAGTTAAGTTTATCTTACTGTGTTTGAAATTATCATTCTCTTATTTTCATAAATTCAAAAAAATTTATAAGACAAACCATAATAAGTTTATTTTAAATAATTGGTTTGGGCCAAAATGGGACTTAATTTTTCTGAGAATTGACTTTGTGAATTTCACTTAAATAAATATTATAAACTGATTTTAATTAATGTTATTTCAACATGAAAATTTATTGGCAATGTTGAAGAGCAAGGCTATCAAAACCGTACGAGAAAGAACTATGAATAAAAATATAGCTTCTGCACCATTTTATGTAAGATTTTGAAAACATTTTCCTACTGAGTCACATATCAGGCACAAATATAGGCCTAGACAGTTAATAAAACTTTTATATATGTATAGTAGTTTCTTGATCTCTGTTATAGGCCTACACATGCATAGACTAAAATAATGGAAAACATATGCTTGCTTTTCATTTCAGAAATATTAAAAAATGAAATTCTTAGACTGAGCAAGAGTGGCAGAGAAAGGGCTCTCACCTGGCCAGGTACTTGTGTTGAATGGGTTGGAAAAAAATGGCAGTTTTGTTCTGTGGTTATTCCAGGTGGATTTCAGTAAAACTAGAGACTGACTGATAACCTTTCTCACTCTCAAATCCAAGCAGCATGGGAAACATTTCAAGGTTTCCTGTTGCAACATGATGGTTTCTAATGATTCTGTTCCTTTTAAAGCCAAACATCTTGTCACTTGACATCAAAACATTTTCTTCAGGACTTTGCAGAGACTTGTCCAACTGATTCATGAGATGAAAAATGTTTGCTAAGCAGGTTAGTTTCTGCAGCTATTCTTCACCATACAAGCACTTAATAAAATCTGGTCTCTGTGTTCTTTCTGCAAGTGTTCCTGCAATTTAGCCTTCAGTTCAAACTCCCTACAGAGAACTCCTCCTCTATTAAGTATATGGATTTCTGCAGGGAGCTGACTTATGTTGTCTTTGATCAGGTTTCTAAAAATTATTGGGTGAACTGGTCTTGTTTAATAAAGTTAACCATTTTAACAGCATCACATAGGACTTTTTTATTTCATGTTGAGTTTTTGAAGAAGCATTTTTCAGTAAAGAAGGCAGTGAATATGACAACATTGGGATTTTTGTTTTTTTCACAATAGATGCATGGTGCCATCAGCATAGATGCCAACATGGTCCTTTTAGACAGGCCTTTTGTTTCCACATATGATGGCACAACATTAAATAGATCTTGGCATTTTCTGTGTGGGTAAGCTAGATACAGTAGAAAAAAGTTTTCTTGGATTTCACCACAATTTAGAAATGATATAAACGCTACAAAAAGACACTTATTGATGAAATTTGTTGAGCCATCAACCTGCATTAGGAAGATGTGCAATTTATTACCCTAAAGTTCTTTAGCATCCTGTGGCATGTCAACAATATGATAACTTAGCATACCATGTAATATAGAACCTTTTTAAATTCTCATATTGCAACTGTTCCTATCATTTTCCTCACTATATATTTCTATGCTGGTATTATTAGGTTCTCATCAAGTACATCATTTTTTTCATATTTTTGGGCAACACATTTAATTACTAAGTAACTTGCTTCCTGAGCCTTTTTACTAAATGTGGCTTTTTTAAAAAAATAAAAGTTTCACTTTTATTCTGATATTCCAATAGCCATTTAAAATAATCAACACCTTTGCCTATAAAATGGCTATGATTTGTACTCATGTCTTTTTAATTTTCCTGCAGCAAATGATGCAGGAAAGGATGTGCAAATAATGCATTTGCACCATAGAATACAACTTGGATAACCAATCTATGTAAAACCCATTGATAACTAGTTTTTATTGCAATGAAATTGTTTTGTGTTCCTTTTTACACTAGTACAGTGAAATGACTTAGAAGTTTATAATTCTTATTATCCATAAGCTTAGGCCTAAAATCCCCCTCTACCATCTCAAGTTTGTCTTCAAAAATTACCTTAATGGAATATCAGACATTTGGACAGTGATGAAGCTTAAAACAAAATGATATAATAAATAACCCTTTTAGTCCATTTGGGCTGTTATAACAAATTATCATAGACTAGGCAGCTTAAACAAGAAACATTTATTACTCACAGTTATAGAGACTGGGAAATCCAACATCAAGGTACCGGCATATCAAGTGTCTGTTGAAGGCCCGCTTCCTGGTTTGCAGAAGACTATCTTCTTGTATCCACTCTCACATGGCAGAGAGCAGAAAAAGAAGAAGAAAGCTCTCTCATTTCTTTTGTTATAAGGGCACTAATCCCATCATGACTCTTTCACTCTCATGACCTAATTATTTCCCAAAGACCTCACTTTTTAATACCATCCCACTGGGGATTACGGTTTTGATATATACATTTTTGGGAGAATACAAACATACAATTCATAGTAATAACAAATGAAGGAAAAATCACAAATATATGAAAAATTCACAATGTAATTCAATTCTAATCTACATAATCCTTATTCTGCAAATTTATAGCAACAGCAAAGCAGCATGAGACAAACTGAATCATGACACACAAAAATACCTTCTTTAGAATAAAAATTTCCCCACAATTTTGTATTGCACAAATAGAGCTTAGTCACCTTTAATAGCCAATCATTGACAATAAGAAGAGGTTGTGGTAGGCAATTTGAGAGGGAGATGTTTATGTCATCCATCTATTGTCCTCCCTTTTGTGTGATACAGTGTTCACCTTTTATCATTGACCTCCCCTATCTCACAGAAAAACTGAGAATGCACTTGTCTAAATGAGCACAGTCCTACTGCACACTGTCATACAGAGCTACGAGACTGCTAATGAAACTGCTGCTGGGGTCATTCAGTAATAATCCATCACTGCAAGTGCAAACATTGTGGGGTATGTAAAGTTTAAAACAAATGCCTCCTCCTCTTTGTTTTTTCCCCAATCTAGTAACATCTTGTGGAATCCTAGAGCTTCACACCCACTTTAGTTACCATGATTTATTTCATTTCCTGAAGTGCATCAGTACTTTCCATTCAAGCTCCTCACATTGTCATCTCTTCTTCTTGGAATGTCCCTGTCCCATTGACTCCCTGACACCCAACACTCCAAATTAACACAGATTCCCCATTATGCCCTTTTCACAGTCCCGCATACCACCATTCATAGCCCTTCCCTCAATTGTATTCAAATAATTAATATCAATGCTGGTTTAAAATCTTTTTCTTCTACTCGGACATAAATGACAAGGCCCATGTCTCTCATGTTAACTACTAAATTTCCACTTCATACTATAATCAAGACCTTTAGAAATGATGCTTACCTTTATTTTTGTTGCTTCTAATTTACAAAGGGAATATATGAAATGAATGAACAAGCTGAAATCACAGGGCTTTAACAGGTGGTAGACATGAAAAATAGGATAACACAGTAAATTGCACAGCTGGTCCAAGAGTTTCTGTGAAAAATCTGATGTGCATTATGCAGTAGGAAAGCTAAGAAGAAAGGGAAGAGGCCCAAAGGAATTCCTGTAGAACCATATCAAATTTTTGTTTTAAAAACTAAGTCTTTGAGGGCATAAATTACAATACAATTTTGGAAACATAGAGTTCCAACTTCATGGGCCACAAAGTACTCAAGTTTCTGGCATGAAATTTCTAATGATTTTGGTGTGGAGCAGAGCTTTTATGGTGAATTTTTTCTCAACATCCTAGGAATAAAATGACTTACTGAGTAGGGAGTTAATTGCCATTTCAAGGACATTGGTACTTAAAGGAGGACCTTGGTTCCATTTTGAATAAGAGATGTAGTCTGTGGCTGTGGATGTTATATATTCCTTTTCTGGGGAGTATGAATTGAGAAAACAAGAAAGAGGAAACAAATGGGCCCCTAGTTCCAATGCTGTTTGTATATTTTATTTCTAATGATTACAGAGGGAAGTTACTTAATTGCTTCCATGCAAAGGCATTCTCTGGAAGAAGATAAAAACTCCAAGCTAAGCAGTTATTAACTTCTTCCCAGAGACACTGCTAAATGGTAATAAGAAACACTGCCTCTGTACTTTCCCTATGCCATATCCAGTTAAGAGATGGATTTTAGAGGTAGAGACTGAACATGCAACTTCTACATTTGTGATGAATAAGAAGTGTTTCCATTCAGTAGACCATAAAAAAGAATGCTTGTTTGGAGTTTAGATCAGGCTTTTGAATTCAGGTCAGTTTAAATTCTGTTCCCAGTTGGCTCATTGACCTTGATAAAGGCATAATATTTGTCCTTTCTACATTATAGCATTAAAGAACAACTACCATCGAAAGAAAACATATTAAATGAAATTTCTAATAAGACAGGTAAGATTTTAAGTAGACATAATATTTTATATTTGTAGTAAATGTTTCAAGTAAGAAAACTATTATAAGAAACATTATTACTGTATCCCTTTTAATCTATTATTCAAACAGCAAAAATTTCAGCGTCATAGAAACACAAATATTATGGAAGGAATTAAGAAAACATTATGGAAGGAATGACATCAGTAAGATGGCAGAAAATAAAGCTGGACTCTCATTCACCCAAAGAGTATACCAATTCAACAAGACATGTACAGATTTCCTTTGTGAGAAGCCCACAGACTAGTTGAGAGGCTCTTGCACTCTTCCACTGCCCTTTTGTGCAGGGCAAAATCAGCCACATTGAAACCAGTAGGAAAGTTCAAGATATCATCTCACCATCACCCCTACTCTTGGCATAAGACCAGAAGATCAGAAGAAAACCCCTAGTTCCCAGCTTCTCCCTGGGGAGGGAAATAATTGGACTTCATATGCAATGCCTTAAAATTTTCAGGGGTTTCCCAAGGTACTGGCTCTTATGTCTCTCATGTCAAAGCACTTATAGGATATAGCATATTCTAAATGCCTGGGGAGAATGAGAATAAAAGTGATGTTTGTACTAGCACACAGTCATCATAACCCATCCCCCACAGGCTCAGCAAAGGGAAAGTATAAAGGTCATACATCAAAAACCCACTGCTAGCATCATACTCAATGGCAAAAAGCTGAAAGCTTTTCCTCTAAAATCAGGAACAAGGTAAACTGTCCACTCTTGCTTCTATTCAACATAGTCATAGAAGTCCTAGCCAGAGCAATTATATAAGAAAAATAAATACAAGGCATCCAAATCAGAAAAGAAGAAAATTATCTCTGTTTTCAGATGACATAACCTTACATGTAGAAAGCCCTAAAATACTTAGGAATAGACTTAGCAGAGACAGTGAAAGGCTTTTACATTAAAAGCTGTAAAATATTGATAAAAGAAGTTAAAGAAGACACAAATAAATGAAAAAAATCCTGTGGTCTTGAACCGAAAGCCTTAATATTATTAAAATTTAAAGCCTTACTACTATTAAAATGGCCGTACTACACAGAATAATCTCTAGATTCAATGCAATCACTGTTAAAATACCAAGACAGGCCGGGCGCGGTGGCTCAAGCCTGTAATCCCAGCACTTTGGGAGGCCGATGCGGGCAGATCACAAGGTCAGGAGGTCAAGACCATCCTGGCTAACACAGTGAAACCCCGTCTCCACTTAAAAAATACAAAAAATTAGCCGGGCGAGGTGGCGGGCGCCTGTAGTCCCAGCTACTCGGGAGGCTGAGGCAGGAGAATGGCGTGGACCCGGGAGGCGGAGCTTGCAGTGAGCTGAGATCCGGCCACTGCACTCCAGCCTGGGCGACAGAGCGAGACTCCGTCTCAAAAAAAAAAAAAAAAAAAAAAAAAAAAAAAATACCAAGACATTATTTACAGAAAGAGAAAAATCTATCTTAAAACTCATTTAGAGCCATTAAGGACTTTGAATAGTCAACAAATCTCAAGAAAGAACAAAGCTGTAGGTACCACATGTTCTGGTTTCAAAATATATTACAAAGCTACAGTAATATAAAAAGTATGGTACTGCCATAAAGACAGACATTTAAAACAATGGAATAAAATAGAAAGTCCAGAAATAAATCTATGCATATACAGGCAATTGATCTTTGGCAAGGGTACCAAGAACACACAATGGGAAAAGGCTAGTCTCTTAAAAAAAAAAAAGGTGTTGGGAAAACTGGATATCCACATGCAGAAAAAATGAAAATATACTTTAATCCACACATTAATAAAATTCCATTCACAATAGATTAAAGACTCCAATGTAAGGCCTGAAACTATAAAACTCCCAGAAGAAAACACAAGGGGAAAGCCTCATGACATTAACCTTGGAAATGATTAATTGGATATGACATTAAAAGTACAGGCAACAAAAGCAAAATTAGACAAGTGGAACTACATCAAACTAAAAAGCATCTGCATAGCAAAAGAAACAATAAAGTGAAAAGGCAACTTATAGAATGGGAGAAAATATGCAAACCATATATCTTATTAGGGATTAATATCCAAAATATACAAGGAACTCCTACACCCCATTAGCAAAAAAAGCCCCCAAAATAAAAATAATAATAATAGTAATAACCCATTTAAAGATGGGCTAAGGATTTGAACAGACATTTCTCCAAAGGAGACATACACATGGCTAACAGGCATATGAAAAAATACTCAGCATCACTAATGATCAAGGAAATGCAAATTAAAACCACAATGACATTTCACCTCATACTGTCAGGATGGCAATTCGAAAACAAATACAAGCACTGGTGAGGATGTGAGGAAATTCAAACCTGTATACACCATTGGTGGTAATACAGAAGGATACAGTCATTATGGAAAGCAGTATGGAAATTCCTCAAAAAATTTAAAATAGAACTACCATATGATATAGCAATCCCAGTTTTGGGTGTATATCCAAAAGAATTTAAACCATTATCTTAAAGAGATATTTGCACTGCCATGCTCATTGCAGTATTATTCAAAATATGCAAGATGCAGAAATAACCTAAAAGCCCACTGATCAGATGAATCAATAACGAAAATATGGTATACAATAAAATATTATTCAACCTTAAAAAAGAAGGAAATCCTGCCGTATGAGACGACATGAGGACACTGTGCTAAGTGAAATAAGCCAGTAAAATAAGGAAAAATACCACATGATTCCCCTTATATGAGGTATCTTGTGTAGTCAAACTCATAGAAACAGAGAGTAGAATGATGATTTTCAGGGGCTAGGGGTAGGGAGAAATGAGGAGTTGCTATTTAAAAGGTACAAAGTTCCAGTTATGCAAGATGAGTAAGTTCCAATGATCTGAGGCACAATATAATGCCTAGAATTAACAATACTGCATTGTACACTAAAAAAGTTTGTTAAGAGTGTAGACTTCATGTTAAATGTTTTTACCACAATAAGAAAATAGAAATAAAAGAGAGCATTGTGCCTCAGATGAAAAATTGAACTAGTGTATCTGTCATAGGAAAAAAATTAAGCTTACTTTTTACTTCTCTAAGATTTAAAGCCTTAAATGACCTTTATAAAAAATGTTGGTGAAAAATACATGGCAGAAACATTCTACTGCAAGAATGGCTCAGTCAATGCCAACCTGCATGATTTTCAAATGCCTAAAGCAGTCACCGCATGAATGTCAGTGATTGATTTTGATAGGGAAGACTCCTCAAATTCTAGTATTCAACTTTAGTACTTTGTTGGTTGCCTTGTATAGGGACAGAATTTGGTTCACCTCCAGATTTTTGCTTTCATTTCTTCAAGTATTTCTCATGGATATGAGCATTCTTTAATTTAGGCTTGTATTAGGAGAAAGCGAACAACATGGGACTTTACCTAGAACAAATAATTTAGTCTGTGAAACCGCAGTTAGCCAGAGCAGAGATAGCCCTTAACATTACCATTTCACATAATATCGATTCTCCTAACAAATGTGTTTCACTGGACTCATTTAATTAATAAAATATGTTTTTAGAATAAGCACTAAAATAGCATTAAAGAAGGAAAGTGATTCATATATGTATGGTTATATTCAGCACAGAAGATTATATTAAATAGGTAGAGAAAATTCTCCTTCATACTTTCTCTCTCTTCTTCCAGAAAATAAATGAAAATAACATGTTTCAATACTGTATAAAGTAAAATTACTTCAGGTTTCACCTGATTTTTTTCATCCCTTTATTGCTTTTTTAAATTCAAATTTAAAGACAGGTAAAAGTTTTAAGATACTAGACATGTCTGTTTTTCTATTGCCTGAGAAAAGAGAACAAGTAGTGGCTGAATTATGAATACCTGTGTAAACATCTTGATGAAGAAGAGGTTCTTGTGGGACAGTGAGAAACCACTTGACTTTTTCCTTTGTTCACTGTTCAGACCTATTGCATGGGGTTGGTACTTAGCCTGCCCCTTGACGAAATCTTTGGGCAAACCCGTGACATCCCAGTCACACACACAATAATGAAAGGTCTCCCAGCCACTTCAAGGCATAGATCACAGTTTCATTCCCATAACTAATATATTCTTTCAGGCATAATAATTAACACTTCAAATTTAGTATTAGGTTAGTTTTGTTTCTCCTTGGAACTACCCAGGCTGGTCTCCTGAAGTGGGAAATGAAGGAAAAAGCTTGGCAGGATTCTCTCTCTCCACCCCTTTTTCCATCTTTCTAACAGTTTCTGACCCTTCCACGACTGGCATATGGATGAGATCAAAGGAGGTAAAGTTAAGAAAGGCATAAAAATTTCACTCAAAGAAAACATTCAAGATGTGTTCTTGAATTTAAACTGTTTGGTGTCACCACTTTCTGAGCACCGCAGTCGTTTTTGTCATGTATCACTTTGGTGAGTTCCACAGAGGAGCGCAGTCTTTGAGGATCTCTCATTAGTAGTAGCCTTGAAAGAAGTAACATTTTCCTTGAACTGATTTCTTATATTGTCCCTAGAGCCCCCTCTGCCTCCAAAAGAGTACCTCCAACTTCTTTCTGGTCAAGTTCTCTTATACCTTAAGGGATGCTCTTAAAAATGCTCGTGCTTTCTCTGTTGAAAGAGACCTACATTTGGTCCTTAGGAAACATTCATCCCCTTCGCCATAACAATATGGAGTGCAGGCCAGACTCAGCACAGTCTTGTCCCCCTTTCTCCATTCCCAGGGCACTTAGTTCACTACACTGTTATGAACCTTGATTTCTTAGACAGCCACCTACTGTGTCACCTGATGCAACAGGGAAACACATCAAACTCTCCTCATGGTGTCCAAGAAACCCAGTTTCCCAGGAATGAGGTGAGAAAGGGACACCTCTTCTCCGACTTCTCCCTCTTGGGGAGGGAATCCCAGAGAACATTAACTCACTATACAAATCCGTTTTTATCCAGCTTTTCTCTCAGACTTCCAAATCTTTTAAGCACTGAATGAAGATAAGAGGTTAACAATCACAAAACTGGTTTTTGACTACTCATTTGAAGTCATGCATGTTTAGCTGTACCTAAATTCAAATGTGATTTTTATTATTTTGAGGTTTCAGCCCCAAAATGGAGTGAAACAGTTCATTTCAACATTCTGTCACATCTGGTTTTCATTACTGATTATAGTTTAGCTTCTTGTGTAAATAGCCAATAGATTCTGGGAATTATGTTTTACTTTTACTTTATTGTTTATGAAAGCCAAGGAGGAGTAGCTCAGCTCACCCCATCAGCACCATTCTAAAGACACTCCAGTTATCTTTGGCATTATCAGCCTTTGTTTCCTGGGGCTTGTCTTACTATTTCAGATATTACCATCCTTGTTTTTCTGTACATTTTTCTGTTTAGAAATCTTTTGCCTATTAAAGCTACATTTCTGTTGGTTTAAAAATAAATGTATAGTTTCTAAACATCATACTTTTCTATCTACACTGGGATTTTGGTCCAATATTTATTCTTTTTGGTATACCTTCAATGACATCAACTTTCAGGAAGTCCCTGTATTGAGCCTGCAGACACCTTTCCTTCCTTCCTTCCTTCCTTCCTTCCTTCCCTCCCTCCCTCCCTCCCTCCCTCCCTCCCTCCCTCCCTCCCTCCCTCCCTTCCTTCCTTCCTTCCTTCCTTCCTTCCTTCCTTCCTTCCTTCCTTCCTTCCTTCCTTCCTCCTTCCCTGCCTCCTTCTTTCCCTTTCTCCCTTTCTCCTTCCCTCCCTCCCTCCTTACCTACCTTTCTTTTTCTTTTTTTCGTGACTATATGTATTGAGTATCTACTTTGTCCTGGGCATAATCCTAAATTCTTAGTTCTCTCCCATTCTATAAAAGCAATACAACATGGACACAAACACACACACACACACACACACACACACACCCCTCTCTTCTCTATCTTATACTTCCTATCAACTGTCACCTATCCTTCCCTTTTATTTTTTTTTTTAATTTGCATTAATTGTGTGCTTTGTATTTCCTGTCCTACATTTTCCTTCTTCAGTTCCTTTTGGGTTATCTTTTTCTTCTGAGAAACACCATATTTTGGCTTAGGAACAGCCTGTTCCTTTCCAGCAAGGATCTCCTCAATGTGTTAGTGGAGTTCATATATGGGTCCACCTGACCATGATCTCTGTTGGCACCTTGAAGTCTTCATTGACCTGACACGTTCAGTGACCAGAGAATGAACTTCTAAATTCTGCAGTTCAGCATTATCCTCTGCGCTTTTAGGCAGGCACAGGTAGCAAAGATTTGGCATGCTTTCTGAGTTACTGCCACCATTTCATCTCCACTCTTTAGCTTGGAGATGCCTGCCAGATACACCATTGTATGGAATTAATATGACATATTTAAGAGCAAAACAAAACACTCCCTCAAATTTATAACCCTCTCATTATTAGCATATCTCTCTGCCTTTTCACAGCCAAATTTCTCATGACTCTTGCTAAAGCTTTACTTTTTTATCTCCCATTTACTCTTAAATACTTTTCATTTTGGCTTTTGTACTCACTCCTCTATTTAGACGGCTTCCTTGCCAAGGCACTTATTGCTAAATCCATGGAGCTCTTTTTATTCTATATTCTATTTTACTTCTTAGCAACATTTGGCGCTACTGGTTTTTCCCTATGTGTAGAAAAAAATCCTTCCTTTTGTCTTTCAGTTTCTTCTTTCTTTCTTGTGCTTTCTTCTCCCATATTGGTACTCTTTCTCAATCCGCTTTGGAGGCCTCTCCTACTCTGACCACTCCTCAAACTATGTTTTTTTTCCTGGGGTCCTTTCCACTGTTTCTCAGCTTTTATTCTCATCCTAAACTCTCTACTTGCACAATTTCACTCCAAAACTTTAGTCATTATTTTAAAAACTCCCAAATTTAAATTCCTCTTAGATGGCGCTTCTGAGCTCCAGTATCTCCTAACCAGCTGCCTATTGGACATATCAATCCAATGGTGAAACTCTTCTGTCTGTCAATCTTGTTATTCTTCCCACATGTCCCTGATCAGTGAAAGATGCCATCCCCTTCACCTGGTTGTTCAAGCCAGAAATCTGTCTCTTTTTCTTTTTTATGCCTTCAAATAATCAAACTCCAGATCTTATTAATATGCCTTGAAACTGTTGCTCAAATCTCTGTACTTGTATTTCTAATACTCTTACTCTTGCCTTGGCCATTCTGAACTTTTCCTGGCTTGCTGGAATAGCTTCTCAATGCATCTCCATGAATCCCATATAGCCTTTTCTTTAGACATGCTTCCTATTGTAGCCAGAGCACTCTTCTGAGGTCTCAAGAGTCTGCCCGCTTCTAGGGCTCTTCTTGGAAATTACCTCCAATCACATGGCAGGCCTCCATGGCTCTATGTTTATTATAGGGCATCTTTCTTACTGATAACAAAAGATGCAGACAGAATAGACTCCTGGTTCAATCAGATTCTTTCTTGGGAATGTGGAGTTAACATTAAGGACCGTTAGGTTTTTTTTATTGGGTACTTCAACTGGAAGAACTTGCACACGTGGGAGATATGAGGCAGATTCAGCCACGTGCACAAGGAAGCATCTATATACCAAAAGGAGCAGAGATAAAACCACATTGCCCCAGACAGAGAGAGAGAGGCTGAGAAAAGAGACCTGACTTCTGATGGCTTTAGAGTTCCTAGCCTCATGAGCCTCAGCCAGTCTCTGTTTGCATGATTTATCCCTGAGTCTATAATTTCATGTAGTGGCTCTGAGCTCTCCAGCTGGTCTGTTGCAGATGTATGCTGCGATGTTGACCCCCTAGCCTCAGGGCAGCTGGAGTCCCCAGGCTGCTTGCCTCCTGCCACAAGCAGCCTCGTCTGTTTTCCCCAGGGTGCTGTATAAATATTATCATTTTCCATCTGTGCCAGGATATGGAAAAGGTTGAAAAACAGTATAATATATAGTTAATAAATTTCTTCTTTTTGCTTAAGTCAGCTCTAGCAGTATTCTGTTTTTTTGCCACGGAGAGCTTTAACCGAGACATCTTTCAAAATGTAGATTTGAGCTGATTTTTCTCCTGTGTAAAACCACACAGTGTTTCTCTAATGTCTTGGGAGTTTAGTCCAAACTCCTTGCTGTACTAGATAAAGACCAACATAGTCAGGCCCTCCCCTCTTATTCTTTAGCCTCTCCTCTCCTCACCTCAACTGTATCTCTCTGAACTTCCAGAAGGCACTATAATCAGTGAAATAGAATATACCAGACTTCCTGTAATTGTGGGTCTTTGCATATAGTAGGCTGTGTGTTGCAACACTCTTTACTGCTCTTTCTCTCTTTGCTCGGTTAATGCCTATTGATATTCAAATGACACCTTTCCATTCAGTGTTCCTGAACAGTAGTCACAATGAATGGTAATTTTCCATTTACTTACCTAATCTCTGTCTTGAAGGTGTAGTCAGTGTCTACTTTGTTTATTATTGTGATTTCAAAACCTAACACATGGGAGATGAACAATAAGTACTTACCATGGGAACAATACTTTCAATCCTTGCATGTATCCTTATTCAATTGCTTATTTTATTCAGTTTCAAAACCGTTCTAAGCCTTTTGCATCCTCTTCAAGCCCTCTTCTTTTCCACCACTCAGACAATCTTCTTTCCTGTCAAACTGAGGACTTGAAGTTGTCATATACATTCTTCCTCCACTTCCTACCATTTCATACACAGTCACCTAATCTATAACCGCAGTTTTCCACAGTCTCTGAGAATGAGGTGTTTCACTTGCTTTTCAGGGACAATTGCATTCCCACCTTCCTTGACCCATTCCATTCTTACTGTTTTTAGAATAGCCATTTTTCTGTCTCTATTCTTAAAATTTTTACTGACTCCTTCCCCTAGCTTACAAACATATTCAATTTTTCCATCTTAAAAATTTAACGAGCTCTTTTCTCCAGGAATACTAAACTTTGTAGAATTTTTAGAGAAATTTCCCAATGTTTGCATATTCATTCATTATGCAGTTCCTTCTACATGAAATTAGTATCTCTTCCTCTCTGTTAAAATAAAATCTTAACCATCGAGATTCATCTTTGGCATTATTGTATTCATAAAACATTTCTTGATGTCTCAACTGAATATAGTCTTTTTTTATACTTGTCAAGTCATTTATTATAATTTATTTTACATTACAGTTATTTGTGTATTTATACAATACCTAACCCACTATAGATCCAACTTAACATTCCCAACACTATATTGCAAATATAGTGAAGGTAAAGACTACGTGTTTCTATGTTTTGTTTTTTACAGTATCTACTACTAAGTAGAAAAAAAATAACATTAATTTTTAATATTTATTGTTTACTATGTTCTAGGGAACTTTCATGAATTTCATTGAGTTTATGTGACAAATACTGAAATTGTTACTATTGCTATCTCATTAAAGAAACAACGTAAGGTGCAAAAGTCATATATTTGTCATAATGCAGATATGAGTTTGCCTCTTGACTCTACCAACAACTGGTAGTTAGATCTTAAAAGTTATTTAACTTCTCTGAGTCACATCTGTGGTGATGCCCTATGTAATACGATTGTTGTACATTTTTAAGAAACTAATAGTGTGTGCCTTGTACAAATTACTTAACATAAATCCTCCCCTTTTTTTTTTCTTTTGCACATACACTCAATTCATGTATTTTTGTTGTTGTTGTTGTTTTTGAGATGGATTCTCACTCTGTTGCCCAAGCTGGAGTGCAATGGCATGATCTGGGCTCACTGTAACCTCCGCCTCTGAGGTGTAAGCAATTCTCTTGCCTCAGCCTCTGGAGCAGTTGGGGTTACAGGCACATGCCACCATGCATGGCTAATTTTTGTATTTTTAGTAGAGACGGGGTTTCATCATGTTGGCCAGGCTGGTCTTGAACCCCTGACCTCAAGTGATCCTCTGGGCTTGGACTCCCAAAGTGCTAGGATTACAGGTGTGAGCCACCGCACCTGGCCTGAATGTATGTTGATGTAAGTTGAATGTCTGTACATCTGGGTACTAACACAGATAGGGTTACAAAATATGTTCCCAGGTGGTTTCTAAATTGTGCATTTAGTCTTGAAATATGATTGTGCCATGTGCTACCTCTGGAAGTGTATTGAACCTGACTAGGAGATTCAGAATCAAGGAGGGAATGAAGTAGATGACATAATACTCTGCTTCATTATTTAAAAACATAATAATCAAAAATTGCACTGATGACAAAAGCCAAGAGTAGAAAACAAAAACACCAAGCACTTATTTCTGATTTGATAATGTTTCTGTTAACTTTGGCTCTATAACAAATTATGCAAAACGTATTTGAGGAAAACAACCAGTTATTATCCTGATGGATCATGTGGGTTAAGAGTTTGGATAGGGAACAAAAGGGACAGCCTACCTCTCTTCCAGAATATCTGGGACCTCAGTTGGAAGACCCAATGGCTGGAAGCTGGAATCATCTGAAGGACTGCTTATCCTTGGTTGTTGTGACTAGCTATTGAATGGAGGAGTTAGTTTCTCTCCATGTGGAACTTTACGTGTTATTTTTCCACATGAGCTAGTGTGGACTTGCTGACAGCAGAGTGGCTGGCTGGGTTCCAAGAGTGCTGAAGATAAAAGGGAGAAGTCAGAGAATGAGGAAAAGGAAAGAGAAAGAAAAGAGATATATTTAATAGACTTCACCTCTTGACTGAAGTGTTGATGTTACACTGTAAGAAGCGTATGTAGGATGGTATATATCCGGAAGATACACTCTGTCACAGAGTGTATATCAGAAGGGATATATACATAACTGGTATTTTTGCAGTCCATTAGGAAGATTATTAACTGTATGTTTTAACTTGTAATTTTCAAGGCATAAAATGATAAAAATCAAGGTGGTGCCTTTGACCCATTTTTATCTCTAGGTTGACATTTTAATAACATATCCTAATACTTGTTCTAAGTAAAATAAAAATGGCAAGATTTCATTTTAGAATGTAGGCAAAATGGTAAAGGGATAAAAGGGTTCTGTGCCTTTTGAATCATTTTGAATTAGGCACTTTAAAAATTATATTACCTTTTTTTCCAGGGATGTCTCTATTCTCAATATTTTCTTTTCCAAGAGTATATTTCCTTCTTCAGAATATTTCTAGCACTAAATGAAATAAAATAGCTGAAATATTTTGTGTTTGGTACTGAGTTTGATATTATTCTTCTTAACCCAAATATCGCTTTTTGGCTTTAAAGTGTCAAATATCTCACCCTTCATCTTTCTAGAAAGTCTGTCAGAGGATCAGAATAGAGAAAAATGCTCTTAGGGTCAGATTCTAATCTGGATAAGGAATCAACCAAATTTGTACTCTAGAACCAAGCTCTCAGCTCTTTACTTTTTTCATCACTACCTTCTTATGAATTTTTCCTTTTCATTTGATGCCTTAAATATCTTTAAGAATCTTTCATTCCAGAATTAGAGTTACTATGCTGTTACAACACTTGGGGTAAGGTGCCTTACATTTACAAAAGAATTTAAGTAATATTTATAATACTAATTTCATAAAGCAGATTTTGGTTAGAGTAATGGTGAGGGGAGTCACACATACTGGAATGTGTGGATGGATGAAGATGAATGGAAGAAACATTACAAAGTTACATAATTTTGAGCAGAGAAATTGAGCTCTATGAAGGAGGAAGAATAGCGGCAGATCAACTAACCTGGCATGTAGAGTTCAAAAGTTTAAGTAAAGCTCTTGGCATGAAAAATAGAGGTGCACAGATCCTTAAATGACAGCCATTAACAGTTAAAGGACTTGGTCTGTGTGAGGCCAAGAGTTTCAAACATTTTTCAGGTGCAACCTCAGATAGAGATAAGGATATTGGTAGAAAGAATCAACTTTGAATACCAAAGGATGATGATAACATCACTACATTTCTGAAATTCTTGTCTCTGTGATATAAGAAAATGAGGAGATTCTGGATGATTTATGACATATTTTTCATGAAATTAATTGCATGATGTTCAGGATATTTATCTTCTTGCTTAGCTAAGATGTTATACTCTTTATATTCTCAAAACTGAACACGGTTCTATGATACAAGAATAACTCCTGAGCTTACATTTTAGACAAAGGGATGATCAGTGAAATGTAGTAGGTATGTAGACATAAAAGGATGCACAAACTAATATAAAGAGATCAAAAAGGTGGCCAGGTGCAGTGGCTCATGCCTGTAATCCCAGCACTTTGGGAGGCCGAGGAGGGTGGATCATCTGAGGTCAGGAGTTCAAGACCAGCCTGGCCAACATGGTGAAACCCAGTCTCTACTGAAAATACAAAAATTAGTTGGAGTTGTGGTGGGCACCTGTAAACCCAGCTATTCGGGAAGCTGAGGCAGGAGAATCACTTGAGCCCAGGAGGCAGAGGTTGCAGTGAGCTGAGATCATGCCATTCGACTACAGCCTAGGTGATGAGCGAAACTCCATCTCAAAAAAACAAAAAAAGATAATTTATGAGAAAGCATTTTTAAAGCACTAAACAAATACAAATATAGTGGTGGTCTACGTAATATCATTATTTGGAGGGCAGGTTTGTTATGAGAGAGCAGTGGTGTATCCAAGAAGGTATTGACTTATTCACAGTAAGTCTTTTCTTGGTATAAGTTTTTAACTGACTTCTAAAATTTTTTTGCAAAGGAAATGTATACAATTTAAAAAGAATGAACAGATGTTAAAAAATTTATTTCCCATTTAACTTCCTATGTTGGTTTTCTGATCTATTTTCCCACAGTTCCTTTAATATATATCTTAATGGATTTTGTTCCTAATCAACTTTTCACAGAGCAATATAAAGGCAGGATTAGAAGGTATACATATAACAAAAAAGGTCTCTTTGTCCCATAGCAATAGGTAAGTAGATATTAGACAATTATAAATTAAAAAATATATAATCATTAAACGTAGCACATCAAAGTAGTTCTGTAACAGAACTAATTACTGTTCAGGTATTTCATACGTTTATCAAACAATTGAGGTTTTAAGTGATTACCTGTCTTGAGTATAGTTGTTTAGTAACCAAACTAGGTTTAAAAAATAATTTTAAAACAAATCTGTAAAACATCAGCTTAACTCTTAAGATGTGTGTTGTTTCTGTCCCCGCTAACCCAGGTTGATTCACTTCTAACTACAGGAGAAGGTAGTGAAGTAAAAGGAGCCCAGAATTTCAAAGCAGAATTCCCTGGATTTTATTCCCTTTGACTTTCCAATTTTGTAATTTAGTAGCTATGAGAATTTAGATAGGTTGTAGAACTTTCCTGAGCCTAATTTTCATCATCTAGAAATAAGAAAACCTGCTCTTGTTTTTTAACTTATGAGGTTTGGGAGAGGATCAAATAAGGTCAAGTATGAAAATAAGAATATATATTTTAAATAGAATCCCAGGCCCTAACTCTTTAAATAGATTAGGGGCATAACCCTGACATGTAAACTCCAATTGATCCTGTTTGACTTACCCAACTATTTCTCATTGTTCAGACAACTTCCAAATTTTTCACCACACTGTAGGTTGCATTGAATTGAAGAAGAAATATAAAATCATTCTTATTCAACAAATTTATGTTAAGTGAATTTATGTCCAGGGGAAACAGGGCTTACATGACTACTAGTAACAAAAAGATGAAGATTACTATAAATATGCAAGACAGATTTGATACATATGCTATGAAATATCTATGTGAAATACATGAGATTATGTTTAGCTCTGCACCTGATGGTCTTTATGCTTACCATCTACCTCTTAATAGACTTCTCTGATTTCATTTAGATCTTGGAGACAAGAACTATATGTCATAGCCTAGCCTTGTCTAATTTATTTAATCATATAAAATACATGTTCTCATTTTCAAGTGAGTAAAGTGCTGAGAAAATAGTGTTAACTATGTTGCATATAGCAAAAGTGTGGATGCTAACAGCCAGCATAATTTAAATAAATGGATATGTTTATATAGCAGTAAAACTAATGCTTTCTGACAGTTGCTCTGGCCTTTATTTTAACCTCTATTTTTTTCCATTATAAACCAAAAGTAGACTATCTAAGCTGCCCTGGAGGGACACTAAAGATGTATTATGAGTATCAATCCCTAGAAATAGAAAAACTCAAGTTCAATCTTGAGAATAAATTTTGACACACTTGCTGTTGCTCAAATACAATATCAAACTTGTGAAAACCTTTGCATTTTCACCCAAAGATATATCAAAGTCAATATTTTAAAATAGCATAGCACATTTTAGACTTTGAATATATTAAATATAAAAGTGAAATACATCATTACACTAAAGTTTTGGCAATGTGATGTACTGAAAGCAACAATAATGACACTAAATAGCCCTAAGAAGAAGGCCACCTGTGCCTTGTCTCCTCCCTTTCACTTACTGATCTTGTAACCTTGGGCAATGTAACTTCTCTGGTCCTTAGTTGACTCTGATGATAAAAATGACTACATGAATGTAGGAACTGAATCAGATGACTTTCACTAGCCCTGAGACTATGATGATAATAATGTATTAATGATTTTAGTCAATGGCTTGGGGACTATTGGGGTAAAAATCAACACCGTAAAAATGTTTAATGTCCTTCCATCAGCAACACTAAAATATAATCATGAGGTTATATTCTTCTATGTGAAGTTAATTCATTTAACAAAAACTTATTAACCATCTACAATATGCTGAGTGTTCTCTGAGAATAAAAGTGGGAGGAGGATAGGAAAGGGATAGAATGATGAATAACTCATGATGCCTGCTCCAGAGGGTGTTTTTAATTTAGAGAGCAAGTAGACACACTAACAAATAATTCCAGAAGAGTGTGATAAATATGACAATGATCATTCATGCAGAGAACTATGGGACTTGAGTGGAACATAGAGGGCTCTGGGATAGGTTGTGGACCAGCATAATAAAATTTTAGGCAATTGATATTGCAGTATGATATGATAACTGTGCTACCAGCCAGCACACCTAGGTTCTGTTTTTACCAGTTTTATTTTTTGCCAGTACTACCTGCTCAAACTGTAGCCTGGAGCAAATCACTTTAATCTCATCTGGAAAATTGTGGTAAGGCAGTTTCAAATTTTGTTAAAGCTCTAAAGCCCAACAACTCTCTGGCAGACATGCAATCTTAGTCCATTTGTGCTGCTATTACAAAATACTACAGACTGGGTAATTTGTAAATAAGAGAAATTTATTTTCTCACAGTTCTGGAGGCTGGTAAGTCCACTATCAAGGCACCAGCAGGTTTAGTGTCTGGTGAGGGCTGCTCTCTGCTTTCAAGATGGTGCCTTGATGCTACATCCTCCAGAGGGGAGGAACACTGTGCTCTCACATGGTGGAAGGCGGAGGGCAAAACAGACAAACTTTCTCCATCAGGTACTTTTGTAAGGCCACCTAATACCTTTCACAAAGGCTGGAGCCCTCATGACTTAATCCCCTCTTAAAGTCTCCACCTCTTACTACTAACATATTGGCCATTAAGCTTTAATGCTTGAATTTTGCAAGGAGCACATTCAAATCACAGCACATGTCAAATGTCTATCTGATATTCACGTTCCCTAATCTCAATTTTATTTGGGGTTACATTATGCTCAGATAAAAAAAACCTGGTTTCCCAGGAACTTTTGTTTCTAGGGGTGCCCATGAAAAAAGGAAATGCTTTGCTTTACTGATATATGCACTACTTTGAGCTTCCTTATTCCTGCCCAGAATATTGTAACACCACAATGAATAAATACAAATGTCACAGTTACCATGGGGGAGTAGGAAACTGTAAGAAACTTGAGGCCCTTATCAGCACTAGCTCTAGAATACCTTCTTCCAGACTTGTTACCTGAGAAATAGTTATATTCTAGTTTCTGCTACAAGTAGCTAAACTTAATGAATATAGTTCCCTAAGCTTTATTATCAAAAGACAGTATTTCCTGAATTAAGAAGCTGGGCCAAATTATAGTTCAGCATGACATATTTCTATATATTAGTATCTGAGTGTGTGTATGTAGGAAGGTACGTATGAGGATGTGGGAATATGCATGTGCATGTCATAGCTAGATACTATATAAATTGTAAATAATTGATTCCCAGATTTACATCCTCATTCAAGGCTTCTCTTCCGACCTCTAAACCAACTGCCATCCTAATATTTTTCTTTGGATATCTTAAAGGTCTCTCTACGTAAATACCCAAACCAAACATATTAAAGTACACATGCACACCCCCAAACCTAAATGTTCCTTCCGTGTTTGCTATTTTCATATTCGCATTTCCATGCAATCAGATACTAAGCCCAGATAACTGGAAGTTAGTTACCTGTGATACTCTCTGTTCCTACACATGTTACAGACAAAATTTTCTTACATTCTTCTCCCAGTGTACTTGTTATTTAATTTCTTTGTGATCAGTTTTCTTATTTGTAAAACTGATATAAAACTAATATCTACTACAGGATTGTTTTGTAGATTATATTAGTTAATATATTTAAAATATTAGAACAATGCCTAACCATTTTGTGCCACTATAACAGAATATCTGAAACTGGATAAATTAAAGTAAACAGAAATTTATTTCTCACATTTCTGGAGGCTGGCAAATACAATATCCAGGTGCCAGAATCTGGTGAGGGCCTCTTTTCTGTGTCTTAACATTGAAGGCATCATCATATGGAAGAATGGCCAAGAGAGAAGGTGAGAGAGCAAGCAAGAGTAGGAGATCCTCCTCCCCTGATAATAGTGTTAGTCACTTCATGAGAGTGAAGCCTTTATGACCTAACCACCTCCTGAAGGTCCCATCCCTAGATACTATCAATGACAATTTTTAAATTTTAACATGAGTTTGGAGGGGACAATCATTCAAAATATAGCACATGCTAAATGTTTAAAAATATTTATTATTATTATTTTTGAAATAGAAGTAATATGAGAGTTATAGCTGTGCTGAAATTATGCACCTTGATATTAGGTGAATGAGCATAGATGTATGATTTTTATTTTAATTTGCTTCAGTATTCACTTTGGGTGTGGTGAGACAATCAGATCCTGTAGATATACTTTGATTTATAGCTTGGAAACAAACAGAAAAAATGAACCTAAACTTTAACTCATGCAACAAATACTTAGCAAGCACTTTTGATAGGCCAGGTACTCATTTCAGCATTAAATATATGGTAGTGAATGTGAAAAGTACCTATGATAATAGAACCTTAAAATTCTAGTCTGATTCCTCATCTTGAAATCAAATGATTAGATTGGATTGAATTGGCAATAGGTGATATCTAACTCCTTATCACTATAAGAATACGTGAGGCAGGGGCAGAGCAAGATGGCCGAATAGGAACAGCTCCAGTCTCCAACTCCCAGCGCGAGCGACACAGAAGACCGGTGATTTCTGCATTTTCAACTGAGGTACTGGGGTCATCTCACTAGGGAGTGCCGGACAATCGGTGCTGGTCAGCTGCTGCAGCCTGACCAGCGAGAGATGAAGCAGGGGAAGCGCAAGGGGGAAGGGAATCCCTTTTCCTAGCCAGCGGAACTGAGACACACAACACCTGGAAAATTGGGTAACTCCCACCCCAATACTGCGCTTTAAGCAAACGGGCACACCAGCAGAATATATCCCACACCTGGCCGGGAGGGTCCCACGCCCACGGAGCCTCCCTCATTGCTAACACAGCAGTCTGCGGCGATCTAACCACAAGGCAGCAGCGAGGCTGGGGGAGGGGCGCCCGCCATTGCTGAGGCTTAAGTAGGTAAACATAAAAGGTAAACTTTGGTTTTTCTAACAATATTGAATCTCAAAACATGCACTCTTTTATATCTCATTTTTCATCTGTAACTTGAATTAACAAATATCATGCCTCAGCATGATAGAAATGAGGACACTGTCAAAGCTGGGTTATTTGAAGCCATTCTCTAGTGACATAAGTTGATATAGGGTATTATGACACAGTGATAGGTAGAGTCGAAATCAATTTAGAAGTATTGAATTTCAGACATACCTAAGTGTCTAGAACTTTCCACATCCACTAGTTAACACACACATTTATTGATCTACAAGTGAGAAAGTGACAGCTTCTTGAAGATCTTTGCCAAAAAAATGGTGATCAATTCAAATCTAGATCCCTGTACTGTATATTATGAAAGATAGAATCAAAATTTCTCGATATGTTTATGTTCATAAACATTGAGAACTGAATGTTACGTTATTATTTGAATAAAAATCACAAAGCTTATTTTTGATTATTTTACTGACCAGAATTTTTTCTATAAAGTGTAATTCACTGTAGTGCCTAAGAGTAAATGGTGATAAGACATACCAGCAGTCTCTAAAGCCTGTCAAAGTTTGTTTAATATAGTTCTCTTAATCGTTAGACAAAAATCACACCATTTGAGAAATTCTTGCAAAACCTTGCATTCTGAGTACTTGCCAAAATACTACTTGGAGAGGAAATTAAAATGATATTTTAGAATATTTCCTTACTCAAATATACAGTCAAAGCTTAACAGAAGCTTAACTGAGAATATTAAATTCTCAGTTTTCCAAAGATCAAATTTTTGTCCTCATTTCCTACTGGTCATCATAAAATAAACTTATGCTTAACCTTTACTTATGCCAATTTGTTCCTAAAACTATCATAGAGAAAAAAAAGTACGCTGTGTTTTAAATACCTGGAGCTCTTCACTAAGGTTGAAACTACATCAACATTCTTCATTGTGAATAAGCTGAAATGTGGCTGTAGCAGGGGATGGGAGGGACAGTAATTAGAAGCAGCAATGTAATATTGGTAAAGCAACTCTCTGTTTTATGATTTGGAGATGCATTGAATGGTTCATCTCTGATCAGTGACCTTCAAAATGATGTTCATCCATCTATGAAACGGCCTTAACCTCATCATGAAGGAACCACACACTGCTAAAATCACCTGTTAAATATATCATTTTCTTTTCCTTGTATGGATATGATTACTGGCCATGAGGATTCTCACTTATAAGAGGAAATTAGCCTTGGCCAGATTTATGCACTAACATCGTAATATTCCCAATTTTAGTGCAACATGACTAGCACAAATTTTTAAATCTTTAAAAAAGAAAAAAATCAGTGGCTATTGGCATATCTAGCCAACAGATTTGAGGTTTTGAAAACATTGTGTTTCCTTGGGGCTGATACCAACATTATTCTTCATTATGTACTTCAAAAATTTATAACTAAATATAATTTTTGGTACTGTAAATTAGTGACAAAATATTATTATCAGTTTCTCAACTCGATAAAGTTCACAAGACCCAGGGTCTTGAACATAATTTGACTTAAAAATATATTGTTTTGAAAAAATAAATGACTGTTAACCATGTTAAATTAATTTTCAGATCATCTATATTCTGATTTTTTTAACTGATTTGTGTAGTTGATTGACTCACCGTATCCATTCACCATTTTCCTACCAACTGATTTTCCATGGGGAATTCACCTTGCTACCATTCTCTTTTAAGATTTTTTGAGTGAGCTTGACGCTACTCCTATCACCATTGTAAGACAGGGTCCTGAATGGCTCAGGCTTATGAAAGAATGAACCCTCGTGGTTATGCAGCAGCTACCTGAAGAGATACCTGACTGTTGCTTGATATTTGTGGAAAGAATCTGAGACCTGTGACAGCCACACTTGTCTTTTGACTATGAGGAAAGAGCCTGGAACTGGTTGAAGAACCACCATTTATAGCCTTAAGATGAAGCTTTATTCAACATGAAAGACAATAGGAAAATAGCAAGAAACATCCTGTAATTCAGCCCTGCTACTGAGTTTTTAAAAACTTTTCATCTTCATACTTTTAATTACAAGGATTTAATTACTTCCTTTTTCTTTTTTTTAATGTTTGATTATTATACTTTAATTTTTTACAACCATGTATAATACACAATTCCAAAATCAAATTAAAAATATATATATTCAAAGAAATTTACCTTATTTCATGGCTGCATGTTTTTATTTTATGGATATTTTATTCCTTTGAATTTTTCTGAGGTTATTAACATTACTCATTTTAAAGTTTTCTTATACCTTTGGCATCAACATTTTCATTGGTGAATAGTTGGTTTGTTCAGAATGGTGTTGATTTTCCTCAAATTCTCGGTAATCTTTAGTATAGTCATATTTATAATGCTGTTAACTGCTTATAATCCTTCTAATATAAATGAAAACCTCTACTCCTCTGATAAGGAATGTCACAGAAAGTGCTGTCTCCAGCTTGTGGGTACCAAAAATGTTGCTGGTGTTTTGAAGCCCAGAGAGTTTGCCCTCTTGCTGGTGCCTTGCTCATCCTGGTGATTGCCTGCTTTTCTTCTGATTCTCACTGCTAATTCTGAGAATGTATTTCAGCCAATGTTACTATTTAGAGAGCTCTAGTCATGGCTTACTTTTGGCAGCAAACATTGGAACCAGAAACTAAGATTGGGAAGACTAAAAAAATATTCTACAGTCTTTAAATGAATTATGATGTCTACTGGTAGATGGCTCACTGCTACTTTAAGATCCATGATTCTTGATCTTGAGGTTACTCTTTGGTTTTGCTGGAAAATTCACTTTTGCAGAGATCCTCTCTTTCTCTTCAACTATGTTGGGTTTCACGGTTGATCTGTTACAACTTGTTTTCTACTTTCCAGGATTTTTTCCAGTTTAGGTTTCTTGACAGCAGCATTTCTGTATTACCACAGATTTATTCTTCTGACATTTTAATGGATTTGGTCTAAAGAAGCAAGGTAAAGGTTTATGCTTAGACATTTTAGAATGGAAAATCCTTCAAATAGTCTATTCACTACTTTGTCATGAATCATTTTTAGTATTCTTTTCTACTAGAAAAGTATGATCTTAAATTCTAGTGATGTCTTACATCTATAAGAGAATTTTTAAAACATAATTACCCAGCAGTTTTCCAACTTATTGCTAACAGAGTTTGAATCTCTTGATCAACTTCTTGCTATTCAGTGACTTACAAGTAAAACTGCAGTGTGGATATAGGTATTGTCCCATGGGTTCAGTCTATAGGCAATAAGCAAGCTAGATAGTCATTTTCATGCTAACAGTGGCTGACAATCTTCTTTGCCCAGGGCTTTCCAGAATTTCAAATTGGAGGGTCCAAGAAAGAAAGGGAATCAAAATGGAAACTCTCATGCCCTCCCTCCACCTCTTTCTAAATTACAATGAAATATGGGGAGAAGATTATAGTACTAACTGTGAATGTGAAAGAGAAATGTGAATTTCTTCTCTTTTTGCTCATGAATCATAACCTCCTCCCTGCTCAGAAGGTCTTAAGTGAGGGGTGCATTTACTACCTTATCATTAAAAGGTGGACATTTCTGCTCTGAGAAGTTACAACAGAAAACATTTTGCTTAAAAATAGACCATCTCAAGGCGTGTCAATGTTAATTTCCTCCACTAATTAGGCTTTCTGTCTCTTAGGATAAAAAGAAAGTAAATATTGCCTTATTGAAAATGGTGCAAGCTTTCATTTATAGTCAGATGATTAACTTCCTACATGACTAATGCATGTAAAGTGGAAGACCTAATGCTGTTTTGGCCATGTTAGAGAATTTCAGTTTATGAGAGGGAAAGAAGCAGAATAAACTGACATTACATAGTTACTGATTTCCATGAATACCACTGTATAATAAGGACCAAGAGATAAATGAAATCTGTGTGCATTCATGCATTCAAAATTATATTCTTTTTCCTAACAGAGGCACTGCTTTTATGAGATGACCACTAGTTTTAACAGTAAGCCAATCTAACTTGGAATATCATCCTATCTAATTTGTTAGTTTGCCACTGGGGAGAAGGTAATTGAAGGTAGCATTATAAAAACATAATATTCCAATGTGGGATTTGTTTTACAAAAGTAAATTCCCTATCATAATAAACTGCCCCCCAAAACAGTAATATGAGACCTCAAGGGTTTAGTGTGCTGTAAAGTATTTCAGTTAGGAGGAATACAATTGAGATGATTCTTGTCTAATTAGAATTGGTAATTTTTTAAAAATTATACCATACCTGAGGATATTATTTAAGACAAAAGACACTGAAATTTGGTGATTGTGACTAGTGAGTTTGGTCTAAGATAAGGACAAGTATGCAGATTTGATTCTTAGCAGACATCTTAATTGATTACTGATTTATGACAACATATTGTCATCAAGCTGCAAATGAGTATTCTCAGAAACATAGGCTCTTGATCACAAAGTGTTCCAGAAGAAGGTTTAATCCTGATCTTATCAATACAAATCGCTAAAAGCATGAGGTTTTAGTAAGGGTTTGGAAATACTGCAGTATTGTGTTTTCCACAGGTCAGCATACTAAAATGAGTTCTAAGGGGAAAGTTTACATATGTACCCCTATTTCCACAATTGTGACTTTAATATTTTAGAGAAAATGAAACAAAGGTGTATGTTTAAAAAAAAATACTAAACTGGGTAGCAGTGGAAGTGGCTGAACACTTAGCAATTTGTTTTTAATTTGTTTTACAGCTTTAATTTATTCAACAGTTGACGAGGGATCCACTAGTCCAACTCTTAAATTTATTAATTCTTATCTTCTGGGAGAACTCACAGTTTTAGACCAGTGGAAAAAAACTTGAGGATAAAACATAAGAAATAAATTCAAATGGATACCATGACAGCCCTTAGTGTCTATGGATTGACAGAATTAAAATGTTCTCTGTTAGACAACTTCTCATTGATTACTTCTCAAGATCACTTGACATTTCTGCTTAGGTAGACAGGTAATAGAGATCTAAGTAAAAATGACAATATGATTCAAGTAAAAGTGACACTTCTTAAAAAGAGAAGGTACAGAGCTGGGGATTACAATAATTCAGGAGGAAAATATATGGAGGCCTTTTAGCTACTGACAAAGCTGGGCATAATCTGATTATTAACATACAGAAAGAAACTTCTTTCTCCTGTGGTGTTATGCAAAAGATTCTTTTATTCATTAATATGTGTCTTAAACATAGGGTCATGTGTCACTTAAAGGTGGGGATACATTCTGAGAAATGTGTCATTAGGTGATTTTGTTGTGGAAACATCAGAGCCTGTATTTACATAAATATGAATGCTATAGCCTATTACGTACCTAAGCTATAAAGTATAGCCTATCGCTCCTAGGCTACAAACCTGTACAGCATGTTGTTGTGCTGAATGCTGTAGGCAATTGCAACACAATGGTAAGCATTTCTGTACCAAAACATATCTGAACATGGAAAAGGTACAGTAAAAATATGGTATAAAAATTTTAAAATGGTACATCTGTATAGAGCACTTACCATGGATGGAGCTTGCACAACTGGATGTTGCTCTGAGTGACTCAGTGAGTGAGTTATGAGTAAATGTGAAGGCTGAGGACAATGCTATTACTGTAGACTTTATAATCACTGTGCACTTAGGCTACACTAAATTTATTTACAAATTCTTTCCTCAATAATAAACTTGGCTTACTGTAACTTTTTTACTTAATAAACTTTTAAATTTTTAAACTTTCTACATCTTTTATAACAATAATTAGCTTAAAAGAAAAATATATTGTACAGTTGTACAAAATTCCTTTTCTTTATATCCTTATTCTGAAAATTTTTTCCTGTTTTTTTAAAATTTTTTTTTAACTTTTTAAATATTTTTGCTAAAAATGAAGACACAAATACACACATTATCCTAAGCCTAGACAGGGTCAGAATCATCAAGATATCACTAATCAGCAGGAATTTTTCAGCTCCCTTATGATCTTATGGGGCCACTGTTGTCTACACATTCTATCGTTGACCGGAATGTCGCTATGCAGCACACGACTGCATTTAGTTTTAAAGTAAACTACAATAGCACAGAACTAACACAGCTCTTATTAAATTCATTTTTCCTTCCAATTTTTGTTGAAGTGCTTATGCTTGTTACTAATTTCAATCATATTTATTAGAGTTTGTATTCTTTATTATTTCAAAAATATTTTCCATCTCTGTTTTTCTATTTTATTTTTTATTTTTGTGGATACATAGTAGTTATATATGTATTTATGGGTTACATGAGATATTTTGATACAGGCATGGAATGTGTAATAATCACATCAGGGTAAATGGGATATCCATCACCTCAAATATTTATCCTTTGTGTTATAAACAATCCAATTATACTCTTTTAGTTATTAGAAAATGTATAATTTTTTTTTTTTTTTTACTAGTCACCCTGATGTGCTGGCATATACTAGTTCTTTATTCATTCTTTCTATTTTCTTGTACCCATTAACTATCCCCTCTTCTCCCCTCCCCATCCCACTATATTTCCCAGCTTTTGGTAACCATCCTTCTACTCTATCTCCTTGAGTTCAATTATTTTAATTTTTAACTTCCACCAATAAGTGAGAACATGTGAAGTTTGTCTTTCTGTGCCGGGCTTATTTCATGTAACAAAATGACCTCCAGGTTAATCCATGTTTCTGCAAATGACAGGATCTCATTCTTTGTATGGCTGAATAGTATCTGGTTGTGTGTATGCACCACATTTTCCTTATTCATTCATCTACTGATGAACACTTAGGTTGCTTCCAAATCTTGGCTATTATGGAAGTGCTTCAATAAACATAGAAGTGCAGATCGTTCTGCAATATATTGGCTTCCTTTTATTTGAGTAATAGTGGGATTGCAGAATCTTATGGTAGCTCTATTTAGTTTTTTGAGGAATCTCCAAATGGCTCTCCTTAGTGGCAGTACTAATTTACATTCCCACCAACAGTGAATGAGTGTTCCCTTTACTCCACATCCTCGCCAGCATTTGGTATTGCCTAACCTTTGGGTAAAAGCCATTTTAACTGGGGTGAAATAATATCATCGTAGCTTTGATGTGCATTTCTCTGATGATCAGTGATGTTGAGCACCTTTTCCTTTGTCTGTTTGCCATTTGTATGACTTCTTCTGAGAAATGTCTATTCAGATCTTTTGACTATTTTAAAAATGGATTATTAGATTTTTTTTTCCTGTAGAGTTGTTTGAGTTTCTTATATATTCTGGTTATTCATCGCTTGTCAGACAGGTAGTTGGAAAATATAGGTTGCCTCTTCACTGTGTCGATTGTTTCCTTTGCTGTGCAGAAGCTTTTTTTTTTTTGGCTTATTTATTTATTTAACTTTTAAGTTCAGGGGTATACGTGCAGATTTGTTACAAAGGTAAACTTATGTCATAGGGGTTTGTTGTACAGATTATTCCCTCACCCCTATATTAAGCCTAGTAGCCATTTTTCCTGATCCTCTCCCTTCTCTCACCCTTCACCATCTGATAGGCCCCGGTATGTGTTGCTCCCCTTTATGTGTCCACGTGTTCTCATCATTTAGCTCCCATTTATAAGCCAAACTTATAAAACAAACCATGCAGTATTTGGTTTTCTGTTCCTTTGTTAGTTTGCTAAGGATAATGGCCTCCAGTTCCATCTATGTCCCTGCAAAGGACATGATCTTTTTTTATGGGGGCATAGTATTCCATGGTGCATACAGACAACGTACAGAATGGGAGAAAATTCTTGCCAACTATGTATCCAATAAAGGTCTAATATGCAGCATCTATAAGGAACTTAAATTTACAAAAAATAAAAAACACAAACAATCTTATAAATAGTGGGCAAAAGACATGAACAGACACTTTTCAAAGGAAGACATACATGCAGCCAACCATCATGAAAAGAAAGGTCAGCATCACTGATCATTAGAGAAATGCCAACCAAAACCACAATGAGATACCATCTCACACCAGTCACAATGGTTATTATTAAAAAGTAAAAAAATAACAGATGCTGATGAGGTTGTGGAGAAAAAGGAACACTTATATGCTGTTGATGGGAGTGTAAATTAATTCAACCATTGCAGAAGACAATGTGATTCCTCAAAGACCTAAAGACAGAAATGTCATTTGACACAGCAATTCCATTACTAGGTATACACCAAAAGGAATATAAATCATTCTATTATAAAAACACATGTACACATACGATCACTGCAATATTATTCACAATAGCAAAGACATGAAATCAACCTAAATGCCCATCAATGATAGACTAGATAAAGAAAATGTGGCACATATACACCATGGAATACTCTGCAGAAGCTTTTTAACTTAATGTAATCCCATTTGTCCCTTTTTGCTTTGATTGCCTGTACTTGTGGGATATTACTCAAGAAATCTTTGCCCAGACTGATGTCCTGGAGAGTTTCCCCAGTGTTTTCTTGTAGTAGTTCATAGTTTGGGGTCTTAGATTTGTCTTTAATTGGGTTTAATTTTATTTTTGTATATGATGAGAGATCAGGGTCTAATTTCATTATTCTGCATATAGATATCCAGTTTTCCGAGTACCATTTATTGAAGAGACTGTCAACAAAGTGAAAAGACAATCTACAGAATAAGAGAAAGTATTTCCAAACTATTTATACATCAGGAGTAAATATCCAGAATATATAAGAAACTCAAACATCTCAACAGAAAAAAAAATCAATTAAAAAATGACCAAATGATCAAAACAGACAATTCTCAAAAGAAGACAGACAAATGGCCAGCAAATATGTTTAAAAAGTGCTCAGCATCAACAATCATCAGAGAAATGCTAATCAAAACCACAATGAGATATTATCTCACCCCAGATAGAATGGCTACTATAAAAAGTCAAAAATTAACAAATGCTGGCAAGATTGCACTTGAAAAGGGAACTGGTATACACTGTTGGTGGGAATGTTAACTAGTGTAACTATTATGAAGATTCCTCAAAAAACTTCAAATAGAATTATCATATGATCCAGCAATTATGCTACTGGATATTATCCAAAGGAAAAGAAATCAGTATACCAAGGAAACCAATATACCAAAGAGAGATCTGAACCACCATGTTTATTGCAGCACTATTTACCAAAGCCAAGATATAGAATCAACCCAAGTGTCCAACATGAGATTAATGGATAAAGAAAGTGTTGTATATATACACAACAAAATATTCTTCAGCCGTAAAAATGATATCATGTCATTCATGGCAATATGGAAGAGCCTGAAGGACATTATGTTAAGTGAAATAAATTAGAAACAGAAAGTTAAAGACCATACTTTCTCATTCACATGCAATAGCCAAAAAAGTTGATCTCATAGAAGAGTAAAACAGGTTACTAGAGACTGGGAATGGTAAGCAGAAAGTAGGAAATCGGGATATATTTGTTGAAGGATACAACTTTACAGCTAAATAGGAAGAATAAATTCTAGTGTTCTCAAGCATTGTAGGATGACTATAGTTAACATTAACATATCATGTATTTTCAGATAGCTAGAAGCAAGGATATTGAATGTTCCCAACACAAAGGAATAAGTGTTTGAGATGATGGATATGTTAATCACCCCGGTCTTATCACTATATATTGAATATATTGAAACATCACTATGTACCCCATAATGTGTATAATTATTGTTTGTCAATTTAAAAAGTAAATTTTTAAAAAATAATAATTTCATTGTAAGAGTTTCAGTGGTACTATGAGAAATAAGGAAGATGATTCCTGTGTAAACTTTATTTTTAAGTTTTTTTCCTATTCTATTCTTAAATAATATTTTTAATAATCTTATCATCTAAAATAATAAAATATATAAAGGTAAGTTATAATTATAAAACACAGGAATATATAATATTACTATAGTGTTATGAATAAAGGACCATGATAATTTAGATATCACAAATTGTATTTTCAACTACAGGGAGTCAGGTTCTTTGAACAGATGCCATTTGAACTGAAATTTGAAAAGTGAGTAGAATTTAGCAACACAGACATAAAGTATCTACCAATTCACATGATTAGTGAGTACCACCTATTTGTTACAGGACGCTCAGGAGGTCTTTTCATGTTATTCTGGAATTTCAGGTAGGTTCCAAAGTAAGAAAAAGAACTGGACATTCTGAAGAAGCCCACCAACCAGACACTCCCTGAAAAGCTTAGTTTGGCAGCAGAGCCAGTCATCTACCTTCATCGCCATCCTCTGCCACTTTTCTTCCTTTTCACATTCACATACGGGTAGAGGACTGCAAAGGTAAAGGGAGGGTGTTGGGTCGGAAGTGAGGGGTGTTCTCCCTCCAAGATAAGTAAAAAAAATTGCTTCACAGAAAAATCACTCAGAGCTGAGAATATATGCAAGAAAGGGACAAATGACTTTTCATCTCCTTGTTAGATGTATGTGTAGGCACAACATTTCCAGATCTGCTCCTCTGTCCATGTAGTCTTAAAGAGAACTGGAAAGAGATGGCAGGGTTTAGGAAAAATATGAGAAAGAGCCTACCCTTTTATGTTTGGCCATGGAAATTTCCCCTTCAGCAAGAAACTACCAGGGCAGATGGAAGGCTTACCCAACAAGGCTGTTCAACATGCATGAGAATTCAAGCAGTAAGAGGCTGTGGGAACAACCATGGATGTCAAGAATTAAGGCAAGGGAGGGAATAGAAGAGGTTTAGCCAGAACAAGATCTCCCATGACAGTAAATCATGCAATAGCAAGGTCCCTCCCAAGAACCTACACATGCATCCCACAAGAGAATCAACATTTTGATATCAGCCACACACAAAACATTGATGCTCCATTAGTGTTAGTCAAAAAAGTGGCAACAACCGATAAGCAGTCGCTGTGGATTCCTTTAGTTAAGAAAAGAGATGTTTGTCCCTCAAACCTCCTCCAAAACTAGAGAAGCTAGAAAGGAGACACAGAGAGACATAGTAAGAACAACCATATTCAATTCTCCATTCCAATCCCCTCCAGTCAAGAGTCTAATCAATGATGGGGGAAGATGAGAGCTCTGAGGTATAAAAGACATTTGATTTTTAAACTGGATTAGACTTTTTACTAATTAAAAAGAGCAGGAAATGTTTGGCTTCTGTTCACACGTCCAGAAAAAGAAAAGGGGGAATTTGACATAATCATTTATTTAAAGCAACTACATTTTTTAAACTCTATATTTTATTTCTCAACAAATCAAGATCCTTTCTTTTATTTTTTTTTGTGAAAAGAAATGTACATGAAGTCACATTTCTTTATATTGGAGGTAAAAAAATGAGGTCATAGAGGCAAAAAAGGAAGTTAAGGAAAATTAATAACAGGAATTTCAAGCCAGATAATGCTGATGAAAAAGGTGATTATATTGATAGCAATAGCTAACTTTATTGTTTATTATATGTCAAGCAGTGCTCTAAAAGCTGTACCTGTTGTTATGGTTTGAATACTTGTCCCCTCTAAATCTCATGTTGAAATGTGATCCCCAATGATGGAGATGGGGCTTGGTGGGAGGTGTTTGGGTCATAGGGGCAGATCCCTCATGAATGAGTTGGTGCCCTCCCTGTGGTAGTGAGTGAGTTTTCTGCTACTGCACGATCTGATTTTTAGAAAGAGTCTGGTACATCCTCCCCTCTCTTTCTCTTGCTCCCTCTCTCACCATGTAACACACCAGCTCTGCCTTTGCCTTCTGACATGGGTAGAAGTTTCCTGAGACCTCACCAGAAGCTGAGCAGATGTTGCTGCCACGCTTGTACAATGTACAGAACTTTGAGCCAAATAAACCTATTTTCTTGATAAATTACCCAGCCTCAGGTATTCCTTTATAGCAAAGCAAAATGAACTAATATACTAGTATCCTCTCATTTACTTCTTGAACCAGCTCAAAGAGGCATCTCAATCAAATGAAACTGATCCCATTTTACAGATGTGAAAACTGAAGCTCAAGGAGGTTAAGTAACTTGCTCAAGGAGATAAATTCAGGAAGTGACAGAACCATAGCCAGGCATTCTAATCTCATAGCCCTTGCTCTAAACTATTGAGTTTTCCTGTCAATGAAGTCCTGCTTTATGTTCACTACTTTTACTGAACTCTATACTACTTCAGAGACCTAGCTTCAGTTCCACATGCTCCACAATACCACTCTTTTAATTCTCTGTAATCAATTTATCTTTGAATTTCCACTCCCTTTAAATTCTTAAAATACATTCTAGCATTAGGGATAATTTCATTTACTTTTTTGTACCTCTACCCCCATTCCAGACTTCCCTGTTCTTCCTGACCTTACAACTGCCCTGCAAATCATGAAATGCATCACAAAGAGGATAGACAAGCATAACTCATAGATGATGACTGATTTTCCTTAACCTATTATTTTGTAGGCTGCTGTAATAGAAATCTGACAAAAAAAAGTCTGTAAATTCCTGTAAGTTTTAGTACTTTTCCTACTACCTAGTCTCAATTAACACAATTTAAATGCCATTTGGATGGCAGCTAGTGCTCTCGTTTCAATCATTTAATACTTTTGTACATCTATTTTTGAACTCATTTTATACCTAATAATCATTCTATTCAAGTGCCTGTAAGCCATGTTGCATGACACCCTGGCTCTGCTGGAGAGCTGCTTCCTTTGAAAAACGGTTGACGAGTACCAAATTTATTCTGCGTAAATTGTTTTTATAGCAGCCTGATGTTCTTCAATCTTTTCTTAAATTGAACATTGGTTAAGATACAATGTAAACTGCCTTGCAGCTACTTTGGATTTGCCATGCTGGCTCTCCACACTTGGAATTAGATTGATGTTTCGTTTTACACAAAGGATGTTTTAAATAGCTCTGAGTACACCTCCATACTACTTACGAAGCATACTTCCTCATTATTTCAATATTTCTTCAGTTAAAAAAAGACAGACAGCAACTTGATTACTCCTTTGGGTTCGAAGAACAACTCATATTTTCAATGAGCACTCAAAACAACGGCTTTTGCAGACAGTACTTCAAAATCCACAGCTATGGCAGGGATCCCTGTGAGCTCATTAGATGATTGTTAAATGATAAAGTTGAAATATGAATCTTTAAAAGAGGACCCCAATTTATGAGTGTATTTTATCAAAATAAAATATGCTGAAGGAGGGAAATATATTCATGAAAACACTTTTCCTCTGAAATATTTTTCAAGGCAGCGGCTTTTTAAGCTCAGTGTGCCAATTGTCATCAATTCATCTTCTTAAGCACATAATTCAATCTATTCAATGTTGTAATATGGCAGTGCTGATGAGCTCTTAATTCTCTGCTATTTATTATAGCAAATGTAGCACTGACCTTAATAAGGCATATTAAGACAAAAATGTCAGTGCCATATTTTAAAAGACAGTTTCTAGTGCAGAAGTTCCAAAGGTCAACATGATATTTGGAAGTGGGTCATTCAAACACATATTAAGCTTTAAAAGAATGTAAGTGAAATCTCTTGATAATTTGATATATTTTTATTTTTAAACAGGATTTCAGGAACAGCTAAAGTTTAGAAACTATAGAGATGATCTGATTTTACTTTGACTGTCGTGACTCTCTTTCAATTACCAGAACTACTTTCTCATGTAAATAGTTATTTAAGGTTGGAGAGTAGGAAATATAGTCAGTTAACTGATGCTGGCCCTCACAATGAATATATTTTAAGTAAATTGTTGACAAAAAAGCTGATGGTCTGGAGGGGTCCTGTATATACGGTTGGCTCTGAAAATTTTGTTGTTTGAGTAAATCTATTACATTAGTTACTTATGGATTAAATTATCTGAATTGAATTGAGTGGATACTTTTGAATTCTCTGTTTCATAGAAGTCTGAAGATGAAATTAGTTATGAAATTAATTTAATTATAGGTTTTTGACAGCCTGCTCTATTCAAGGTTCCCTATTGGTCTCTGTGAAGATGAGAAATATTTAGAACAGCCCACCCCTATTTTCAAGGAGTTTAAAGCTCTGTAGGAAGAATAAGAGACAAGCAAATATGGTATATTTAGTTTAACCTCAGACTCTGTAATATGATTATTCAATATCATTCCAAGCAAATGGCTCTGTGGTCACTGACCACTGCCAGCTCTGTTACTATCTCAGTGCAATCTACTCTTCTGTAAGACTGAAATGTAGTTGGAAAGTTCTTCATTGTACTGAACTAAAATTTGTTTCTTTATGATTTCTTTCCATTGGTTTTATGTTCTGGTCTTTTAAATCAAGAACCATCTACTTCCTCTTTTTCAGGATAATCTTTTAAATATCTGAAGACCCTTCTGTCCCTATTTTGGTCAATTCACTTCAACAAATGCCTTTATCTTCTCTTCCAGCTAAACCTCTTTAGTTTCATTTTTAAAATATCTCAATATAATGACATTTTGAGATACTCCTGTCCCTCCCTTCATCTTATCCCATTTGTCTTATTCTGGTTGGGAGAAAAAGCCCATGTGGTTTGGAGATGAAAATGATCCATACAATAGCATGATACAGAATAACTATTACTGAAAGTTGAACTGCACTGAGCACAAAATGCCATAGTAAATTATAAGGATAGAATGTTCACTGTTCTTTAAGGATTTTTCTTGTGAGTCAAATTTTTAGAAAACTTTAAAAGTCTACCCTGTTAGTGCTCACAATCTGGATGTATGGGTGTTGCTGATGCTGGAAAATGCAAAGCAGTGTTCTCCACGTGGCAGACACACAAAGATTGCCCTTTCATTTTCTTCTGCAGCCACCATCTAAGAATCTGTTTCATTTCCTCACAGTCTGTTTGACACCTTTACTCAAAAAGCCACCCCATCTGTGATGCTTCATGCCATATTGTTCTGTCTACCAGTGATGCTTCCAATTTGTTCCCAGCTCTGCCATGCCACTTGAAATGGGTTGCAGTGTCGCTAGAAAGCTTCTTCGTTCAACCTGCAATTCAGCTGCCATTTGGGTTTCCGATTTTGCATGCTGATTATGTATCTTCCATGGAGCAGAGTTATACAACCACAACTGGCCGCTGTTTCAGACTGAATGCTTCAGCTTATTCTTGGCCATCTCAGACACTCTCATTTTATACTAATTATGGCTGGCTGGTGACATTAATGAGCTTTAGGGATCCCACTAGAGCATCAAGGGTATGTCAAAGATCTAGCAGGCACCTTGAAGATCAGACACACCGTTGTACAGATCCATATTTGGGTCTGTCCCTAAGGACATGATTTTTTTAAATTAATATATATATTTTTTCTTGTCAGTTGGCACAACTCTACAAATCTGCTTGCAGACTGCAGGTTCAATGATAGCTTTGGACTCTCTACTGTTCATGATCATCTTGGGAATGAGAAAGTTATTTTTGTAGTTTGTCTTTTTTCAGGTTTAGAAATAACAGTATTGACAATGATGACAATAAATTCCCACATGAAACACACTAGAACATGACCCCTTTGACCAAGCTCCCCTTTTCTCACCCTTCTTAAGAGCTATCTCAGACCCCAGGATATCCTCCAACATCTCTTCAGAATAGCGTGTGATGGTGAGTACATACACATTATGTGCACAGAGATCTGGATTTCTAGCCCAGCTCTATGGCTAACTATTGTGCAGACTTTGAACAGCACATGTTAAACTGAGACAATAACACTGACTTCAGATAGTTATGCTAAGAATTAAGCGCAAGTAAATTTGAGGCCTAGGATGTATTCTGTCTTTACTCTGTACTCCTAAGCCAATTCATGGTGTACTTTTCTAGTGAGACCTTGTCTCATGCTCCATCAGAGTCACTGGGTATTTTCTTAGCATCCTGGTGCCAGATACTCTGTCTCTCACACCCTTATCTTCCCAGCCATGAATAATACAATATTTTTAGTAAATTCTCTCATCTAGAATTTACCTAAGCCACAAGTCTTCCATGTGTGATTTACCTCCTAGGAACACAAAGCTTGGCTCAGAGTCTGTGAGGAAAACATATTAGAGAAGAAACTTAATTACTTAGTTACCATTTCCCACCTCCAACCTGTCTGTTCCCCTCTTTCTTTAAGTTACAGTAATTTTAATCTATAACAGATATTGGTAAATATTTTCCTTGTGGTTCCCCAAAATGTGTGTCAGCAACACTAGCTCTACAGGATGATACACAGGATTAGTGGGGGAAAAAAAAGTGGTTTACATGATCAAATAAGTTTGAAAAAAACTTTGTTCAAGCAAGGTTGAAAGGGTTTTGTTTTGATTTTTTGGGGGGTGGGGGTTGTAGGACTTGTTAGCACTTCTAATATGCTAATTTACTTAAAAGGAGAAGGTATAAAGTAGATAGTCCTCATATTACTTGTTTTTGTTTACACTTGAAATATAAGAGGAGATTACCTCTCAGATAAAATGCTGATCTAATCCAAACAAAAAAGAGGCTCAGAAAGTCATTTTTATTTCACTGTGCTTCAAAATCATAACCCCCAAAAGCAAAAGGACAGAAAAAAACGAGAAAAGCAACATAGGTGGCATGCAGCAAACATGAGCAGAGGAAGATTTTGTGTTTTAATCAATCCACAAACTATCCATGAAACCTCTTGTCCCTTTAAGTAAGTTATATTTAATTATATTTAATCCTTCCTAATTTCTGCAGCTGCCTGGCTACCTTCATTCTTCCAAACATATTTAATCTGATCTGATATTAACAATGTTATTAGTTAGCGTTATATACCTGAATTTGGGTGTTTGAAGGGTAATGCCTTGCTATGGGTTGAATTCATCTGTTGAAGTCCTAACTCCTAACACTTCATAATGTGCACTTACTCAGAAATAGAGTCATTGTAGAAGCAATTAGTTCAGTTAAGATGAGGTTTTACTAGAGTATGATGGTCCCCATTGCCTAATATGCATGGTGTCTTTATAAAAAGGGGAAATTTGAGCACAGAGGAAGACGTGCGAATAGGGAGAATATGCATGTGCAGACAAAGACAGAGATGAAGGTGATGCTTCTACAAGCCAAGAAACATCAAAGATTGCCAGCAAGCCACCAGAAGCTCAGAGAATGGCATGAAGCAGATCCTCCCTCACAGCCTCAGAAGGAACCAACCCTGCTAACATCCTGATCTCAGACCTCTAGCCTCTAGAACCTTGGGAAAATACATTTCTGTTGGTTAAGGCAGTCAGTTTTGGTACTTTGTTACAGCAGCTCTAGCAAGCTAACACATGCTCCTAACATTTCTGGGAGGAAATAACATCACTTACACATAAGTGGCTTATATACTTCTCTTATACCAGTCCTACCCCCGGTACCATCCTGGTTGGCTTCCTTCTCCTGGGTTTCTGTCTCTTACTTCTCCCAAAAGTTCAACGAAGTCAGAGAGGCAAGGTTTATTTGCTGTGCCCCTACATCTGCTTGGGTCTTAAATCTTGGTTCTATTCCTGTGAAGCATTACAACAGTGAGCTTGGAGCTGACCACATGCACATAATTGTGTCACTTAGCCTCTGGGTTGTTAGTTGACCAGATTATCTAGTTTAACACATTATGAACACACAGGACAATAAGGCTATGATAAGAAGTAAACATTTGTGTGGCTGTAGGCAGCAGTATATAGTAGCTAGTATTTACAGGCACAGAAATTAATATGGAAGAGAAATATATTTTGCTATTTAAAATGGCATTAACCCTAGACACTTATGATGACTTCATTATGAAGTTAATTAATAAAAGCACTGTAGCTTTTAAGGGCATCATTTTAATGATTTATTTATATGGATTTTTGAAATTGAATATTCTATTCTCTGTTTATAGACCATGATTATCTCTTCACACAGTAGTTTTTTCTGCTTACAACAATGATTTGGATTCTCTTGAACTCAGACCTTGATGAATCATTCTCCTAGCTGTTCTCTGTAGGAACTGAGTGATCACAAAGAATATTTGTTCATGAAAGGGCATGAGCCAGCAAAGGGTATTAGCTATTTTGGGATCACCTATCTGAAAATCTAAGAAAAGCTACAGATTCTTACCCCTTAAAAATGAAAATGTTTATTTTCTATATAATTGTAAGTGTTCACAAGAACCATAAGGTCTATAACTAAATTCCCTAGAATTCTAAGGGCTCCATTTTAAGAATTCCAAAACAGTATCATCCATCCTCATTCATATGCCTCTCAGAGGAGAAGAGGGCTGTTTTCCACCCATGAAAAGAACAGGTAACAAAGAATTGAACTGATAGAATCAGCATCTCAGAAAAGATTAAAAAAACAAACAAAAACAAAAACTAGGTATTCAGATTCTCTAGTGGATGTACCCCAAGGAAAAACATTTCTTAGGATGGATCTTGGCAAAGAAACTATTGTGCTTAATGGGTGCCAGGAGTGGATTTGCTCGCACATGACTTCCAGCTTTTATCTCTGAAGTGGTGTATATTCAGTGGATCCACCTGTCCAGCATCAGCTTCTCTTTCTTCTGATGATAATACCCTATCTTTTGTTTTGAGGCCCTAGTCTTCTCTAACTTGATTCATTTGGTTCAGTTATGGTTGAATCCATTCCAACTCCAGAGTTTGGCACATAATCGAAGCTGGCTTTTGAATGTATTCTACTTCGTGCCTTCAGTGATTGGTTCAGGGAAGGATTTTTGAGCTTATCTGGGGACTTGCGACTTCCATTCAACTTTTAGGACAAAGAAACCCTCTCAGGGTAGCTAGGCTGTTAGGATTTAGTTATGGAGGTGCTGGTGATCTTCTTGTCACTATGAGGAGAAAGAAGCATGTCTACTAGTAATGCCAAGAGAGAACAGAAAAGATCCAGGAGATGGCAGCCCAGTCCTGAGGGTATCATACCTAGCTATGTGGAACAGAACTGCTCTGCACCTTTCTCCCCAGAAGTTCAACCCAGGAGGCTGACCTGTGGAGACCACATAGAGTGCCTCTCTGGTTTTCAGATGGGGTTGGGCACTGGGGAACCACAGCAGAGGTGAGGTGAGGGATTTAATCCTCTGGGTCTCTCTACAGGGTTGTCTCAGGCTGGCTCTGTCAGGCTCTTTTGAGGTTCTGGTAACTTCTTCCTCTCATATAATTGGGCTTATAGGTGATAACCATTCTTCTGCTAACCCTGGGTTACTGTTCTAGCTCATTTTCATTCACTACTCTCATATCTTCACAATGTTCCTTGTGTATATAAATTGTTCTGGTTATTTTAATATAAGCATGCCAGCTGTTTCCTGTTGAGACACGCAGTAATACACCAGCCTTGCCTGAAATCAGCTCAACCTTAGACATTTCATATACGTGAGCATATACATTCCATTTTTTGTTTAATCCATTTTGAGAAGTGTTTCTATCACTTGCAGCCAGAAAGAGTCTTGACTAACACAATCTCTCTTAACACCCTTGGGCCACCTTGTGCATTTTACTTGGAAAATAATTTCTTTAGAAACATGAACAGACACATTATGGGAGCTAAAACTCACTTAGGTTGGAATGTAATTTTCAGACAAATCCATCATGTCACTCATGATCTATTAATCCTCGTCCTGTAGAATTAAAACAATCACGTTAAAAAATGTGACCCCTACCACCTGTAGAATTTCAACCAAATTTTTACGCACACAAGTTTCTAGCACATGAAAGTGGTATGAATCAGACCAAAAACATACTTGTTCCAATTAAAAGGTGTGAAAAGAGCAAAGAGAAATGGCCTTTTATATTTACTCAACTCAGCAGCTGAGCAGTTCATTAGCAAATCCTGAAATGCACGTAGGTCATAAGCTCCAGGAATGTGAAGACTGTTTTATAAAGCAATCTTAGAAAGGCAACCTTTAAGTCAAAAGTACTATTCCCTGGTGAGGTTTATTAATTGAATCATTTGTTTACAAAAGGTGAACGTGGCTCTAAGTGACAGTACTGTTTGCACAGTGGCACCAATATTAGGAAAGCTTATGCGTAATGCATTAGTAATGTAGAAAAAGATGCTGCCTGAGTCAGGGGTATTTGTTTAGCACATTGAAATCCAGCAACTCCCTGAGCATGAATTGAATTAGCTTATTAAAGTTTAAAGTAGTCTTTAAAAATATTGCTAATGAGTACCATGAAGTCAGGATATTTACCACCTTCTCAAACTTGCCAGAGATTTAATGTGAGTCCTTAGTTGAATAACTGGAAAAGGTTAAAAAACATTGGTGTGGGAGGGTGTTCAGTTCCCCCATTTTACTTCTTTACTTCTTCTAGAATCAAGGTGAAATTTTACTAGATTTGATTTCTGGAAGGAGGACTTAATAATTGTTGTCAGCAAATATTTTCTTTTATTTAAATTACAATTCCTTGTGGAGAATGTGGCAGGAGGAATAAATATACTGATTAAAGTTATCCTTTAAAAAATTTAGTTTTGCCTGATCACTCACTAGTGGGTTTTAATTTTCAGTAAACCAGCTCTGAAGTTGAATGAAAAGTTAACGCATTTTGATTATTTGACTCTGATAAAATATAGAATTGCTTTTTCTGTATGTGGAGATAACTGTATGCCCACTGAAAGATGTTTTCCCTTTCACAGAGAATGCCTTTGGCAGACCATGCAGGTAGATATGACTAACTCATAGTGGACTGTGTGTGGAAGAGAAGCGTGCTGTTTTGTGCTAAGAGAAGCAGGCTTACATTTTCTCTTTAGAGAGCTAGATCTAAATGATAGAGAAGTCTAGAGCTTCAAAAGGAAAGAAATCTAGATCATTGCCTGAATTACTGAGTGGAGGTGACATGCCCAAAAGTTACATCTACCTCAGACTGTTACATGAGCAAGAAATAGAATTCTTATTGCACTTGAGCCATATATATTTGGCCTTAATGTTTTTAAATGTACATTTGGCCTTCTCTAATGAACACGTTATACCTTTTAAATCAGATAACCATGGGCCATCTAAATCTGACCCCATAAGGGAGATAAAACTCCAACATTGATAATAGGGCATATTTACCTGGCTGAACTAGACCCAGACACTGACAGTATAGAAAATATTCCTCTCCCTCATTCCTTCTGCATGTTCTAAGGTTATGCATAAAAGCATTGGTTTACCAATTAAGGGAAGGGGGAGGGTTTTAGCTAAAAGTAAAAACCAATAGGAGAAAGAAGAGGATGCTATGAGATCTGTTCTCTGCGGGAACAGCGGTTAGGCTGAAAACACCTCCCCTACCTGTCTAGGCACAAGGTTTGGATTTGAATTCTCATAAACAGAGGAGAGAATTAGAAACAAACAGAACTGTTCACCACTGGCCAGAAACTTGATAAGATGATAGATCCAAGTAGTTCTGTTTGGGGCCCAGGAGGCAAGACCTGACCAAGAGTTTAAAGGAGAATTAATCTTCCTGCCTCTGTCCGGAATTTGACACTAACCAAGGGTAGCTTTGGCAACACCTGGATACAGGATACGTGGCCTAGACGTTGTCATTCTCAAAATGGCACCATCAACAAGAGTACGAGGCAGAAATCATCTGCCTTCCCTGACACAATAGTAATGGCTGACAATATTAGCCCATCATTTTTCGGATGTCAAACACTGTTGTACAAGTTTTATAGATACTGGTTTTGAGTACCCCAATCTGGAAACCTGAAATCTGAAATGCTCCAAACTCTGAAACTTTTTGAGCTCCAAGCTCAAAGGAAATGCTCACTGGAACATTTCAAATTTCTGATTTTTGAATTTGGGATGCTGAACTGGTTAAAATAATGCAAATATCCCAAAATTAAAAAAAAAAAAAAAAAAAAAAGTCCAAATTTGAAACACTTCTGCTTCCGAGCATTTCAGGTTAGGGATACTCAGCTTGTATCTCAACTATTCCTCATAATATTACAATGAGGTGGTAATTACTAGGAGGTAGGGAGGTAGTATTATTTCTGCTTTATAAATTAGGAAACAGATACAGAGATTAAGTAACTTGTGCAGTGCCATGTAGCTATAAGTGAGAAAACTAGAATTCAAAGTCAGGGAGTCTGAATTCAGAACCTGAGCTTATAATTGCTGTGCTATACTCCCCTGCATCCCCTATCCACAGAGAATGAGTTTCCTAGAAGCAAGGAAGCCGATTACTAAAATATGCATTCCAGTCTTAAGAGATCAACAAGCCCTTCTAGAAATAATCGGAAACACTTGAAAAGGGGACACTACATGGAATTTCAGCCAGGTAGAGGTTTCAAATCATAATTTGGGCAAAAACATAAACACCACCCCTTTCAGTAGTCGTGGTCTGGTGAGTCTATGGTACTTCTGCATTTCATTAACTTATCTGTTCCACTCTAGGTCACGGTCAATATGATTACGCCACAAGTAAATAAATGACATAGATTTAAAATACCAGATGCTTAACTGTAGGGGAATAAATTACAATAGTTGAAGCAGAGTTTCATGGTTTTTTTTTTTATTATTATTATAAAACAACCTCAGACACTTATATTTAACACAGGAAATAGTAAGAAGAAAGAAGAAAACTGTACATTAGGATAGTGAAAGAAAAAACGGATTTCTGTAGTGACCAATGCTGTCACTCATCTAACTGCTCCTTTGGGGTGAAGGGTGACATCCTCCATGAATGTCTTATTTAGGTGATTATATATGACTAATGGGGCCAACCTGGCCACATATTTCCCTAGGGAATGGGTGGACCTGGGTGGTTACTTTCATGTGTTGTTTCTGCTGATCCAATTTTTCTCTTTTTGTAGTTGAAGGATTGAAAAATACTGCATTTCTGGCTGTGGATTTTTTATTCTCCTTTTTCAATATTAGGGACAATAAGCCATGGGTGTTTTGAATCCTGGACTTCTAATTTGAGCTGCCTAAATGACTGTGATGGTGAGGCTTAGAGGATCAAATCAGCATGGTCTTCTGTTCCCATATTTACCTGGGTAATTGGCCACCTGGGTTTCATATCCCAACTCCTAAATATTACCAAGGAGCTCCTAGTAATAACTTACAACTGCTAAGACTAATTATCCATTGTAAGGCTCTGTGCTTTTTCTAGCTTCTGCACTTGCCCTCTTTCAAACTACGCAACAGTCAGAGTGAGCCTTTTTTGTAAAAGATAAGTCAGATCTAGTTACTCCCCTGCTGAGGACTCTTGAATGCCTTCCCAGCGCACTGAGAATAGTATCCAAGGATCCTAGAAAATCTGCCCCTGGCCGTCCTCTCCTCTCACCCGTACTGGGCCTCTGCTCCTATGACCCTGGCCTTTTTTGTGCTTCAATATGCCAGCCTCCCCGCCCACCTGGTATATCCCATAGTTTTCATCTGGCAGCTCTTCCCCAGATCCTCTCTTGGCTCACTCTCACATGTCACTCAGGGCTCTACTCAAATGCCCCCTCCTCAGAAAGGACTTCCTCACCATGTCTTCTCAAATAGCACCCCTGGAGAATATTTAACCCCTTATCCTCCCTCATTTTTCTTCATAGTTCTTATCACTACCCAGGATTATAACATATATTCTTTTTTATGTATTGTCTGTTTTTTTTTCAATAGAATATACATTTTATGGCATAAATTTAGCTGTTTTGCTTGCTATTATATTTCCCGTGCTTATAAAAGTCTTAACACATTGTAGGTAATAAAAAATATTTTGTCAAAAGAATGAATGAATGAGAAACAGTGGTAGTTTTTGAAGTGATCGATTCATCATGACTCTTTAAATTCAAGATAGGTACACTGAAGTTGGTATTGGATTGGAGTACATGGTTATTAATATGATCATTGATTTATTCATTCAACAAAATATTACTGTCTCCAAAATGCCAGACAGTGTTCTGGATGACTGAGATATTGCAATGAACAAAAAGTCTCTGCCCTAGTGAAGTTTATATTCTTGTGGGACCATAGAGACAGAAAAATTAAAAAAATTTTTTTTTTTTTGAGAGGAAGTCTCACTCTGTTGCCAGGCTGGAGTGCAGTAGCACAATCACGGCTCACTGCAACCTCCACCTCCTGAATTCAAGCAATTCTCCTGCCTCAGCCTCCCAAGTAGCTGGAACTACAGGTTCGTGCCACCATGGCCAGCTAATTTTTGTATTTTTAGTAGAGACAGGGTTTCACCATGTTGGACAGGATGATCTCGAGCTCTTGACCTCATGATCCACCCCCTTCAGCCTCCCAAAGTGTTGGGATTACAGGCATGAGCCACTGCTCCCGGCCACAATTTTTTTTAATAGAAGCTAGGGAAAGCACAGAGCCTTACAAGGGACAATTAATTTCAGCCATTGTGAGATATTAGTAAGTGCTCGTTGGTAAGTTTTGGTAGCTGGGATATAAAACCCAGGTTCCAATCATCCAGGTAAACTTGGGAGCAGAACAACATGGTGACTCACTGACACTTAGGAAGATCAAATTAGAATCCTTCATTCCATACACACAGATATTATCCCTTCTAATATTAAAAAGAAAAAACCTAATTGTTTTGATTAAGTGACATTTCAAAAGAAGAAAACAATAGAAGGATAGAGCATTCTGGGATGGTGTATAAGAGAAGGCCCTGTGATAAGGGGGCATTCCAACAGGGATCTGAAGGAGGAAAGAGAGCAAACACAGAGCGGAGAGAAGAGCTTTGCAGGCCCAGTGAAACACAGGTAAAAGGCCCAGAGGCAGGAGCAAGGAGGCCAGAAGGCCAGAAGGCCAGAGTACAGTGAATGAACTGGAAGGTAGCAGGAGATGAACTCAGAACAGTGGTGGGCCAGGCCATGTAGGGCCAGCTAGATCATAACAGACACATTAGCATGTACCGAAAGGGAGATGAGAGTCTGCAGACAGGTGAATTTGGTCATGCTGGCAGTTTTGTTGAACTACTAGAAGGGTGTTAGGAAGTCATTTTTAGGGAGTTTTGGATCTATTCCAGTAATCCTGGTGAGAGAAGATGGTGGCTTAGAACAGGGTGGTAGTGATAGAGGAGGTCAGCTTCTAGAAAAAATTCATTACCTGTGTCTCACCTGATTTTTATGGTCATGTGGGCCTGTGGGCCTGTGGGCCTCTTCCAAGTGAAAACTTATTTAATAGTTCCTTGCAGTCTCTTTTATCTGTTCATAATGACTCTGCTAGCGTTTTGAATGTTTTTCACTCACAGACTATTTCTGCAGAATTAAAACTAACTAAATGCTCATCTTTTGTTCACTGGGGGTTTCATGTTCCAATGAGAACACTCAACAATAAATCTCTCTTTGATGTTTTTTTTTTAATATATATATATATATACTTTAAGTTCTAGGGTACATGTACACAATGTGCAGGTTTGTTACATATGTATACATGTGCCATGGTGGTGTGCTGTACCCATTAACTCATCATTTACATTAGGTATATCTCCAAATGTTGTTGGGAGCAAGCCCTCCAAAATCTGGCCATAAATTGGCCCCAAGACTGGCCTTGAACAAAATCTCTGCAGCACTGTAACATGTTCATAATGATCCTAACGCCCACACTGGAAGGTTGTGGGTTTATGGGAATGAGGGCAAGAACACCTGGCCTGCTCAGGGCAGAAAACTGCTTAAAGGCATTCTTAAGCCACAAACAATAGCATGAGCGATCTGTGCCTTAAGGGCATGTACCTGCTGCAGTTAACTAACCCAACCTATTCCTTTAATTCCACCCATCCCTTCGTTTCCCATAAGGGATACTTTTAGTTAATTTAATGTCTATGGAAACAATATTAATGACTGGTTTGCTGTTAATAAATATGTGGGTAAATCTCTGTTCGGGGCTCTCAGCTCTGAAGGCTGTGAGACTCCTGATTTCCCACTTCATACCTCCATATTTCTGTGTGTGTGTCTTTAATTCCTCTAGCGTCACTGGGTTAGGGTCTCCCCTACCGAGCTGTTTGTGGTACAATGCTATCCCTCCCGGTCCCCCCACCCATGACAGACCCCAGTGTGTGATGTTCCCTCACCCTGTGTCCAAGTGCTCTCATTGTTCAGTTCCCATCTATGAGTGAGAACGTCCTTGGGATAGTTTGCTCAGAATGATGATTTCCAGCTTCATCCATGTCCCTACAAAGCACATACACTCATCCTTTTTCCTGGCTGCATAGTATTCCATGGTGTATATGTGCCACATTTTCTTAATCCAGTCTTTCATTGATGGACATTTGGGTTGGTTCCAAGTCTTTGCTATTGTGAATAGTGCGGCAATAAACATACATGTGCATGTGTCTTTACAGCAGCATAATTTATAATCCTTTGGGTATATACCCAGTAATGGGATCGCTGGGCCAAATGATATTTATAGTTCTAGATCCTTGAGGAATTCCCACACTGTCTTCCACAATGGTTGAACTAGTTTGCAGTCCCACCAACAGTGTAAAGGTGTTCCTATATCTCCACACCCTCTCCAGCATCTGTTGTTTCCTGACTTTTTAATGATCATCATTCTAACTGGTGTGAGATGGTATCTCATTGTGGTTTTGATTTGCATTTATCTAATGGCCAGTGATGATGAGCATTTTTTCATGTGTCTGTTTGCTGCATAAATGTCTTCTTTTGGGAAGTGTCTGTTCATATCCTTCACTCACTTTTTGATGGGGTTGTTTGATTTTTTCTTGTAAATTTGTTTGAGTTCTTTGTAGATTCTGGATATTAGCCCTTTGTCAGATGGGTAGATTGTAAACATTTTCTCTCATTCTGTAGGTTGCCTGTTCACTCTGATGGTAGTTTCTTTTGCTGTGCAGAAGCTCTTCAGTTTAATCAGATCCAATTTGTCATTTTTGGCTTTTGTTGCCATTGCTTTTGGTGTTTTAGTCATGAAGTCCTTGCCCATGCCTATGTCCTGAATGGTATTGCCTAGGTTTTCTTCTAGAGATTTTATGGTTTTAGGTCTAACATTTAAGTCTTTAATCCATTTTGAATTAATTTTTGTATAAGGTGTAAAGAAGGGATCTAGTTTCAGCTTTCTACATATGGCTAGCCAGTTTTCCCAGCACCATTTATTAAATAGGGAATCCTTTCCCCATTTCTTGTTTTTGTCAGGTTTGTCAAAGATCAGATGGTTGTAGATGTGTGGTATTATTTCTGAGGGCTCTGTTCTGCTCCATTGGTCTATATCTCTGTTTTGGTATCAGTACCATGCTGTTTTGGTTACTGTAGCTTTGTAGTATAGTTTGAAGCCAGTAGTGTGATGTCTCCAGCTTTGTTCTTTTGGCTTAGGATTATGTTGGCAATGCGGGCTCTCTTTTGATTCCATATGAACTTTAAAGTAGTTTTTTCCAATTCCGTGAAGAAAGTCTTTGGTAGCGTGATGGGGGTTGCATTGAATCTATAAATTACCTTGGGCAGTATGGCCATTTTCCCCGTATTGATTCTTCCTATCCATGAGCATGGAATATTCTTCCATTTGTTTGTGTCCTCTTTTTTTTTCGTTGAGCAGCAGTTTGTAGTTCTCCTTGAAGAGGTCCTTCACATTCCTTGTAAGTTGGATTCCTAGGTATTTTATTCTCTTTAAAGCAATTGTGAATGGGAATTCACTCATTATTTGGCTCTCTGTCTGTTATTGCTGTATAGGAATGCTTGTGATTTTTGCACATTGATTTTGTATCCTGAGACTTTGCTGAAGTTGCTTATCAGCTTAAGGAGATTTTGGGCTGAGATGATGGGTTTTCTAAATATACAACCATGTCATCTGCACACAGGGACAATTTGACTTCCTCTTTTCCTAATTGAATACCCTTTATTTCTTTCTCTTGCCTGATTGCCCTGGCCAGAACTTCCAACACTATGTTGAATAGGAGTGGTGAGAGAGGGCATTTACTTCCAACTATATGGTCAATTTTGGAATAAGTGCGATGTGGTGCTGAGAAGAATGTATAGTCTGTTGACCTGGGGTGGAGAGTTCTGTAGATGTCTATTAGGTCCACTTGGTGCAGAACTGAGCTCAATTCCTGGATATCCTTGTTAACTTTCTGCCTTGTTGATCTGTCTAATGAAGTGTTAGTCTCCTATTATTATTGTGTGGGAGTCTAAGTCTCTTTGTAGGTCTCTAAGGACCTGCTTTATGAATCTGGGTGCTTTTGTATTAGGTGTATATATATTTAGGATAGTTAGCTCTTCCTGTTGAATTGATACCTTTACCATTATGTAACGGCCTTCTTTGACTCTTTTGATCTTCATTGATTTAAAGTCTGTTTTATCAGAGACTAGGATTCCAACCCCTGCTTTTTTGTTTTGTTTTGTTTTGCATTTGCTTGGTAGATCTTCCTCCATCCCTTTATTTTGAGCCTTTGTGTGTCTCTGCACGAGATGGGTCTCCTGAATATAGCACACTGATGGGTCTTGACTCTTTATCCAATTTACCAGTCTGTTTCTTTTAATTGGAGGATTTAGCCCATTTACATTTAGGTTAATATTTTAATGTATGAATTTAATCCTGTCATTATGATGTTAGCTGGTTATTTTGCTTGTTAGTTGATGCAGTTTCTTCCTAGCATCGATGGCTTTACTATTTGGCATGTTTTTACAATGACTGGTACCAGTTGTTCCTTTCCATGTTTAGTGCTTCCTTCAGGAGCTCTTGTAAGGCAGGCCTGGTGGTGAAAAAAATATCTCAGCATTTGCTTGTCTGTAAAGGATTTTATTTCTCCTTCACTTTTGAAACTTAGTTTGGCTGGATATGAAATTCTGGGTTGAAAATTATTTTCTTTAATAACGTTGAATATTGGCCCCCACTCTCTAGCTTGTAGAGTTTCTGCCAAGAGATCCACTGTTAGTCTGATGGGCTTCCGTTTGTGGGTAACCCTACCTTTCTCTCTGGCTTCCCTGAACATTTTTTCCTTCATTTCAACTTTGGCGACTCTGACAATTATGTGTCTTGGAGTTGCTCTTCTCGAGGAGTATCTTTGTGGCATTCTCTGTATTTCCTGAATTTGAGTGTTGGCCTGCCTTGCTAGGTCGGGGAAGTTCTCCTGGATAATATCCTGAAGAGTGTTTTCCAACTTGGTTCCATTCTCCCCGTCACTTTCAGGTACACCAATCAGATGTAGATTTGGTCTTTTCACATAGTAGTCCCATATTTCTTGGAGGCTTTCTTCACTTCTTTTCACTCTTTTTCTCTCTAATCTTATCTTCTGGCTTTATTTCATTCAGTTGATCTTCAATCATTGATACCCCTTCTTCCACTTGATCAAATCGGCTGCTGAAGCTTGTGCATGCGTTATGTAGTTCTTGTGCCATGGTTTTCAGTTCCATTAGGTCATTTAAGTTCTTCTCTATGCTGTTTATTCTAGTTATCCATTTGTCTAATCTTTTTTCAAGGTTTTTAGCTTCTTTACTATGGGTTTGAACATCCTCCTTTAGTTCGGAGAAGTTTGTTATTACCAATAATCTGAAGCTTTCTTCTCTCAACTTGTCAAAGTCATTCTCCATCCAGCTTTGTTCCATTGCTGGTGAGGAGCTGCATTCCTTTGGAAGAGAAGGGGTGCTCTGATTTTTAGAATTTTCAGCTTTTCTGCTCTGGTTTCTCCCCATCTCTGTGGTTTTATTTACCTTTGGTCTTTGATGATGGTGACGTACAGATGGGGTTTTGATGTGGATGTCCTTTCTGTTTGTTAGTTTTCCTTCTAACAGTCAGGACCCTCAGCTGCAAGTCTGTTGGCATTTGCTGGAGGTCCACTTCAGACCCTGTGTGCCTGGGTATCACCAGTGGAGGCTGCAGAACAGCAAATATTGTAGAACGGCAAATGTTGCTGCCTGATTCTTCCTCTGAAAGTTTCATCTCAGAGGGGCACCCATCTGTATCAGGTGTCAGTCAGCCCCTACTGGTAGGTGTAGTTAGGCTACTCGGGGATCAGGGACCCAATTGAGGAGGCAGTCAGTTCGTTCTCAAATCTCAAACTCTGTGCTGGGAGAACCACTACTCTCTTCAAAGCTGTCAGACAGGGACGTTTAAGTCTGAGAAGTTTCTGCTGCCTTTTGTTCAGCTATGCCCTGTCCCCAGAGGTGGAGTCAACAGAGGCAGGCAGGCCTCATTGAGCCGCAATGGACTTCATCCAGTTTGAACTTCTCGGCCACTTTGTTTATCTACTTAAGCCTCAGCAATGGCGGATGCCCCTCCCCGGCCTCGCTGCCAGCCTTGCAGTTTGATCTCAGACTGCAGTACTAGCAGTGAGCGAGGCTTCGTGGTCATGGGACCCTCTGAGCCAGGGGCAGGTTATAAACTCCTAGTGAGCCATTTGCTAAGACCGTTGGAAAAGTGCAGTATTAGGGTGGGAGTGTCCCGATTTTCCAGGTACCATCTGTCACAGCTTCCCTTGGCTAGGAAAGGGAATTCCCCGACCCCTTGCACTCCCTGGGTAAGGCAATGCCCTGTCCTGCTTCAGCTTACACTCCGTGGGCTGCACCCACTGTCTGACAAGCCCCAGTGAGATGAACCTGGCACCTCACTTGGAAATGTGGAAATCACCCATCTTCTGCATCGCTCATACTGGGAGCTGTATACTGGAGCTGTTCCTGTTCAGAAATCTTGGAACCTTCCAACCGATGCTTTGTTTTAAACAATTTCAATTGTTTTATGTAGGTGAATTTATTTCAATATGAATGACATTTGTTCTCCAGATTTGCAATTCTCAGTTCTTACCCTCACTTTTGTTTCAGAAAAAAACAGTGCTAACCAATAGCCATGTAGACTCAGTCATAAAGTTTTGAAACAAGATGGAAACTCAGTGATCATTTCTATTTTAAAGAAAAAAAAAAATTTCCCTGAATCATTACAATTATCATGCATCTACTGTGCATTAGATTTAGGGATTTTTATTTTAATGACTTTATAGAGATACTTAATCTCACAGAGATAGAATACTAATTACTGTACTGTGTTGCAATAGGAAAAACAGCAAATTACTCAAATTTTAATTATGATATTCGGTTTTAAACAAGTGTATAATAATTGACTTTGTGTGCAATAATTGATTTGTCATTTAAACAGTAATTTTTTATGCAAATGGACTACTTTGTATGTGTGAACCAGTTATTGTAAAATTAATTACTGAATATAATATCTTGCAGAACTGACTACCAAGAGTTTTCCTAACTGGCTTATCCATTCATGAGAAAGCTGGGTTTTTATGTACAGTGATGAGCTTTATAACCAAAAGAAATTAAACCACATTCTACATGCCTGCTAAATATGCCTTTCATCGTAATTATTCTTTTCAAGTGCATTATAAACACTTTTCCCCAAGGCTTTCCATTAATGAATTTTCACAGTAACCCTAAAAGCTAGTTAAGCATTTTAAATCTTCCACATTTTGGAGATGTGGGAATTTACTCTGTGACTAAATATTAAATATTTGGCTAATGTTCACTGTGAAGTATCACTAGCAATATTTACTAGTCTGGATTCCTTTTTAAAAGGGGACAAGTCTGTATTGTATGTTTTTCTCTGGCAAATACAGAAATCGAAGAGACAATTGAGGATGGTTATTAAGGCATAGACTGGAAGGGGAAGAATCCAGAAGACACATGAACATTTGTGCACATCTATATAGCTCATGGCTGCAGATGGGCATAATAGCACAGCCATGGCAGGACTATAGAAACTTCTGGGAACTTCTTTAGACCTTTTCAGGAAACTCCTCAGATCTTTTGGTCATCTTAGCCTGGATTTCTGGACTTAGCCTTAATATAGCATTTTCTCTCAATTCCTGTGCTTGGACTAAAGCTTGCCACTAAAAGAAGCTCCACACTTAATTATTTTAAAACAATTTTTGAAGCCAAAACTGGCCCAATAGCTAGCTCTCATATAATCAACATTATATTTATTATATGTTGCCATATGAAAATAATTTGACATGCAACATATCATGTGATTCTTATGCCAACTGAGTATACTAATTAGGGAAATATTATTATCATCAAACAAATAGGAATTTAAAATATAATGCACTGAAGGTACTTCCCAAATTTATCTACTCAGTGACTGATTCTGAGAAGATTAAAAATGGCTTACTCTATGATTTTAGTCATCTTTGACATGTTTCTTTTTATCATAATCCTATAGGACCTACCATCAAGATATTGCCAAAACCTGAGCTTTCTCTTTGCCTCCATTGCTAACATCCTAATCCAAGCCACCAGAATTTTTCATCCAAATTATGTACTATCCTCCCAACTGAACTTCTTGCTTCTGCCATGATTCCTTTTCTCAGCAGAGCAGCCCAAATGATCCTTTTGAAAGGTAAATCAGGTCATGTCACTGATTTACTCAACAGCTTCCAATGGCTTCCCGTTTGGACTCAGAGTAAGAGCATAACGTCCTTATGATGACATGCAAGCTCTGGGCTGCTCTGTTTGGTTGATAGGCTTTGTACTGTGTATGTGTGCACTAGGCTGAACCAGCTAATAGAGGTTAAAATCAATTTATCAAACTACATGTTCTGGTGCATGACTAATGTGTACCTTTTTCTTTCCTTTTTAAAATTAAAAAATAAATTAAAGTGTTGTGGGTATATATTTATGGGGTACATAAGATGTTTTGATACAGGCATGCAATGTTAAACAACCACATCATGGGGAATGAATGGGGTATTCATCCACTCAAACATTTATCTTTTGAGTTCCAAACAATGCAATTTTTGTGCACCTTTTTCCAGGTCTCACAGAGTTGCCATATGGGCCAGCAGAAGCCCTTCACTCAGCCACCTATAATCTGTCAGACCTTACCTCCCATCATTGATGCCCATCCCAAACCTACTCAACCTCTATCACTCTGGCCTAGCCACACTGACCTCCCTGCTCTTCCCTGAATGTAGCAACTTTCAGGTATCACATGAGCAGTGCCCTTTAACTGTATGCATGTAGGAAAAGACGTGATGGGAATTTTTATGATTTTATCAAGGTTTTCACTTCCTCAGAAAAGTTTATCTTTGCATAGGAAGTTATCACTTAGGATAGTATCACTTTGCATAGGAAGTTATCACATAGGAAGTTGCAAAGTTTATCACTGCTCAACAGGGGCTAAATAGCCTACAGTTTCTAGAGGAAAAGAAACCTGTAGGAAGACATGTCCAGAGAGATTAAGGTGGTCTCAACGCAGACACACTGACAGGGAAAGGCAAGGCAGCTACTGAAATAAAATGATTTTGAGGTTAATAAGGACTTGTTCCAGTATATCTTTTAAGACTCAACCACTTTGGCATGGTATGATGTTTTGGGAAAAGAAAATGACAGAATATGTGGGTGTAACCTAAGTCATCTGATAATCTCTGGGACCCCAGCACACACTATTACAACCTTTGTAAGAACTGGAGCCAGCAAGAGGGTCACTACAGAATGTGCAAAGTCCACAGAGGTGTGTAAGAATCAACTTCAACAGCAGAACCATGGGGCAGCATTATACAATCTCAGTAGAGGCTGATTAAATTTTCCACATGTAGCTACGGAAAGTAACCAGAGAAAGGAAATAGGAGTAGACCCTTTTGCACTGAAAAAATAAAAAGAATTTACTTGCAAAAGCTATAGTGACTTATGCCTGGACTTTATCAGCCAGTTATGTTAAGGACTTTGATATTCATTGTTTAAGAAATTCTTAGGCCCCTAAGAGGTAAGATGATTGCACAGACTCAGAAACTCTGTGTTCCCGAAGCCCTATGTATATACACACATACACAAAGACTATATATAATGCAAAAGAAGTTTATATCCACATCTGCTTCTTAGTATAAAAAAGACATTTTTTAAGATTGTGAATAATATATGCAAAGTATGCATTTTCAAGGACTTCATGGTTTTCTGGAATCCCTACTATAAATTCTGTGATGTCCACTAATACATGCTATCTCCCTCCCTCTGGATATTTTTATGTAGGGCTCTATGCAAGAGAATACTAGAAAGACATGAGGAATTGATAGCTTAAGGTAGATTTTCCCGGTGTCAGGTGATAACCAGAAGGACTGGCAATCATAGATCCTACAGCTAAAGTGGTCAACAAGATCTCTGGGAAAGGTGTGCAGTCCCAAGTTACATTTCCAAATCCACCAAAATTGGTGAAATAATAAGACTTCATTTCCATTGAAACAGGTGGAGAGCTCCAACTTTAAAGCACAGACCCCAAAGAATACCTGCTGGACATAAGACAAGGTTGAAAGAAGTTTAGCAGGATGCTTGTAATTGGGACACATCTTTTTGTATCTAGAGAATAGTATGGCACAAGAAAAGAAAAACAATATATTTTTGAATAATTAAGATACTCAACTTGAAACAAATGAAATTGGAAATATAAAACACTGTATTTGTGGTATCTTTCCGTGCTGCCAAACAGAAATGACAGCCAGGACTGAAGCAGAAACAGTATACTCAGTGACATTTTTATTGACTTGACTTTCCAACATCTAAGTGCATGTTGAAAGTTAAGTTTGTGAGAAGAAAAGAGATATAAAACAATATCCTGTAACCACCTTCGTAATTATAGAAGACCAATATCATCTGAAGAAAACAAAATGTACTATGGATTTATAGTTTACACTTGGCATCTTGCTAATTTTCCCTGCTGAAGCCAAAGCACAAAAGCAGGCCAAATCCTCCAGAGGGTCTCCATTCCCAGTCATGGAACAGAACATACTGCTAGTTTAGAAGGACTAGAGGTTTAAAGAGATTTAGAGGGAGGAACACAGGGACCAAGTTTCAAGACTACTGGTACTCCTGGTCCCAGCTTCCATACTACTCTCCTCAAGCATCCAAGTCCTAACACAGACTAGAGAAATTCAACATTCAAAAATTTAACCTCAATTCTGAGGAGAAAATTTATAAAAGATCAGATAAAAATGTGACAGAGTCAAAGAGTTTCTACTTATATTCTTTTTGTGCAAGTAGGACACTCATGTAGGACTTAAACTAAAAAAAAGAAAAGAAAAAAACTGAGAGAAAAATATCAGTATGTTATCTGTGAAAAAATTATTCAACCACAAAGTTGAAGGAGAAAATGGCAAACAAAATACAGTCAAAACACACAGTTGGAAAAAAATTTCCCCAAGATATTGAAGAATATTTTATATTCAATGCTTCAGAAAGAAAAGAGAACAAAATCAATACTGCAAAAAACCAGAGGAAAAAGAAAAACAAAATGAAATATCACAAATAGTTTTTAAAAAGGTGGACAAAGAAATAAGAACAAAGAGTGAGAAGATGCCAGTTATGAAAATAATAGAGACTCAGAAGCATAATTCGTATGCTTCATGAAGAAAATACGACAAAAAAGAAATACAAATATTCAAAAATGTAATAGAACAGAAATTTTGTGAAATTTTAAAAAGAAGCATGGGTTTTCAGATATAAAGGGCAAACTGTATCCCAAAGATAATTTCTGTTGAAGCCCACATGCAAAGAACATAGGGGAACACCTGTTGATCATGCAAGACCCAGTCTCTGAAATAGATGCGTAAGGGAGGGCACCACCTTGACACAGTCTCCAGTGTAAAATGTTAAGAAAAGATACTTAGAGGATTTTGTAGGCTAGGATGTGTCTTAAGATAATTTTAGGGCATAAGATCGTAAGCAAGATCTGAATAGAGAGTAAACAAAATTCATGAACTAGGCAAGTTGCTGGACTGTCAGCTGTCCAATCTCCAGAACACGTTGAGTGTTGCATTATTACTGCTAGTTCAGTTTGAGGTCTTCTTTTGCAGCCTATGAGTCTGACTGAGGTTATAATAAAACCACTGAAGTTTAGTTTGTGTTGCATATCAACATTTGGTTCATTTAATCTGTCTTGAACATCACAGTGTTTTCCATTTCATTTATCTTTATAAAGGAAAAAGATCCACATTAGGATACAAACTAATGACTTTTTCTTACTCGAATATTTTATTAAGGAAAGGAGCTTGAATGTGTCTGTAAAGAAGAAATACATCACCTATAAAGTGGGAAAAGGTACAACAATCTTGGAATATTAGATGCCAATATAAGTAGAGCAGTGTGTAATTATTTGGAAGGAGAAGAAAGTATAATTCAATAACTTCTATGCCCAGTCAAGTTGTCATTCATGAGATTAATTTCGTGAGCCAAGACAACAAAAAGACATTTTAAATATACGATTCATGAATTATACAACTCAAGCATGCTTCCTAAAAGTGGTTGTGTCTTATATTCCAAACAATGGAAAAATAAACAAAAATAAAGAACTCATATAAGGAAGTTATGAAATGATAGGAGAAGAAACACCTGTTTTGCAAGACAGAGATAGAGACAAACAGAGAACTCCTAATGTTCTTTGTTCAGGCCAGAAAGGACTAACAGGAGCTACTTAAGCAATTAACATTCACTTATTGAAAGACAACTGGAACCTGTTCTTGGAACACAAGATGAAAAAAATAATCTTTCTGAAAAGTTCATTTAGTCCCCTAAAGTCATAGTATCTGATTATAAAATTATAACATTCAATTCATGAAACATCTCCCCAGTGGCAAATGACTGTTTTTATATCTTGTAGTAAACAGACAAGAGCAATGAAATGTGATGTCCCCAGACACCCTGCTGGCTTTACGCTTATATAAAGTCCTCATTTGTGTTCTCTGGCAGCTGTATTTCTGGCTTGAAAGACATGGCTCCTGTTGGCTTGACTTAGTTTCTTCCATCTCTCCTTGAAGTGTGAGTGGTACAAACCAGTGAAAAGGGGGACACACTAGAAAGTTCTCAAGCGTGAAACTGAACCCTTAGCCAAACACTAAAAATACTGTCTTTGTGGCTCAGCAAAAGTTCCATTAACTTTTATTTCTGGGTGCCACAGTGGTTCTTCTTGATTATATCTAGCCCAAGCTGTGGAAGTAATAGAACTGTCTTGTGAATCAATTAGTACATGGGGAAATTGTTGAACTATAAAAAAAGTTATAAGCACCTGAGCTTATAATGAGAATGTTTATCTCATCTGTACCTTAAATTATAGAAATTCAACCATCCTTATTGCAGATAGCTTGATTTCTAAGAACTTTTAAAAGTTAGGCATCAGAACAAATGAACTGAGACTCTGTTGCCATTTTGTTTTTCACAAAACTAATTCTCCCATGGAATGGCATAAGAAAAGCAGTTGAAAGGGGCTCTTTTTTAATTACAAAGACCTTGTTGGTGCATTTGTGCAATCAGTTTTTAATCCATTCCATCCAGTACTATTTCTCTCTTTGTAATTGCTGATCTTCAATATTGAAAACCATGATCATTATCTTTAATATGGTGTTTCTAAGGTGGAATAAACTATACAGGGAAATCACCTGAGAAAGTACCTAGCACAGCTCTTGACACATGGTTTCTTGGTTTCTTTTATTTTCAAAAATTTTGTTCAACTTACCATATTTTTGACCAATATTGTGTCTCACATAGCTACTGTTCCTCTTTACAATAGATTGCTCAACACCAACAACTTACAATCTCAATAAAAATAGAGTACTTCACATATCAAAAAAAGGAGGTTCTACTTTAGGGCAACTTAGAATTGGACAATGAAAGCTTAACTCTTTTTCAAGCAGTCATAATTTTCATAAGCAGTGATGTATAATATAAATGTTAATACATATAAAAAATGAAACTTCAGCTGGTAGACATGAAGAATATAAATTAGTTATGATTGATAATGTTCATCTGCTTTTTCTGAGATATGCTCCATTCTCCCATATGCCATATGACCCTATGGTAGGATACCAGGTATACACACACACACACACACACACACACACACACACACCCCTATGTAAACAATATAAACAACTATTTGCTCAGGGTGATATACAATACCTAGCACACTGCTGGCCTTCATAAATATTAACCAATAATAATTCACATGTTGCCTCACTTAAAAAGTACATACTACCTCATTTTAAAAGATCTTAGTTTTTCATCTGTGTTTGGGACCATATCCTGAATGCGTAGTGCTGTATTTTAATGATTTACTTTATGGTGCCAGTTTAATAAATGAGTTACTTGCCCAGACTTCCAGTGTCACATCACAGCAGTGGTGAAACAGCAAGCTTTCCTATTCAGCAGTCAGTGTAACAGGGGAAATTATACAGGTAGAAATCCCAGGAGAGCAGCATGTTACACTGCTACAGAAAACAAGTTTGCTGCTTCTTACTTTCCTCCTGATGTTGACCCCTACTGTTGGAAAATAGGTAGATAGATCTGACCTCCTTCCTTCCCTCATTCCATGGTATCCAGCTTGAAAACACAAAAATTTAAAATGTGATCTCATTCTAATGAAAGAGATTACCGTGCTACATTTCAAATGGCTTTGTATCAGCCTTTAGTAGCCATAGGCTGCTCAGGCATACATTTTATCACGGGGTGTTTCAAACTGTTTTTTTTTTTTCTCTTTTATTGTAAGAACACGTTCATACTGGTGACACATCCCCATGTGCAATTCTTGGTTTGTTAGTTTACCTCATATATTCCCTCTCTCAAGAATGTATACCGTAACCCAAGTGAGTGATCAACTTAGTACCACCATTGCTCCCTGCTGAAGCTGGAGACTCATTTTCTTGAACTCCCTTTCCTGTCTGGTTCCGGGCTAGTTTGCCAAAAAGGGACACTCAAGGAAGATTGGGAAGGCAAGGAGGAAGCCATTATCCTTGGGAGATTGCCAGACGTGGCAACCTTGGAGACCCACTCCACTAGCTCCCACTATGCAGGCCAAGAGTGGCCAGACACCACAAGGTCTTAGGTTTCACCACATGCCCAGTTTTCCCCACCATTCCAGTGTTTTGAACTGAAATTATTGATGATTGCTTCTTGAAACCAGCATCTATAGAACATCCAGCTCCTGCCATATTTGCACAAACTTTAATTTCTGTATTAAATCTTTTATTCCTAGAATAGCGTCAGGGGCTATATTCCTGACTGAACTCAGACTGACCAAATCTAGAGAGATTGATATCATAGGTATGACCTTGTTTCTGCTCTGATTTTTGGAAAAAAGTACATTACTCACAAACTGCAGCACTTCACTGTTAATAAGAACACTTAAGTTACACTGCACGATTGAATACGAAAAAGTTATGTATTGTGACACTGGTTAAGAAACTCTTGCTGTATTATTAATATTAGTACTGTGTCCGGAATTGGGGGCGTTCTCGGTCTCACTGACTTTAAGAATGAAGCTGCGGACTCTCACAGTAAGTGTTACAGTTCTTAAAGACGGTGTGTCCAGAGTTTATTCCTTCAGACAGTTCAGATGTGTCTGGAGCTTCTTCCTTCTGGTGGCTTCCTGATCTTGCTGTCACGAGTGAGGCTGCAGCCCTTCCTGGTGAGTGTTACAGCTCTTAAGGGCCACATGTCTGGAGTTGTTCATTCTTCCTGGCGGGTTCGTGGTCTCTCTGGCTTTAGGAAAGAAGCTGCACACCTTTGCAGTGAGTGTTACACCTCACAAATGCAGCGCGAACCCACAGAGGGAAACAACAAAGCTCCCATAACGTGAAAGGAGACCCAACCAGATTGTCACTGCTGGCGCTGGCGGCCTGCTTTTATTCCCTTGTCTAGCCCCACCCACAGAGAGCTGATTGGTTCATTTTACAGAGAGCTGATTGGTCCGTTTTGACAGAGTGCTGATTGGTGTATTTACAAACCCTGAGCTAGACACAGAGTACTGATTGGTGCACATACAATCCTCTGGCTAGATATAAAAGTTCTCCAAGTCCCCATCCACTTCAGGAGCCCAGCTGTCTTCAGCCAGTGGATCCTGCACTGGGGCTGCAGGCAGAGCTGCCCGCAAGTCCCTGGCTGCGCCTGCATTCCTCAGCCCTTGGGCTGTGGATGGGTCCCGGTGCCACGGAGCAGGGGCGGCGCCCGTTGGGGAGGCTCAGGCCGCACGGGAGCGCACCGCAGGGTGAGGAGCTCAGACATGGAGGGCTGCAGGTCCTGAGCCCTACCCTGCGGAGAGGCAGCTAAGGCCCAGTGAGAATCTGAGTGCGGTGCCGGCAGGCACTGCTGAGGGACCTGGGGCAACCTCGGCAGCTGCTGGCCCAGGTGCTAAGCCCCTCACTGCCCTGGGCTGGTGCTGGCCGGCCGCTCTGTGTGTGGGGCTGGCGGAGCCCATGCTGGCGCCTGCCTGAAATCACAGCGGCCTGCCAGCGCAGCCCCGGTTCCCGCCTGCGCTTCTCCCTCCACACCTCCCCACCTCCCTGCAAGCAGAGGGAGGAGGCTCCGGCCTCAGCCAGCCCAGAGAGGGGATCCCACGGTGCCATGGCGGGCTGAAGGGCTCCTCAAGCGCCACCGGAGTGGACGCGGAGGCCGAGGACGCCCTGAGAGTGAGGACTGCTAGCACATTGTCACCTCTCAGTACCTCTCTGGTATTGCTGCTTAAATTCCCCGTAGTAAAACAATAGCATGGCTATAAGCCTTATTGTTCACTTGAGCAATAATTACTCATATATGGGTAATTATGCATGAGTATTGTATATATCAATATTTAATATTTAATAAAAATATTTAATGATCAAACTTTAACACAGATACAAAATTACACGCCGGGGGGACACGCAGCACACTCCTTAGTTCTCTGCTTATTTATGGTAGCATTTCGTGAATCCTGAAGCCCTGCACAGTGACCCACTTTCTCTCTTGTCTAGCCAGTTAAGAAAAAATTCCCTTCCTCACCCCACCCCCGTCATTATTTTGTATTAATTGTTCTGCTTTTGTCAGAAATGTCCTGGATAAAACATGAATGTTGATTCTCTACCAAGCAGTGGAACAAATACGGGCTTTGAGTGAAAAAACCTGTGATTGAATTCACCTTTTACTAGATACTAAATACAAGGTGCACTACTTAAACTCTCTGGCCTTCAATATGCGGACATATAAAATGAGAGAGAGAATTCCGCATGTAAAAGTATATGACAAAGATCAAGTAACGTAAAGGCTTAGCAATGTTTCTACCACACCATGGGGCTTCAACAAGTGTTAATTTACTGGGCAAGCCTGGACTGCTCTAAACTTCAGTTTCCTGAACTGTGAAAGGAGGCATTAATTACACTAACTCATGAAGATGATGTGAGATGAAATGAGGTTACACTTAGCACAGAGCCTGAAATGGTAGTTGATGGTTAATCAACCTGCTGCTGCTAATCCCTGACAAGGGATATGCTTTGGGAGTTTCTCAAGACAACTCCCTCTCTCTTTTAACCAATCTCAAGGTTATTCAATAAATATTCAATGCCTTTCTAAAAATTGCATTGAATATCCAGAAAATCTTCCTTGGCCCTGACTCTGGAGTCACCCTTGCTACTCTACTAAGGCCTTAGTGTACATATTGTTGACTTTTTAATTCCAGCTCTGTTAAGGCTTTTTTAATTCACTAAACATCTGTGATCATGACTTTTATGTGTCCACTTGGCTGTTTATTCAGTCAAACACTAATCTAGTTATTGTTGTGAAGATATTTCTTTAGAGGTGACTAATAGCTACAGTAAATTGACTTTAAGTATAGGAAATTATCCTTGATAATCTGAGTTGGCCTCATTCAATCCATTGAAAGACCTTAAGAGTAAAACTGAGGCTTTCCAGAGAAAGAAGTAATCCCAACTATGAACTGCAGTGTCAGCTCCTGCCTGACAGTTTCCAGCCCACTGGCCTTCAGATTATATAGACTTGCCTAGCCAGTTTCTGGCAATAAATCTCTTCATATAACCCTGCTTCTACTAGGGTTTTCTTGTAGAACTCTGAACTAATGCAACATCCTAATGCCCATATTAATATAATTTGCCTTCCATCTCACTAATCGCAATCTATAGGAATACATAAATAGTTTTGTCAATTATGACTTTGATGATTAGCCTTGAATAATATGTATCTTAAGACTAATAAAATAATGAAGACTGAGTAAATCATTGTTATCTTTTCTTTTACCAATAAATTTGGCTTGTTTCACAAAATGTCACTTGGATTGGTCCTATTTCCCTTCCCACACTCTAATCCCACTACTCCTATTCCAGGCTAAGAAAAAAAATAGACGAGTTAAAATTGTGAGTTATTAGATGCTTAAGAAAATATGTGCTGTCATATTAACAAATATAAGCAATAAAATCAAGTGTTGTTCACAAAAGAAACCAAATTATGGGTGTTCAGATAAGAAGGAAAAAGATCAAGAAAGCTGCTGACATAGATTAAAAACAAATTTTCATCTCTTGAGTATGTAGAACATTTTATGAAGCTACTTATAGTCATTACTATAAAAATGGTAATTTATAAAACCACATATTCTGAAAAATTTAAAGATAGGGATAAAAGCCAATAGTACAACATTTTTCTTTTATTGGTCTCAAAACTCCTCACTTCGTGACTATGATGCTACAGCACTGACAGAATTGCTATTATTTAATGAGGTTAAATGTTTAATTAACTAATATTTGTGTTTTAGTCTACTAGGAACAATTATTATTAAGTGCCTACCTGATACATCCTAGGAAGTACGAGTTCTCTAATCTTAGAATTCTTATTAATAATGACCCTATAGCCATAAAGAACAAGGATCTACAGATTTTAAGCTAGTTTCTTTTATTTTGTTTTGCCATTTGTGTTTACATGTCTGACTCTGACATCCTCCTTTTCTCCCTACATCTTATTTCTGTTTATATCCATCCTTGGGCGCTCTCTCTCTCTCTCTCTCTCTCTCTCTCTCCCTCCCTCTCCCTTTCTCTTTCTGCTATCTACTGTTTCTCCCTAAAATCCGTATGTTGAAACTAAATCCCCAGTGTGATGGTATTAGGCAGTTGGGCCTTTGGGAGATGATTATGTCATGAAGACAGAGGCCTCATGAATGGAACTAGCACCCTTCTATGAGAGACCCCAGATTTTTTCCTCACCCCTTCTACCATGTGAGAACACAGTGAAAAGATAAGTCATCTATGAACTAGGAAGTAAGTCTTCACCAGACAGTGAATCTGCCAACCCCTACATCTTGGACTTCCTAGTCTTCAGAACTGTAAGAAATAAATTTCTGTTGTTTTCAAGCCACCTGGTCTATAGTATTTTTTGTTGTAGAAGTCTGAATGGTCTAAGACACTCCACTTTCATTTTTCTCTTCTGACTTCAATTTCCTTCTCTTCTTCCTCCTCTTGTTTTTCTATTATTATGTCACTGCCCTTTCAAAATGGTGTCACAAGCATCCTCATCATCATCCAGTAAGAAGGTGATCAACCCAGAGGGAAGACTGATTTTATCACAACCAGCATTTCTCTCAGCACTCAGGACCATAGCTTGTACATATGCATCTGTTGGTTCTGCATGGGCCTTTGAGTAGGAAACGTTGTTTTCTTTTAGTTCTACCTAGCCTTGAAACACACTTCCTCTTTCAGGAGAATTCCATATTACCGTATCATTAAAGTTGTAAGCTCACAAACTTGGTTCACCAACTGGCCACAACTTCAAGGTTTTAGACTCCCAAAGGGATTTGCACATTGAGAGAGTTTAATTCTCTCACTGTGATGGGAAGATTTACATTTGGCATACTTTGTAGTCATGCCTGTTATTTGATTCTGGCTGTGTTCTCTTTACAGAGCTTGGTTCTCCAGACTTTCCATGAATTCTGTGATCTAGGCAAGATCTTTCTGATGTATTCCTTCTTTGTTCAATGTAACCATTATTGTTTCTGTTTTCTGCAATCAAGAATGCTGTCTGGCCAGCACATTTTAAAAGTGTCCGTTATTTTGTGTGTTGTCTTGTTTCAGCTGAGGGATGTGGGACACGGATGGAGGGCAGGGACTGTGTCAGATAGTTGAAAGGCTTCTTTAGCTTTGGATATGCTGACACAGAGAACTGTATCACATGGATGCTCAATAAATGGTGACAACTTGATAACTGATTGAGATTCTATGAACCTTGCCAGTGGTTTCTGCTAAAAGGATGATGGAAAAACATTACTAATACCACTTTGCCAGTGATTCCCTGAGATATGATGTGCAAGTTACTCTTTGTCCTTTTGAAGTAGGAAAAAGTCAGTCCTCAACATAGCTGAGAAGGATGTCAAATTAAAAATGAATGAAAAACCTGTGAAGCACTTATAATACTTTGAAAGAAATTATAAAATAATGACAGATTCTCATGCTGTTAGTCATTCATTAAAAAGTTATAAGAATTATTCTTTCCATCATAAACTTAAGTGACTAGGCCATAAAACTTAGAACATACAGAAAAGCATAAAATAGGAATAATTTGTAATCACAGGATTTGGAGTGTATGGTTAACATTTTATATAACCACTAAAATTTTTCTAAAGGCAACAATATTTCTTTGCTATTCTGATGAAGGTTTAAATGTTGCTTAAGTTCATAGTTTTTATTTATGCAGAAATTTACTTGATGTCTAAATGTTATTAATCTAGAAGCCAAACTACAACTGTTAGGGATGAATAGATATTAGTCAACCTTCTTCAGTCAGTGCTTAGTGCTCTTGGAAAAGAGAATGGCAGGAAGACAAAGTTTTTGGATATGGAGGAGTAAGTTTTGTCTTGGAGCATGAACATATTTCATTGTGGCTGAAGGTCATTGTAGAGGCGAAGCAACAGGCAAGTGTTACATCACAAATGGCTACAACATTTGACTTTTATCCTGAAATTAGTGGAGATTCTTAGAAGCATTGAAAGCAACAGAATGAGTTAATCATATCTTCTTTCCTGAAATCTCATTCATCAGCAATTTGAAAGAAGATTTGGGGATAGAAGGTTGAGCAAGACCATAAGCAAATTACTCCATTATAATAGTCTAGTAGCAATGCTATGACTATAAAAAAAAAAAGCAGTGGCAGTGCCATGGAGAAAGAAAAAAGGCTACAGAATCACTGAGTGAAGAAAACAAGAGAACTTGCTGATTATTTGGATTTGAAGGTATGGAGTGAGGAAGGCCACCTTACTAATGCCATATGTTTGGCTGCCCTGTCTTTAACTGATGAAAAAAAAGGAAGCTGCATTAACATCCACTCTAAAATTCACTCCTTAGTCAAATCCTTGAATAATGAGGCTTGGAGGAAAAGGCGGTGGTTAAACTTACACTCTCACCTAACTTGTTCTTCCCTGGTAATTTATAGATTCGATGCTATTCCCATCAAACTACCATTGACATCTCAGAATTAGAAAAAAAAACCTAATTTAAATTTCATATGGAATCAAAGAAGACCCCGTATAGCCACGACAATCCTAAGCAAAAAGATCCAAGCTGGAGGCATCATGCTACTGGACTTCAAACTATACTACAAGGCTACGGTAACCAAAACAGCATGACACTGGTACCGAAACAGACAAAGAATTGGCAATAAAGTTCATTTCAGAGTCTTTTAACTTTAAGTGGAAATTCAAAAAAGATAAGAGATATGAAAAATGATAGAATATTATAAAACAATATATGAGCTAAAATAAAAATTTCTTATCACAAAACAATTACTTCCAGTAATTTAAGAGGGAGAATTTAAAAGTCTGAATCATTTTATTCCTGGCTAGGTGGAAAAAATCTGAGCATGCCACAATGATAGTGTTTAAAATAGAAAACATATTCAACATCTGTTTAACCTCAACTGAAGGAGATTTCTTTGAAAGTATTTTTTAATGCCTTTTAGGTTGCTTCATATTATTGAGGGGGGTTCCATTTCTACTATATATACCTGCCTATTTAAAGTGCCTTATAACTTTACATAGGGATTGAGCTATAGTTGAACATACAAGAAAAATCAATAGATGTAAAAACTTGGCTTAGTTTTCTCTCCATTATAATGGAGTAATGCTAGATATTTTAGGTTAGTAGAGCAAACTATTTTTAGAAATTACTGAACCTTAAATAGATTCTAAATGAGCAGATACAAGATTTGATAATTTTTTAAAAATGAAAAAAGATTCACATTTATGGTTTTGTCATAATGTGAAAGCATTAGAAGAAACTTAGACTATCAACTCAGGCAAAGAGCTTGTGTATGGCTATGGTCACCTTCAAGCAAGAGAAAGTGGGCAAGTCCAGGCAAGTGGGAGAAATAAAGACTGGAGCAGAACCCCCCGGCAAATTTCTGGTTGCCATATTAAAGAAGGGAAAGACACTCGTAGCCAGAAATAAATCTTCTGCTGTAGCTGCCTCGGGCTCAGTTGTCAATCAGGCTGGTCTCAATGAATTGAAATTCTGAAATGGCAAAGAAACATTATAGTAACTCTAAATGGCTTTTTTCCTTCTTTTATCTAGATGTGTCAGATTAGAGTAGGTATCCAAGTACTGCCACAAAATCAACCTCAGCTGCTACCTACATAACAGACCTTCTTCTACCGTGAAGATGAGGAGGAGGAAGAGGATGTAACAGTGATTATAATGGCAACTAGTGCTCATTGAGGAATTACCATGTGCATGACACCTTGTTTAGCTCCTTTTTGTGTTATTTCAGTTACTCATAATATGATTATTTTCAAGTACATGTCAATATTTTATAAATGAGGAATTTGAATTTAGAGGTAATTACTAAGTTGTCTAAGCTCATATATTGAGAGAAAAGCAGATTTAGGATTTGAATTTAGGATGAGAAAGCCAAGAAATATCACTGAATTCAAGAGGTAGTACCTATTCTGAAGAATCAGTACAAATGAGAGGATGAAGAAAACCAAAATTGAGAAAATGTCTAACCCATGTTCTTTAGAAGACACTATGCTTATAAAGTTAAACAACAAATGAGAATAATCTAAAATCCGAAATGCCTGAATGCAGATTTTAAAAGAATAAAAACATGGTTAAATAAAAGCACAGTAAATAAAATACACAATAAGGAAAATTAAATTAACATCAGCTTGAGAATTCTTACAATATTTAGAAAAAGAAGTAAGATAATGAGAGAAAAGAGACAATGAACAGATGAGGGAAATGTAACATACAAATAATAGAAATTCAAGGAGTAAATAACTGAGTAGATATATTAAAAAATAATTTTTTTCAGAATAAATATTTGTGTCTTTGGGGCAAAAGAACTACATATAAGGAAAAGAAACACAGAGACCTGCATTCATATTTTTTTAAAGTTACAAATAGGAAAAGATTTCCTACAAAGAAAGAAAAACCAGTGTAGCCTAGCGGAAAGAAAGAGAGAGAGTTGGAGGTAAAGACCATGAAATAAAATCCAGAGGATGAAGGAAATGATTGTGACCCAACAATTCAATTTTACACTGTTAAATTTGCTGTTATGAACAAGGATAATTAAAAATTATTCTCATATATGGAATGGTTTAGACAATGCCACACATGTGACCTTCCTGAAAAAAGTCTCTCAAATTATTAGTCTCCTAGACTAAGAATTTAATCAAAGTAGAAAGTATAGAAACAGAGAAACAGGGTATTAAAAAGATTATTAGTGAACAACAAAACCAGTGGAACATAAAGAATTTTGATAACTATGTATGATGCATTAATTTTTTATTAAGTAACAAATTTCCACAAACTTAGTAGCTTAAAACAACACAAATTTATCATCTTATAATTTTATAGGTCAGAAATCTGACATGGTTTCACTGGGCTAATATTAAGGTGTCAGCAAGCCTGTATTCCTTTTAGGGGGCTCTAAGGAATAATTCATTTCCTTGCCTTTTTCAGCTTCCAGAGTCTGTCAACATTCTTTAGCTCACAGTCTCCAGCTTCCTTGTTCAGAGCCAGCAGTGTTGCATTTCTCTGCCCATACTTCCATAATCACATCTCCCTCTAATTCCTCTTTTCTGCTTCCCTCATTTTTGAGGACACTTCAATAGGACTGGGCTCAATATTCATTGGATAATACAGGATGATTTCCCTGTTTGGATGTCCTTAACTTCATCATGTCTAAAAAGTTTCTTTTGCCATAGAAGGTAATATAATCACAGGTGCCAGTAATTAGAACATGTACACCATTGGTGATGGTGGAAAGGGAGCATTTTATGCTTGTCACATATGCTAATAACATAAGCATTAAATCTATTCTTACACTAGATAATTATATAAATTAATATTTTAACAGTTTTTCTATGATTTCAGGGTTGTTAGTTTTTCTCAAATATTTCCTTTAATTATAGCCTTAAAAGTTTCTGTTCTTAATTTGGCAAGCTGACTTTTTTAAGTTCCTATATTTAGCCTGACACTGATTACAGTATCTTCTTCTGAGTTGGGATGAGAATCAGATAGTCCTATGGGAAGGCATTATATAATATTATAGTCCTATGGGAAGCCTAGAGATAGAAATAAAAAATTCCTATCATTACATTCTTTACTCTGCTCTTAGCTGGGTTCTGTGAAAGAAGAAATAAAAGACTTTGCATACTTTTAGAAAGACTGAAGGAATTTCAGGAGAGCCTAAATTTGGATATGAAAGGGGTAGATACAAACTAATATATAAAATACAAACTAAAAGTTACAAGATTATTCTTACATTTTTTCACTTAGTTTGATTTGGTCTACATTTAAAGAATTAAACCATGACTTTTAATATCATCTTTAAAGTCATAGAAAAAAAGTATGCATATAAAATATATTCCTATATACATATTTATATATGTGTATATTATATACATATATATAAGATATCAGGGAAGAAATAGGTGTCAGCTCAGAGAAGCTGTTACTTAAAGCAGTTTTTCTTCACATGCTATTGCTCAAAGGATGGAACTAAGAGGAATATAAATATAAGTTATGCTTGAAAAATTGCTTTGGCTAAAACCCTGAATTCTTTTTAACTGATGAGGGAGAAAGGGGATTACAGTAGATATTTCCAATCTTGTTTTTTAAAAATAGTGTTAATGTCTGCCTATTAAAGGAGATTATTATTTATAACCTAAACCTGTTGATATTTTTGTTGGACATTGAATTGAAAATTCACAGACAAGCCATTCCTTCCAGTTGTCTGAAAAGCAAATGGAAATACATTGGTGTGAAGAGTTTTAGGCAGGAAAGAGAGCTCTGCTTGCTTATTCCCTTTCAATATGGCATATATAGAAAAAATTTGTGACATTATTTCTAAATTGGAAATTTTGATCAGATTATACCCAAGTGTCTGCATTTTAAAGAAGTATTTATATAGAGAAAATACTGGCAGGGTTTTTAAACTATTACATATATTTTAATAAAGTATATAATGAACTATTAAATTTGAAGCCACATTTTAAGTGACATGTATGAACTCCCAGGTAGTAGTGATAGAGGTGAGGGAAAACATATCATTAGAAAATGACTGAATGTGGCCGGGCGCGGTGGCTCAAGCCTGTAATCCCAGCACTTTGGGAGGCCGAGACGGGCGGATCACGAGGTCAGGAGATGGAGACCATCCTGGCTAACACGGTGAAACCCCGTCTCTACTAAAAATACAAAAACTAGCCGGGCGAGGTGGCGGGCGCCTGTAGTCCCAGCTACTCGGGAGGCTGAGGCAGGAGAATGGCGTAAACCCGGGAGGCGGAGCTTGCAGTGAGCTGAGATCCGGCCACTGCACTCCAGTCCGGGTGACAGAGGGAGACTCTGCCTCAAAAAAAAAAAAAAAAAAAAAAAAAAAAAAAAGAAAATGACTGAATGAATGGGGAAAGTTTCACTTGGAGAGAGTAAATCTAAGAATAATGTAGACTTAATCTGTGTTGCCCTCCTGGTTATGTATCTCCTAATTGCCACTTCAGACCCACTCTCCACAGTTCTAGACCCGAGGGCTTACAACTCCTAATTTTCTATACCCTGTAATTTCTAGCCCAAGGATCAGCAAACTTTTTCTGTAACAGGCCAGAGAGTAAATATTTGGGCTTTAGGCCATACAATATCCATTGCAAATGTTCAACTCAGCCATTGTAGTACAAAATCAGTTATAAGAAAACTTTATATATAAAAATAGGCTGTGGATCTGTTCTAGATTCCAAACTATAGTTTCCTGTGGGCAAGTGAGTCTGGAGTCTGTATTTTATAGACGACTAGTCTTGAGATACAAGAAGAGCTTAGAATATGATCGTGTGAGGGCTGGGAGTAAATGCCATCATCAATGGTACAAATATAGAGCTCCCTTTTAAGCTGTGATTATTAGAACTATGAAAAGACTCAGTTATCCAAAAAAACTAACAATCATTCTGCTGAATTATTTTTATTAAAAATCCTCTAAAAAATAAACTAATAGGAAAATAGCACATTTTTAAAAAGTTGGTGATTTCACAAGACAGTCAATCTTAGATCAGAGATATTTGTTTTTAGCTGAGAACAATTAATTATATGGGAGAGACTGCTCCGTGTTCAACAAAATCTGGTTAATATTTCTAGGCACATAGTTAAACTCCATATTCCTATTTCTCTTGTTTATGTAACTGAATTTTAGCCTATGGAATATAAATGGAAGTAATGTACATCAATTTCAGACATGTTCATTTAAAAATACAGTGTAATTCTCCACTTTATCTTAACCTCCTAGCTGAATGGATAGGAGCCTGAGGTCCTAGCAAGCAGACTGCTCCAATATGAGAAGTTGTGGGGTTAACTGCCTGAGTACCTGACCACACACAGCTTCTCATTGACCAAAACACTGATAGGGACTTTATATAAATGAGCAATAAAGTTCTATTGTGTTAAGCCACTGAGAGAGCTCTTTACTCTAATAAATATTCACAGTTACTGAATTTTTAGGACTCAGTGAAGATAGTGATCAATACATTTGATGGTTTATAAAATTGCTTTTTAAAATATTAAAATTTTTTCCAGACCTCAGAAAAAAATGAAAAAAGAATAAAGGAAGAAGAGTAAGATAACAGAGAAAAGCACAAGAGAATTGGCAAACTAATAGACAAATGATAAACATAAAGACAGAACCAAGGTGGCCAACTACAATATTCGAAGATCCCTGAGCTAAAGGAAGACCAAGTTACCAGTTCAAAATTTCTACCAAAACTCAGGCAAAAGTTATAAAATATTATTATACATGTAAGAGCATGGATTTTTCTAAGAACTCTTTGAAACAATTATAGTTATTTTTTAATTCCACAAAAATCTGGGGAGAATTAAATTAGGTGGTCATCAAAGGAAAATAAATTAGGTGGTCATCAAAGTAAGTATTAGCGTTCTCATCTAAAATACTGCATGCCAGAAGAAAATAGAGCATTTTCTGTAGGATACTTAAGCCAAACAGTTAAAACCCATGAAGCTTCTGCCTGATCCAATTGTCAGAGCAATGGAAAGATTTTCTCAAGTTTGGCATGACTCAGAAACATACTCCTCAAAAGCCCACCAAGAAAATTATGCATAAAAAGTTGATCTAGCTAATCGGGAAAATGAAAAATATAAAGATTCTAAGTATAGAAAGACATATTATAATAGGCATGGCAATGAGCTTTATGAACAATAAAACTGTGTAATGTGTAAACAATAGCTGTGGACACTATTATATCATACAGTACAAGTGCAGAAACCATGGCAGAGCAAGAACTTGCTGTCTGAGAACAAGGTTTGTAGTGAGCTGACAGCCTTCAGATAGCAGTGCCTTCAAGATCTTTCTCTGCATTCAAGGGAAGGTCATACACTTCCTGGGCATACCTCAGCCAATGACCCAGAACAAGAGATACTGGGATTTGGCCATTTCTACCCAATGCATGACTCTTTTAAAAGCAATCTTTGGGAGCTCCTGGTGGAGTCAGCTGAAATTTTGTGAGATCTGAATCGCAGTCAGAGGCTCTCCTTGATCAATCTTCCTTCACCTTTCTTTTCTTCCTTCCTTCACCTTTCTTGTCATAGCTGTCAGATATGCATTATGTTCTGGAGATTCTCTCAGATTAATATTATTTCCTTTCCTATTTATAGACAACCCCCTCTCAACCTCTAACACTCATAAATGTATCTCAGCCTCAGTTTGAGGAATCAACTGACGAAACAACAATTAAAAATAATTATTTAAAGAAAATATATTTAACTGGCACAAAATAGGCACACTGACCAATGGAACAGAATAGAGAACTAAACCCACTCATATGCGGTCAACTGATCTTTGACAAGAGTGCCAACAATACACACTGGGAAAGAAAATCCCCTTCAGCAAATACTGCTGGGCAAATTAGATATCCACATGCAGAAGAATAAAATTGAACTTCTTTCTTATACCATATACAAAAATTAACACAAAATAAATTAAAGATTTTAACACAAGATCTGCAACCATAAAAATTCTAGGATAAAACATACGGGAAAGCTTCTTGGCATTGGTCTCAGCAGTGATTTCATGAATGTGACACCAAAAGCATGGGCAACCAAAACACAAATAGATAAGTGGGACTATATCAAACTAAAATGCTTCTGTATAGCCAAGGAAATAATGAAAAGTGAAAAGTTGGCCTACAAAATGATATAAAATGTTTACAAGTCATATGTCTAATAAGAGCTTAACTTCCAAAATACATAAGGAACTCCTAAACCTTACTAACAAAAAAGCAAATAACTTGATTTAAAAATGGGCAAAGAACTTGAATAAACAAGGCATATACATAGAATGGAATACCATTTAACCTTAAAAAAGAAGGAAATCCTGTCCTTTGCAACAATATGGATAGACCTGGAAGACATTATGCTAAATGAAATGAGTCAGCTGTAGGACAAAAGCTTCATGATTCCTCTTATATGAGGCATCAAAAATAGTCAAACTTATGGAAGTAGACAACAGAATGGTAGTTCCCAGGAGATGAAGGAGGTGCACTTGGGGAGGTGCTCAATGCATACAAAGTTGTAACTTATACAAGATGAATTAGTTCCAGAGATCTGTTGTACAATAGACCTCATAAAGTCAAAAATAAGATATTGTGTATTTAAAATTTTAAGAGGGCAGATTTCATGTTAAGTGTTCTTAAAAAAAAAAGAGACACATGGATGTATTTATTACTTTCATTGTGATTATGGTAACATAAGTGTGTATATATATGTCCAAACTCCCCAAATTATATACATCAATTATTGTATTTTTTGTATACCAGTTATACCTCAATAAAGCTGGAAAAAATAAAGATATTTTGAAGATACTGTATAAAATTATTATTTTAAAATACCCAAATCTGAGGGTTGATTGAGGAAAGGGGAAAAATAAATGCAAACAAAAATCTCTTCCTTTTCATAGGCTATGGGAAGTAGAATGGATACTTTAATTTTCTTGATTATTTATGCATGGACATCAAAACATATTTCTAGGTAGTAGGACATGACAAGATGGCTGACTAGAAACAGCTGCAGTTGGAAGGTCCTGCCAAAAAGAACGAAAACAGTGAGTGAATTCTGCACTGGCAGCTGAGGTATCCAGGTTTTCTCACTGGGACTGACTAGGCGGGTGGCGTGACCCATAGAGAGTGAGGAAAAGTAGGGTGGTGCAAAGGCCCACCTGGGAGCCACGGGGGGAAAGGGGATCTCCCACCCCTAGCCAAGGGAGGTGGTCAGTGATTGTGCTACCCGCCCCAGGAAACCACGTTTGTTCCACAAATCTGTGCAAAACGCAGATCAGGAGATCCCCCTAGTGAGCTCATGCCACCAGGTCTTGGGTCCCAAGCACAGAGCTATGCAAACTCTCAGCAGCCATTTGGCTGGAGACTATCTAAAACTACCAAGTTCACTGTGTCTGCCTGCTGCCTAAGATGACTGAGCTCCTAGTGGGGAGAGGCAGCAGCCACCACAGCAGCTCCAGTCTGCCATTTTTCCCCTGCCGGTGCCATGGAGACTAGGCAATTTTGACCTAGTGAGAATTCCAGGAGGAATTCTCCACAGTGCAACACAGTGGCTGTGGCAGATCATGGCCAGACTGCCTTTTTAGGCTGGACCCTGACCCATGCCTCCTCACTGGGTGGGGTCTGCCTGCGGGAATTTCAGCAACTCCAGCAAGGGCTTTATGGACAGAACTCTGATCTTTCTGGGACAAAGTCTGCAGTGGGAGGAGCACTGAGTCTTTGCAGATCAGCTGACTTAGTCTTTCCTCCTGCTGGCTCTGAGGAATCCAGGCAGTCTGGATAAGCGAAATTTCCCCCAATGCAGTACACCCCCTCCAATGGGCAGCCAGAGTGCTTCGTTAAGTGGGTCCTGGATCCCCTGCCTCCTGACTGGGTGAGAGCCCCCATCAAAAGGGATAGACACCTTATACAGAAGTGTTCCTTTTGGCATCAGGTCAGTGCCACTCTGGGTCAGAGATCCCAGAGGAAGGAGCAGGCTGCCATCTTTGCTGTTCTGCAGCCTCCACTAGTAACACCTCTAGATGCAGAAGGGACAGGGTCTGAACTGGATCGCCAGCAAACCACAGCAGTCCTATGGAAGAGGGTCCTGATTGTTAAAAGAAACAAACAGAAAGCAACAACAACAACAACAGCATCAACAAAAAGTCCTCACAAGAACCCCATCCAAAAGTCAGCAGCCCCAAAATCTAAGCTAGGTAAACTCACAAAGATGAAAAAGAATCAATGAAAAAACACTGAAAACTCAAAAAGTCACAGTGCCTCTTCTCCTCCAAATGATCACAACACCTCTCCAGCAAGGGCACAGAACTGGGCAGAGGCTGAGATGGATGAATTCACAGAAGTAGGCTTCAGAAACTGGGTCATAATGAACTTCACTGAACTACAGGAGCATGTTCTAACCCAAAGCAACAAAGCTAAGAACCATGATAAAACATTACAGGAGCTGTTAACCAAAATAATCAGGTGAGAGAGGAACATAAATGATCCGATGGAGGTGAAAAACACAACATGTGTACTTCACAATGCAACCACAAGTATCAATAGCTGAATAGACCAAGTGGAGGAAAGAATTTCAGAGCTTGAAGACTATCTTGCTGAAATAAGACCGACAGACAAGGTCAGACAAAAAAGAATGAAAAGATATGAACAAAACCTCCAAGAACTATGGGATTATGTAAAAAGATTGAAGTTACAACTGATTGGGGTACCGGAAAGAGATGGAGAGAATGAAACCAAGTTGGAAAACACACTTCAGGACATCATCCAGGAGAACTTCCCCAACCTAGCAAGACAGGCCAACATTCAAATTCAGGAAATCCAGAGAATACCAGTAAGATACTCCATGAGAAGATCAACTCCAAGACACATAATCATCAGATTCTCAAAGGTCAAAATGAAGGAAAAAAACTGTTAAGGGCAGCCAGAGAGAAAGGTCAGGCCACCTACAAAAGGAAGCTCATCAGATTAATAGCAGATCTCTCAGAAGAAACCCTACAAGCTGGAAGAGATTTGGGGCCAATATTTAACATTCTTAAAGAAAATAATTTCCAACCCAGAATTTTATATCTAGCCAAGCAAATTTCGTATCTAGTACCATAAGCAAAGAAGAAATAAAATCCTTTTCTGACAAGCAAATGAGGGAATTTGTCACCACCAGGCCCATCTTGCAAGAACTCCTGAATGAAGCACTAAATATGGAAAGGAAAAAACTGGTACCAGCCACTGCAAAAACACACTGAAATACAAAGACCAATGACACTATAAAGAAATTCCGGGGGGCGGAGCAAGATGGCCGAATAGGAACAGCTCCAGTCTCCAACTCCCAGCGCGAGTGACACAGAAGACCGGTGATTTCTGCATTTTCAACTGAGGTACTGGGGTCATCTCACTAGGGAGTGCCGGACCATCGGTGCTGGTCAGCTGCTGCAGCCTGACCAGCGAGAGCTGAAGCAGGGCGAGGCATCGCCTCACCTGGAAGCACAAGGGGGAAGGGGATCCGTTTTCCTAGCCAGGGGAACTGAGACACACAACACCTGGAAAATCGGGTAACTCCCACCCCAATACTGCGCTGTAAGCATACAGGCACACCAGAATATATCCCACACCTGGCCGGGAGGGTCCCACGCCCACGAAGCCTCCCTCACTGCTAACACAGCAGTCTGCCGCGATCTATCCGCAAGGCAGCAGCGAGGCTGGGGGAGGGGCGCCCGCCATTGCTGAGGCTTAAGTAGGTAAACAAAGCCGCTGGGAAGCTCCAACTGGGTGGAGCTCACAGCAGCTCAAGGAAGCCTGCCTGTCTCTGTAGTCTCCACCTCTGGGGACAGCGCACAGCTGAAGACCAACAGGGGAAGTAGCGGGAGCCGGGCTAGACGCGAACGACTCTGTCTGACAGCTTTGGGGAGAGCCGTGGATCTCCCAACGCGGAGGTTGAGATCTGAGAACGGACAGACTGCCTGCTCAGGTGTGTCCCTGACCCCTGAGTAGCCTAGCTGGGAGAAATCCCCCACTAGGGGCAGTCTGACACCCCACACCTCACAGGGTGGAGTACACCCCTGAGAGGAAACTTCCAAAGGAAGAATCAGACAGGTACACTCGCTGTTCAGCAATATTCTATCTTCGGCAACCTCTGCTGCTGATACCCAGGCAAACAGGGTCTGGAGTGGACTTCAAGCAATCTCCAACAGACCAACAGACAGTCCTTCTGACTGTCAGAAGGAAAACTATCAAACAGGAAGGACACCTATACCAAAACCCCATCAGTACGTCACCACCATCAAAGACCAGAGACAGATAAAACCACAAAGATGGGGAAGAAGCAGGGCAGAAAAGCTGGAAATTCAAAAAATAAGAGCGCATCTCCCCCTGCAAAGGAGCGCAGCCCATCGCCAGCAACGGATCAAAGCTGGTCAGAGAATGACTTGGACGAGAGGAGAGAAGAAGGCTTCAGTCCATCAAACTTATCAGAGCTAAAGGAGGAATTACGTACCCAGCGCAAAGAAACTAAAAATCTTGAAAAAAGAGTGGAAGAATTGACAGCTAGACTAATTAATGCAGAGAAGATCATAAACGAAATGACAGGGATGAAAACCATGACACAAGAAATACGTGACAAATGCACAAGCTTCAGTAACCGACTCGATCAACTGGAAGAAAGAGTATCAGCGATTGAAGATCAAATGAATGAAATGAAGCGAGAAGAGAAACCAAAAGAAAAAAGAAGAAAAAGAAATGAGCAAAGCCTGCAAGAAGTATGGGATTACGTAAAAAGACCAAATCTACGTCTGATTGGGGTGCCTGAAAGTGAGGGGGAAATGGAACCAAATTGGAAAACACTCTTCAGGAAATCATCCAGGAGAACTTCCCCAAACTAGTAGGGCAGGCCAACATTCAAATTCAGGAAATACAGAGAACGCTACAAAGATACTCCTCCAGAAGAGCAACTCCAAGACACATAATTGCCAGATTCACCAAAGTTGAAATGAAGGAAAAAATCTTAAGGGCAGCCAGAGAGAAAGGTCGGGTTACCCACAAAGGGAAGCCCATCAGACTAACAGCAGATCTCTCGGCAGAAACTCTACAAGCCAGAAGAGAGTGGGGGCCAATATTCAACGTTCTTAAAGAAAAGAATTTTAAACCCAGAATTTCATATCCAGCCAAACTAAGTTTCATCAGTGAAGGAGAAATAAAATCCTTTACAGATAAGCAAATGCTTAGAGATTTTGTCACCACCAGGCCTGCCTTACAAGAGACCCTGAAGGAAGCACTAAACATGGAAAGGAACAACCGGTACCAGCCATTGCAAAAACATGCCAAAATGTAAAGACCATCGAGGCTAGGAAGAAACTGCATCAACTAACGAGCAAAATAACCAGTTAATATCATAATGGCAGGATCAAGTTCACACATAACAATATTAACCTTAAATGTTAATGGACTAAATGCTCCAATTAAAAGACACAGACTGGCAAACTGGATAAAGAGTCAAGACCCATCAGTCTGCTGTATTCAGGAGACCCATCTCACATGCAGAGACATACATAGGCTCAAAATAAAGGGATGGAGGAAGATCTACCAAGCAAATGGAGAACAAAAAAAAGCAGGGGTTGCAATCCTTGTCTCTGATAAAACAGACTTTAAACCATCAAAGATCAAAAGAGACAAAGAAGGCCATTACATAATGGTAAAGGGATCAATTCAACAGGAAGAGCTAACTCTCCTAAATATATATGCACCCAATACAGGAGCGCCCAGATTCATAAAGCAAGTCCTTAGAGACTTACAAAGAGACTTAGACTCCCATACAATAATAATGGGAGACTTCAACACTCCGCTGTCAACATTAGACAGATCAACGAGACAGAAAGTTAACAAGGATATCCAGGAATTGAACTCATCTCTGCACCAAGCGGACCTAATAGACATCTATAGAACTCTCCACCCCAAATCAACAGAATATACATTCTTCTCAGCACCACATCACACTTATTCCAAAATTGACCACATAATTGGAAGTAAAGCACTCCTCAGCAAATATAAAAGAACAGAAATTATAACAAACTGTCTCTCAGACCACAGTGCAATCACTAGAACTCAGGACTAAGAAACTCAATCAAAACCGCTCAACTACATGGAAACTGAACAACCTGCTCCTGAATGACTACTGGGTACATAACGAAATGAAAGCAGAAATAAAGATGTTCTTTGAAACCAATGAGAACAAAGATACAACATACCAGAATCTCTGGGACACATTTAAAGCAGTGTGTAGAGGGAAATTTATAGCACTAAATGCCCACAAGAGAAAGCAGGAAAGATCTAAATTTGACACTCTAACATCACAATTAAAAGAACTAGAGAGGCAAGAGCAAACACATTCAAAAGCTAGCAGAAGGCAAGAAATAACTAAGATCAGAGCCGAACTGAAGGAGATAGAGACACAAAAAACCCTCCAAAAAATCAATGAATCCAGGAGTTGGTTTTTTGAAAAGATCAACAAAATTGACAGACCGCTAGCAAGGCTAATAAAGAAGAAAAGAGAGAGGAATCAAATAGATGCAATAAAAAATGATAAAGGGGATATCACCACTGACCCCACAGAAATACAAACTACCATCAGAGAATACTATAAACGCCTCTACGCAAATCAACTAGAAAATCTAGAAGAAATGGATAATTTCCTGGACACTTACACTCTCCCAAGGCTAAACCAGGAAGAAGTTGAATCCCTGAATAGACCAATAGCAGGCTCTGAAATTGAGGCAACAATTAATAGCCTACCCACCAAAAAAAGTCCAGGACCAGATGGATTCACAGCTGAATTCTACCAGAGGTACAAGGAGGAGCTGGTACCATTCCTTCTGAAACTATTCCAATCAATAGAAAAAGAGGGAATCCTCCCTAACTCATTTGATGAGGCCAACATCATCCTGATACCAAAGCCTGGCAGAGACACAACAAAAAAAGAGAATTTTAGACCAATATCCCTGATGAACATTGATGCAAAAATTCTCAATAAAATCCTGGCAAACCGGATTCAGCAGCACATCAAAAAGCTTATCCACCATGATCAAGTGGGCTTCATCCCTGGGATGCAAGGCTGGTTCAACATTCGCAAATCAATAAACGTAATCCAGCATATAAACAGAACCAAAGACAAAAACCACATGATTGTCTCAATAGATGCAGAAAAGGCTTTTGACAAAATTCAACAGCCCTTCATGCTAAAAACGCTCAATAAATTCGGTATTGATGGAACGTATCTCAAAATAATAAGAGCCATTTATGACAAACCCACAGCTAATATCATACTGAATGGGCAAAAACTGGAAAAATTCCCTTTGAAAACTGGCACAAGACAGGGATGCCCTCTCTCACCACTCCTATTCAACATAGTGTTGGAAGTTCTGGCTAGGGCAATCAGGCAAGAGAAAGAAATCAAGGGTATCCAGTTAGGAAAAGAAGAAGTCAAATTGTCCCTGTTTGCAGATGACATGATTGTATATTTAGAAAACCCCATCGTCTCAGCCCAAAATCTCCTTAAGCTGATAAGCAACTTCAGCAAAGTCTCAGGATACAAAATTAATGTGCAAAAATCACAAGCATTCTTATACACCAGTAACAGACAAGCAGAGAGCCAAATCAGGAATGAACTTCCATTCACAATTGCTTCAAAGAGAATAAAATACCTAGGAATCCAGCTTACAAGGGATGTAAAGGACCTTTTCAAGGAGAACTACAAACCACTGCTCAGTGAAATCAAAGAGGACACAAACAAATGGAAGAACATACCATGCTCATGGATAGGAAGAATCAATATCGTGAAAATGGCCATACTCCCCAAGGTTATTTATAGATTCAATGCCATCCCCATCAAGCTACCAATGAGTTTCTTCACAGAATTGGAAAAAACTGCTTTAAAGTTCATATGGAACCAAAAAAGAGCCCGCATTGCCAAGACAATCCTAAGTCAAAAGGACAAAGCTGGAGGCGTCACACTACCTGACTTCAAACTATACTACAAGGCTACAGTAACCAAAACAGCATGGTACTGGTACCAAAACAGAGCTATAGACCAATGGAACAGAACAGAGTCCTCAGAAATAATACCGCACATCTACAGCCATCTGATCTTTGACAAACCTGAGAGAAACAAGAAATGGGGAAAGGATTCCCTATTTAATAAATGGTGCTGGGAAAATTGGCTAGCCATAAGTAGAAAGCTGAAACTGGATCCTTTCCTTACCCCTTATACGAAGATTAATTCAAGATGGATTAGAGACTTAAATGTTAGACCTAATACCATAAAAACCCTAGAAGAAAATCTAGGTAGTACCATTCAGGACATAGGCATGGGCAAGGACTTCATGTCTAAAACACCAAAAGCAACGGCAGCAAAAGCCATAATTGACAAATGGGATCTAATTAAACTAAAGAGCTTTTGCACAGCAAAAGAAACTACCATCAGAGTGAACAGGCAACCTACAGAATGGGAGAAAATTTTTGCAACCTACTCATCTGACAAAGGGCTAATATTCAGAATCTACAAAGAACTCAAACAAATATACGAGAAAAAAACAAACAACCCCATCAAAAAGTGGGGAAAGGATATGAACAGACATTTCTCAAAAGAAGATATTCATACAGCCAACAGACACATGAAAAAATGCTCATCGTCACTCGCCATCAGAGAAATGCAAATCAAAACCACAATGAGATACCATCTCACACCAGTTAGAATGGCAATCATTAAGAAGTCAGGAAACAACAGGTGTTGGAGAGGATGTGGAGAAATAGGAACACTTTTACACTGTTGGTGGGATTGTAAACTAGTTCAACCATTATGGAAAACAGTATGGCAATTCCTCAAGGATCTAGAACTAGATGTGCCATATGACCCAGCCATCCCACTACTGGGTATATACCCAAAGGATTATAAATTATTCTACTACAAAGACACATGCACACCTATGTTTATTGCGGCACTATTCACAATAGCAAAGACTTGGAATCAACCCAAATGTCCATCTGTGACAGACTGGATTAAGAAAATGTGGCACATATACACCATGGAATACTATGCAGCCATAAAAAAGGATGAGTTTGCGTCCTTTGTAGGGACATGGATGCAGCTGGAAACCATCATTCTTAGCAAACTATCACAAGAACAGAAAACCAAACACCGCATGTTCTCACTCATAGGTGGGAACTGAACAATGAGATCACTTGGACTCGGGAAGGGGAACATCACGCACTGGGGCCTATCATGGGGAGGGGGGAGGGGGGAGGAGGGAGGGATTGCATTGGGGAGTTATACATGATATAAATGATGAATTGATGGGTGCTGACGAGTTGATGGGTGCAGCACACCAACATGGCATAAGTATACATATGTAACAAACCTGCACGTTATGCACATGTACCCTAGAACTTAAAGTATAATAAAAAAAAAAAAAAAAATAGAAAAAAGGGAAAATCAGACAAATAGAACACAACAAAATGATATACTTAATACTAATTACAACAATACTCACATTTAATGTAAATATCCCAAATAAAACTCAGTGAGCATTACATTAGATGAAAAATCAAGACCAACTAAATTCTGCATATGGAAAACCAATTTTAAATGTAAAAACAAAAAAAAGTTAATCATAAAAGAATGGAAAAATAAAAAATAAAAAAAAAAAGAAATTCCATCAACTAGTATGCAAAATAACCAATTAGCATCATGATAACAGGATCAAATTCACACATAACAATATTAACCTTAAATAAAAATGGGCTAAATGCACCAAGTAAAAGACAGACTGGCAGACTGGAGAGAGTCAAGGCCCATCAGTGTGCTGTATTCAAGAGACCCATCTCATGTGCAAAGACACACATAGACTCAAAATAAAGGGATGAAGCAAAATTTACCAAGCAAATGGAAAGCAAAAAAAGCAGGGGTTGCTATCCTAATTTCTGACGAAACAGACTTTAAACTAACAAAGATCAAAAAAGACAAAGAAGGGAATTACATAATGGGAAAGAGATCAATAAGAAGAGTTAACTATCCTAAATGTATATGCACCCAATACAGGGGCACCCGGATTCATGAAGCAAGTTGTTAGAGACCTACAAAGAGACCTACAAAGAGACTTAGACTCCCACACAATGATAGTGGGAGACTTTTCTGTCATCAAGACAGAAAATTAACAAGGATATTCAGGGCTTGAAATCAGCTCTGGAACAAGTGGACCTGATAGAATATTTTTACACTCTACCCATCTGACAAAGTTCTAATATCCAGAATCCATAAGGAATTTAAGCAAATTTACATGAAAAAAAATGAACAGCCCCATTAAACAGTGAGCAAAGGATGTGAACAGACATTTCTGAAAAGAAGACATTTATGTGGCCAACAAACCTATGAAAAAAAGCTCAACATCACTGGCCATTAGAGAAATGCAAATCAAAACCACAATGAGATACCATCTTAGACCAGTCAGAATGATGATTACAAAAAGTCAAGAAGCAACAGATGCTGGTGAGGCTGTGGAGAAACAGAAACACTTTTTACACTGTTGGTGGGAATATAAATTAGTTCAACCATTGTGGAAGACAGTGAGGCAACTCCTCAAAGATCTACAGCCAGAAATGCCATCTGACCCAGCAATCCCACTACTGGGTATATACCCAAAGGAATATAAATCATTCTACTATAAAGATACATGCATGTGTATGTGTACTGCAGCACTATTCACAATAGCAAAGACATGGAATCAACACAAATGCCCATCAATGATAGACTGGATAAAGAAAATGTGGTACATATGTACCATGGAATACTATGCAGCCATAAAAGGAATGAGATCATATCCTTTGCAGGGAGATGGATGGAGCTTGAAGCTGTTATCCTCAGCAAACTAGCACAGGAGCAGAAAACCAAACGCTGCATGTTCTCACATAAAAATGGGAGCTGAACAATTAGAACACATGGACACAGGAAGAGGAACAACACACACAGGGGCCCTTTCAGGAGCAGGGGGGAGAAAATATCAGGATAAATACCTAATGTATGTGGGGCTTAATACCTAGGTGATGGGTTGATAGATGCAGCAAACCATCATGGCACATGCTTACCCATGTAATAAATCTGCACGTCCTGCACATGTATCTTGGAACCTAGAATGAAATAAAATTAAATTAAAACTTATTTCTAAAATTGAATCTAAACACTAAATGGATAAAACTGAAGGGGTGATTTCACAATCACTAAAAAGGTTGCATATACAGCAAAGGAGAGAATAAACTTCAGTCTCTCCAAAACATGAGAAAAGACATGCATCTTAATATGACTAGAGTAAGCTAATGTTTATCACATTAATGTGAATAGATTATTCCCCTCTACTTACAAAAACATAATCATCATATTAGACCAAAAGGAGAATTGAAATATATGCTCTTTATTAAAGATGTACTAGAAAGTAACACAAAGTTATTGTTTAAATGTGATGAATAAGCAGAAATATAAAATAAACACAAAGAAGGCATGTGTTAATAATGTTAATACCGAAAAAGTTAGAATTCAATGGGAAAAGCTTTCCATGGGTCAAAGAAAAATGTTTGTTATTCAAACAGGTTAACTGTGAGTTCACATTTATGTTCCCCTGACAAGAGTACTGATAAATACGTAAAGCTTCACTAGTAAAACAACAACAACAAAAAGTTCTCTGAGTCTTTGGCAGATCAAATGGATAAAAAGTAAAACATTAAATCAAGGAATTGAATAATAAAATTAATAATATTTATTTCATACATTTATCTACCTTTTTAATAGTATATGTAAATTATTGTACTATAAATGCCATGGAAAGTTTACAAAATATAATTTGAACTAGACCCAAAGAGAATCTAAAAATATAATGTACAAATCAATATAGAATACACTCTGATCAGGTGGGTGGTGAGCATGAGAATTCACCTCACAGAAATCCAGGCATAGGGCACATAACTGAATGAGGTCTGGGATGCTATACTTTGAAATCTATCACCTCATTTGCACCAAGGTCGTGCATCCCACAAGCCCTTCTAAAACAAAGGCTGAGTGCAGTTGTTATAGTTAGGAAGATTTATGCCTGGGAGATTGAGGACTACATTTTCAACTAACTGACTCCAGGACTCCTCAAAAGTACTGTCAAAACTTCAAAACTGCACAGTAGTAGTCTAGGATACTTCGCCAACACTTCCCACCCTCCCTCTCTCACTCAGGGTCAGCATTGCATTGCTGTATGGTAGCTCTCCCAGCTTCGCCCAGTTTCCTTCCTGTTTCCCTTCACACAAGCATGTCCTCTAATTAAATTTTTGTACATTAATCCTGTCTGGGCATCCTATTCTTGGATATCTCAGCCTAATACAAAATGTAATAAGATTAGAATTAATGCCAATAGCATACACAGAAACAGCAAATAGGTGAATATTAAAACTAATTGCTAAATACTTTTTTAATCAAAAGAGAAAACTGAAAGTACAATTATATACTTACAAATAATACCATGTGACGAAACTTATAATCAAAGTTGTGTTTAGAAAAACATTTATAACTTAAATGCTTCTATTAGCCAATTAAAAATGAAAATAAACCTACCAAAACTGAGAATTCAAGAACATAGAAAAAATAAACACGCCTAAGCACAGTAGGTTGAAGGAATTAATAGGGATTAAAGCAGACGTCAATAGAACAGAAAACAAAAATACTATATGCCATAATTATTTTCTTACCAGAGGTGGCTTTTCTCCTCAATTAATTTTAAAAATAAGAAAATACGTGTAGCAAGTTGGAAGGAAAAAATGCTGAGTAGTCATAGATAAATAAGATATATAAAAATAATAAATTATAATTGAATATTATATGGCGCATGATGTTGAAAAACATAATCAGGATTAAACGTATAATTTTAAGAGATTTACATTTAACCTAAACTTGCTGAAGATGATATAATAAAGCTAAGTAGATCAATTTAAAAATTAACAAATTATCCCACTCATCTTCAAAGAGACTGGCTCAAAGTTTGAGGTGTGTTCTTTGTTTTATTTTATTTTTATTGAGCAATAATAATTGCATGTATTTTTATGGCATATAATGTGATGCTTCAATGCATGCATATATCGTGGAATGAGCAAATTAGGCTAATTAACATATCCATGTCATAGGTGAGTTATTTCAAATTTTTTGGTAACATAAGTTATATTTTATTTACAAATGTCTAGAATACATACAAAGCAGGAAAGATTATCAATGTATTCAATACATATTTATAGGCATGATAATAAACCATGACTATAGGGGAAGGGAAGGGAGGATCAATCCATATCACTTATAAATATTGAGGCAAAAATTGTAGAACAGGTTTGGCAAATCGGATCAGAGAAGTCAATTTAGAAGAGGTGGTATCAAGAATGAACTAAAGAGTAGGATTTTCACCAGCAGAGCAAGGCACTTGAAACAAGGAAAAGTTAAGTGAGCAGCAGCGGCATAGCACAAAAGACCCACCTAGGTAAAATGACCATGCTTCCCAGTTTCCCTGGCCAGTGCTTGCTTATACTACTTTCCAGTATAACTGTTAGTAGCATCCTTTTCCACTCACAAAGGTATCCTGGGTCTGGGCACAGTGGCTCACAGCCTTTAATCCCAGCACTTCGGGGAAGAAGCAAGCAGATCACCTGAACTCAGCAGATCTAGACCAACCTGGGCAACACAGCAAAATCCCATCTCTATAAAAAATACAAAAATTAGCTGGGCGTGGTGGTGCCCACCTGTATTCCCAGCTACTCAGGAGGCTGAGGCAGGTGAATCCCTTGAGCCCAGGAGGCAGAGGTTGCAGTGAGCCTAGATTGCACCACTGCACTCCAGCCTGGGCAACAGAGGGATATCTTGTGAAAAAAAAGTATTCTAGGGTCTCCCTGACTACTTAAGATGCTGAAAACTGGAAAGAGCATTGCTTTTATTCTAACAACTACAATACAAAAACCTGAATGAACTACACAATTGTAATTATTTGAACCACAGACTGAAAGTCTCAGGGCAACCAAGTAGCCTAAAATCTAATAAAAGAGATGCATCTTCCAAGAAAAATGAGACACAAGCCCATCACAAGCACAGAGCATGGAAGGAAGAGTTGCCATTACAAACAGATAAAAAATTAACTGAAATTGTTAATGAATTGATAAAGGCTGGTTGTGGGTGGGTGCAAAACCATATAATCCGTGGAGCCATAAACACAAGGGGGATTTGCACCCACTCATCCTTTTTTCTGCAGAACGCAACTAGTGTTGATGAGAAACTCTGATGCCAGGGCAGGAAAACAATAAAAATCTAACTTTGTTTTATGACTTGGAGGAGGGGAGAGGCCACCACTGCAGGAAAGGCACAAAGCCCTGGCAGAACCATCTTTTGCTGAGAGTTTTAAGCCCTTGAGGAAAGAGCAGTAAGCCCTGTCAACCTCAGGGCACAAATTAAGATCCATTACAGCTGGAGAAAAAGAAAAAAAAAACTTTTATTTTTAAGGAAACAGGAAACCATGCTCAACCCTATCACTGGAGCAGCAAGAAAGTCCCACACAAGAACTACCAAAAATATAAGATACGGTTTGCCTGCCAGGGAGGTGAGCAGCAGGATGACTGCCAAAGCTCCATCCCTAAGGCCCAGGGACACAAGGCCAGCCTAAGAATGAGGCTAGAGCAGGACAATAAAGAAACTCCTTTCCACTTCTATAATAAGGTTAGAAAGTCCCAATTCACAAGCTACAAATGTCTATCTCTGTGAGAGAGATAAGAGGATTGACACCCACTATGAGGTGCAGGCACAAAGGGAAGGCTGAAAGCTAAGGGTGGAGTAGAAACATTCAGCAAAACGCTCTGGCAACCCAGCTCCCGTGATAAACACAAGATAATCCTCCAGGATTTAAACTCTGTGATACACTCAAGGAACAATAGGAACAACAAAACTCAAACCAGCTCAGATATGGAGTAGATTGAGTCAACTGCATGCACTATTGGTCTAGCAAAGAGGCATGCCTATTTTCAGGCACATATATTATTTCTCCCTGTTACTGGAGCTATTCACAATGAGTGGCATTCAACAGAAGAAATAGAAGGCACACAAACAAGTAAGAAAAAAGAACCCACTGGAAAGAGATAAAGCAATTAACAGACACAGACTTAGAAATGGCCCAAACATTGGAACTATTGGACAGGAACTTTTAAATACTTATTATTAATAAATTACAATTTCTCATGGAAAACATGGTCAACAGCCATGAACAGATGTGGACTTTTGCAGAGAAATGAAAACTATTAAAAAGAGTCAAATAGAAATGCTAAAAACTATCTATCAAAAATGAAGGTGAAATAGTTTTCGAAACAAAAGAATACATACATACAAATATACATATATACATATGTAAAATAATTTAATATCAGCAGACCTGCACCACAGGAAATATTTCAAAAAACAATCAAACATAAAACAAACAAGTCTTTAGGCAAAGGAACATGATACTAGACAGAAATTTGAATCTATACCCACACAGGCAAATGAAAAACTCTAGGAATAGTTAAAATGAAAGTAAATTTAAAAGACACTTTTTTATTTTTAACCACTCTAAATCACTTTTCTTTAAACATTCAGTAATGCACTAAAGTATCATCGAATGCCTAAAAAGCACTGGTAGAAATGCATTTGGAGTTTATATCCTATGTAAATATAAAATGGATAACATCAATCAATAGCACGAAAGATGAGGGGGAAGATTGTCAGTATGCTGTTTTGTAAATTGCAATCTAAATGAAGCAGTATGATGCTATTTGAAAGTATATTGTTATTAATTAATGATGTGCATTGAAAACCCTCTGGCAGCCACTACATTTTAAAAAGATATATATATTAAGCTAATCATGAAATAAAATAGAATTATGTAAATTAATCATAACTAGACAGAAAGGAGACAAAAGGAACAAAGAACAGATGGAACAAATAGAAAACAAATTGCAAGAAAGCAGATTTTAATTTAACTATATATTTATAACTTATTAAAGTATTTAAATGCATTTATATCAGTCAGGGCTCTCCAGAGAGACAGAACCAATAGCATATACAAGAAAGATAATTTATTAAGAGGAATTTGCTCATGGTCACAATGGTACAGTTCTAGCACAGGCCATCTGCAAGTTGGAGGACCAGAGAGACCAGTAGTGTGGCTCCCAGGGAAGCTGGTAGCATGGCTTAGTCAAAAGCCTTAGAACCAGGGAAGTCTGAGAGCCTCCAGGAGGCTGCTGTTGCAAGTCACATAATCCAGAGGCTGAAAGAATCTGGAATCTTTTGTCCAAGGTCAGGAGGAGAGGAAGGTATTCTACTCAGAAAGGGAGAGAGAAGCTAGAGAATACTGGGTATCCCCTTTCTTTGGTCTGTTGTCCTCCAGCCAACTGGATGATGTCTGCCTACACCAAGGGTGAGTCTTCCTGTCTCAGTCCACTGACTCACGGGTCCATCTCCTCTAGAAGAATCCTTCCAGACACACACATAAATAATTCTTCTACCAGCCATCTAGATATTTCTCAATTTAGTCAAGTGAACAGTTAATAATAGCTATCATAGCACTAATGAAAAGACAGGGATGGTCAGATTGGCTAACAAGCAATTTATTCTGTCCAGATGAAACCCCTTTAAATATAAAGACAAGTATAGATTCAAAATAAAATGATGTAAAAAGATATACTATACCAACACTAATTAGAGGAAAGCTGAAGTGACTACATTCATATCAGACAAAATAGACTTCAGATCAAAGAATACTACCAGGAAAAAAAAAAAAAGAAGGAACATTATAAGGCTGTGGCTCAGGAGAGGAGCTGACTACAAAGGAGACTGAAATAATTTTGGTAGAGTGAGACTATTACATATCTTGACTCCTGTGGCAATTACACAACCATACACATTTGTCAAATGCATAGATCTATACACTGAAAATGGTGAATCTTGCTGTAAGTAAATTATACCTCAATGAACTGACCTTAAAAACATCACTCTATATAGAAGTGAAACAAGTAAATAATACATTTATTTTCCCAAATGTCTATTCAATGTTTGCTAGGTAAATAACACTGTTTGAAGGCAATCTTGATCTTGAGATCCCTTTTTCTTTTCATTCACTTTTAAATATAATCTGAGTGCATGCACATAATGATTTTTTCCTTTAAACTTTTTCATTGACATAAAATTCTACCTTAAAGATTTAATTAAAGGATTTTGTTTTATGACAAGGTCTCACTCTGTCACCTAAACTGGAGCGCAATGGTGCGATTGCTACCCACTGCAACCTCAACTTCCCAGGGCTCACACAACCCTTCCACCTCAGCCTCCCGAGTAGCTGGAACTACAGGTGCATGCCACCATGCCTGTCCATTTTAGTTTTTAGTTTATTTATTTATTTATTTATTTATTTTGTAGAGATGGGGTTTTGCCCTGTTGCTCACAGTGGTCTCAAACTCCTGAGCTCAAGAGATTTGCCTGCCTCAGCCTTCCAAATTGCTGGGTTTACAGGTATGTTACACTTTGGCAAGGATCATTTTATTTAAGGATGCTTTTTCTTTTTTCTTTTATTCTGAATTCCCTTTCTTTTCATACCAAATCTGTAAGCAAGTAGGTAAAATAATGGACATAAATGATTTCATTTTGTTCAAAAACTATTTCAAATACTCACAGTGAAGTTTCTGATTTCATCCTTTGTCGGAAATATTTATTACTTCGAAATAGGATAGAGAAAATGTTTCTTATGCAATACTTATACACCTGAAAGGGAATTTATCATGGGGAATTTGTTCAATTGCATGCCACAATTTGGAAAAGAATTAGAAGTAAAAGAGTATCCGAAATGATGCAGGGACTTTGAATTTTTTTTTTTATACAATGCTTTGATAAATCAATTATCTCACACAATAACCCATATCCAGTATAATAAAACTCATTACTGTGAATTAGAAAGAAGTGAGAAATGTGAATTTATCCTTTAAGTGCTAATGCTACAATATTTACTATAATTTTAATGTGTTGCCTTGTGACTTACTGATCATTCAGTTTTAATTCAAAGAAAGGTATCTCAGGTAATGCTGCACATTGAAATAAAAAAATAAACATTCTTAGAAGCAAAGCAAAACACTATGAAAATTTCTTTCCAGAGACCAAACATATTTGGGATAACAAACCATCATATGAATTTAGAGTTAAAGTGCATTTCTAAAAGAAAGTATGTGTTCTCATGCCTAGGGCTTTCTATGCTGCATATTTTGTTTAATACAGGCTGAAATCTGCTCAAAAACAGATAAATACATTTAATATTGACTGATGAACTAGGCCATCTCTGCTTCATAGTATTCAATAGTGTACTGAATTGATCACCTTATCTGTTCGTAATATTCTTACTTTGTGTGAAAGGAAATAAAAACCCTCTCCACACATTTTCATTTATTTTTATCTCATTGTACAGCATTTTAGAAACAATTCAACACCAAATAAGAAGACATCATTTCTTCACAATTCTGTCATCTCAATAAATCTAACTTTTAAATTTTTCACATTTTTTGAAGCCTTAGCAATATATGTACAAAATTTTTAATACTGCAGTAAACATAGTGAAAATACCGTTTATCCATCTATTCATTTTTCAACAAATGTTCACTGACCACCATCATTTTAAGACCTTAGAGGCCGGGCGCGGTGGCTCAAGCCTGTAATCCCAGCACTTTGGGAGGCCGAGACGGGCGGATCACAAGGTCAGGAGATCGAGACCATCCTGGCTAACACGGTGAAACCCCGTCTCTACTAAAAAATACAAAAAAAAAAAAAAAAACTAGCCGGGCGAGGTGGCGGGCGCCTGTAGTCCCAGCTACTCGGGAGGCTGAGGCAGGAAAATGGCGTAAAAACCCGGGAGGCGGAGCTTGCAGTGAGCTGAGATCTGGCCACTGCACTCCTGCCTGGGCAACAGAGCGAAACTCCGTCTCAAAAAAAAAAAAAAAAAAAAAAAAAAAAAAAAGACCTTAGAATACATTCTAAACCAAAAATCTTTGCCTTCATGAAGATAAAACTTTGGGAGGTTCAATATAGGTAATATAAAAGAATTACCCAGCAACTTCGGAAGCTGAGGCAGATGAATCACTTCAAGCCGGGAACCTAAGCAGCGTAGTGAGACCCCCAATCGAGAGCGAGAGCGAGAGCGCGGTAAAATATGTTGACATTAGAAAGTTTTGCCATACTATAGTTAAAAAAATAGAGAAGATATGGCAGGGGAAAGGTGTGCTCGGAGTTTGGGAAAGGGCTCTGAAAGTTTAAATAGGATAAAAGAGTAGACCTACTTGAGATGCTCACACTAGAAACAATGTTAAAAGAGAAGAAATAGTTAGTCACGTGGATATTTAGGGAGTAGTCTAGACATGGGCCAGAGCCAGGCTGAGGTCCCTGGGCAGGGACATGCCTAGGAGGCCATTGCGGCTGGAATCCAGGGAACAGTAAGGAAAGTCGTAGGAAATGAAGTGAGGGAGGGAATAGGGAGTCAGGACAGAGCCTTTAAGACTTTCCGCTTGGAGTTTATTTTTTTCACTTACAATCATATCAGAAACATTTTCCACATTGTTACATTCTCTTCTGCATAGGTATATGGCATGAGAGAGAGGAAATAATTCCCCAAGTGGTGTTGTGGAAAAAAGAAAACAGAAAAAGACACATACCAGATAGACTCTATTTTTGAAATCTCTCTTCTTTCTTCACAATTTATTTCCACTTATTTTTTCCTATTGCCATTACCACATGTAGATGCCTAGAAAAAAAAAAAAAAAACTAATATTTATATAACTTAAAGTATTAGGGTCTCGATCTTTTATTTTTCCAGCTTTCATTTTGAATGTGAAAGGAGCAATTTTAACAAAGAGGGAAATTGCAAAGAAATCATTCAGACATTGGATCCTCTCCCCATCATGTATAAAGGAAGACCCTGTTTGTGGGCCTGCTAGAATATAAAACACAATAATGGTTGATATGACAGATGAGTCTTTAGTAAACCACTGTGTTTACCCTCTTGTGAATGTCTGTGGCCAGAACTGGAATTTGGTGCAAAGGTGACTATTTAAAACCATACAATTATGAGGCACATATTCCTTCCACTCTAGCTTTAAGAAAGTATGTTCTTTTCCCAGGAGATAGTGTTAGAATTGATCTGCCTCACACCAGTGTTTCATCTCTCTGTGCTACTTATTCTGAGAGCTTTACTTATTTTTCCAAAACTATTGTTAGTATCCTTTGTACATGCAATAAACAGAAACCGGAGACTGCTCATTACTATGAAATGCTTTCATGATCTCATATTATTTCTTTTTAAATGCAGCCAGCTAAAACATATTCTTGAAATGTGACAATTAATCAACAGATCCAAAGCAAATTTTCCTTTTTGCTTTCAAGTGACTAGTTAATTAGATGATTTACTATTTAAATGCTGCTCAACCCATATGACTGTTCATTATATTTATTTCATGTGTCAATATAAATGTAAAAAACTTAGAATAAATAATACATAAAATTGTGCTCATTTCATTTCATGCTATTTGCCAGTTTCACATTAGATGCATTCCTGCCTGGAAGCACACTCATCAGTTGAATTCTCTCACATCTTTATTACTTATTCCTTACGGAAATATTCATTTCTGAGAATTATAAAGAAAATATTTCAAGATTTTGTTATAATTGATAGCCATATTATATTCAATCATTCTCCTTTTGTTACTATCAGAGCTGTTTAACTTGACATACTATCAGTTTGTAAAAACACACTTTTGGTTGCTGCAAGTTCATACTTTCTGTCATTAATACAAATGCATAGATTTCAGTAACCTTAAACAACTATTTATAGGAGGCAGAATAATTTTTAATGACATGAAATAGATATCCTCCTATTTCCCCATTGATGCTTCTAGGTCATTTTTCCTTCATCATTGGGCATCTCAGTTCCTTGGCATGCCACTTCCAAAGAGCTTTTCCTCCGTAACTGTGCTACCTTGAAAAATCCCAGTTACAAGCATCTCCGCTTCTAACCTCCAGTCTGTTACTCTAGCACTTGCGTTTTAATAACACCTAGACTACATCAGGGCCTTTAATCCATTCACGTTGCTGTTGGTCACCTCCATGTTCCCATGTCCTTGCTTATAGACTCAGCTTAGATCCCGGGTCTATAAAATAGGCACTCTTTATCCATCAATACATTTGCCTTTGTAAATGCAAATGTTCCCTTGCTTGGTACCTACGTTCACAAATCTCAATGGGCAGTCACACGTTGCCAAGTAATTATATTGTACCTCTTTAATAAATTGCATTCCCTTAGTCTCTGAAATGAATAGTTCAGACCTGCTTGTTTTTTCTTTTGAGTTTCTAACCCTTGTCCTTATCTCCATCTCAGCCGATTTCCCCTCACATATAGAGAGAAAATCAATTCTATCAGATGAGAACTGCTTCCTCTTCCTAAAACTAAATTCACCAACCACCCCACATGTATACCTCATTTCCTTTGAAATAGAAAAAAAATGTCTCTCTTTCTTTCTAGTATTAAACCTCCATATGTCCCCTGGATTAACCCTACAATCAGTTTTCTGTGGTAGTACCAGGCAGTCATTAAGAATGAAGATGGCGGGGGGCGGGGGGGGGGGGGGGGGGGCGGGGAGCAAGATGGCCCAATAGGAACAGCTCCAGTCTCCAACTCCCAGCGCCAGCGACACAGAAGACCGGTAATTTCTGCATTTTCAACTGAGGTACTGGGGACATCTCACTAGGGAGTGCCGGACAATCGGTGCTGGTCAGCTGCTGCAGCCTGACCAGCGAGAGCTGAAGCAGGGCGAGGCAACGCCTCACCTGGGAAGTGCAAGGGGGAAGGGAATCCCTTTTCCTAGCCAGGAGAACTGAGACACACAACACCTGGAAAATCGGGTAACTCCCACCCCAATACCGCACATTAAGCAACGGGCACACCAGAAGAATATATCCCCACACCAGAAGAATATATCCCTCACCTGGCCGGGAGGGTCCCACGCCCACGGAGCCTCCCTCATTGTTAACACAGCAGTCTGCAGCGATCTAACCCCAAGGCAGCAGGGAGGCCCAAGGCAGCAGCGAGGCTGGGGGAGGGGCGCCCGCCATTGCTGAGGCTTAAGTAGGTAAACAAAGCCGCTGGGAAGCTCCAACTGGGTGGAGCTCACAGCAGCTCAAGGAAACCTGCCTGTCTCTATAGACTCCACCTCTGGGGGCAGGGCTCAGCTAAAAAACAACAGGGGAAACAGCAGAGGCCTGAGCAGACACGAACGACTCTGTCTGACAGCTTTGAAGAGAGCAGTGGATCTCCCAACAGGGAGGTTGAGATCTGAGAAGGGACAGACTGCCTGCTCAAGTGGGTCACTGACCACTGAGTAGCCTAACTGGGAGACATCCCCCACTAGGGGCAGTCTGACACCCCACACCTCACAGGGTGGAGTACACCCCTGAGAGGAAGCTTCCAAAGGAAGAATCAGACAGGTACACTCGCTGTTCAGCAATATTCTATCTTCTGCAATCTCTGCTGCTGATACCCAGGCAAACAGGGTCTGGAGTGGACTCAAGCAATCTCCAACAGACCTATAGCTGAGGGTCCTGACTGTCAGAAGGAAAACTATCAAACAGGAAGGACACCTATACCAAATCCCCATCAGTACGTCACCATCATCAAAGACCAGAGACAGATAAAACCACAAAGATGGGGAAAAAGCAGGGCAGAAAAGCTGGAAATTCAGAAAATAAGAGCGCATCTCCCCCTGCAAAGGAGCACAGCCCATCACCAGCAACGGATCGAAGCTGGTCAGAGAATGACTTTGACGAGATGAGAGAAGAAGGCTTCAGTCCATCAAACTTCTCAGAGCTAAAGGAGGAATTACGTACCCAGCGCAAAGAAACTAAGTCTTGAAAAAAGAGTGGAAGAATTGACAGCTAGACTAATTAATGCAGAGAAGGTCATAAACGAAATGACAGAGATGAAAACCATGACACGAGAAATACGTGACAAATGCACAAGCTTCAGTAACCGACTCGATCAACTGGAAGAAAGAGTATCAGCGATTGAGGATCAAATGAATGAAATGAAGCGAGAAGAGAAACCAAAAGAAAAAAGAAGAAAAAGAAATGAACAAAGCCTGCAAGAAGTATGGGATTATGTAAAAAGACCAAATCTACGTCTGATTGGGGTGCCTGAAAGTGAGGGGGAAAATGGAACCAAGTTGGAAAACACTCTTCAGGATATCATCCAGCAGAACTTCCCCAACCTAGTAGGGCAGGCCAACATTCAAATTCAGGAAATACAGAGAGCACCACAAAGATACTCCTGGAGAAGAGCAACTCCAAGACACATAATTGCCAGATTCACCAAAGTTGAAATGAAGGAAAAAATCTTAAGGGCAGCCAGAGAGAAAGGTCGGGTTACCCACAAAGGGAAGCCCATCAGACTAACAGCAGATCTCTCGGCAGAAACTCTACAAGCCAGAAGAGAGTGGGGGCCAATATTCAATGTTCTTAAAGAAAAGAATTTTCAACCCAGAATTTCATATCCATTAGCAAAGAAGGGTAAAAAAAAAAAAAAGACAAAATCTGTAAAACAATCAGAAGATTTGAAAATGCACGGAAATTTATTGCAGTGGTAAGCGGCTCTCTATATCTCATGTGACAAGTCCATGATTGTTTAACTGGATTTAAACAGAGTATTATGATAGATGTTCAGAGCACATTCCCTGAGTTATCAAGAATGACTAAAGCATTTTGAACTTTCTGTTTCAAAAGACACTTTAGAAAGGATTCCACCAGAAATGACTTAAAAGTATTAGAAGTTTAAAAAGGAATACTCCTGACATCTCCCCTGAATAAACCATATCTTTCCCCAATGATGCTAGATAAATAATTTGCTACTGTGGCAATATCAGTCTCTTAGTGAATAATTCTAGCACTCTTCTCACGTGCTTGGAGACTTTTCTTAGTTACCATATCATTTCAACTAATTAACAGGTTTGTTTAAGGGATCCGTTTCTTAAAAACTCTTTTACAGTTTTGTCAAAATTGATTTTTGTAATAAATTGACATAAGTTAAATGGACAAGGTAAGTCATCATTAAAGAAATCCCCTGGCAAAAGATTCCTTTAATATGAGTTTCTGTATAACTCATCTTCCTTATGACTTTACATGTACTATGATGGCTATAAGAAAGACAATAAACAAGTATTGGTGAGGATGTGGAGAAACTGGAACTCTCATTCATTGCTTGTGGGAATGTAAAATGGTTCAGCTGCTTTGGAAAACAGTTTGTCAGTTTCTTTGAAAAGTTAAACATGGAGTTAGCATACGAACCAGGAATTCCAGTCCAAAGTATATAACCAAGAGAATCGAAGATGTCTGTCTTCACCAGAACTTGTGCATAAATGTTCATAGCATTCCAAACATGTTCATCATAGCCAAAAGGTTGAAACAGCTCAAATGTCCATGCACTGATGAAAGCAAGACAAAGTGTTCTATACCTAACAAAAAATGAAAATGGAAATATCATCATAGAAAATGAAATACTCATGCATGCTACAGCAGGGATAAACCTTAAAAACATCATGCTAAGTGAAATAAGCCCGACACAAAAAGGCAAATATATGATTCCATTTATGTGAAATATCCAGAATAGACAAATTACATAGACAGAAAGTACATTCATGGTTTCTAAGGGCTGGTAGATGGTGGGATTGGGGAATGACTGCTAATGGGTGTGGGTTTCTTTTTGGAATATTAAAAATATTCTGAAATTAGGTAGAAGTGAAGGTTATACAACTAGTGAATAGACTAAAACTCACTGAATTCTATACTTTAAAATAGTGATTACGCCATGTTAATTATATCTCAATAAAAATGTCATCTTTTTATCAATTTGTATATTTCATATATAAGCTCTTGAAATGAACCATACCCTTGATATAATTTTTTCTTGTATTTATGACTTTTGCAACTGAGCCCTGAGGATTTCAAATAAAGTGTGTCTCTAATAAACCAAAGTTATAAAGGGCCATAATTTTGAGGACTAGTCATGTCAGCAAAATGATTATTAGTAATTTTTAGATTAAACATATGAGAAGAATGAAGAACTAATTATATCAGTGGCTCCTGTCCTGTCTCTCTCTTTCTCTCTCTCTGATTACAGGCTCCCGAGCAATAGTTCTACTGCAAAGTAAACATCTCTGTTTAGAATTTGCAAGAGGGTGCCGAGCACTGTCTTTGGTGCTGTATTTCGTAACTGATTTATTCAATTGAAATTAAATATTTGATCTTTTAGCTACAAAGCAATGCAACCCAGCCTGGGGATGCTGAAAATTGTTAATTATGAAAATGACAGAGGAAAAGAGAAAATATTTAGTGAACACATTAAAGCTGTATATGAAGGAAAGTAATAAACTCTACATAAACATCTGTGGTTTATGAGAGTATCATGTATTTTATTATTAAGCAAAAATCATGAGGCAGCAGAGAATATACTAATAATCACAAATATTTTCCAGAACTAGATGAATTGCCTGAGACTGAAAAAGTTACATTTGTTGATAATAACATAATGAGAATATTTGATTATTTCCCTCAGGGAAGAATTTTTCAATATTCTGCTGAGTATAAAGGATTCCCTCTCTTCTTTCACTGTTTCGGTGACCTTGTATCTTTTTATCTAATAAAACAAAATACTCATTCAACAGTTTAAACTGTTGTGTAAACTCTAAGGCTTTTTGTCTTGGTCCTTAGCATATGAACCACATGTAATTTGTAGCCCTGTCATGAAACTATTGGAATTTCTTCTCTCATTCTCAGTTGACATTAGTAGGAATAGAGAATTCTGGGTAATTGTTGCATTGTTTATTTCATAGAATATTTTATTATAATGATATATTTGGTTATAATGTCCAAACTATTTCAACCTTGTGTCATAAAAATTTCCTTTTAGAAGTAAAACAATCTTTGTAAATCATTGCATCCACACAATATTATTGGTTTTATGTAAGGTGGTCAACATGGTTTAGCAAGTTATGTAACTGTTTAGTTTTATAATTCTATAAGGAATCTTATACATACGATTCTATAAGGAATTATAACAATGCTTGACATACTCAAGTCACTGAAATCATAATATAGAGCTAATTTTTAACAGTAGCAAGATAAGAATTTATTCAGAGTCCCATTAAAATGTTCAATATTCAGCAATTAAGACATGTAGTCAGACTTTTTTAAGGAATGGAGTATGTGAAATTAAAAAAAAGTGTCATCGCATAGCTGTTTTTGTCAACTCTATATCCGGCTATAGAGGAAAGAATATAAAGAAATGTGTAAATTCATAGATAAAAATGTGTTTTAAAGTGTAGAATGGAGGATTAGTGGGATAAAAAGAGTCTTGCCGGGGGACCAGGACCATTAAAATATCAATATGTTATAATGTTAGTTTAGACTAATGGTCAGATGAAGAATAAAATTGAGGTCACAAAATGATTAGGCTTGGCTCTAGGAAAGGATGGGGATTTGTAATTATGGAAATAGAAGCTCTGATTCTTACAGACATGGAGACATTTAAGGTAGGTGATCAGTGTATAGGAAGCATATGGAGGCAATAAAAATACCTATCATTGAAACATGAATATAGAGATTCCAGTAGTATTTTCTCCCGTTTCTGAAACTATTTTTACCCTGATTATTTTTAGTCATTTCTTTTCTATCTCCCTGTCTTGATGCGTGACTCATCTTCTTTATCAAAATCCCTGCCTTGGGCTAGTTCTAACAGCCCATTCTTCCTTTTCATTGTGAGAATGTAACCACAAATCCTTCTGATGTTGACAGAGAAGATGGGGCACTACCAAGTCTCATTGCATTGAATCAATATAATAACCTATAAAAATGATGACAGTCTTATATTCATGTGAAACATTTTGTGGGCTACAGTCACAGCTCCTTCAGCGCCTAGGAAGTGAAGGGGCATATTAATTCAAGATATCAATGGTATTATTATTTATATTATCAGTATTAAATATTAGGTGACTTTCCAACTCTTTCTGCAGTTTTATCCTTTTAGGTATGACTGGTTCTATTATCTTTGACTTACAATATTGTCATACTAGATATATGATCCTTTGAAAATAAGGAAGGATAAGCAAGATATTCAAAATGTCCCCAGGTCTGTCACCACTACAGGAACTATTTCTATAAAACAAAATCTCTATCCTTTTCTAGAACCAAGCCGAATCACTTGGTCATCTCAGTTTTATTCTCTATCAGACCATTAGTCTAAACTAACATTTTGAAATTTTTGTATTTTAACAGCTTCCTCCAGAAACTCTTTTTATTCCACTAATCCTTCATTCTATACTTTAAAACACTTTTTTAATTCTATAAATTTACACAGTTCTCTATAATTTTTCCTCTATAGCCAGAAATAGAGTTGACAAAAATAGTTATGCAGATACTTTTTAAAAATTAACACACTCTCTTCTTTCCTTGATCAGTGTCTTACTATTTCTCTAAAATATACAAAACAACTTTTTAAATCTCTGAAATAAAATATTAAATTATATTATGTTAGACTTTAAAAAATTACTTGTTAACTTTTTCCATACAAAGATATTGAAATCTATCCAAATCTAAAGTTTTTCTTATCTCCTTAATATTTTCTATTTCATCTTCATGTTCTTATTTGCTGAATTTGTGCTATGCCTTAAATATCTATGTGTTTGCTTTTATTTTTCAGTTGAGTGCAGAGTTGACTTAACATATTTCTCAGTCCATTGCACATTGTCATCATTGGTCAATTCAAGGTTTTCACCTTATCTATTGTTATTTTTCTTTTTCTTCTCAATGTCTGCCCCCATTCCCCTCATACATATGGGCACCACCCTATTTGTGATACAGGTCTTAAGCATGCACATATTCCTGTAATATTGTTATGTGACAGGGTATTTTAAATCTTGTGTATAGGATATTTTGCTGCTTATGCATCTCTGCTTCTCACTTTTCATGCTTAACACATTTGAAATTTGACTCTGATATTTCCTTCCTTCCTTCCTATAGTAGGTTTTTCCATTGTCTTCATGGTCCATATTTTACATGTTTTTGATCAATAACAATACAGGTTGTTTCCAGCTTCCTGCCATTCCTAAAAATTATGTTTTGCCATTCTCACTGTGTAAAGTGATATATTATTGTTGTTTAATTTTTCCTTGATCTGATTAATAGTAGGATGGAGTATTCTTTCATATATGTTCCTGTTAGCCATGGTCTTATCTACCTATACACTGCTTGTTCACCTAGTTTCCCCATTTTTCTATTGATATTTCTCTGTTTTTCTTATTGACTTACAAATGTCTTTCTATTTATGCCATCTGTCTGTTGATTTTGTCTGTTGCCCCTTAGACAGAAATCCTTAATTTCAATGTAGTCAAATCATCCATATATTTTTGCCATACAGTTTATATGTTGGGGTTTCATTTAAAAAGTTTTTTCTATGCCTAAATTACAAAACTTTTGTTTAAACTTTTATTCTTTTTATTTAATAACAAGTTTTTAATCTACCATCTATGCTATGGAAATGTTCATGGTTAGCTTTATTTTTCTTCATATACTGATTCTGTTTTCCAAATACCATTCTTAAATGATCCTTTTTGTCTGTTACTTCGTGGTGCTATGTTGAAAGCTAAACATTGTTCCCATCCATTGGTTTATTTGTCTATTCCTGAGTTAATACTATACTGACTTTTATCGCTAGAGATTTGGTTATATTTTAATATAGGTAGAATAAGCCCCTCCTCTCTAACTGCCCCATATACCTTTAATTTTCTTTTTTTTAAACTGACTTTTATTCTTCCATATAGATTTGAGCATGAGTTTTCCAAGTTACAAAAAAATCTGTTTTTAAATATATCTCTTAATGATTATATATAACAGCATATTTTTGGATTTTGATTTTGATTTAAAAATCAGAAAGCTATCTCTTGCAACATTTTGAAAATATTATATCACTGTGTTCTACACTCAAGCATGCCTTTTTGAAGTCTGATGCCAATATGACTTGTTTACCTCTGTGGAGAGTCTCCTTTTGTCTCTAGAAACTTTTAAATTTTTCTCTTTGTCTTCAATAGCCATGTATTTTACAACATTTTTAGGGTTGGGTTTCTTATTCTCTATGCTGTTTCATTCTGGAGCCCTTTCAATCAGAAGTTTTCCAACCTCTTTCAATTAGAGAAATTCTTGGATGTCACTTCTTGAAATATTTTCTTTTCTGTGTCTACATACATTTTTTTCTCTCCAAATGGAACTTATTTTTAAAAATACTTTGATATTTCTATTGCTGACTCCAAATATGTTGACTTTACTTTTTCTCTCTTTTTATTCTCTCCAAGGACATTTTGGGAGAATTTTCTAGCCCACTTTTCCGTATTCTGTTCTATTATTTGGCTGTATCTTTTTAGTTATTTATCCAAGGTATTGGTAATTTATTTAAACAAACATTTTTTCACACCAAGTATGCCTACTTGGTTCTTATTTATAAATGCTTTTTCCTGCTTCATATTCCAACTGTTCTATCTTAATTCTTTAAGAATGTTTACTAGTTTTGTTTAGAGTTTTTGGCTAGAATTTTCAGAAGCAGTGCTAATGCTGAGTCACCTGGTCACCTAGTACGTGCAGTTTGGATAGCTGCCTTTGTTTTGCAGCAATTATGCTCCTCGGGTGTACAGTTATTTTTGCATTTAAACTTGTTTTGCTCTGGCTGTTATTGGAAGAAGGAGGCCCAGGTTCTAGCTTGTGCTCCTGAGGGGTGAAGAGTGGGTGAATGTGGATGTTGATTGTTGGCAGAGAACCCGCCATGCCACAATTTGAACATGACCATCCCTCTTTGCACTTTCCTCACCAGATGACTCTCAACCCTTGATTGTAGTCAGATAATAATGGGAATGTGTTTGGAGATGTTATGGGGTTTGGAGATGCTATGGAGTTTGCCATCCTTACAGATCTCTTTGTTATCTCTCCTAACACTTGTCAGGTTCCTGTGTAGCCTGAATACTATCTGCTGGCCCAGTGGCACTGGGTAGTCAGTACTGTTTTTCTGTCCCTTGAGCTACTACATGGCAGGAAAGTTCTTAAAGGTACAGGTTAAAAGCCCACCCTATCTTTTTCCTCCACCATGGTACTTTGCTCCTCTACCGCATCCACGTTCAAGCACTCCTCTCAATCTTTGTCTGTTTCTTTTTTTTCCTTTAAATCCATTTTATTTTACATCTACTACATCTTCTGGGGTAAGAGAAAAGGGGAATAATGGCATTTAAGAAAATTTTCATTTTATTGAGTTCTATTCACATTGTTTTCAAATGATTGATTTCAAAATAGTGCCAACTTCTGTTGAGTGCTATCTTTATGCTAGGCCTGTGCTAAGAGTTTTGTACATATTACTTCATCTAATTCTTATAAAACTCTAGGAAATAGATGCTTTCATTGTTCTCATTTTTCAAAGGGGAGAAATGAAGTCTAGACAAGGTACTTCACATAGGAAGTAACAGAGTCAAGGTGCAAATCTAAGCTGTCAGATTCCAAAATCTATTCCTTCCAGTCAATAGTGTAATTAGTGCAATTTAACTTAGGTTTGTTCTGAACATCCATGAATTGACTTCATAATATCCAAAAACCTTCTAAAATTGTGTCCAAAATTTTTGTGTTTATATATATGAGATTTTTTTTTTTTTTTTTTTAACTACAGACTAAATTCATTGCTTTAACTGGATTGTCAAAGGTTTCTGTGAGTCTCCATGAGATGAAAACTGACTTAGGTGAAGTCAAATTACACAGGGGCTTTGGCACTAAAGTCAGGCAGTAATGCTAAAATGGCATATAGTGATTTACCTCTGAAACTTTCTTAAATGACCCTCATGTTGCCTAGACTAGGTCACTGGAAGCTCAAAAGCCAAGAATTAGTATATATTTTTCATTTCTCTTTTGCTTTTTAAGTAAGCTCTAAAGCACAATCATACTCATAGAAAAATACTTGAATGATAGACATATAGTACTTTAAAAAATATTAAAAGAGGGCAGCATGCATAGTTTCTTTAATGGAAATAGAGCACAGTATGCTATCTAAGTAAAATGAAAGGTGGTTAGTTTATATGTCTATTTCAGAAATTGAGAGGGTAGAAAATGTCAAAACTTAGCCCATACTGCTTTCAGAATTCAGTTATTCATTTCAAACAATACTGATCTATAATACTGAAAGAAAAGAAAAGAAATCTGCCAGCTTCAGCCTTGAGATATTTTGTGTTCTCTAGAGTCAATTTATTGGTTTTTGGTTTCCAGTCCCACATGGACCTTAAATAAAACTTTTCTGTGAGGTGTTAGCCAGTAGCTTGTAGAAAATGTTTTCTTGCCAAAGGCACAGAAAGTGAATCTTGAGTTTTCCCACACCGAGTAACTGAATCTGAAGGTGTCGGGAGTAAAATGACTCCATCTTAAATCTCTCCCAGGGACAAGGAGCTTCTCACTTCCAGAATAAATTGATGATGAGGCCCATTTTCTACCTGCCAGCATGATGATCAACAAAGCTTTCACTCCAACTTGCTGACAAGGGAAAAGCACCTGTCCCAATTGGCAGGTGTATGTTATTTAGGAAATGGAAGGCTTTATAACCCGGTATGCGCAATGGTTCCACTGAAAGTCTTTATGTGTTATAAGCACAGCTATTTGTAAATTGCACTCACAGAGGGATACCACTCCTCCCTCCCACATACATGAATTTTATTCTTCCTTCTCTTCGCAGTTTCCCGACGTGATACTCTGTCTATTTGATAGCCCCTAAGCATCTCATTCTATCTAAAACCCCAATCTGGTATCCTCATGTGTAAACCATAATACAGCTTACGTGAAATGTAAAGGGCTTTCACATTTGTTTTCTATATCCATTTAACTCTGAGCAAATATCACCATCTCATTTGACAGCTGAGGACACAGATGCAATATAGGAGCTATCACTACACAATCTGTGTTCTCTACTTTTCTACTGTTTTCCTTGAAATGGAGTTCTCAAACTTAAAGGTATATAAGATTCATTCAAGTTGTTTGCTAAATGTAACAGGAATTCTAGTTAATGTAATGCTTAATATCACCAGGCACTCTTTTAAGCACTTCACATATATCAACTGAATTTTTCTTCACAACAGCCCTGAATTAAGGACTGTGATTTCATGAAATCGTCATTCCCTATGATTTCACAGGGAAGAAAGTGTAAGTACAAATAGGTTTTGTTAATTGCTTAAAGATTAACATTTAGTAAAATCTGGAGCTGGAATTCAAGCCAAGGCAGCCTGATTGCAGAGTCTACCCACTATACTAGTCCCTAAGAAGAGCCCTTGTTCCTTCTTCTACAATTTTTTTAAAAAATTAGTGTCTGAGGGTAGATCCCTGGAATCCAAATTTTCAACATGCACTGTTCCAAACCCCTAGGTGGCTCTAGTGCCAGGGTTCTCAGATCACACTTTGAAAAACATTGGCTCTAGGATTCAAACACATTGTTTGGTCTTCAGTAAAAACATATTGCAATAAAAATGCTCCAAGGCGGCATTAAAAACTGTTTATAAGCAGTGGAGCAAAACAGGAGGATGGGACTTGAAACAGTGCTTGAGGGTTTAAAAAGGTAAGAAGTTAATAGAGTTAAAGGACAAGACTGACATTAAGAAAAGCCATGGGAGGAAAACAGATACAACAGCCCCCTAATAATTTTCCTTGGAGCTAGACTACTCAATACCAAGGTTGGTAATTAAAAGTTAATTTTTTTTCTCAAGTGGTTTTGAGAAAAATAAAAGTGTAAACAATGGCAGAGGGCTCAAGTTAAAATTATTTACTAAATAGTAACAAGTCAAGTTTCTTGACTTGTAGGATCTATAGCTACACTGTCTAAAATGGTAACTCCTAGCCATATTATTTAAATAAATTGAAATTAAATAAAATTTAATATTTAGTTTCTCTATCACCTTTGCCACATCGCAAGCATTCAGTAAGCACATATGGCTAGTGGCTACCATATTGGACAGCACACAGATGGGGACTGTGATTAGATGGATGGTTTTTACAGCTCACTGTAGATCAGAATTGAAAAAGGATTGAAAAGTATCTCTATTTTAAAAATATCTCTTACTAAGTGTTTACTAAGTGCTTGGTAAGCTTAGTGCTTACTGTGCTTGTTAGATTCTTAGGAAGCCAGCCCAGTGGTCCTCAATCTTGCTGTACATTACACTCACCTCAGAAGTTTTACAGACACTGATACCTCAGTCAAACTTTCTGCCTTTTTTGCAGAAAGTTCTATTGGACAGCACTAATCTATAGAACTTCTCCCAACTATTCTTGTAATTTTTTTCTTACTATTAGAAAAATGTTATCTGTTAAAGCAATTAAATAAAGAACACTTTTTCGCATTTTACCTGCCTCAAGAACACTGAAAAGTCTAATGTGTCATTTTTAGTGCTGGTCACTTATCATATCTCAACAAGGACTTGTTATTTTTCCGCTGTTATAGATGGAGTTATGTGGAGTTGGAGGAAGGGTGATGGTGTGTGAATTATAAACCATTGCAATCTTCACACAAATGTGATGGGCGATTTCCCAGGCAATGTCACAGGCTGAGGGAGTTCCAGGTGGACAAGTATTCCAGGATGCATGCACCACGAGGGCAAGGAATCACATCATGACTTTGTACATTTTGTGTTTAGTTTGGATATAATTTTTACCCTCCATTATTACTGAAAGCAGTAGATGGAAAACTTTTAAGCTGTCTCGGTCTGATATAAATCAAGAGTCTTTTCATTACATTCACATATACGACCCACTACCACACAAACTAAAGCATTTGCTAAATAAGCATTTGCTCAATGGGTCTTCAAAGACTACTGAGTAGTCTGTCCCCTCAGTTCAGATCTCCTTCCTCCAGCAGGCTAATCAGCTATTGGCCAAGAGTCAACCTCCCATGGCTGGACGGCTTTGACCTCCCACTGGGCCCCAAGGGCTGTGGAATTATTAGAGCAGTGGTTCTGACATTTCTGGGTCAGCTTCCTAGGGTCATTTTAGACACTCTTCTAGAGGTGCGGTTCAATAGATAAATACTCACTCCCAGGAGTGAGTTTTCTAAGGGATCCAGTTAGCTCTAATACAGTGGATTCTCTTTCCAATGATAAAAGCACCAGATAATTGGAATAAACATTATAAAGAATACATATTAGCTAAGACAGTTTAAAATGCCTTTTCTTTCAGTTTCAATTAGGAATTATTATACATGCTATTATTAGTTATGATCACTCATGGCAGCCTTTCCTTTCTTATATGAGGTGGAACCCTAACCAAAATCTCACAATCATTGAAATTTAAAACAAAGAAAATTTTGAGATTAGCTCTTCTAACCTCCTCTTTTACAAATGAGGAGCTGTATCTTAAAAAGGCTAAGAAATTAGTTACCAAGTTAATTTAGAGAATTATAATTACGGACATGTAACTCCTAATTTCTTATCCAGTGCTATTTTTACCATCTTCCTTTTCTGTAGGAGTAAAGACTTGCACTATCACGTAGAATGTACAGAAATATTGCACTGTACATTCCCTATGGAGGGAAGATGTTTGAACTTCAGTTCCAGAGAAGGTACTATTTAGCAGTAACTAATATATGTGTGATGCCAAGTAGATGCTAAGCACTGTCCTAAGCACCATGGTTACATGATCTCATTCAGTCTTCTTGACGTCACTATGAGATCCAATTATTATTCCCATTTTATAGATGAATGAACTGAATCACAGCAAGGTTAAGCAATTTGCCCAAGTACATACATCTAATGCTTGGTCAAATCTCAGTTCAAACTCAGGAAATGCAGTTGCAGACTCCATGCTCTTACCGTGCTGCTTTGCTGCTGTCTAACAACTCATATCTGGAGCTATCAACTAGAATGAGTAAATACATGCAAATGAGGTTGCAAAAAATGTCTGTGTGCCTATAATGCTCAGTTCTAAGGCAAAATTTTGATAATATTTTCTAGTCCACATTTATAGAAACCTAAAAGCTGTAGTTTTCAATACAGCATGTATCATTGAACACCACTTTCTTTCTAAGCCAACCCTTTCAGTTATCTTAATGAGTCCAGCAACCAAGTAAGCAGAGCAGTAAAACCTGCTACTTTGGTGACGATACTTAACAATCATTTCTAACTAGGAGCAGCAGCAATGGCAGATGAATGTCATTCTCTGCTCTCTGGGGTGTGGCTCTTCAGAACAGGAACAAGTCACATAATCAGGAGGGATTTCCATTTGAAACAGTCTGGGGTTGTTACTCTGGGAAATGCTATTCCTGCTTTCTGGGAATAAATGTTGACATCACAATGAAAAGGGAAAAATAATCTGATAAAAGTGGACTACTTATTTTGATACAAGCACACTGGTTCATATATGTAAGTCCCCAGCATTGTCACAAAATAAGTTTATTGAGCTAGAGGTTAAGAAAAAATGATTTCCAGAATGAACACTCACCAGAATGAACACTCACGTGAATATATCACATTTGTAAGGATGATGTAAATATATATGAAATATGGAAATGATAGTCTGTCTTCAGCGGATTGTAAGCTCTTCATTGGTGAGGACTGTACGTTGTTTCTTAGCTTTCTGCCTAGTACCCAACACAGTCTTGGGCTTAGGTAGGTAAGAAAGACATACGGCTAAAGCAATGGGATCGTAGTCAGAGACTCGTCCATGAGGAAGAATCGTCATGACTCTGCCCTGTTTAATCTTGGCTACTGCTGCAGAAAGGAGCTTTGACCCTTTGAGATTAGCTCTCAGTTCTTTAGCCAGATGTGAACCTCTCTGAACCACAGTGATCTTGCTTAAAATGTCTATCCCACTGGCTAGTGGTAACAATACATTTAGACACTTACGAAAAATTCTTTATAAAATCAAAAGCTACATATGGTTATAAATTGTTAATAAGTCCTTCCGTAATCTGATAATCAGTATTGAACAAAAATGATTTGATAAAAATATATCCACTTCTTAACCCCATCATGACTTATGCCTCTGAGTACCTCCTCTCTGCTTATGGGCGAGGATTAATTATAGTCAAAGTTTCTCCGCTCTCCTGTCCCTGCCTTCCCTTGTTTACTCCATGTTCAAATAGACTACGTATAGCCATATAAGGTATGTATATTTTTAATGAAAACATCACAGAAAATAAATCCTATTCAAAGTACTATAGGAGTGACCCAGTGTTTAAGTGTTCCTCATCCAACTTCAGTCACTTCTAACTGTAGCAGCACTTAATGCCAATCAATTTTTAACAGAGGAGCTAAAGAACGATGATAATATAGATGAAAAAAGTCTCTGGGTAGTGAATCATCA